>NW_022631026.1:11672066-12285380 GCF_010015895.1 Lontra canadensis | reverse complement strand
CTCCCCCTCCTCCTCCTCCTCCTCCTCCTTCTTCTTCTTCTTCTTCTCTTTTTTTTTTCCCTCTGTGATCCAGGTCTAGGTAGTAGGAACAGGTACTTCTCCTGACCCTGTGAGCATTTGAGCATCAGGCATTATTCACTGTGATCCTTTCAGATGACTTCATCCCTAGCTTCAGGAAGTTTTGCGTATGCCTGCACTGATCAGTATTTTGCAGGATATTGGAAGGACATTTTGCAGATCTCCAGAGTCCTTTTGCTGCTCTCCCCTCTCCCACTCTATGATGACAGCTCTAGTCACTGTGTTCTCCCCAAAGTGTTGGATCCATCTCCACAACTCAAGAGGAGATTTTGGCAAAAACTCAGAGGACTTTGCCTGGGTTCCTGCTCCATGATCCATGGGCTGATACTCAGTAAGCTGGACGATTATAGGGCTCACAATATTTATTTCCCATCTCCCATTGACCACTGTCCTTCATTGCCTTCAATCTGTATATGTCTTTCATTTCTAAAAACACACTTAGATTTATATTTTGAGGTTTTTGGTGCCACTGTTTATTTCTCTTCTTTGCATATATTAATATTTTTGGATGCTTTTAATAGACATGGTTTGAATGTCTCTTTCCTTTTAGTACATCTACCATTTATTTCTGTTTTTAAAAATCTCATGTTGTTTACATTCATCATTTCTGGTCTCATGTCACATTTTTTATAATATGTTTGGCCTTGTAATCTCCATTCTGGGTTTTTCCCAATTACTTACATGATTATTTGCCCTAAGCCCAGTCATCTCATGATTCGTCACTTTCTCTTGTCATGTCATACTTTCCCTGGGTTCATATACCTCTGATGGTGTTCTCTTATTGTGGTCATGATTGTTTCATAATATTTATTTAAGCCATTGGGATATATTCAGTTACAGTTTTTATCTACTGTGTCACAATATATTTTCTGTTGAGTGTTCTTCATCTCATATTTTTTCCTTATTTTCTTTTTTTTAAATTTAATTTTATTTTTTCAGTGTTCCAAGATTCATTGTTTATGTACCAAACCCAGTGCTCCATGCAATATGTGGCCTCCTTAATACTCACCACCAGGCTCACCCAACCCTCCCACCCCCTCCCTTCTATGCCTCCATCAGAAAGGATTTATTCCCTATTCTCTTTTTCCTTTTATCTCTTCTTATCATTGCATCCATTTGACTAATGTCAATAGTAATTGTTATTGCTAATCTTCATTGACCAAAGATATTTTTTCTGGATAGCTAGTTTTAGGAATACATATGGAGGAGGAAGCATAGTTTGTTCATGTGAGACTTCTCTCTATGACCCATGGGTGTCTCTAAGTGATGCCTTTAATCCCTTACCTGCTCTTTAACGAACCAAGACTGACACTACAGGGCCATTAACAATGCAGACTTACAGCCCTCATTTTCTTCAACATCAGACTATGTTTTGGATGATAGCTTTTTATTTCTAGCTATGGTGTTAAAAAATAAACACATAACTTCAAAGAATATGAAAATCTGAATCCATTTAAAAGAATACTTTTCTTGGTGTTCCACTAGAATAGACTGTTTTGTTGATGATTTCTGAAGCTCTTCATCATCTAGAAAGCAGAGCATACAACGATTTCAACCTCAACCATGGAACTGGAGGGGGGATCACTAGTGGGTTGGTCCAGGACATCATCAGTCTGGAAACCAGCTTTATTCCCACTTCTGCTTCTAATTATTTGTTAAAATCGCATGTTTAATAAAAATTGTTTTTTTTTTTCCTGCCTATTCACAAAGCACTCTTCTAGCTTCCAGGCATAGAAATTTCTACCCCTCCTGTACCACTTGGCAAATGGGAAAACTAATATGAATGTGCTTGAAGTGTTGAGTGAAAATCTATTGTTTCTTCCTTCCACCTTCTCAGTGGTTGGGCTACAGCTTGCCTCTCAGTGCCCCGATATTACCTCATTCTCAGCTCCAGATCAGATGACGTTCTGACTGCAAAGGCTGGCTTTGCCCCATTGGAACCATCTTCCACAGACTTTGGTTGACTGTCAGGCTGGCACTGTCATAGACAGGAAGTCTCACATTTACTTCTGTATATTTTGCTGCCCTAAGAAATCAAACTCAATATCAAAAATAATTTTGTTTTTTTCCAAAATATTTTATATCACTGTCTTGTTTGAGAACTCAGGGATTCTTGACCACACAGCGTGGTGATTCTGAAAGTCCCTCCTTTCTTTCCTTCTTTCTTTTTTTCCTCCTTTCTTTCTTTCCCTCCTTCCTTCCTTCTGCCTGCTTGCCTGCCTGTCTTTGTCCCTTCTTCTTTGCACCCATTGTGATGTTCAAATACTTGAAAATGGCATACAGAGGATAATACATCAACACCACAATTTAAAGTATAGCCAGCTGCAGGGAGAGAGTCATCTTGGTTAGAAAGGACATATAGTTGACAAATATTCAGTCATCTCAGTGCTGTGGTGCATGAAGCCAGCACCTGTACGGGACACTCTGTTGTGACTAGTGAAAAAGTTATGCGTCTATATAAGCTTTTATATCTTAGACCAGATGTTTAAATGATTTTCTCATTCAGTGACCCTGGGTAGGGCAGCATGAAGGGCAGGAATGGAAATCTGAATAGGCACTTTCAGACTTCACTTTATCCTGCAGACACAGACATAAAATAGTAATGTGGAGGCATAGGGGGAAAAAAGGCATAAAATTTAATCATCTTCTTCTGGTTTCCTTTCTTCCCTCCTGTCCCTTTCCCTGGGTCTGCACTCAGCTGGGTGTAAAGTAATCACCCCATCCTCATTACTTCTTTTTTACAATCTTTCATAATTGTCTTTAAAGAGACTTGGAAAAAGTCTTTTGTTACTCCCAGCACTTAGCAAAGTCCCCATGAACAAGCCAGCTCCCCGGGGTGAAGACCTGTCAACACTTCCTATCACCAACTAGCTTCCGTACACTTTGGCAGTCAGACACATGCCCGTTCTTTCTCTGCTGCATCAGGACATGTAAATGAAGGAGCTGGGCAGCTAACTGAAACAGTGGTAGGATTCTTTGTTAATGTTGGGTGTGTGGGGCTCTATACCATGGATGGCTCTGTGTTAGAGTTGGGGCTGGATAAATATAGAGTGTGTGAAGTACTGATTAGCTCCTTTGGCCTGCTCAGGGGCTGGGCTAATCAACAAAGAATCAGACTGTGAGACATAAAAGAAAAAAAAGTAGGAAGTACAGTTTAAAAAAATGCTTTCTGGAACACTAAACCACTCTCAGTTTCTGAAAATACAGTATAATTATAGTGTAAAAGAACAGGAAGCAATTTCAGAAATCAACCTGTCCAGGCATTTAACAGATAGATGTCCTGAGGCAAAGAGAGAAGAAGGGTCCTCCCAAGGTATGCATTTGTGGATGGGATCCTTAATCTGGGAGTTTTATCCTCAACATTATCACAGTTGCCTGTGATTCTTGGTCTCGGAAGGCTCTTTTGTGTACTGTAGGCTGTTTAGCAGAATTCCTGGCCTCTATCCTTTGAATGCCTATTAGCAACCTCTACAAAAACACAGCAATCAAAATATCTCCAAACATCATCAAAATCCTGTAGGGATGCATCACTCCCAATGGAGAACCACTGATCTAAGATAGGTTAATATTGTGCCTGTTTTGAGTAAAGAGTTTGTGTAGACCCTCTGTATTTGGTGCTGGATTATTATATTTCTATACTTCTCAAGCAGACTTTCTTTTTTTTTAATTTTTTATAATTTTTTTCAGTGTTCCAGAATTCATTGTTTATGCACCACACCCAGGGCTCCATGCAATACATGCCCTCCATAATACCCACCACCAGCAAACTTTCAAAGAAGAAATAATACCTATTCTCAAGTAGGCTTTCATTAGGAAATAGACAACTGGCAGAGCTCAGAAGAGAGAGAGATATTGATGATGATGATGATGGTCAAGATGGTCAAGAAAAATGTCAAATAAGAATTTAAGCTGTTGTTCATCCCATTTCTCTGTAAAGGCTAGACTACTTCTCTAAGACAAATCAAAAATGTGGTGCTAGGGGCGCCTGGATGGCTCAGTGGGTGAAAGCCTCTGCCTTCAGCTCAGGTCATGATCCCAGGGTCCTGGGATTGAGCCCCACACTGGGCTCTCTGCTTAGCAGGGAGCTTGTTTCCCCCTCTCTCTCTCTGCCTGCTTCTTTACCTGTGACCTCTGTCTTTCAAATAAATAAATAAAATCTTAAAAAAAAAAGTAAGCGTGGTGCTGCATGTACGATTTGTCCTTTTTCTGCTATTAACTCATCACCACTCTGATTATCAGTTTTCTTCTTGTTAAATAAGAGTATTTGGAGGATATGTTTTCCATGTCTCATCCAACTTTAATAGTGCTACTTATTCATGTTCTAAAAGTGAAAAGCCCCATAGAGGCTCCCAAATCAAGAGAAAAAAAATATTGCTCTCCCAAACCTTCATGGAAGTCCCAAGCTCCAAGAACTTTGCAACCTCCTCATTAAGCACGTTTTCCTAAGCAAGTTACAGGTTTGATTTCTGGCAGCTCAGCTGAACCTGCCAAGTGTCAGAGTAGTTGATTAAAACAAGCCAAAAATGAAAGTACAAATTAAGGCCTTAATCACTTACTGTCATCTTTAGATAAGCAAGAGGCTTAATAGGACAAAGTGCTGACTCCCCACTGTTCCATTTTAACCTGTGGCCCGGTATCACCGGGTGGATCAGCACAGATGTGGAGGTCAGCTCTCTGCCAAGGGACCCCTAACCAAAAGTTCCTGTGGAACTTTTTTGTGGACTTTTTTTATGGACTCAGTAGCTGGTCAAAGTGGTAGGAGAGGACTGAGAGTGGGAAGGTACTGAGTACTGAATCAGAGTAGAGAAAAATGTCCTTAGTGCTGCCCTGCTGCCATAAGAAGGCCTTTGCAGAGATACCTGAGATAGATCTCAGCTGAAGGGCCCTGTTAAAATAAATTCTGAATAAAGGCACCTGGACTAAGAATACAACCTTGAGTAAGAGTACGACAGGACAAAGTGGCCTGAGTCTTTGCAACTCTCCTTAGGCACTGTGCCAAGCCTGGTAAGAGGCAAGAAGATTCCCTCAGGAAACTTTTGTAATTACTGATATTCATTCTTGAAAACAATCACATGCAAGCTTTCTAGCCAAGAAATGGACTCCTCAATATCTCTTAGATCTGCTGAAAATGCTAGCAGGTACATTGAGTGATTTTCTGTGAGCCTATTCTGATTTTAATATGCAAAATGTCTTCCTTGGTTTCTTTTTTTTTTTTTTTTTTAGGTTTTATTTATTTATTTGACAGAGAGAGACAAAGCAGGAGAGGGAACACAAGCAAGGGAAGTGAGAGAGGGAGAAGTGGGCCTCCCACTGAGCAGGGAGCCAGATGAGGGGCAGGATCCCAGGACCCTGGGATCATGACCTGAGCTGAAAGCAGACACTTAAGGACTAAGCCACCCAGACGCCCTTCTTCCTTGGTTTCTTCAAAGAAAGTTGGGTACTTACCTCCATTTATGACTGCTGGAGATCCAATTTGTTATCAGAAAGCAGATGAGAACATATGCCATAGAAAGGAGACATCTGTTATTTTATTCTTTATTCTGTTAATGTGGTGTATCACATTAATTGATTTTCAAATGTTGAACTACCCTTCTATCCTAGAGATAAATCACACTTGGTCATGGTGTATGAATTTTTTTTTTTAATGTACTGTTGGATTTGGTTTACTAGAGTTCTATGGAGGATTTTTACATCTATGTTTATCAAGGATATTGGCCTCCAGTTTTTCTTGTGGTGTCATTTTATGGTTTGGGATCAGGGTAATCCTAGCCTCAAAAACATGTTTGGAAGTATTCTCTACTCTTTACTTTTTGGAAGAGTTTCAGAAGGATTGGAATTAATTATTCCTTAAATGTTTGATAGAATTCACCAGTGAAGCCATCTGGTCCTGGGCTTTTCTTTATTGAGAGGTTTTTGATTACTAACTCAATTTCCATACTAGTTATAAGTATGTTCAGATTTTATATTTCTTCTTGGCTTAATCTTGGCAGGGTGTATGTTTCTAGAAATGTATCCATTCCTTCCAGGTTATTCGTTTTGTTGACATATAATTGTTCATACTAGTCTCTTATCCTTTTTATTTCTGCAGGATTAGTTGTAAGTCTCTTTTTTCATTTCTGATCTCATTTATTTGAGTCTTCTTTTTCATTTCAATAGATGCAGAAAAAGCATTTGACAAAATTCAGCAATCCCTCTTATGACAAGAAAAAGAAAATACCTCTGAACAAAGTAGGGATGGAAGGAAATTACCTCAACAGAATAAATGCCATCTATTAAAAGCTCACAGCTAGCATAATACTCAGAAGTGAAAACTAAAAGCTTTTTCTCCAAAAGCAGGAACAAGGCAAAGATACCAACTCTTACTGCCACTTCTTTTTAACATAACACTGGAAGTCTGGGACAGAGCAGTTAGTTTAGAGAAAGAAATAAAAGCTATCCAGATCAGACAGGAAGAAACAGAGTTGTCCTTACTTACAGATGATATGATTATATATAAGGAAGCCATAAATACTCCCCCCCTCCAAAAAACTATTAGAACTAATAAATGAATTCAGTAAGTTTACAGAATACAAACTGAATGTATACAAATCATTGTGTCTCTAATACTAATAACAAATTACCTGAATCAGAACTTAGGAAAACAGTCCCATTTACAATAGCAACAGAAAGAATACAATATCTAAAAATAAACTTAACTAAGGAAGTATACTGAAACCTATAAATGTTGATGAAAGAAATTAAACAGATACAAACAAATGGAAAGATTCCCCATGTTCATGGATTGGAAGACTTACTATTGTTAAAATGTGCATAACCCAAAGCAATCTACAGTTTCAAAGTAATCTCTATCAAAATGTCAGTGGCATTTTTAAAAAAATTTTCTTTTAAGATTTTATTTATTTATTTGAGAGAGAGAGAGAGAGTTGGCAAGAGAGAGGAGCAGCCAGGGGAGGGACAAAGGGGAGTGAGGAGCAGACTCCCTGCTGAGCAGGGATCCTGATTAAGGACTCCATCTTAGGACCCTGGGACCATGACTTGAGCTGAAGGCAGCTACTTAACCAACTGAGCCAATGATATTTTGCAAGAATAACATTTTAGAAGTCAAAAAGGAAAAAGTCCCTTTACATTGACAACAAATCTTTGAAATGTACCTCAGTCAAATTTTAAGAAAACTGCTTTCTACTTTAAAAATAAACAAGTCTACTTGTTTATTTTTCCCATTAGAACATAAGCACCACAGAAATTCTATCTGCTTCTGTATTTCTGGTACTCAAAACAATGTCTGGCATAAAATAAGTATTCAAAAATTTTGTTGAATAAAAAATAAATGAATTTATGTGTATTTATTAGATATAACATCATTTTATATGATTATATTAGCATTCAAGTAGGATTTCTTTTTAAATTTTATTTTGACTGGCATTTTAAAATTTTTCCTAGGGATATAATCATAATATCTGAAAATATATTTTTGTCACATAGTATTTTACACTGATCGGTTAGTTTAATTTTCTTCTCTGACTCTATTAGCTAGAAACATCAAAACTATAGATTATACATGGTGGATGCAGGAGATCCTTTTCTTATTTCTGATTTTAATAGAATTAGTTTTATTATTTTACTATTTATCCCAATTTTCACTGCTAATGTTGGTAAATTGTTGCCCTTTGAGTGAATTTACTTAGCATTTTTATTAGAAATTCCTGCTAGATTCAAGTGACTTTTCAGTACCTACTGACATAATTTTATGGTTATTCTCTCTCTCTCTCTTTTTAGTGTAAGGTAGTATATTTACAGATTTTTCTGATGGTAAACCATGATTGCATTCCTGAAATAAGTCCTCTTATTTTGATATGCTATTCTTTAATATGTTATTGGATTTAATTTTTTTTAAAGATTTTTATTTATTTATTTGACAGAGATCACAAGTACACAGAGAGGCAGCCAGAGAGAGAGGGGAGGAAGCAGGCTCCCTTCTGAGCAGAAAGCCTGATATGGGGCTCCATCCCAACACCCTGGGATCATGACCTGAGCCAAAAGCAGAGGCTTTTACCCACTGAGCCACCGAGGTGCCCCTGCTGTTGGATTTTATTTAAAAATATTTTGTTTAGAATTATCGCACCTATTTTAGTAAGTTAAACTGAACTAGTTCTTTTTTTCCTTTGCACTACTTTTATTAGCTTTTGATAATAAAATCATACTATCAACACAAAATGAATTGGGGAGTTTGGTTTTATTTTATATCTTTTTTTCTCCTATGGTTCAGGGTAGAATAATATTGAAATTCATCTTTCTTTCTTTCTTTCTTTCTTTCTTTCTTTCTTTCTTTTAAATTAACTGTTCTTTAAAGTTTCAATAAAAGTCTACTCTAAAACTTACAGTTTTATTATCCTTTCTCATTTCATTTCTATTCTTCAATTTGTTTATTTTGCTTTTTCTATATAATACTTGGTGGAAGGGCATGCTATGTCTTTTGCTTCTAAACCAAATTTCATTATCCTTAGTATTTCCTTTTATACCTCTATAAACTGCACTTGGAAAATATTCTCCAGTCAGTCATTTTCAGTTCTTTATGATATTCTTGTATAGATCTATTCCTTGGAATTTGCATTTAAGCTTAGTTTCTCCCTAAGACTTTATCCCTTGATAAAAGGCTTTTAGGCTTCAGGAGACACGTCAGAAAGACTTTACTTGGGCATTATTATCCAAAATCAAGTAAATGGAACTCATCTCTGCTTCTCCTTCCCACCTGTGATGACACCCAGCAAATTCCTGTTTTCTCAATCTATCCATCATACTCAGGCTCTCACTCACCCAGTTAAAAAAAAAAAATGCTGTGATCTTGCCTACAAAAGAGATCGAGGTGGTGTGCTGAGATTCTTGATGAGATTTTCCAGTCCAGGCCACATCTTCCACTCTCTCCATTAAAGAGGACACTGCAGAGATGCTTTGCAGAGACATTTTGGTAGAATCCATCTGCCTTCCTGGAGAGACAGAGATCATTATTCAGTGTCCTTTCTTTTTAGCTATGCAGAGTATAACAGACCCTGCCAATGCTGTCTCATGTCCTAAGAAATTCATTTTCTCTTTACCACCCTTCTCGCATTGTGTTAAGATCTGGAGGTTATAAATTCATCAACAATGACATGGAATAAATAAGTCTGAGATGGTTATCATTAGAGTTCCTTCTCAGAAAAGGTACCTTTGGAGTTATTGCCTTCATTATTTCAAGGAATTGCAAACCCTAACATCTCTGTGCTGTGGCAGGGGAAGGGGGTACTGAAAATATTCTAAGATAGTGCTCTGCCCATCTTCAGGGTCTCATTCCCATTTCCAGCATCCCCAAACTGAGTTATCATACTTTGTTCTTTTAAGAGGGAAGATGGCAAGAGTGAGGCTCACCTTTCTTCACACACAACATCCGCTGGAAATCAGAAAAAATAATGATGCACAGGGTGCCAGTCCTGTCTTATACCCCTAGAAATGTTTTCTTGCTCAGAAGTGAGGGAGACATCTTCAAGCATCCAGACAAATCTGAAGGACTTCTACCCTTCAGGACATACAGTGTTTGCTTTGCAAGCTACGTGTTTGTCCCCTTCCCTCTCCTCATTCTTTCTCTCCTCCTCACATCCTCTGTGTCCTCCCCAAAGCCAGACCCAGTCTGTCAAATTAAGCAATGGATATCCTTTAAGAAAACAGAACTCAGAGATATAAAAGAGAATTCATCAGTTAGCATGAAGTTCTGAGCCCATGTGAACTGTGACTACACACCAATACTTCTGATAGCAATCCAATACTATGAGCTTCATTCCAGTTGTGATTTTTTTCCATCCTTCCCTCATTATCCCCAACATATCTACTTATTGTTTGCTCTCTCTACATGTAATCAATCTCCTCAACCCACTGGGCTTCTGCCTCAATGGCTGCCTCCTCATTTGGTCCAAATGCTACCTTCCCACCATCTCTTTTGGCCATCCTTTCACTTGGCCCTGAATCCCATAGGTATGTAGTTTTCCCGATGCTGTCTTCTGGCCAGGTCCCAAGTCCTGTTGGGCCACTGAATTGCTCCTTGCTCAGCTTAAGGGAACTCCTTATCATACCTAGAGTCTATAACACCATAGAAGCAACATTAACACTTGCTCCTCTTATTCTTATCAAGACTAAAGTTCTTGAGGTGCCTGGGTGGCTCAGTCATTAAGTAAGCATCTGCCTTCAGCTCAGGTCATGATCCCAGCATCCTGGGATTGAGCCCTGTATGGGGCTCCCTGCTCAGTGGGGAGCCTGCTTTTCCCTCTCCAGCCCTGCCCCTGTGCTTGTGTTCCCTCTCTCGCTCTCTCTGTCATAAATTAATAAAATCTTTAAAAAAAAAAAAAGACCAAAGATCTTGATTTCTAAAAAGTTATCTCCATATTCTTCACTGTTTTTTTATTTGAGATTTTTGCTTCAGAGAGTAAAAATTGTGATTTACCCACCAATTTAATAAGTATTCTATTTTATTACTTTAATTTCCACAATATGATTATATATATATGTATATGTATGTGTATATATATATATATATATATATATACCCACACATTTAATCCTAAATTTAGTTAGAATTTATTTGGTTGTGCAAAGTTTGGAATCAGAACTGTTTTCTTGGTTTGTTCTTTCATATTACTTATTGAATTACCCTTTCCTATCTTTTTTAGAGGAATATTTAGTTTATATGAAGTTAGTATAGAGAATTGGTTCTCTTTATAGATTCTCTCTTCTGTTGCATCTACTTATATTTCTATTTTTACCATCACCAAATCCTGACTTATTGTCCTTTTATCTGAGCTTTTAATTCTTTAACATTAATTTCCTAAGTGCATCTTTATAATTTTATTAAGTACTTAAAGTACTGTGATATTAATGTAAAATGGATATGCTGACAAAGTAGTTTGCATTAAAATAAATAGTTATTATATTAATTTTCCCCATTCAGTAACAGGATTTTCTCTCTATTTGTTCAAATAGTCTTGTGAATAGTATAATATGGGACTATAGTTTCTACCTAAAGTTTCTAAATCTCTTTCCTTGAGTTCATTCCTAAGTATTTTATGATTTCATTTCTTTATTTCTTGTTAAAAATGAAATCTCTGTTCCATTTTTCCTTCCCATTTTTTAAAGATTTATTTACTTATTTTAGAGAGAAAGAGAGCACAAGTGTGTGGAGGGGCAGAGGGAGAGAGAAACCTTAGCAGACTCTGCTGAATGTGGAACCCAGTGCAGAGCTTGATCTCATTACCCTGTGATCACCAGCTGAGCCAAAACCAAGAGTTGGACACTTAATCAACTGCATCACCAAGGGGCCCCTCCTTCTCATTTAAATTCTAGCATTATCTCTTATTGACAATGGATGTGTTGTCTTTTTTTTTCAAGTTTTTATTTAAATTTTAAATAGTTAACGTATATGGTAAAACTGATTTCAAGTGTAGAATTTAGTGATTCATCACTTACATATGACACCCAGTGCTCATCACAACAAGTGCCCTCCTTAATCCCACCACTTATCTAGCCCATCCCCCATTCCTCTTCCTTCCAACAACCCTCAGTTTGTTCTCTGTCATTAAGGGTCTCTTATGGTCTGTTTCTCTCTCTTCTCTCTTCCCAGCTCCCTTCCCCTATGTTCATCTGTTTTGTTCCTTAAATTCTACATAGGAGTGACATCATACAGTATTTATCTCTTTCTGACAGAGTTATTTTGCTTAACATAATACAGTCTACCTTCATCCATATCATTTCAAATGACAACATTTCATTCTTTTGGATGGCTGAGTATTATGCCTATATATACTACATTTTCTTTATCCATTCACCATTCAATAGACATTTGGGCTCTTTCCATAGTTCGGTTATTGTTGATAATGCTGCTATAAACATTGGGGTGCATGTGCCCCTTCAAATCAGTGTTTTGGTATCTTTTGGATAAATACCCAGTAGTGCAATTGCTGGGTCCTAGGGTAGTTCTATTTTTTTTTTTTAATTATGTTATGTTAGTCACCATATAGTATGTCATGTGTACCCTCCTTAATACCCATCACCACGTTCACCTGTCCCCCTACCCCCATTCCCTCTAAAGCCCTAAGTTTGTTTCCCAGAGTCCATAGTCTCTCATGGTTTATCTACCTTCTGATTTCCCCTGCTTTAATTTCCCCTTCCTTCGTCTAATGTCCTCCATGCTATTCCTTATGTTCCACAAATAAGTGAAACCGTATGATAATTGACTTTCTCTGGTTGACTTATTTCATTAAGCATAATCTCCTCCAGTTTCATACATGTTGATGCAAAAGTTGGTTATTCATCCTTTCTGATGGCTGAGTAATATTCCATTGTATATATGAACCACATCTTCTTTATCCATTCATCTGTTAAAGGGCATCTTGGCTCTTTCCACAGTTTGGCTATTGTGGACATTGCTGCTATTAACATTGGGGTGAATGTAACCCTTCTTCTCACTACATCTGTATCTTTGGGGTAAATGCCCAGTAGTGCAATTGTCAGGTCATAAGGTAGCTCTATTTTTAACTTCTTGAGGAGCCTCCACACTGTTTCCCAAAGTGGCTGTACCAGCTTGCATTCCCACCAACAGTCTAAGAGGGCTCCCCTTTCACCACAACCTCTCTAACATTTGTTGTTTCTTGCCTTGTCAAATTTTGCCATTCTAACTATGTAAGGTAGTATCTCAATGTGGTTTTGATTTGAATTTCCCCGATGGCTAATGATGATAAACATTTTTTCATATGTCTGTTAGCCATTTGTATGTCTTCTTTGGAGAAGTGTCTGCTAATGTCTTCTGTCATTTTTTGACTTGACTATTTGTTTTTCAGTTGTTGAGTTTGAAAATTTCTTTAAAGATCTTGGATATCAACCCTTTATTTGTAGTGTCATTTGCAAATATCTTCTCCCATTCTGTGTGTTGTCTCTTTGTTTTATTTACTGTTTCCCTTGCTGTGAAGAAGATTTTTTATCTTGATGAAGTTCCAAAAGTTCATTTTTGCTTTTGTTTCCTTTACCGTTGGAAATGTGTCTTGAAAGAAGTTCTGTGGCTGATGTCGAAGAGGTTACTGCCCAAGTTTTCCTCTAGAATTTTGATGGATTCCTGTCTCACATTGAGGTCTTTCACTCATTTAGAGTTTATCTTTGTGTAGTGTAAGAGAAGTCAAGTTTCATTCTTCTGTATATAGCTGTCCAGTTTTCCCAGAACCATTTATTGAAGATACTCTCCTCTTTCTATTGGATATTTTTTCCTGTTTTGTTAAAGATTAGTTGATCATAGAGCTGAGGGTCCGTATATGGAGGGTAGTTTTATTTTTAACTTTTTGATGAACTTCCATGCTGTTTTCCAGAGTGGCTGCACCAGTTTACATTCCCACTAACAGTGTAAGAGGATTCCCCTTTCTCTGCATCCTTGCCAACATCTGTTGTTTCTTGTGTTGTTAATTTTAGCTATTCTGACAGGTGTGAGGTAGTATCTCATGGTGGTTTTGGTTTGTATTTTCCTGATGATGAGTGATATTGAGGATATTTTCATGTGTCTGTTAACTACCTGCTTATGATCCTCTCTAGAGATGCAGAAAAAAATTGGCAAATTACAGCCTTCTTTATTTTTCTTAATTTAAATTCAATTAGCCAACATATAGTACATCATTAGTTTCAGATGTAGTGTTCAATAATTCAATAATGTAGTGTTCAGTTGTGTATAACACCCAGTGCTCATAGCAGCATCCATTCTTAATAAAAACCCTCAAAAAAGTGGGCTAGATGGACTACTCAACACCATAAGGGCCATATATGAAAGACCCAAAGTTAATATCCTCAATGGGGAGAAACTGAAAGATTTTCCTCTAAGGTCAGGAACAAGACAGGGATGTCCACTCTCATCATTGTTATTTAACATAATACTGGAACTCTTAGCCTCAGCAATCAGACAACAAATGAAATAAAGGCATCCAAATTGGCAAGGAAGGGTCAAACTTTCTCTATTCACAGATGACATGATATTTTATGTAGAAAACCCAAAAGTTTCCACCAAAAAATTACTAGAAATGATACACAAATTCAAATTCAACAAAGTTGCAGGATATAAAAACCAACATACAGAAATCTACTATATTTCTATACACCAATAGTGAAGCAGCAGAAAGAGAGATCAAGGACTTCATCCCATTTACAATTGTACCAAAACCCATAAGATACCTAGGAATAAATCTAACCAAAGAAGTAAAAGATCTGCAGAACACTTATGAAAGAAATTGAAGAAGACACAAATAAATGGAAAAACATTCCATGCTATTGGTTGGAAGAACAAATATTGCTAAAAATATCTGTATTACCCAAAGCAATCTACACATTTAATGCAATCCATATCAAAATGCCATCAGCATTTAACCCAGAGCTAGAATAAACAATCCTAAAATTTCTCTGGAACCACAAAAGACCCCAAATAACTAAAGAAATCCTGAAAAAGTAAAGCAAAGCTGGAGGCATCATACTTCAGGACTTCAAGCTATATTACAAAGCTGTAGTCATCAAAACATACCAGTAAAACACTTACTGGCACAAAACAGACACATTGATCAATGGAACCGAAAAGAAAACCCAAAACCCAGAAATGGACTCACAACTATATGGTCAACTAATCTTCAACAAAGCAGAAAATAATATCCAATGGAAAAAAGACCGTCTTTTCAACAAACAGTGTTAACATGGATAACAGCATGCAGAATGAAACTGGACCACTCTTACACCATACACAAAAATAAATTCAAAATGGATGAAATACCTAAAAGTGAGACAGGAAACCATCAAAATCCCTAGAGGAGAACATAGGAAGCAAACTCTTTGACCTTGGCCATAGCAACTTCTTACTAGGAAAACAGAAGCAATAATGAACTATTGGGACTTCATCAACTATCTTGACTTCATCAGGATAAAACGTTTCTACACAGTGAAGGAAACAATCAATAAAACTAAATCCACCTATAGCATGGGAGAAGATATTTGCAAATGTCATATATGCTAAAGGACTAGTAAGCCCCAGACACTGCCTGGGATCTAATCAACAATGCAAAGAACAAACCCAGGGAGGCCACTGAGTCCTTGGGCCTTAGTATTCAAGAAGCTTAGTATTTATGATGCCACCAAGTCCTGGTTTCACCTTTTGTCATTTGCAAGTAGTTTGCTATTGACATGAAGCAAAATCTATTATGAAGAGTGCCAAGGACTGGTCACTGCCTGGTTCTTTCAGAATGCCCAGAGTTAAGTGACCATGGTAACTTATTTTCCTCCTGAGCCCAAGATCCTCACATGTAGGTGTTGTGGCTGAAAAGAAGTTAGAATAGGTCTTTGAAAAGTAGCACTGTAACATAAAACCCCAGGAAGACACTTAGACACTCAGCCACCCTCCAGGTTCACCCCTACCACTCTCACTTGCTCTTCTATGAATGCCACCTTGAAGGTCAGGGTCATTGTTTCATCCACCTCTCAGTCTTCCATCTTGAACACGGCCATGCCAGAGGAGATGCTCTCTATAAAGGCTGGGCAAAACAAAATACAAGAAGCAGGACCATTCTATTCTGGGTCCTCAGAAATCCGAGATCTTATCTTGTCCATTCTTTCCTCTTTTTTATACCTCTCAGGCTTCCTCGCTTAATTAGCAACACACACACAATCCTGCCCCAATTTGCCTGTCCAGATGTTTGACTTAGCTCAGACTACCATAATAAAATACCGTTCATTAGGTGGCTTAAACAACAAAAATTTATCTTCTCATAGTTCTGGAGGCCAGGAATTCCAAGATCAGGGCACAAACAATATAAGTATCATTAGGGGCTTCTTCTCTTACTTTGTAGGTAGCTGCCATCTTGTTGTGTGCTCATGTAATCTCTTGTGTGTGTGTGTGTGTGTGTGTGTGTGTGACACAGAGAGAGAGAGAGAGAGAGAGAGAGACTGAGAGAGAGAAAGAGAAAAGAGAAAGTATTTTGGTGTCTCTTCTCATAAGGATATTAATCCAATGTTGAGCCCTCTCATGACCTTATTTAACCCTAATTGCCTCCCAAGGTCCCATCTCCAAATATCATCACATTGAGGGGGGTGGGCGTTATGGCTTCAATATGTAAGTTTGGAGGGGACACAAAAATTCAGTCCATAACACTAGACATACAGGAAAACAGTGCCATTCCTCTCTATCATCCTCTGTATTTATGTCCATTCTTTGTCAAGCCAGACCATCTCTCTGAGAACAGTTACTTCAATATGCATGACAATGACATGACCATAAAGTAGCTGAGGCTGGGGAACACAGCAGATGTGCAGAAGCCAGGAAGTCAGGGCCTTACAGAGGGACTTGTAGACAGAGACTAGTTTGAACCCATAAAGTTGTATTCTGACTTGCTTCATGCTGCCAGGAGAAAGTCTCAGATGTAGAGAAAAAGCTGATTCTGCCCCCAGGGTTGTGATAATTAGTATCCTGTCTACTAATTCAAGAATGAGGGCTTGGCCAGCCTGCTCCCTCAGGAAGGTTACCTGACAACCTTCCAAGACTCCTCTAGTTTCTCCAAACTGATGTCCACATAGTCACATAACTGAGGACAAGATTTTACCTGATGGCTATTTGCAGAATACCTACTCTTATTTTGCAAAGTCCTTCAGAACAAGGGCTGCGTCTTTCTTCTTAATGTTAAATTGCAGTGAGATGAGCACAGACTTTGATCTCGAACAGGAATGAGTTCAGATCCCCAACTCCAGCAATCAAGAGCTGAACAATATTTGACAAATTGATTTGTCCCTTTAAGTCCCAATTCTATCTTCTGTAAAAATAGAAAAATTATGTCTAACAAATAAAATAATTTATTTTAAACTGTTGGTTCATGGCAGCAAATCCATAGCACAGAAAACCAATTGAGAACTTCTTAATCCCTTTTCTCTGCTCTCACTTTGTTTTGTGAGAAAGTAGATGTATAGCAAATATTTGTTGAGCAATGAACAATGGAATTAGGATGGGGGATAGGACTATAACAAGAATTAATTTGAGACTCCAAGCTCACAGCTGCTGAAAAGCACTTTTACTATTTCCTACCCACATGTTTTGGTGACAGGTCAGTTTCTATCTTGGCTAGAAAGCAACATCTAAGAGGCTGTGCATCCTTTGCCTCATTTTAAAGGATGAGATCATTGAAGTCTGAGCTGGATAATTCTGCACCTGTTCTCACCTTCACAGTTTCACAGGCTCGGAAGGAACCTGTCGATGAGACCTCATAGCAGTGATGGGGCTTGTTTCATATTTCAGAGATGAATGAATGGATGCTGATAGAAATGCAACAATATTTGTGGAGCACATATTATTATGTTATTGTAATGTTCTAGGCATTGGGGATACAAGATAAATAAGACTTGCCTCCTGAATCTCACAGTTTGCAGTGAGACAGTGACAGATATGAAATGAATACACAATAACATGCAATGTGCTGTGACAGAGATACATACAAAGTTCAGGGACTGCAGAGAGGAGACTAATAACTGCCCGGGGCAAGGAAAGGGGTAGAGCTCTTCTCAGAAGACATCTCCTTTGAGATAAACCCGGCAGCATAAAGAATAATTTGTCAGATAGAGGCAAGGAAATAGTCTGGACAAGGGCAGAAAGGTTTCCTCTCATTTGAGAGTGCTTAGGGGATGAGGAGAGATAAAATGAAGAGAGAGGTTGGGGTTTTTGTAGTTGTTGTTTTTCTCCATTAATTTTTTTAATTAACATATAATGTATTACTTGTTTTAGGGGTAAGGTATGTGATTCATCAGTCTTACACAATTCACAGCACTCACCATAGCATGTCCCTCCCCTGTGTCCATCACCCAGCCACCCATCCCTCCCACCTCCCTCCACTCCAGAAACCTTCAGTTTGTTTCCTGAGATTAAGAGTCTCTTATGGTTTGTCTCCCTCTCTGGTTTCATCTTATTTCATTTTTCCTCTCTTCCTCTATGATCCTCTGCCTTACACATATCAGTGAGATCATATGTTGTCTTTCTCTGTTTGATTTATTTTGCTTAGCATAATACCCTCTAGTTCCATCCATGTTGTTGCAAATGGCAAGATTTCTTTTTTTTATTGCTGCATAATATCCCATTATATATATGTAGCACATCTTCTTTATCCATTCCTCTGTTGATGGACATCTAGGCTCTTTCCATAGTTTGACTATTGTGGACATTACTGCTATAAACATCTAGGTGCACATGCGATCACAATATTTGTATCTTTGGGGTAAATACCCAGTAGTGTTGGGTCATAGGGTAGCTCTATTCTCAACTTTTTCTCTATACTACTTGATTTTAATAATGGGAATTCACCAAGCAAGGGTCTACAGTCATTACAAATATGCTACTCAGACCCAACAGGTTCCAAACTCTGTACATGCATTTAGCTGTCTGGATCCTCTTATTTCCTAAGAAAGTTTTTAGATCTTTGAAAAGAAATGGAGATTATGCAGCCTCATGAACTTTTTTAAATGGACTTTCTAAGACAAATACCATATAATCTCACTCATATGTAAAGTTTAGGAAACAAAACAGACGAACATAGGGGAAAGAAAAAAAAAAGAGATAGAGATAGAGAGAGAGAGAGAGAAACCATAAAATAAACTCTTAATAATAGAGAACAACTTGAGGGTTGATGGAAGGATGTAGGTGGGTGGGTGGGTGGGGATTAAATAGATGATGGGCTCTAAGGATTGCATTTGTGATGAGCACTGGGTGCTTAGTGATGAAACACTAAATTCAACTCCTGAGCCCAATATTACACTATATGTTAACTAACTTGGATTTAAATAAAAACTTGAAACCGACAGAAAAACAAAAAGTGAAAAAAAAAGACCTTTCTAAATTAATTATATGAAAAGGCTGATAAATGTCAATGATTCTATCAAGAAACTTACTGAGTGACCTTGAACAAGTCATTCATCTCCTCTAGTCTTCCAGTCTCACAGAGAAACTAAGGAAAATAAAATGATTACCAAGATGTTTCCAAGTCCAAGATGTCATATGATACATGTGGAAAGTCTGTTGTCATGGGAGAGCTTCACAAAATCAGGCTAACTGAAGAGAGACCACTTTGAAGTAGTGAAAACTCTGGAAAGAACATTTTATATGAAGTTTTATTGGTTTCAAATATTCCAAGGAATTCTGAGGAGGCTAAACATGTAAGCAAATGCTTTCATCAATAGAATGAGCCTGATTTTGAAATTCAGTTATTTGTACATTGAAAAGTTTTCTGAATTTGGAATATGTCAAATTCTTCAAATTAAATCTCTAACAACAAAAAGAGCATCCATTGGCTGAGGTGACTCCATTTTTAAAAAGTCCCAAGTTTAGGTCCTTTTCCTAAATATTGTGGTTTTTAAATTTACAGGCTATTGTTGGATAATTATAGGCACTTTTAGAAAGTCCCACTCAGGGGGCCCTGCATGGCTCACTGAGTTCCTGCTCAGCTGGGAGCCTGCTTCTCCCTCTACTTCTGCCCTTCCTCCCTGCTCATGCTTGATCTCTCTTGTGCTGTCTCTCTCTTTCAATTAAATAAATTAAATTAAATTAAAGCCTCGTTCAAAGACAGAACAACTGGTGGACATGGTGTTTTGTGAAGAAGGAAGTATCTTTGAGGGCTCATGCTCTCTATCTCAAAATATAGCTAGGACCTAAGCTACCTTAAAACACTCTTTGAATTAGCAGCACACATGACTGACCATCCCTAAGGAACTATTGATGAGTCCTGTTTATGGTGGAGCAATGGGAGCATTTTGCTTTTGAATACTCTTTCCCCACCATCATGCATTTTGCATTGGTTTCATTCTTACTATTAAATTCTTAATGGTAAATGTATTTGGCTAGTCCATGAGGAAGCAATATAGAATCATTTACTTGTACCCTTGAAGTTGATGCCCTTGATCATAGAGATTTTCATGACCTCTCTAAAGTCACACTGCAAGTTGTTGCCAGAGCAAAAATCCTATTTCACTGCTCCTTCATCTACCATGTGGTCTGCCCAAAGATGGTAAGGGAATGAAGTGGATCCTATGAAAGCCACACCAGATGAGGAACAACTTGCACAAAGCAGATAGATGGACAAATAAAATTTGCCCAGTTTCTTTGGTTCTTAACTTTTCCTTCTCTTAGCTTTTTTTTCTGTACCTTTCATTAATCTCAATGGTCTCAACTTAAACCCAGCTACAATCTAGAGTCAGCTATAGCAGGACTTTAGAAACAGTGACAGCTCATTGATATGCCATCCCAAGCTTCAGTGACCCTTCCGAATATTTCCTTTCTGAGTCTTACACAGCCAGATCCCTGGAAGCTACTGATGAAAATGTGTGTTATCTCTGGTGGATGAGGAATAGAAACTCATCCCATCAGTTTGTAGTAGGGATGAGCTCTTGGGGATCTGGACAATAAGTTATTCATGTTGCCACTTGGATTTTTCCCTTAACAATAGCAAATCAGAAGGAACAAGGGAAAACCAGGTTCTGTCCTCCTATCAAAGAATAACAGAATAAATAGAAAACTTAGTTTTAAAAAAAAGCACTAAGTTAATTTCAAAGTTCTGGAGCTGCATTTGTGTTTGGTAAAAATAGTGCAGTACTCACCCCCCCCCAGCTGTAACACCAAGTCCAAAGTAGAGAATAGGGAGTTGACAAAAACAGCGGAAAGAGGGAAATGCCTAGAGAGAGACTAAATGAGATAGGCGTGGGTTTCTCAATGAAGATAACAGTCAATGCCCTCACAATTCCTAGGGAAATTTTTCCACTTAGTTATTTTTTAGTTAAGTATTTATTGCACACCTCTGGTGAGCCAGGCTTTCTTTTTCTAACTTTATGTACGAGTGGACCAGTTAACAAGACAGAGAAAATCTTCACTCATGACCTAGTGGTGGGTTGAAGACATCTATTAAATCCATAACCAAATAAATCAATAAGGTAATTTCTGATTAGGGCATAATGCAGTGATATAAGTAAAATTAAAAAACAAAAAACAAAAAAAAAAAACACAAAAAAACATTGACAACACCAAATGCTGGCGAGGAAGTGGAGTAGCAGGAACTCTCATTCATTGCTGATGGGAATGCAAAATGGCACAGTCACTTTGGAAGACAGTTTGGCAGATCCTTAGAATGCTAAACATAGTCTTACCATATGATCCAGTGATCACACTAGTAGGTATTTATTTACTCAAATGAGTTGAAAACATATGTCCATACAAAAACTTGCACACAAATATTTATAGCAACTTTATTCATAATTGGGAAAAATTGGAAGCAATCAAGATTTCCTTCAATAGGTTAAACTCTTGTGCATGCATATAATGGATGCCAATCTGAAAAGGCTACATATGGCCTGATTCATACTTATGTGACATTCCAGAAAGGCAAAACTACAGAGACTGTAAAAAGGTCAGGGGTTGTTAGAGGTTCAGGTGCAAGGAAGAGAAGAATAGATGGAACACAAAAGATTTTAAGGGCAGTGAAACCATCTGGACGGATTTGTAATGTGTTTTGCATTTGTCAACACATGGAATGAACCCTAATGTAAACTATGGACTTCAGTGAGTAATAATAAATCAATATTGTTTTGTGGTTTGGAACGAATGTACATACTAATGTCAGGTGTTCAAAATAGAAGGCTGTGTAGTGGGGAGAAGAAGGAGAATATAGAATTTCCTGATCCACTTTTCTGTAATCTTAGAAGATAAAGGTCTGTAATTTTTTTTTTTAAATGCAGTGGTAGAGAATCAGAATGATAGGAGGGACTCCAATATCAGCTGGGTCTTCAGAGAAGTTTCTCTGAAAAGTTGACCTTTCAGCTGACTGATAGGAGGAGCTTTCCAGACAGTGGGAAGGGCAAATATAAGGGCTCCATGAAGGACAATATCATAGCGTTTTTCACACACTTTGTAAGGTAGACTGATCAGAGATTTTTAATTTTATGTTCATTAAAGAACAACTGAGGCTCAGTGGTTTAAGGAAGTTATTAGGGCTTAGAGAACAAGCTAATGGAGAGAGAAGACCAGGAGCTGGGTCTCTATGGGAACGTGACCATTTTGGTGCCGGAATTCTGGGTACATCCACCACAGCTCAGAGCCTGGGAGCTAGACCACCAACACCGGCCATCAACACCATGTAATAACAATGGCTGCCCTGTCCTGCCCTTTCCTGTAGTTCACCCAGTCTTCCGGTACCCAGCTATGTGCTCTTCCCACAAATCATAGTTACTCCTGTGACTTCATCAGGCTCCACACCTTCTTTAAAAGCAAAACAAACAAAATGTTGTTGCCATCATAGTACCGTCTCTCCTACACCCCTGTGTCTTCTAAAGCCATGTTTTCCCAATTTTGGTCTCTATCAGAATTGTGTGAAGAACTTGGTAAAACTACAGGGACAGAGGCTCTATCCCGCATTCATTGTGGTGCGTGTGAAAATTTGAAAAAAACAGTGCTCTAAAGTAGAACTCCTCAAATTTCCATGTGTCTGTGAATCACCTGGAGATCTGGTTCAGTAGATCTGCAAGGGGGCTGAGATTCTGAATTTCTAACAGGCTGTCAGGAGGTATGGGTGCTATTGGTCTATGGAGCACACTGCAATTGGTGAAGAATCTAAACAGAGAGCTATGACCGGTGGTAGTGTGGGATCCTCGAGTGAATAACCTATCTCTGATAGGTTTGGCAGCATTTTCTCTCAAAAGAAAAATGCCCATTTTCCTTTTCAGAATTTTACTGTGTCAGGTGCTGAGTAAGATTTTCCTTCAGTTCTGCTGGAGAGACACGTCCAACAGAAGTACAGTAGTACCTGTCAGTACTCATCGGGACAGAGAAATAAAAACAGTGGCAGGAGTCCTGGCTATATCCATTCATAGCCACTGTGCCATTCATTCCCGTTTCTTACACCCGATCACCCCACAAGTAACTAGACGTTGTTTAAGGAAAACATGGTGAATTGCTTTCCCAAATCATAGTAGTTGCATTTGTGCAGTGTACACTTTGTGCCAGACATTAACCAATTTATTATATGCAAACCTTTATTCTGTTTTTAAAAATAATGAGGGTTAAACACATGTCCAGAGGTGCATAAGGGATAGAGTCCAATTTCAACACCTGGATAATACAAAGTCCATGCTACCATCTTTCTACCAATATGACCCAGATTACAAAAGCATCTTTGCCTAAAATCTGGGTATTTTGGATACGCCATTGAGTGAGGTACAGTTGATGTTGATCATAGGGAATCTAGAGTTATGCTTAATAGTGGATAATGTGGGGTTTCAATATTGATAATGATAAATCTTAAGAGTTTATGGAAGCTCTTTTGGTAATATCTGTGATTTTTGTGGGGGAGGGGGGGACATAAGCCAGTGTGAAGTATAGGAAAGAATACTTAGCTAGGAAGCAGGAGATGGATATTCCTGTGCTGACTCTGTACCTGGTTTGATGACTTTGAATAAGTCATTTTCCCATCCTTAGCCTCAATTTTTGAATCAATACAATAACTGATTTGTTTAGGTCATCTCAGCCGGATTTTGTGGCTTTATCACTGACTATAAAACATCTACTTCAGCACTGCTGAATTAAAATAAAGACCTGATCAATAAACTCATGGTTTATTACAGAAGAAATCTGCTCTGCTGTGACCTGTTCAAGGTTATGCTGTGACTTGGTGGCACAGAAAGGACAAGGACCTAGGTATTCTCAATTTTGGTGCAGTGTTTCTCCCAACATAAGGCCCTAGTAAAATGGTCACTTAATATGCATCTAAATAAAAAAAGGGGATTGTTGAAATGCAGTAGCCTGTGATGGAAAAATCGTCAGACCAGGGGTGTTTTTATAAATACAAAAACACTTGCAGTTTTGTATAAAATAATAAATAGAAACATGTAATAAATTAAAAAATAAGCTTAAATGACTGACATGTATTGTATTCTCCCCATCAGACATCATGAGACATCAGGGAACAAAGATGTATGGGCAGTGACTCTGACAACAATTTTTTGTCATTTTCCACCTCTGTGCAGTTTTCCCACAGGAAAAATGGAGTTAATGATAACAGATATGGCATGAGTTTGTGGGAAGTAATGGGTTAGGTACATGGAAAGCACTAGGAAGGCACCTGGGAAAGGGCATGCTCAAAAAAATATCAGTTATTATCACAACTTTACAGATGAGGTGATTGGGCTCCAGAGGTATATCATGACCCCAGGAGCTCCTAAGTGCAGCTGTGCAGCTAGGACTATTTTCTCAGCAGAACCTTCTGCCACATCACTGGTTCATGGAGAAACCATACAGTTCAGAGCCAGAGACCAAGGTATGGATCCTTTTTCAGCTCTATTCTCAATTTATGGTCCTGAACAAATTCCCTCAGTGCTCTGATCTTGGCTTCACCTAAGAACAGACATTAACAATGATATTTCTCTACACGTTGGTCACAACCAAATTCGAATGTTCCCTGACAGAGTCAGGTTTGGTGAAATGAGGGTGTCCCCCCAGTGGCCATGGAGGTAATGCAGAGGAGTGGCCATGTGGTGCTGCTGGACACAGGGTGATCCACAGTCACCCAGCCTGGTCCCCAGTTAGTGACCTTCAAAATGCAAGGTGAGGACAGCTCTGTTAGGCAGGAAGAGGGCCTCACAGACATAAGTGAGTTGTAGGAGAACTCTCAGCTGCTTTAAACCACCTTGAGCCACTTGACCTTGATGAAAGACATCTGGGGCCTGTGTGATGCGGTCACTGAATTCCTGGGGTGGATCCTTGAAGATCTCTGGACAGTAGAGGGGTCTCCAGTTTGTGCTCTAAGATGTGGAGCCATGTGTTTATGCAGATCTGTCCAAACCCCCTCTCAGTAAAACACTTCTGTGGCATGCCGTGGTTCAAAGGATGAAGCCAAAGCTCTTGAACAAGGAGGACGTGACTGACTTCTCATACCTGGTAGAGCCCCTGCCTGCCCCTCCCGCTTCATCCCGCACCTGGCTTCCCTCCTACCCTGCCCTTCCTCAGCCTGGAACATCATCTCCTCGGCCACCGCACATCGCATGTGCTGTTTCCCCGGAAATGTGCTGCTCCTCCCCCACCTCCTTTCTGACGTCATTCCCGCATAACTTTCCAATCTCAGGTGGATCATTTCTTTGGCATATCTTCTCGTTATTAGACTCTTTATTAGCTCAGATCTCTTAGTGACTTTGTGGTACCACGCACCCCTTCTTGGTAGCACTTGTGACATGTGGAGTTTTCCATTCAGTTGTCTGATTCTCTTATTACCGTCTCTCTCCCCTGAGCAGTGGAAGAGCAGGGACAAATTCTACCCCTGGTCTTTACAACCAAACATAGTGTCTGGACATGACAGGTATTAAAAGCAACTTTTTTTTTTTTAATGAATGAAAAAATGCAACTAGTTTTCCAATGGTGTAACTAGTCTGACACATAAGAAAATGTAGCAAGGCATTTAGTGAGGACTTTGTGATATCCCCTAGGGAACAAGGGGAGAAATCCACTCTCAGGTATAGTACAAATGGGTTCATGTCTAATACATCAAGGTGAATTCCTTAAATTTTCCTTTGAGGTCGATTGGAGAAAGGGTGATCGTAGCTGGATCCTAAATCCAGAATATAGCAATAATTTGGATAAAGACTGTGTGTGCTGCCAAAGATGGATAGAATTGGTAGAAAAATCAAGATCACAAAAGTAATTGATTAGTTGAAATATTGAAGCAAATCTAAAAAAATTGACATTGAGCTTTGATAAAACCAAAAGTCATTATTTTGGGCTAAGGTGAAGAAATAAACAAAAACTCTCCCAGTGGAGGATAGTAAGGATGATTAGGAAAAACACATGAACAACTCTTGTGCTCAAGGATTCCAAGCTTTGTGTGCGGCCTTCCAGAGTGCCTCAGCTAACTCATAGGAACACCATAGGGGTATGTGAGCAAAACACAACTACTAGCTTGTTCATGTTTTCAACATGAGATGGATCTACATTTCTTGCCATCATGTTAAATGTATGTGAAGCTGGGTTTGGAGAGACTGTTGGGATAAAAAGCAAGCACCATGTGAGAATCAACCTGGAACAGAAGCAAGGGTCGGAAGGCTTAAAATTAACCTTCTGCAGAGCCCAGAAGGTTCACACATCTATTTAGTAACTAACTGCTTATTTAAGAATGAAATGAAAATATTTTTCTTTCAATTCATTCATATTATTTCTTTTTTAAGTTCATATTATTTCTAAATGATCATTTAGTTGTCAGAACATAAACACTTATTAAATTATTTACACCTAATTATTGAGCAAACTGTAACTGTTAGGTGTTTCTTCTGGCTTAGGTGTGCTATGGCAAACTTACCCAGACATAAAGTCATGAAAACCAAGAAAATTTTGGAATCTCTGTCCTTGATATTTAGGTCCTAACTTAAAGAAATAACTGCAGAGAGGGAAGAAAAGGAATTGATTTCAGAAACATCTTTATAATATTTTTTCCTTTTATATACTAATGCTTGACAATTGATAGTTCACTAAGAACCTGTATTTAAATCACTTAGTATAACATTTGATATATAGTATACACTGTATAAATTATTACTTTTTTATAAGAAACATGTAGAAAAGAGTAAAATGGGAGATAACCATCAGAGAGAAAACAAAAGCAACCTGTGAAAAACTTGTTGATATACTCTCTTCTAGTGTGTTTATGAATAATTATAATCGATATGGTTTTATGGAATTATAATCAATAATTATGCTCAATAATTATAATCAATATATCAATAAATATAATCAATATGGTAAGCTACTTTGTTCCCTGACTTTAAATGCAATTTTTATCAGAGATATTTGTGCCTTTGAATATTTTCATAAAGTTATTTTCATGGCTCCACAATTCTCCACTGTGCGAGTAGATCATAGTTTATGCATTTTCCCCGTGATAATTTAGCATTTCTCCCAATGTCCTCTATCATAAAAATGCTTTGCTGTATGCGTGTGTAAACATATTTTTGTACAGAGCTCAAGTAAGTTTAATTAATATGAATTCAGTAAACATTTTACAGATAAAGCATAGTATTTCATGATTGATTAAATGTAAAGAACATATGGAAGAGAGAGAAGCTGAGATGAATTAGGTGGCTGGGTGGAAGGTGTTCACAGGCTGTGACATAGTAAGGAGCAAGGGAAGTTTGGGGGGGCTCAAGATGAAGTGAACAGATATTGAGCATGGGCTGCCTTGGGAAACATCCAGATGAAGGTACCCAGAGACAATCAGAGCTATAAGTTTAAAATCTAAAATATATGTCTTGGCTGAAGATAAGGGGCTAGCGATCCTTTATGACATAAATATGTATATAGATGTATATGTGTTCACGCATATATGAATGTGTGTGTATCTACATCCACACAGACACATGATATGTGAGCAGATGAGATCACCTGGGGAGAAAATACAGAATCATCAGCCTATTGTCTGGGGCAAAGAAGGTGATCACATCAATGTGTAGCATGTGGCCAGAGCACAGTTAAGCTCTATGTTCATTTTTCAGTGCCAGGTTTAAACAGACTTGAATAGAGAAGCCAGGTCTCTGAGTAAAGGTGTCAGAATGAAGCCAAATCCCAGACTCCATGTCCCAGTGGGCGATGAATGAATGAGAGACTATAAACATGGAACAGTGAGATAAAGCATAGCCAAAACTCCACTGGCAGCTACCAGATGAGGCAGAGTTATAATTTATGTGACTAATCTTCCTCAGGTATCAGTAAGCTAAGTAGAAAGTAACAACAAATCCTCCAACTCTGGATCAAAAGGTAGGCAAGGAGTCTCAGGTAAGGTAGGAAATGTGTCAAAGAAAATCAAACCTGTATCGACTGAACAAATAGGAAGGCTGGAGAGAGTTAATAGAAATCAGAAGGAATGGTATGAGAAGCAGGCACGAGAAACATATTTTGAATGAAAGAATAGAATCTGGAGGAAAACAAAGCTGAGAAAAAGAAACTGAATCCTGTCAGATGCTTGTATTGTATAAGAACTTGGAAAAATGAATTCAATAGGACATGAGTTCAAAGATAGGATTATTACTGCTTGAGGGAGCATACTAAAATCCCAAACAACCTTATGATTGGTCTAACGCATATGTTTAAGAAAAGAGCATAGAGTAATTAAATTAATCAAACTAATAGCATAAAGAAAACATTTGAAAAGTCTAAGGGAATGTAAAAAAAGCAAAATATTAAAATAACTATAGGAAAAATGCTAAGCATGAAAAATAGGAAAAGATATATATATCATAAAGGAAAGAATTTTGTTGAAGTGAAGAACTCAGAAATTAAAGAAGTACTTAGCTTTTGGATGAAAAAGGTCCTCTGTTTAATAGAAAGAAGTGATATGTTTTAATCGAGATTAAGTGATATCCTAGAGAAGTTACTGAATTTAATGAGCAAAGAACATTTCTTCTTGAATTTAGAGGAAACCAAGCAGCCAGCTAAGACAGGGGAGAAGCTGGATGGCCTCAAAATTCTCCACAACATTTAATATAAGTAGATAATGGCCCAATGTCAACATTTTGAGGAAATGAGGACAATCTCTGAATATCATATCCAGTCATGTTGCTATGTGAGGACAAAGGCAGGGATTTGCTGACATGAAAGTACGTGGGGACATAGCCCTCACAGATTCTGTAATTAATAGTCAAAGCCCCCAAGAGGATAACTCAACATAAAGATCTAAGAGGGGAGAAACCATAGTAAAACCATCAGAACCCATCAAGTACAGAACGAAAACCAAAAACAGTAGATGAATTGTGAATTGTGACTAGAATGTACATTCTCAAAAACTCCAAACTCCATAAACAATGAAATTGCAAAGTGGGAGCAGAACAGCCCCATGTATAAAGGTGACCATTATCCTCTTTCATATCAGGAAGATCAGTGATCTAGCCTAGAGTTAACTCAGAAAAACTTTTATTTTGTTTTTTAATTGCTACCAGAGTCAGTTGATGCTCTTAAATAATCACTTTTCTTAACTTCAGGGAGCACTTTAAAAAAAAATATTATCTCTTGAGATGAAGAGACATTTATCTGTTTTGCCAAATGTTTCTCTATTTTGGAAATTACTTGCTTCACTTTCTTTGAAGCTTGTTAAATTACAGTTAAGCTCAATACTTTTATTATAAGACAACAAGTAGGGTATAATCTGACTTTCATAAACTTAAAAATGTTTTCATTGCTATAGATTTCTATGGTTCTCTCTGTTATGCCTTTAAAAAAATCTATCATTATTTATATTTTCATCCTCACAGTGCAGAGCAAATTCAGGAAAGTTGTTACTGATGGTCAGTTTTCTCTGGATTATGGAATTGTGGATGAATTATAGTTTTATTATTTTTACTTGAACATGCTGATTTAACATGTTGATGAGAAATGATACATTCTCTTATCTTATTCAATTTTATACAGTAAATATTTATTGAGCACCTGCTATGTGATGGCATTGTCCTAAGCCATAAGGATAGTAGGGGACACAGCAAATATTTGCTTTCATGGCACCTATATTCTAGTGGGGGAAAACAGACAATCAACAGTTAAATAACTAACATATCTGGTAGAAGGAATCTAGAATTCAAATTAAACAATGAACTTGTTTTCAAACCAGAAGAGGAGAACATCCCAGGAATGGGAACACATTCCAAAGATGATCATATAGGACCATTTACTTGAATTAAGAGCTTTAAGAGGCAGTTGAAAGCTGTGAGAAGGTTCATCTTGCAAAAGAAGTAAGAAATGTCACCAAATATCTCAAGAGTCATCATTTGGAAAAAGTAGAACTTGGCAAACCCAAAAAGCAGATTTCAGATCGTGGGTTGCCAAGGTGCAGGGAGGCAATATTTGGCTTACTATTTAGAACAACACAGTAGTTACAACTGTTGGAATCCATAACATCCTGCCATGGTAATGCCAGCACTGCTTAAACAGTCATAAGTGGGATTAACATTTGGGGGAAACATGGTGCAGGAATTCACAAATCTTTTGGACATTGTCCTAGATAAGACAGCATACACATTTCCATAAGACTCCATCATTTTGTCAGGTACCTTGACAACCTGTCACTTAAGAATTCATGGGTGTGAGGAGGGGAGAGAGATTAGAGTCAGCTACATCATAATTATGTACAGTGTTGTCCTGTAAGTGTGGTGCATACTCCTAGGATTTAGGGAAATAAGTGTATTTATTTTAGAATCAACAGAGAAAAAAAATTTTTTTTGGTTTTAAATTGAGTTCAAGTAAAAATTCCACCCACAGCTAAATTGCTTGTTCATCCCCTATTAATTAAGGGGGTGTAGAACTACTCTAATTCCCTCCAATAATTTAATGATTTAGGGTTTACTAAGCATTTCCCCTTTATTTTTAACTGTAGTTTCAAGGGAAAGCTTGTTTCTAGTAATAAAAGTAGTTTAACCATTTAAACAATCTGTTCTTTGCTACAAGTATAATTTCATCTATGGAAATAATTGCCTTTGTCTTCCTAGTCTCCCCAAAACAAGCTCATAACAATACTCAGCGGAGTAATAGAGAATTCAGATTGTTGTATCCAAACCTAGTCATTCATGAAACTGGAAACACACACACACACACGCACACACACACACACACAAACACACACACACACACACACCCCTTTTAGCATTCCCTCTTCTCCGTCTTCTCATTTACTCTAAGTGAAAGTAAGTTTAAGGGTCAAGAGCTAGATCCTTGTCTCCTGGCTTCCTGGTTAGGGTTCTACCTGTTGTCACGTGACCAAGGATGTTAAGATATCAAAAGCTATAGATAGAGTCTAAAGGGCATATGAGGAAGCTTTGGGTTGTCTCATGATCAGTCCTTGGAGAGTCAAACCGTAGATGTCCCTCAAAAGTGCTAGCAGAGGGAGGGTGCAACTATTCAGAACTAGGAAAAGGAGATTCACTGATGGCTGAGAAGGACACAGTAGCCCAGACTGTCAGTTACTCCTACCACCATAAATGTGGGGCTTTCTGAAAAAAGCTGGAGTGAAGAATAATGCTTTTCCTGGCTGATGTTGGTTCTACCCCCCATACCCCACATCTGTAAAATGGAACATGCAATAAATCATATAAGGGTAGTGAGAGGTCCATGGCCCAGAGCCCAAACTTAGCTCCTATGCTGCTGCATGATCAAGGCCTGATGCCAGCTTCATGTCAACCAGTGTCAAGGCAGAGAGAATGAGGGAAAACCTCACTCCCCAAAGAGCCACAGCCTGGACTGTGGATGCAAAGTCATCAAATTTAGTGTCCCACCAACCTGAAATTAGACTGCAAATGGGAGTCAGAGAATCTCTGACTCTCCCCACATCACTCTTCATCTCTGAACTGATCGTTGGTCTGAGGAATTATCCTTCAGGAAACAGAAAAAAAACAAAAACAAAATACTTGTTTTCAGTAAGAGAAATTTTGAATTTTGCAATTTGAAAATTTTGAGGCCCACGAAAGCAAGTAATTTCCAACTGAACAGATGCATTTTTTTTTTTTAAGAAAATTTTTTTTGGGCTCAAGGTAAAGAGCTTACTGTACAACACAGGTATTCAAAACCCTTTTCCTGTCTTTAGAAAGCATGTTGCCTCATGAATGGATCATAGAGCCATTTTAGAGTGTTGTAAAAGGGACCTGCAGGAAAGGCTGCATTGCATGGATTTACTTATGAAGGAAACAGGTTGAAGCTACTTACATGAGCAGAGCTGTGACAGTAGCAAAGACCCAGTGAGCAGTCTAGGGCCCTCCTCTTCTGAGATCATCAAGCAGGAAGGGGATAGTCCAGCATGGAGTGTGGAATGAGAGCACAAGTATGGTGGTGCAGGGAGACTGGTCTAGAAGAACTAGTACGGCTTTCTGGCATTAGTAGGAGGAATGAGGTTTTAAGCTTGGGAAATCAGAATTCTCCAGGCAAAACGGACCTAACTGGCATGAGAATGCTAGCAAAGCTGGCCACGGCCTGGCCTGTCCCCGGTGCAGGAGGAGCTGACAGGCCATTGCTATAGGTGGGCTGTGCTATGGGTCAACCCTGGTGTCTTCTTTGAACTCACTTCTGTAGTTACTGAAAAGCTGGAAAGGAACTATAAAAACAGTCCATCTTGCCTCCTTTGTCCACTCTGTGTTTTAAAAATGAGGAAACTAGTCTAGAAGAAGTAACCTACCCAATATAACCAGGCCTTTAACATCAGAGCCAGACCTGGACCCGGCTTCTTTCTGGATAAAATTCTCAAGAGCCCAGTGAAGTCTTTTTCATTATAGAAGGCCCGAGTACACATTGGTCTTTGTGGCACAGACCTCCACCTATCGTTTTCAACCATGCTTTTTTTAGTCTAAAGGTTCTCATTTTCTAAAATAAATTATTTCTTAACTGAGCAGACTCCAAACAAAACCCTCCCCGATTTAAATCATGCTCGCCTGACAACGCACAGTGTAGGCTTGACTTTCCATCAAAGACATTTCCCTTTCCAACCCTGAACTCCCCTTCTCTTCCCCGAACTATTTCATAATTCAGTCCCGAGGTTCCGATGTCAGGGTTTGCAAGAAATCTGGCTCTGGGGTATAATCTAGCCAAGCATTTTTCTCAAGGAGAACTGAAACCCACGTTATTAAGCTATAAGAAGACTTCTTTCAAAACGATTTACTTTCCCCCTAATGAGATCACGATCTTCTGTTCTGGTCCTGAGTTTCTCCCCACATAAACCATCAAAGGGATCAATTACTGATTACTGATGCTGAGAATTGAAACCTCATTGTTGTAGTTTAAGATGGAGAATTTCAGCTTCCGGATGTGTTTTTTCCGTTTTCTCCTCTTCAAGCTAGGGCAGGGGAGGGGAACCCCACAATAACTGATGTGGAAATATCAACCAAGAAAGAACTGCAAAATAAATAAGGAAAGGTAAACAGGAAGGAGGGAAAGAAAAATAGGAAGGAAGGAAGGCAGGCAGGCAGGCATTCAGGCAGGCAGGCAGGCAGGAGAACAAGCTACATATACTCTTTTTTGCCATCAATCATGTCTTTCTTCTGGCTTACTCCTCTGTTGTCAATCTTCTTTATGTTATGCAATGACATGCAATATTACATGTTGAAAGTAAAAGGGGCTGTACATTTTTCCCAGTTATTTTTGGAGACAAAAACACCTGTACATACATTAATAATAATGAGGATGTTCTTATTATGAAGACAATGGCAACACAGCTAACATTTGCATAGCTCTTATGTGTCAGGGGCCAGGAAAAGGCTTTTGTTCATCCATCCCACAGATGTGTGATGAGCCCTTGGATGTGTGCTGGGCAGGCTCTAGAACTGAAGGTACAGCAGCGAACAATATGCAAAAGGTTCTGCTTTTTTGTGGCACTGACATTATTCCAGTGAAATCCTTTCCATGAATTACCTCCTCTATTTGCATGAATGCACTCAGTCCCTGTCCTAAGTGTAGGATGTAGGTATGACAAGTTCTTTTGAGTTTACAGAAGAGGAAACTTAAGATTCAAAAAAGTGAAATACTGCATCCAGCATTACAAAACCAGAATGTGATCCAGCTGGGATTTGCACCCAGGAATAGGAATTCACAACCTGTGCTCTGAATACATTGTCTCATTGAATTCTTGGTGCAGTCTTCCCTTGTGACTGCACTCATCATGCATTTTGTGTCTGAAGAAACTAGAGGTTACATCACTCCCCGAATCCCATATCTGTGACTTGGATTTAGGACTCCGCCAGTTTCTTTTGCTCGTTGTTCCATGTGCGGGCTTCACACATGCAAGGCACACACATATCCCTGTGTTAATGCACCCTGTCCCTCTGGATGACCTTTTGCACATGAGCAGTGGGGATCTGGAAGGACACAAATTCTTTGTGAAAATGGCTGGGCTCTCATTTACCAACGAGGAAAACCTTGTTTTCCTTGTGTGCTCTTGCCATTTTCATACCGGAGATGACATTTCTGCGTGTTATGTTATCAATTTTGAAATACAGTTGGGTTCATTGGTTCACATTTGTAGATTTTTCTTTCATCCCAGTCTAGCTGATTTCATTGTATTTTGGTAAAAGTGTAGAGCATTAGCGTGCTTTTAAAAGTGAAAATGATGCAAAAATGTTAGACTCAAAAAAATGACTTCCCTACCACATACCATCCACTTTTCCTTTTATCCCCTGCAGGTAAGCCAGCTTCGGTCTTTTTGGTTTATCCTTCCTGTGTTCTGTTTGGCAACAGTAAGTGGATATATACATCTTATATTGCTTTATCTTCTCTTACCTACCCAAATGTTAGCACCCTCTATATACTTCGTGGCTTTTTCACTTAATTTATCCTGCAATTCCCTCCCTATCAGTTCATGGAGAACTTCCTTATTCATTTTCAGAGCTGTGTTGCATTATTTGGGGTGGATGTAATGTAATTTCTTGAGTGAGTCTTCTATATTTGGCCATTTAGGTTGATTCCAACATCTTGCAATTACAAATAATGTTGCAAATAATAACCTTATGCAAATTTATTTTCCTGTTTTTGGATATGTATCATCAAATACATTCTTAGAAGATTCAGGGTTATGAGGTAAATTCTTAGTGGATTTCTGGCTAAATGAACGTTCAGTTTTATTAGATATTGCTAAATTTCTCTCTATTATGATACTGTTTTTATTTCCTTCATTAATATATGAAAGGCTATTTTCCTACAGTTTTGCCTGCAGTGTGTTTTGTGAAGCTGTTGGATTTCTTTCTAGTCTAACTGGTGAGCAATGATATTTTAGTGTAGTTTTAAATCTGTATTTCTCTCACGAATAGGACTGAACATATGTTAATCATATATTAAAAAATACATTTTTTTGCAATTTTTAAAATGTCCTTTGCTTATTTTTTGTCTACTCTCTATCAACTAAAATAAAGTCTTCATATTTTAGTGATATTAGTCACTTATCTGTGATCCATATTTTTCTTCCAGTTTGTCCATTTTTTGGTAACTTTGTTTCTTTTACCATAGTTTAAAATATTTTTGTTATAAAATTTATCAGTTGTTTTTTTTCAATTGAGGCTGGATTTTGTGTCATGGACCACCTTTTTTTTATACTCAGGTTATGTAAGAATTTTCTTCTCATACTCAAATAGTTCTTTCTGTTTTACATATTTGATATATTAGTTTACTCTTACATATGATGTGAGAAAATGTTCTAATTTAAAATTTTCAAATGGCCATCCAGTTATTCTAATGCCATCCATTAAAAGCCCATTTCCTCAATGATATGAGACACTAACTTTTTAATATACTAAATTTTCATATGTAGTTCATTGTGTTTCTGGGCTTTCTGTTTCATTCCATTGGTCTTCTATTTGTGCATTAGTATGTTTGAGTAAGTGTGGCTGTATGTTTCAATATCTGTTAAAATTAATTCTCCTCCCTCATTGGTCTTTTTTTACTGTATTATTGTGACAAATGTTATGTTATTGTATCTTAAATGTTTCCATAGGGACTTCAGTATCAGTTTACCTAGCTATAGTAAAAAAAAAAAAAAAAAAAAAGTTTCTTTTTAACTGAGACAAATTAAAATTTCTCCCAGTTAGCCCTTAGTTGGCTAGAGCCCATTCTTTTAACACATTCCCCAGAAAGAACTGGAGAATGTGGTATTTCTTGTGTTCCTACATGTTCAAAACTTGGTTTCTATAGCTTTTTTAGCTGAATGATCATTTGGCATAATGTCCTTGAGTTACTTATAAACCTCCTACTATAGCATTGCTTTATGTTTGTTCTCAAAGAGACTCCCTGATGGATTCATGTCACAAATTTGCCCAAACACGTAGATTGTACACTGGTACCATCAGTGAACTCTAATGTAAACTATGGACTTTGAGTGATTATGTCACTCAGTGTAACATCAATTGTAACAAATGTACCACTCTGATGAGGAATGTTGGTAATGGGGATGGCTCTGCACATGTGGGGCAATGAGTATATGGGAAATATCTGTAGCTTCTGCTCAATTTTTTCATTTCTAAAATTTCTACCCCCAAAAAAGAGCTTAATCATCACCACCACCACCACCATCATCATCATCATCATCACCGTCGTCATCATCATCATCATGGTCATCATCAACCCTGGTTATTGAAACCAGTGTGGAGGCAGATATTCCAGTGAGAATACTGTTAATAATCCCTCTAGAGGCTTACCTCAATGTTATAGTCAAGGATAGAGGGAGAATAATATTTTCAGATGCTTGATTAAACATCTCACCTATTTTATGCATCACTTATTTAAAAAAAAAATCCTACACTAAGTTAACCTTAGTCCTCTATCTTTGGAGGTACCTGTACTTTTATGTTTGATTTTCAAGTGACATTGCTTATGAATTACACATCAGAATTGGAGAGTATCTTAGTGTTCCAACTTTATGAGCATCATCAGTCATCTTTAGTTGAGCTCGGAGAGAAGGGGACCTGGTAAAGTTCATCATGAATCTGAACAGTTCCATTATAAACTAATTTTCAGGTAGCATGGGGCTTCTCCACAGAGCTTTGAGGCAGTCTCAGAACAAGTTGTGCCTGTCTTCAGATTTCAATCAGGCTTTTACTTCCTCTAATTCTGCCTCCTTCATTCTAGATAAAGACTGAAACTCCCACAATGCCATGGAGAATAATGCTTGATAACATTTCCTCAATTCCCTACTTGTAGCCACAGAGCCGTAGTAACTAAGTTTGGAGCTGAGCACAGCTTGTACAGACCTGTCTTGGTGGAGAGAATTGGAAAATCAGACACTCTTTATGAGATTTTTTTCCTCTTCTTTATTTTTAACTGCTGACTCAGATCAATCTCTAGAGTAATCACTTGATTTCGGTCTTCATCAGCACCTTCCTCTTCTGTCCTCTTATTTGTATGTACAGTTGGTTAACATGCACAATAAATTGTGTTTGTATTTAAGGACCTAATCTGATGAATAAGAGAGAAAAAAGGGAACTTCAGTTATAATGTCCAATATGAGCAATATGTAATAAAACTGGAATGGATGGACCACCTGTGGACATTGTTGCTGGCAATTCACTATGAAAGCTGTTTTCAGAAGTTTCAGAAGAACTGTTGACTTGATGAATTTAATGAGCAATGATCATGGAATATATATATATTGGAATGGAATATATATATTCCATGATCATTGATATCATGATCATGATCATCATATATATGACATATTATATCATATATATATGATTTATAACATCATACATATAAATGCTATTGTGCTGCTGTTTGGATTTGGGGATGGGAGTTGATGGGAGTTTTCTGGCCATAATAATGAAACTATTATCATTATTATTATTATTATTATTATTATTATTTGAGCATTGACCATGTGCCAAGAACTGTGCCAAGTACTTTACATGTTTTTATCTGGTCCTTTATTTAATCTTTATAACAGCTTCTTGTGATAGGTATTACTACCTTTCCCCATTTTCCACATAAGGAGATTTAGGCTCAGAGAAGTTAAGTAACGTTTTAATAATCACAAAGCTGAGAAGTAACACTAGGTAGATTTAAAACTCAAGTCTTCCTGACACCAGAAAGCTGATCTCCTATGCTTAACTACCACTTAATATCTCAAAGTATTAAGAATTCTTTTCAAATTCTACTGGTTTCAGTCATTTCACCATTGCTCCATAATTCCCCAATTCTGTCTACCCAACGGAGTACATTTACAAAGGCGGATCATCATGGTTTCTTTCTCTTTCTTTCTTTCTTTCTTTCTTTTCCTAGCCCAATTGATGGTGTTCTGGTTCATTTCTTTCTTAGGGAAAAGCAACACATGCCTAACTGGTCTCCTTGTCCAGAGTCTCAAATTATGCAGTCCGTTCTTTGTACAGCATCCGGAATTATCTTCAGCATCAAACCCTCCACTGGTTCCTTTTCTTTTCAGGGCAAAACATCTAAGTATTCTTGTATACAAGAACCTTCATTCTCTTCTGTCTTGGCCAAGAGCATCCACCTCCCTCCCTGCCTTGCACTTGTCAGGCTTAGCTGAGTACCTTTCAGCACCTGTGGCTCAAGCTATTCCATCTACCTAGAAATCTCTCTCACCATCCCCCCAAAGGCTTACAAATTCTAAAGGCTCAGCTCAGGCATCAGCTTTCTGTGACCCTTAGGCTATATTAAATATTCCACTTCCCTCTCTTATTGGCCTGTGCTCTACATTATCCCAAGCATGATTAGCATTTGGGCCACGATGCCTTTACTCATGTGTCTCTCCAGTTGTAAGTTGCTCCATTCATCTCTTTATCCACACTGGGTACAGCTCAGTGCCTGCACAGAGTAGACTCTCAGGTTTTGTTCCAATGGCATGGAACTGAACTGTAGAAGGCACTAGTCTCAAACCCAGCCGCAGGACTTTGCCATTTCCTTACACAGTTTGTTGAGAGATGATTTTCCAAGGAGAGAGATGATTCTCTATCCCTGCAAGGATGCCTGTGTAGCCAGCAATCTCAAAAGAGAGTGGTAGTATCTCCTTTTCAGACAGAGGGCAAATTTGTTTCCTTATCAGCGTGTCCTCTGGGATAAACCCTGGGAAGATTTGCTGGCAGACACTTCTAAGATCAAGGTTTCCCCAAGCACAGGTTCCTAGCAGTGACACAAGCCCACTGTGTGTGAAGCATTTACTTAGGTCCTTTTGAATCACCCCCATGGGACTTGGGGAACAAGTGGAACTGATGAAAACATGAAACTCAAGGCACCTGCTGTGATGTGAATAATAAAATTCTTTGTCTCCTACCCGGAAATTTCTACTTTTCTGCCACTACCTGTGAGATGGCCATAGCCTCATTTGTTGGCTTTCAAGTGGGGTCAAATCACAGATGCTCCACATTTCTTTATAAGGTTGGCCCCTAAGGTCCCAAATAGAAAAGTAACTCCCCTCCAGAGCCAGAGACATTTTACAGCTGCCAGTATATTATCCCAACTCCTTCATTTTTATAGAGATCCAGAGAGGCTAAGTAATTTTTCCAAGATTACACAGCTTATTACATGCTGTAGGGAAGCAGAACAGTGTCCTACAGAGGATAGACTTTGGAATCATTTCAGGCCATGTATTGTTACTTAATAGCTTCTGCTCATTTTTTTTTAACCTCTCTGAGCTTAACCTCTCTGTCTTACTCATCTGTAAAATATGGTCATAGATCTATGTCAGAGTGTTGCTGAGAGAATAGAATCAGAGGAGATAATGTAGGAAGCTGCCCAGTGAGACAGTCTGGGGGTCTAGGTCTTCTTTCTTTCCTTTGCAGGTATAAAAATAAGCTTGGTTCTGCTGAGGTCATCTGAGAGTTCTGGGTCTTTCTTTTCTGTTGAACCTTGAAGAGTTACAAAGCCTCCTTTGTCTTTGATTCTGGCTGGTCCATTCTACAGTCTCCCATTCATTCCTCATGCATAGCAGCAGAAGGGACACTGATCAGCACATCAAAGGGGAAGTTGCTTGAAATAGATTCAGGGGTTGGGGAGAAGACCCAGGGTTTTTTTCTGCAAATGGTCCAAGTCAGACTGACTTCTGGCTGAATCTATTTCCCTCAGCTTCTATGACTTTGAGTCATTTAATGTCTCTGTGCACCTGGTATAAATGGTATAAATGGGATTACATAGACTAATTTGCCTAACAAAGGTGTTAAATACATTAACCATTAACCGAGAGCTTTGGTAATTCACAGTGTTTCACTGGTGGGGGGCCCACGTAGAGTTCCAAGTGTGCCATCCATGCTACTTTCTTCCTGCCTTCTCTGAAAGGAGAAACAATCCTTGTTGTCTTGGAGGCTCATCCTACCATTTTTGCCTAGCAAGAGACTTGATCTCAATAAATTTTTAAAAGCTGCTTACTTTCCTCCAATGGTGGAATTCACTGTCAGTGTTTAAGGTTGGAATGAGGAGGTGCACACAACACAACACTATGGTGCTCTTGAATTTCATAGCCTCAAGCAAAGCCATGGGTCCCCCAAACTTTCCAACTGTGGAATCAACTGTCATTTTCTGTGGAGTTAATACTCTAGAAGGTATAACTTTCAGTGGAATTTCTTCTGGAATTCTGAAAACAACTGGCCAGGTTAAAAAAGAAAATAGATCATGGTTTCTGTGAAGGAGTATGAACTTTCTTCTTCCTACCTTAGGAGGAATGATAACAAAAAATGAAGTTTGACCAATTGTCCACTTATTCTCTTTCCTGGGGAAACCAAGGACAAGTGTCCTTGACTAGCACAGAAGTTTTAAGCTGTCCCAAGTTTAACATGGGATAATTGAGGAAATCCTGGAGACCCAATGCATGCTAGGTCCTTGAAGTGAAAGAGAGAAGTTTGAAACTCAGTTCTTCCCCTCCAGAAGCTTAGAATCCAGGTAATCAAAACATAAAATGAACATAATAAATCAACTAACTCTAAGTGGAATTCTTTGCCAACTGCCACTAATCCTCTCTGACTTTCCTTCAAGGGGGCTATAAGAATGAGGGAGTGATCCCAGCTGACACGAAAGAAAAGGGTAGAGAATATATTTTTCTCATTAAGGGCAAAACCTATTTAGGTCACCTTTGGCTTACAATGGGGTTACCTCCAGATAAATCCATTGTAGGTTGAAAATATGTCAAAAATTCATTTAATACACCTAACCTACCCAGCATCATAGTTTAGTCAAACATTTCTTATATGTGCTCAGACCATTTACATTAGCTTAGAGTTGAGCCAAATCTAATGCAAAGCCTATTTTATAATAAGGGGTTATATATTTCATGTCATTTCTTGAATACTGTACCAAGAATGAAGAATAATATTTGTATGGGTGTGAAAGTGTTGTCAGTGTATCAGTGGTTTGTGCTTGTAATCACGTGTCTGACTGAGAGGCACACTTCTTACCACTGCCCAGCATCATGAGAAGGATGGTACCATGTTTTGCTAGCCCAAGAAAATATCAGAATTCAAAATCCGAAGTGGATTTCTACTGAATGCATATCACTTCTGTATCATCATAAAGTCAAAAATTTGTAACTTGAACCATCATAAGTTAGGGACTGTCTGTATAGTATTTAATTAAGCAGTTTTTACAGCACCACATGCTCCGTGTAGCCCCTAAGAAGGTGCAAGAGAAAGTTTGCTTATTTAAATTGAATGGAACTGAGTTACAACAATCACACCTTTGTAGATTATTTAAATGGAAGAAGAAGTATATACTCTTTGTTTTCTATAAATGTGATTTTAAATATTTCTCAAGATAAATTTTCAGCATCAGTCTGCTCATAGAATGGAGGAACTGAACACAAGTATGAGCTAAATTACATGAATTTCCCTGTCCCCTTAAACCGTAGGTGAAGAATTCTGATTTTTGCGTAGGCTGCCTCCACCCCTGTAAGCATCTGGCATTTTTACCCTCCTCCTTTTTTCTGTGATTTTTCCTTTCATGAGCCACGGCAACAGCACCAATGTTCCCCAAGAAGAGAACATGCCTCTGTCATTTTAAAAGTTGCCAGTGAAGGTTGTGGCTTCAGGCCTTAGACTGGACAAATTCCAAAAGGCTTAGTTAGTCAGTACGTATTTAGGGGTAAATATCTGAAATTGGTGAAGCTTCTTTGAGTTGCCTACAGACACTACTGTCTTCCTTATAGTCAGCCATGACACTCAACAAAGTTTCTTTAGGCTTTTCTTTCTTGCCCATAAAATTACCTACAGCAAAACCTGCAAAAAGAAAGTCCACAAACTAAAAACATTCTGCAGATGGGTTATGTTTGGTTCCCATACAGGATCGTAAAAGAATTGAGTTAACTTTGAGTATTTACAGATCTAAATCAGAATGGAAAACTTCCTTAAAATAAAGTAAAATCAAGCTATTGTGACCCTGGGCTCACCTTCCTTCAGGGTGGCTGGTGGCAGATGCTGAATGGCAATCATCCCCTGTGTGTGAGGTGTATACCTTCCTCATTGGAACAGATCCTTCCAGTCCCCAGGGTTCCCACAGCAAAGTTGGGTGTTGATTTTCATTTGTGATGTTGAGTTGTTGTCTTCTGAGAGTAAAGTTCAGAGGAAAGCAAGGTGTTCTTTTATCACCACTTCCACCAAATGACAAAACAGAAGATACACTGCCAACATATATTTAACTAATGCTTCCAAGGTGTCAGTGATTAATCTAAGTACATGGGAGACAACAGAGAATATAGAAGAAATATGCATATGGAATTTATACTCAAGTGGGGATTTATAGTCAATAAACTATACTTATAGACAGTGAAAAATAAATATGAGATTTTGAAGGAACAAGTTTTTTTTTAATATTTACTTATTCATTTTAGAGAGAGAGACAACATGAGCAAGGGGAGGGGCAGAGGGAAAGAGAGAGAGAAGGTTCCCTGCTCATTGCAGATCCCAACTTGGGGCTCTGTCTCAAGACCCTGAGATCGTGACCTGAGCCAAAATCAAGAGTTGGATGCTTAAACAACTGAGCTACCCAGGCACCCCCAAAGAATATTATAAAAGAGGTAAAATAGAATAATGCAGAGTGAATAAAAAGGGAAACATGGAGGGCATGATTATCAGACAAGGAGGTAGGGGACAAAGAGATCAAGAAGCAACTTGCAAGGACAGAGTTTTGATTACATTCTAGTGCTGTGAGCAACTGCTGTGGAGTTTTAAGCAGGAGCAAACAGACCTGACTTGTTCTTTGAAAGATCAATGTAGCTGCTATGAGCAAAATGACTCCCAGGGGAAGAACCAGTGATTCAACAGGCCAGGGAGACATGACAGCAATTTGTGCTCATCTTATAGAATGGCAGAAGGTGAGACACGGTCAGATTGAGGGTATGTTTTGAAGGTCATGGCAACAAAGCTTCGTGCTGTATTGAATTTGGGATGTGCAAGAAAGAGAAAGATGAAAATTAATTTTGGGGCCTGAGCAACTGGATGGGAGAGATGGGGAATGCTGAAATGGGGTTGGAGGTAGGGCTGGATGGGGCAAGAAAAGCAGATTTGGTGACCAGTGGAAACATTGTTACAGTTTCAGCTATAGTGGGACAGAGACGATTATGATGCACCAAAGTGTAGATGTTGAGTAGGCGGTAGGAAATTAAAGAATGGAATCTAAGAAGAGGTTTGGTCTAAGGGAATTTAGTTCCTGGGATTGAGTGAGATTACCTAGGACAGGATGTAAATAAAGAAGAGAGAAAAGGGGGGAGGTGGAGAAAATATTCTTGGGTCATCCCAACACTTAAATTAGAAGAGGATGAAGATGCATGAAAGGTGGTTGAGAAGAAAGGTACGCTAGGATAGAAGGAAAATGAGTTGAGGACCATTTTACTGAGACCCCTATAAGAGAATGTTTCAAAAAGATAATGTTTCAGATCAACTCAGTCATATGCTACAAAGAAGTTAAATAAAGGTGACTGAAAATTAATCATAGTCTTTGGCAAGATGTAGTATTTGGTGAAGTGATAGAGCCATTTCTGTGGAATGGGGAGTAGAAAAGCCTAGAAGTGGTGTAAGAAGGTAATGTTAGGAGACAATATTGAAGACAAGTAGTAACTATTATTTTGGAGGGTTTTTATGTTAAGAACAGCCAAGAAATGTAGTTGTATCTGGAGGGTGACTTGGAGTTTCAGAAGCACATCAGTGTGCTGACTGAATTGGTCCTTTAGAGAGGAAATATATATTGTAAAAGTGCGACCCATAGAAAGTAAGATGGGATGAAATTGGGGTAAGTGGAGGGTTTGGGTTGAAATCAGAGCTTACTTCTTCCATTTACTAAGATGAAAAAAAAAATGGTTTGGATGCTGGTGGTTTAATAGGTTGTGGTCCCCTGAAAATGATGTAGCTTTCATCTGTGTGTAGCTCTTTTCTTTATGGAGATGATCAGCTGAGAGTCGTGATTATTCTTTAGAGTTGTGAATAGAAAATAAAAGTGTGAAATAGCCATCTTGCAGAGTGGGAGAATAAATTCAATAGAGAAATGCAGTGACATCACCTAGCAGTATTGAGTGACAATTTAAAATATGTGATCATAGGCAGGAGATGATTCCTCCCAGTAGAGCTGTATGATTTCAGTCCATTAACATTCAATAATCCAAGTATATGAGTGAAATGAGTCAGACTAGGACTAGGACTCTGTCCTTAACAGACAAGCACAGCAGAGGGAAGGAGGGGCAGGGGAAGTGAAAGTTCATGATAAGACATTTATAGTGCTGAGACATGGAATCTAAGCTAGATTATGGACATTCGGGGAACAGTCAATAGTACAAAGCTCTAGAGGACCCATGGTTGAGGGATTGCTAGTATAGTATATATTCCAACTATATTCCAAGTATATATTCCAACTATAGAGTAAGTTGGAAATATGGAGAAAATGGGGTTCAAGAGTGGGATTTACATTTTATAGGTCACTTTATCACTCACCATTGTGACTGATAATTTTATTGTTGGGTTCGTGGCTCCAGGAATGCAGGAAGAACAATAAAAATGGCCACCAGCCGTCATCTTCCGGGCCACCCTCTTCCTTTACCCATGACTCTCCCGCCGGAAGGACGTATGCCGAGGACATGTCACCATAGGTAAACAGATACCTATGCAGGAAACAGGAACATCAGGACTCCCCCTACCCTCCAATCACCAAATACCTTACCTTATATGGCTGTGAACCTATGCCCTGTCTTAACCCAAATAAAAGACCGACTCGACCCCCTCCTGGGCACGACTTCCAGGACTTTCCTCTCCTGAGTGGTGGAACCTCGCCAGAGGGCGCCTTTAATAAACCTTGCCTTGCGCCTATCTCGCCTGGTGTGTGTATCTCTCCTGTAAAACCTTACATTTGTGTGTTAACTTGACTAGTCTACAGTGCCAGTTTGGTGAAACACTAGTTTGAGGGTCATTTTTAGGTGGGATTAACATATAAGTCAGTAGACTTTGAGTAAGGCAGATTACTCTCATGTCAACTTTTACCTGAATTTCTAGGCTGCCTGCCTTCCCCTACAGATTTTAGAGTTTCAGATTTGCAATGATCTCAACTGAATAACCCAATTCCTTTAAATAGCTCTAGATACATAGATAGAGATAGAGAGATCTTAAATTGGTTTTTCTTTGGAAAACCCTGACTAATAGAACCGTCTTTAATTCCAAATGTGAATCATAACAGGTCATTCCCTGCCTAAAACTCTCCAATTACTCTCCAAGGCATTGAGAATAAAATTTGAAATCTTGCTTGTGATCTAGAATGCCCTACATGTGATCTAGAAGGCCCTTGCCTCAAAAGGGGGATTTCATTTCATGTCACCTTTTCTCTTGCTATATTCTCATCATGGTGCCCTTTTTCCTGTTCCTCGAGCACAACAGACATTTTCTGCCATAGAATATTTGTGCTTGTTTCTCAGTCTAGTGTGTGGTCAAGCATGTGGGTTCTGGAGTCAGACTACTTGGGATCAAATCAGAGCTCTGTTGTTTATTAGCTCCATGATCTTGATGGTTCACCTACCCACTCTGTGCCTCAGTTTTCTATCTGTAAAGAGAGAATAATGGTAGGAACTGCCTCATAGTAGTGCTGCTGCATTAAATGAATTAATACAAATAACTCAGTGCTTGGACCATACGAGATGCTCAATACATATAGGGTACCCTGAGGCTGTATATGCACTTACCTCACTTTCTGCCAATGGCTTTCTTCAATTCATTCAAACCTAAGCTGAAATATCACTGCCTCCGGAAAGCCATCTCTACTATTTTTGGGCAGGTATCAGTTGCCCAAGTGTTCCATGAGCCCTCTGTGGTTCTGGGGGGAGGAATTGGTGATTAATCTGAGCCAGTATTGATCATCTCAATTCCTTGCCAGAGATGGGTTTAAGCATGGTCATGTGATGCTATCCAGCCTCATGAAAGCTAGTGTTTGGGACATTACCTTTAACAAAACAAAACAAAACCAAAACAAAACAAAACCTTATTTATTTATTTATTTATTTATTTATTTATTTATTTATTTATTGAGAGAAAGCATGCTCATGGCAGTGGCGGAGTTGGTGGAGGGGCAGAGGGAGAATCCCAAGCAGGCTCCAAGTATAGTGGAGTCCATGCAGAACTCAGTCTCAAGACTCTGAGATCATGACCTGAGCAGAAATCAAGAGTCAGATGCTTAACCAAACTGTGCCACTTGGACATTCCCCCCCCTTTAATTAATTATTATTATTATTATTATTTTAGCATAAGAGACATTTCCTTTGTCTTCACAAAGGAAACAAGAAAGCCCATGCCTTCTTTTGTCATTAAGTGAGGACTGATGCTTGAAACTGTAGCAGCCATTAAATTATATACCCAGGAGAAGAAATCCAGATACATTCCAGAGCCTGACACTGTTGTGTTGACTCAGCAACCTCGGTAGCTGGTACCTACCTCCATGTTTTATCATGTAGTAAACATTTACTGTGTACATGTTTACTGTTCCTATACCTTAACCTACTTTAACTGGGAATTTCATTTTGTATGATTCTTAGCTAATACCCTTCCAACGATCACCCTAACTATAATGGCCAAGTACCTGCCCCTACCCCCCAGTTATTTTATTTTTTCTTCCTTATTTGCAATTATCTGTTATTATTACATGTGTTTATTAAATGGTTTTAGTCTACCTTCCCAATATTGAAATGAAACTCCCCAAAAGCAGTAATCAGCTTGCTTCAGACATCTGAGATGCCCGAGAGCCTAGGCCTAGGAGATTCATAGGATGCATAGGATGAATCATTCATAGGATGAATTCATACATGTACACCTAGTACATGTATGAATGCATGTTGTTAAATTTCAAAGAGGAAATGAAAGGAAGTAAGAATCAGAGGTCTAGGCTTCTTTCCATACATGTCCATGTTGCTCAACATCTCGCTGACACTGGGTAAGTTTCTTACCTTCTTAGTACTCAAGTACCTCGTATTTATTAAAACCTGTCCACACAAGGCTGTAATGAGGTTTGGTTGAAAGGTCACATGTGAGAGCTTTATAAATGGAAAAACAAGGCACAAATGTGAGGGAGGATTACTTCTCCTTTATGAATAACACATGATTTTTATCTGAAATTACTTAGCTTTATTATTGTTTAAGGTCATAAAAGAATAATTCTCAAGAAAAACATTGAACTTTAACTTACCAAATAGGTAATTGACATGAATTCAAAATGCTATACCAGCATAGTATGGTAAGGCTACCTTTTCTAGAGTATTAAATTTAGATTTTCTCACTTTTCTGGAGACTAAAGAGATTTTTCTCAGAGTATTCTGTAAGAAATTTTAAATTCTTAACAACAACAATAACAATAAAAAGTCATTGCCAAAGTTAGTAATAGATCAAAGGAAAAAACAAACAAAGGTACTCTCATTCCTATTCCACTGGACAACAGGAATTTTTTTTTTTTTTTTTTAAATATCCTATCTCAAGCTCTTTACCATGTTTTCTATTCTTAAAAATTCAAATCCAGTCTTCATCAGGATAATGGGGCAGGGAGAGCAGAGCATTTCTCTTAACATCTGCATTTATTTGCCAAATACACAGATCAGACTCACCCACACAATGCCAATGGCATATTTATTTTTGCCTATGTCCCAGGGGATGATATTCTTCTTGATAAGTAGATTGACATTTAAGCCTTCAACAGTATAGGTTCAAGAGGGAGAAAATTATATCCCCATGTGTAACTAATAACTGAATCAATTAGAACTACTTAAGAACAGGCCCTAATGTGGTTCGTGGTTCCAAATATCTTAATTGGAGTGGTGTCCCAGGGAGGCAGTCCTTCCTTCTATGAGGCTATCATTTGTAATAGGGCGCATTAAATGACAGGCTTAAGAAGAAAAAATTTTCTGTTTTACATAACATATTTATTAAAATTTAGCTAAATATTTCATGAATACCAAAAGGCAAGTGCAGAATATGTTTGCTCTGGAACGGAGTTGTAATCAGTGAAGTTCACACGAAAGCACACGTACTTTGTTTATGCAAGAGATCATCAGAAACTTATTCAGAGTTCACGAATTCATACTTCAGAATGAAGGAGTTCTTCCTAGTGGTAAGCACCAGCAGCAGCTTTAGAATCTGTTCCTTTAATTCTCCCGTGAGACTGTGAGGGAATTGTGTTTAGACGTTCTGTCTTTGTGGCCTTTGGTGGAAATGTGATCAAAATTTAGAGCAAGCGCCAGACTTACAGACCACCCCACCCCCTTCTCTCAGAGATTCCAGATTGAACTCTGGAAAAACACAGGCAAAAAGAAAATGAAAAAAAAAAAAAAAATCACCTCATTTTTAGGTGTGTTTGTGCCCACATGAGCTCTGAGAAAAAAGGCCCTGGCCTCCACCTTCCCTTAGGGCTTACATACAAATTCTGTTATCCTCTCACCCTCTCTAGAATAAGGAAAGAGGGGTGAGAAGGAGCTGACAATGCTCCAAGATGGACCCTCATGCCTGCATGTGTGACCAGTTAATGTGCCCCGATTCTGACTACTGGTAAACCCTGCTTAATTCATCTGCCAGCCTTTGAGCCATTTGATGACAAAATCCTCCTTTATGGCGGGTAGAAGAACCTAGGGAAGAGAGACAGGAAGAAAGAAGCAGTTTTCTCTGTTCTGTTGATGCCACCACTTCGACTGTGTATGTGAGGTAAAGCTCACAGGAGTCTCATGTTTTTCTGACTTTCACAGCTGGAAAGAGGCAGAGCCAGATTCTGAAGTCAAGTCTGCAGGATTCTAAGTGACTCACAGTGGCCCTGCTTGCCCTTTCCCCCTGCCCTATGCTATTTCCCCAAATTACCCTTTATTTGGTTTCCTAATGTACAGCAATTGAAGACCAAAAAATAACAGGTGGTAAAAGCATTGCTACGGACATGCACACAGACGGTTGCAAAGAAACGGAAATGTCACACTAGTCATGTGAATGACTTACAGCTACCAAGGGAATTACATTTTTTGTGAACATATAAAAGAATTACACTGTCTGCTGTCCCCTCCACACCCACACATCACTATTTTGCATTTAATATAGGGAGAAATTACTCCAATTCCTCCACAGCATGTAGGGTCATTCATCCTCCTGACACCTCAAAATTGTATTGATCACCAACAATATATTGGTCCCTAAGAGGAATACTCACTGTAGTTTATTTTAAAAGGCAGGGAAGATTATAATGAAGAGATTCCATAAGCATATTTCATGACATTCCAGTCCTTCGGCAATGAATTGCTGAAAAGCAGAGGGATTTATGGGCAGATAAGGGTTTAAACTACTGCATTTTATGTAAGCCTTTGGATGATTCACACTGCATATTAGAATGCAAAATAATAAATATAATCATAAATAATCCTCTTTACTTTTTTGCCCTGTTTAACTCAGCATTGCCCAAACGTAATTTGACCTTAAAAATCTTTTTATCACATTTGTAATACAAGTCACAGAACTGGATCTCCAGAGAATTCCCTATGAAAAACAGGTATAATAAATTTTGGAAATATTAACCTCAGAATGTTAAGGTTTTCTCTTCTTAAAATCTTTCAAAAAGAAAAGTTCTGGTGCTCATAGGGTTAACTTCAGGTACCAGAGCATTCCCTAGATGGCCCACCTCATTCACTGAATAAATGGAGATTTTTTTTCTATCATGCTACAATATTCTCAGAGAAATTCAAATGTTTGTAGGATGAAATGGTTGTTTTAGGTCTCTTAGTTGAATGGATTTATTTTCTAGTAATCCTCTTCCCTAGTAAAAGGTCTCAGAAAATTCTAGTGCATTTCTTACTATGATAACCAAATCTGATCAATGCCTAAGATACCATTGATTTTTCCAGTAATTGACCTTGAGCCTCATAAAATTGACCTTGGATTATTGAAAATCTGCTTCCTCAGAGAAGATAGTTTTCCCCTGAAATCTTTTTTTTTTTTTTTTTTAAGTGAGTCAGTAACAGAAAAAGGTGTATATCTTCTCAGGATAGTTTAAAATAAGACCTACAACTAACACTTGTCATGTCATCTCACCATCTATGTCAGGAGAAAAGTAGACAAAGGGGGAAAAATACAATAAACAACAGGGCTCGGTACTTTGGGGCCTTTATGGTTTTTCATTATTTCCCAAATAAAATAGTTACAAGGACCTCTTTATTCTAGAAGTCTGTCTCTTTCTCTCATTTTCAAAATATTTATGTTTAGCCTCAGTGCTCGACCTGCCCATCAGACATAAAAGGACTGATTGGCCTGATGTGGTGATTATCATAACCTCCCCCAAAATCAAGAAAGAAAGAAAGAAAAAAAGGTAGAAAGAACATTTTGTCCAAATGGCAGTGAACATCAAGAATAAAATAAATGGACACTATTTTCTGCATTTTAAGTGAGTGCCCACCTCAGGAAATGTAATTGACCATCCCCAAGTCAGCAAAGGACAGACACCTTTTGGTGAGATGCAGTCAGCCCTTTCTGCTATGAATAGAGGCAATGAAGCATTTGAAACTACTGAGTGACAACACAGAGAATACTGGAATTTTCTTTTTTCCTTTCTTTCTTATTTTTCCCTCTCTCTCTCTACAGCAAATCAACAGACTATGCTCTCTTCTACGTTTGTCTGCCGAGCAGCACTTTTTGTATGAAATGCTGATGAACAAGTCAATGAATGCCCTATAGCTACAGGACTGAGAGCTACCTGCCAGCAACTCAAACTAAGCAGAAGTCACATAGTCAAGGTACCAGGAGCCCTTATCACTCAAACACAAAGGGTTTTCAAACTGCAGTCATTGTTTTAGGTCTGATGGCAGAAGGTCCCAATGATTCTTCACTGTTCCCAGGTGGCGATAGTCTATGAAAGAACTCCCAAATCCTTGTGCTTGGAATTTTTATTTTCCAGAGCACTGAAGCCTGGTGGAGGGTCCTACCTGGGCCTCAGGAAAGTAGATGTCATTGTGCTGGGATCAGAGGAATAGCCCATCAGAAATTTGCCATGTCCTTGATGCCGCCATGTCCCATCTGGGGACTGAATTCTCTTATTTTTCCATGCCCTATTTTAGACAAAATTTCTAGGACATCCTGGCCCTTTCTCTGACACCCCCCACCACCCTGTACTTCTAAAATTGTTACTGGTCTGTTACCTGGGGATCCTTTGATTCTCCATACCTTGTCCAGATCTGGAAAAGATCTGACATACCATATGGTTAGATTTGATGTCCTTCCCTGTGGGCTGCAATTCTGTGTTTATGATTCGCCAACATCCAGTGGAACTCCTCCTCTTCCCAGCATGCCATCGAACTGATGCTGTAGAATCTTCCAGTCTCCTGTAGGGAGCCAGTGCAGAGAGCAGGCAGAGGGTGGCAGACAGACCAATAATGGGATTGGGTACTAAGAATGGAGACCCAATCATGGTACAGGACAGTAAACACCTCAGGTCCCATGTTCACATATGAAATCCTGGCATGAGGGATTGAGACCAAGCCAAAGCAAATTGGTAGAGGTTAGGGATAAGCTCGGTGAGTTCTGGGGGTCTACATAGAACATTCCTACATTACCTGGCTTTCTTGGTCAGTTAAAATCACACTTAGACAATGTACTGGTTTAAAGATACAATGCCCCAAATATACATATTAAAATAAATTCTTAAAAGATAAGGATGGCATTCTGGGAAGTCATTTTGGAACAAGAAGATGATAGAGCACAAGAAGTTCATACCCTTAAGGACTAAGAATAAAGAATAAATCAGAACATATCTCTGTTCTCAAAGACCTCAAAGTCTAAGTGAAATGTCAGCATGCATACAAGTTGTTACAATGCCATGGGATAAATGCTGTACCAGCTCTGTGATGGCCTTAAGGGCTGACCACCTCACAGCTATCACAGCTGTGACAACTAGCAGCATGTCAGTCACCGCAGGGAGCGGAACAGATCTGAAGCTCACCTAAAAATCCCATCCCCAGGGCACTATCAATATTTGACATCTCATTCCCACTCTCAGGGTATGTCTTTATTTGTTCTATGCAAACAATTGTTTTCCTTAGGACCTTCATTGGAAACAATCAGTGGGGATTTTACATTGTGGGCAGCTAAGGCAGCTATACCAGAGGTGGCTGAGGACAGGTAGAGCAAAGAACTTAAAAAGAAAAACTTGCAGCCATGGAATAAAGATATTGGTCAATGATAGGCCTCCACATGGCTCTAAACTATTTAAGCAGATGTTTTTAGGAAGTTCCATAGAACAACAAGAATGATAAAAAAATGATAATAAATCATATACTTAATATTTATTTTGCTTTTGCAAAGTCGTGTTTAAATATTTTATATGTGGAGCGCCTGGGTGGCTCAGTCGGTTAAGCATCTGCCTTTGGCTCAGGTCAGGATCCTGGAATCTTGGAATTGAGTCCCATATCAGGCTCCTTGCTCTGCGGGGAGTCTGCTTCTCCCTCTGCCTCTGCCCCTTCTCCCCTACTTGTGTTCTTTCTTTCTCTCTATCTCTCTTTCTCAAATAAATAAATAAAGACTAAAAAAAAAACTGCCAGTTATTTAAAAAAATAAATATTTTATATGCATTTCATCTCCATAAGAATGCTGAAAGCTACCTTTACCTAAGTACCCAAGAGGAAATAGAGGTGTATGAGAATTATGTAATTAGCCCACTGCTAATCAAGGTCAGTTTGAGACCCCATGTTCCTGACATCTTTGTGCCTACCACATTTAGAACTTCCCAAATAAATGTAGAAACTGCCCTCATCCATGGCATCAATAGTTCCAGTTCTCATGGCCCCATTTCCCAGACAGGACTGTTTAAGGTGGCTGCAGGCACTTGCCTTATTTCATAAAAAATCTTGCTCCCTTCATCTGGTTTTTCCTCAGACAAATTGGTAGTAACTCCTCTACCAACCCAATGTAATCAAGACTTTTTAAAAGTATATCTTTGGATTCCTCATGGCCATGAATTAGCTCTCCTGGTGTGCAAAAATAAACCTTGAGGATTTGAGGGAAAGGAGACATTCACCCTGTGTAAAAGGTTTTCTGCAGGACTTTGTTGAAAGGAGAGGCATGGAAATCTTAATTCAGGTGAAGTTTCCAGGCAAGCTATGCAGAGGCTAGCTAAGTCTTTGAGATTTCCATTTCTGGATCAGAAAACAATTCAAGTCAGCTATAGAGACTATCAACCTAAAATGGATTTCAGAGACCTAATTTGATTTTAAAATATCAGACTCTGGAAACCAATTTATGAAAGAGAATTGGTGTGAATAACAAGCTCTAATCTCATAAGCATGTGGATAAGGTGTTCCTTCATCTGGCCCTTCTCACTGTTTTATATTAAATTCTGTTGAGAAATGCCTGTCTATGCATTCATGCAGACAGATTTCACCTTGCTCTGCTAAGAATTATCTTGGATCTTATATAAATCTCTTCTTTATGAGAGTTCGGTCCTCTTACAGCTTAACATGATAATTTGGGCCACTTAAGGTACTGTGGAAAGAGCAACACATGAATAGAACAATGTTAATATGTGGCCAACTACTTCATGCAGAAGCATTTGGAAGGACAGGCCACAGATTCATGGAAATTTATAGGCCTTGTTGACCTTCATGAACAGGTCAGGGAGTCTGTGTCAGGGCTGTTCACCATGCAGGCCCCTCGGGTTCCATAAAGGCCAAACATCTTGGGCATTTTGTGTATTGAGTGAAAACCTTGCAAATGTTGTGTCTGTGCTATTCCACACTCATGATGTGATGACATTTTGGGGACCATCTTTGATGTGTCAGCAGTGGCTGTGAGAAGGAGACCTTTCTCCTCTTTCTTGCAACTCTAACTTCTGACCTTATTCCTGACTCCCCTCTCTCCTGCTCCTTATTTCCTGTTCCAGAGATGATCACTTGTTTCTCAAAGCAACTGCAACATCTCCGTCTCCCCAAGTTTACAACACCTTCCTTGCCATGCTCATGCTAGTCTTGAGTGTTTTCTTTCCAGGAACAGTATTCATACTTTGTGTTTCAGCACAAAGAACACTTTCCCACTTCTGGAGCCTCTTGATCTGCTTAGTGTGAATGAACTATCTTTTTCACTCTTGGAATGCTTCCTTCGATAATGAGTATGTGTTTGTGGTGTTAAGACTTCTTAATTCTACCTTGTTGGATGAAGCCCCTTCTTTTTCTTCTTCAGGGGGAACCTGAAGCTGTCTTCCGGGAGGAACTCATCCTCTTGGTCTTCTATCTGGGCTTCTTTCTGCCCCTCAATCCACATGGGATGGACTGGAGGTGGCTTCTCAACAGTAGAGTGAGGCTACCTCATCTTCTAATATAACCACATTGTATTAGCTGGGGTTCTCCAGAGAAACAGAACCAATAGGATATAGATGAGATTAATTATTGGAATTGGCTCACATGATTATGGATGCCCCAAATTCCCACATTCTGTTCCCTGAAAGCTGAGAGAGTTAGAAGGTCTGAAATGTTAGGGTAATTGAATGGGGAGGTTATCATCAAACCGTGAATATGGGGATAGGTGTCAGATACAAGAGTGAGGTGGCACAAACGGTATATGGTTCTGATCAGTCACTTTAATTTGAGCTCCCAAGAGTCGACATAAGAATTAATGGAAAGAAACTTTCTAATTTGCTGAATAGAATTGTCAGCATTCAATTTTCCTTGCATATGGGAGCTGTGGTCCAACTAATGGGATTGACCGATGCCAAAGGAACTGGGGTGTTATTTTTCCATGCACAATCAGCATATTTCTGAAGCAGTCCTACCACCTGATTATGTCCTGCTTAGGCCAGCAGTAAAATTTATGTTGCATAATTAGGGCAGTCAAGGCTGCCAGGAAATTGGGTGAGATATAAAGACAAACTTGCTAGTGCTGAAAGTTAAGAGACAGGAAAGTGAAGGTGATTGAGAGGTATTTTCACCTGTTCTGCTGTACTGATGTTGATAATGGCTTTTCATGTCACTAGTTCTTTATGGGCTCTTGTGTGGCAGGAGTGACTGGTGCATGAGGTTGAAATTTACATAAGATGAGCCACATCGGTTACACACACACCTCTCTATCCTCGCTAGGCTAGACTAACTGAAACAAGCATAGCCATGTATCTGTAAGAGAGTTTCCATAAATGGAAAATGTTGGTGATACTTACTTCATGAGGCCATTAGGAATCCCAAAAAGCAACACCGTGAAGGTCCTTAGTACAGGCCTTAGCACGTAAAGAAATGCCCAGGAAATACTGGTTCTTTTGTTGTTCTACATTTGTAAAATGAAGAAGTTGGACTCACAGACCTCAGAAGTCCTCACCATCCTAATACCCTAAAGCTGTGAATTCCAAGATTTTTGCCACTGGCCACATGTGGCAGTGATTCTATTTCAATTTTCAAATAATCAAAATGAAATAAAATGAAAAATTTACTTTCTCAGTTGCATTAACTACATTTCCTGTGTTCAAAAAATCATGTGGTTAATAGTCCTGGTGTCAGAGAGAGAACACACAGAACATTTTCATCACTGCAGAAAGTACTGTTGGGCAGCATTACCTGATTTTGACACTTTACATTGGGACTCATTCTTTAGAATTTAGACCCAACAAATCATTGGGTCGGATATAAGTTAGAAGAAAAAAACATATACCTTGGTCCCAATTGAGTTGAAACTCCCAGAAGATCATTTGTTTCCTTATATATTCATGTTTCAGAGACAAAGCTAATCTTCATCTCATGCATATCTGAGAGTATTAATTAATTCAAGCTTTTTTCAAGTGGTAGTTATACAGTATGGCAAATGAAAAGCCGAAAGAATCTTGGGATGCAAAATTCCAAAGAGTAGTTGGAGCTTATGTGCCATCCCTCCCTTTAGTGAGAAATGCCTCAGAAGGGTTAAGCTCTTAACCCTGCAAGCCCCCGTACTCTGTTAGGCCTGGTGCTTGGTCTTTCACACACATTATCTCCTCTAAAACTTAACTGTCCTTCAGAAGAGCAGATGGTTAAGTTTTAGAGGAGATAATGTGTGTGAATGATAGAGCACCAAATAAATTAAGAGGAAAACAGAGAGGGAGGCAAACTATAAGAGACTCTTAACTATAGGGAACAAACTGAGGGTTGCTGGAAGGGAGGGGCTGAGGGGATGGGTAACTGAGGGATGGGCATGAAGGAGGGCACTTGAAGTACTGAGTACTGGGTGTTGCATGCAATTGATGAATCACTGAATTCTACCTCGGAAACTAATAACATACTATATGTTAATTACATTGAATTTAAATAGAAAATTAAAAAATATATAATATAATGTATATCAACTATACTTCAGTTAAAAGTCATCTTAAAAAAAAAAGGAGGGATCAGTGTTCCAGTTTTTACAGAATTGAAAGCTGGAGATCAGAAAAGAAACTTGTCTGAATCATACTGCTAGTTGATAGGTAAGATCAGGATTCAAATCCAGGGCTTTTTCTGCCAAAATCTGTACTGTTACCATTGCAAAAAGCTACGTGAAAAGCCAGAGTATGTCAAACTCTGTATGACTTAGACAAGTATCAAGCAAGCACAATGAAGAGGGGCATTGTTGGAGGCTTTGTGCCCAAGAAAGTACTTGATTATGGTGACAATAAAAAGGGAAGGATGGGAGAAGACATTTCAGGAGAAGACGAGGGCATACAGAGAGCCAGTTAATGAGTGAGTTTTCAATTTAATGTGACAGAAGGAACCAGTTTGTTCTCTTTTCCCTCTTGGGACTCTGCTTGGGACATGAGGCTAGTGGCTTGGCATCAGCTGTTTCAGGGCCTTGGCACACCTAGCTGGTCGAGATGAATTTCTTGATACAATTCTCATTGGTGTCCTGGATAATGATATCTCATAGCTGTTGGTTTATTTCACTGAGGCATTTCTTTCTCCATCTCATCCATCCTTGGAAATCATCCAGGACTTTGTTGTGGTCAGTGTGTCTCACAGCTCTGTAGGCAGGCAGAGAAGATTGAGATGTAGTCAGATTCCCTTTTTTTTTTTTTTAATTCCTTAATTAAACCACTAAAGTCCCTATGCTTCCCTTAGCAGGTAAAGCCAGTGAAGAGGGATCTGTCCTCATCCTCTAGAGGACTATCCCATAGAATTCTCTGTTGTGATGGAAGTATCTTTTGTATCTATGCTATCCTGCATGGTAGTCACTAGCCTACTAGTGACTACTAATAGCCATGTGTGGCTATTGAATATTTGAAATATATTGAGTAATTTTTTAATAATATTTAATTTTAATTAACTTAAAATTTAAACAGCCACACATGGCTAGTGGCTACCATATTGGACAATATGGCTATAAGGGATCCAGGTTGTTGATTTGTTCTGCCTTCTACAGCTCTTTATAAAGTAATATTAATGCTAAGCCAAGTTTACCTTTACTTTTGGAAGTAATTCATTGGTGTCTTACACCTGAAAAAGACCTGAGGACACATACCGATTTTGAACTCTGCACTGTCACTAGTTTTGCTACTTGTAATGCTCTCTCTAAAGACAATGACCTTGATGTTGCCAAATCCTACGATCACTTCTCTGCCTTTAACTTACTCAAACTCTCTACAACATTCTACAATGACAATTTCATTCTTCTGAGATCCATCATTCCATTGGATTTTGGGATACCATACTCTTCTGAATCTTTCCCTGTCTCCCTGACCTCTCTTTCTTGGTCTTCTCCAGTTTCTTTTCTCAGTTGTAATCTAGAGGCCTCTTCTTCAAAACTCTCTCCTTAGGTGACCTAGCATTAAATAATATCTTCTACATATCATCAATCTAATACTTATATCCTCAGCTCTGACCTCTTCCAAGAAGCACAGTCAGACTCATATACCTAAGCCTTCCTTGTGATATCCATTCAAATGTAGAATATGCATCTAAAAATAAACATATGTGAAACAGAGCTCTTGATTCTTCCCCAAGTACAACTCCTACCCATTCTAAAATTTCATCCATTCTGTTCTTTCCTATCTCAGTAAAGGGTTTCCCATCCTTCCAATTTCTTAATCCAAAACCTTAGAGTTATCCTTGATTACTCATCTTATATAATCCTCCATGAACAATGCATCAGCAAACCCTCTTGAGTCTATATCTAAAACATTTTGCTAATAAAACCTCTTCTCTTCATTTCCCACAGTTATGGCCCCAATCTAAGCCACCACCATTTCTCTTTTCATTTTATCATTTCTTTCCTGGACTACTGAAATGATTTCCCAAGTGCTCAACTGCTCCTTGGTTTCTATCTCTCTCTTTAAAAGAAATCCAACTTCTTTCTCTGGAGCATGAAGCTCTGTATAATCCAGTTACCAGCTGCCTCTCTCCTACCTCATCTAGAGCAGGTTCCCGGTCTCTCTAGCCATACCCTCCTGCCTTCTGTTCCTTGATCATATTGAATGTGTTTCTGACCATAAGCCTTAAACCAGTTGTTCCTCTGCCTACAACATCCCACACCTTCATCATCTCAGCATGGAAGGTTCCTTTTTAATTATAGAAGTCTTAGAAGAAAAACAAAGTCCTTAGGGTAGGCATTCATGACCACTGAGCCTAAGGAGCACCTCGGTTTCTCTTGAACACCTCATTCTGTTTTAAGTGTATCATGGTGTTCAGCACCTGAGATATTTTGATCATCTATTTGTTTAATGTCTTTCTTCTTCCATAAGAATGGAAGCCAAGTGAAACCAAGAATCTTGTCTCGGTCACTGGCTGTATCCTCAAAGACTAATATAGTGCCAGACAAACAGTGGGTTCTAAATATTTATTAAATGAGTGAATTAATGAGTCTTGCATATTCAAGGCACTTAACATGTTTTTTAAAAACTTTCTGAACTATTACATCATTTAATTTTTAAAAACATCTTGTAAGTAAACAGTGCTCCTAGGTACATCTTGAGGATGAAGTTCAGAGAAGCCTCATGATGCTCCCAAGGTAACAATTCCTGTTGTGAGGGAGGTGGCCATGGAGTTTCTACATTCAGTAGTAATCTAGAGCAGCACTCAGCATAAAAGGTGACACAGAGGGTGCCCCTCAGACATATGAGCTGAATGGAGTAATTCTATCAGTGAGAAGGTTGAGCCATGTCTTCTTCTTATCCTAGGTCACAGTACAGTATCTGTAATCAGTCACAAAAGTTTGATGGAAGAATACATAAATACATGAATTAATAAATGAAATACTTAATTTTCTTCCATCTTTAATACTCAATGTTTCTATATCATACATAGCAGGAATACTTGGTAGATTGGTTAACTAATTGAATTATTATTGGAGGAATTTTTTAAAGATTTTATTTATTTATTTGAGAAAGTGAGAGAGAAGGAAAGAGAGAGCACAGAGGGAGAGGGAGAAACGGACTCCCTGATGAGCAGCGAGCCTGACGTGGGCCTGGACCGCTGGACCCTGAAATCATGACCTGAGCTGAAGGCTGACCCTTAACTTGCTGAGCCACCCATTTTCCCCTGTTGGAGGGGAATTTTTTATTTTTTAATTTTTAAAGAGAATATCATCATGACTTTTGAGACATGTAGAATATCAGGATTATAGATTTGGTATTCACTGATCTAATGTATCCAGAACTATAGCAATGATGACTGTGTATGAACTAAAAATTGGACTAATAGGAAGGAGTTCTGGGAAGATGGCAGTAAGAGACATAGCTTTATTCATTTTTTATCCCTCTGAATGCCCATATGAAGCCAACCAAAAATTCGATAGCAAAGCCAAAAACCGTGGACATATGCCACAAAACTTAGTGACAGATATCTCCATAGTACAAGCGTCTGAGGACACCCAGCAACAGCTAATGAGTAACATCAGCACCTGTGTTGACATCAGCAGAGAGAAGCAACAAGGTATCAGAGGGACCCTGAAACTAGAATGTCCAACTAGCCAACAGGTATTTGCTTTAAAAGGCTGTGAACCAATGTGAGAACAGCAGTTGAAGCTGTGTAGGATTCTCTCTATAGTTACGCCTGAAGGGGCAATGGGTAGTCTGGCTGCCATAAAAATTTAAGACGAAGCCACCATCCAGGACAGGGTCCCCTATGAGTAGAAACTACTAAGAGAAAATTCAGTGTTGAGCAGGTTAGAAACGGGAGAAGAGAAGGTGGAAGAATTCTAAGTAAACTGCAGGGGAATAAAAAATAAAACCACATGGTTTTGGAGAGGAGACTGCTGTATCTTTGAACTACATGAAACAAGACAAGAGAGGGAGCTTAGTGAAGCAATATCCTGAACCCCACCTCTTTCTAAAAGTTGAAGGAAGAATCAAATATTTATTCTCCCTGATTTTTGTGAACTGTGCCACTAAATATACAAAAACACATGAAACATTTTGTCTTTATAAAAATATTCCTACTAATAAATGAAAAGGAAATGCCAGAATTAGAATATCAACATTTTGCCATCCCCAATGAACGAATGGACCTTGGCATGAGTATCAACATTTGCTGATACCATAAAAAGTGATGACTCCACATTTCCTGCCTCACAATGAAAGGGCGTTATAACACCTCTAGTCTTGCCGAAGGGATTGATCATGAGACACATCAAGCTTCTGGATTTAGCTGCTAATTCACAAGAAAGGCAGAGGACAAAAGTTTTGAACTGTACCCAGCGTATGTAACAGCAAAATCTAGACTGTGGGAAAATCTAGAAGCAAATTGACCCAGTGTTGTTTTGTTTTGTTTTTAACCCGGATATAAGGAAATGAAGAGGATGTAGGGAAAACCTACAGATTAAAATAGACTTAAAAGACTTAACACATTTTTAAACTGGAAGATTAAGCTATTCATGATAAGGATGCACACTTGGGTAATAGAAGTATAAAGAAGTGATTATATAAATTGGATTAGTGGTTATGTTTAGGTCAGGGTACATTAAGAGACTTCTGTGTATGCAGACTAAGTACTTTTTCTTGACCTGGGTTGTGGTTGGTGGACTGTGTAAACCTTAAAATAACTATAGCTGATTAAGCAATCAATTTCATGAGGTAGGAGTGTTTGTGTGTATGTGTGTGTACATATTGTATGTTATAGTAAAAATCTTTAAAAATAGAGTAGTCAGTGTTTTAGGTTTTTTTGAGAAAGAGTGAGCTGTTCAAGGACTTGCAGAGGGATCTTCAGGGACAGGCCATAGCAATTGGATTCTTTGGAATTGTGAACATTAGGGAGAGCCCACGGGCATGAGGGAAGATGGGGCCACAGGGAGGGCTCAAAGCACTGCTCTGTCTTCATTTCCTGTCTCCTCTGGGTCAGGAGGTGTGAGGATCAGGTCAATATTGTAAGACAGACATTATGAGAGGGTTAAGCAAAGTTCTGCCTGAAAAGGACACTGGGGGCTAATCACTGTGCTTTTCTAAACCCAAGTCAGCGGTATTCAAAAGACAGAAGCCTACCGAGGCTGCTGAGCTGCGGAATCACTGTGAAAAGCTCCTTATCAGTATGCCCGGGGCTACCAGTGGGTCCCTGAGCTAAGCAATACCCCGTGCATCTAGTGAAACTCTGTCTTGTAGAAATGCAAAACCCAGAGTCTTTGTGAGTGTAATTGTTTCTGTAAGACTGCAGGAGTCCGCTCGGTCTCCTAAGGCATAAACAGGTCACGGAGAAGATGATTCTTTCCGAGAACCTAATTGCTTGATATGCCAGTGCTAGGAAGAGGAGAAGGTGGGACAGAGAGTAAATGGGCCTTCTCTGAAGAAACTGTCATGACTAATTGGCTAGGACCGTCTTGCAAATAAGCACTGGCCCAGAACCAGAAGTAGTATGGACCAGTGCCGTAAAATGGCCCGACCACTCACCGAGTGGCCACAACTAATCTCTCCATTCCGCGAAGACACCATCATCTCTTCGGGCTGCTGGAAATCACCCCCTAACTTGTCTCCCTGATTTTGGTACCACCCCATTAAATCAGTTCTATTTGGTGTAGGTCTCCTGTGTAAAACCTCTCCACGACCGTTGATGACATTTAGGGGGGGAAATAAACCCAAACACCACACCCGGGCCTAAAACTCAACCCATTCTTGATTGACTCCCTGAATTCATTTGCTATTTTTCTTCCCTCTCTCTACTCAGTAAAATCCAGTACCCTGTCTTCCTTTTGTTCTGGAATATGGCAAGCTCACTCTTACCTTTAATTTTGACTTTGCACTTTCTGTTTTCTTTACCTAGAATTGTGTGTCCCTACACCTTTGTGTGCCTGGTTCTTCAGAATGCCTCAGATAACCCAATTTAAGGAAGAATCCCCAGTCTTCTTACATATTATCATTTTTTTTTTCACCGTACTTTTGACGACCGGAAATTACTTTGTTTACTTTGCTTATTTGCCTGTTCACTGTCTTGTATGTCTCCATCTTCTAGAAGTTAACCTCCATGCAAACACAGCTGTTTGTCTTGTTCCCCATATCCAGCCTTGTGCCTCCCATTGTAGATGCTCAGTGAATATTTGCAAATGAAAGAATGAAACAGATTACTCACTAGTTTATGAGATTGCACAACCCGTTTTCTTCTTGATGCCATTCATTTGACAAGTTCATGTTTTAATCTATATAGTACTCTGTTTTGTCTTTTTACAATGTATTTGGTTGTACGAGTGAACTAGTTAACAATTCTCTGAACAGACCATTCTATCTCACGCCTTCATGTGTCCCTTGTCCTCCATCTCTAGGCCATGTCCTCCATGCATTTCCTTGACAACCTAGGAAACTTTTTCATCTTTTCAGTTCCTGTCCAGTCCCAAGCTCTGTGATATGGATTAACCATTTCTTCCCCGTGTATCATCTTACTTTTTGTTCTACTTTGGAACTTTGTGTATCATCATATTGTATGTTAATATATTTCACAATACTTAGTACTTATTTTTTCATACTTATTCCTTCTAAGCTCTAAGACTTTTGAGATTAAAGATGGGATATTATTCATCGACGCATCCCCCAGTAAGCACATCATGTAGGCATATGATAAGGACTCACTGATTCACTCAAAAAGCATTTGCTTAGTACCACTGTACGAGGGATGGCGTAAAGTTCTAGAGAAAGAACAATAAACATGAGAAAATTTCCAAACTCAGGAAGCTTGTATTTTAGTGTAAATATAATAAAATGTGTGAATAAACATATTCTAATACCACATATGAGCTAAGTTGGGCAGTGATAGTATATATGATTTGATATTGGCCATAGTTTTTCGATTCATTAATTCATCTTTATATAAAATATTAAGAAAATGCATTTAGAAACTTTAGAAACATTAGAAAGTGAAAAAATTATTTTTAATGTACAGACCTATTTCAGTGTAACAGCCCAACAGTGATCATAGAGAGACTTTGTTTCTGTTCTGTACTATTGAACTAAATTTGGGGTTAGGAATCTGAGCTTCACATCTGTGATTTTATAGTACTTTAAATCATATGTTAATGTCTATTGACATTACCTTCACATTGGTATTTATATAAATTTAATTTCATTCCCTACATGTTAATTTTATAGATTGAAACCATAGTTTTTAAGGATCTTGCCATCCTTCCTACATAGTCTTCCTGTGTGTAAAATGGAGAGAGTGGTGTGGGGATTTCTCCAAAGCATTGGTCTTAAATGTTTTAAGACCAAAGTTTTTAGAATCAGACTTTTTAAATCTCAGCTCTGCCATCTGCTAGCTGTGTGACTTGGAGCAAGATAGTTAACCTGATGATTGCTAAATTTTCTTGTGTGTGAAGTGGGGCTAATACAGGATCCACTAAATGGATTGACATTTGTATCAATGACTAACACATGAAAAGTGTTTGAACAGATCATTGTAGGGTAAGGACTCAACACAGTTATTAACAGTGCTTTAGAAGGTTCAAGAATACCAGTGTTTTCATATGATGCTGATGTTGGGCTCAGAGCTTTTAAATTCCTTAGAAATCTTAGGGTAATTTTTATCATACATCATAAAATATTTTCACACTTTGACCTACTAATTAGCTCTAGGACTATTCTCAAGGAGACATGAATACAAATGTGTTCATTGAAGTATTACTTACAACAGTAAATAATTAGAACCATGATCAATATTTTGAAACAGAGCAAGCAAGAGGTAGCTCTTAAAAAAAAAAAAGGTTATGTAAGCCACACCAAAACATGAAACAATCCTTTATATTATAGAGTAAAAATCAATACTTAATGTAAAAAATTACATACACTTATGGAGATTGCAAACTTGTAAGAACTAAATTCACTATTGGTGATAAAGTTTATATACTTGTATAAAATGTTCTTGAAGGGCAAGACAGAACATCTGAAGGTATACAATATCTAATACCTATTAAATGCTCTATAAATATTAGATTGAAAAAATTATTAAGCCAATGATAATCCAGCTTGAATTTACATAGCTATGACTATTAATGGGAGCTATAGCTCAGCTTTCAAAATTGCTATCTAGTCCTATAATCGACTAGATAATAGAAACAAAATCATATTTTATATGTATATTTTATACTTTTATTATTACAAATTCACAGGACATCAAATAGTCAATAATTGCTACCATGGTTTGGCTAGAAAAGGGTTCTGTGAATCAAGCTGTCCAAAACAAAGGCATTATTCATGGGAGCTGCCACTAATTTTTAACTATTATGTTTTTAATAACAACATATAGAAAGTCAACCAACTGAGTTATTATTCCAAATCTTTTGCAACTGTTAATACTGGTATGTACAGTGGGGGAGCTTAGACTGTGGGTGTAGGATTCATATTGCTTAAGCTGAAGTCTTCGTTCACTGCTTAATAACTGGGCAAACTTGGGCAACTTACTAAACCTCAGTAAGCCATAATTGTTTCCTCTCTAAAAATGGGGAAATTAAGAGCACATACCTAGTAGAGTTATAGTGAGGCTTAAGTAAGTTTTTTGATATAAGAGTATTAGCACAGTGCTGAAAAGCTATTACCAATTATTTTTATTGTGTTGCTCCTGCTGAGGATACCTTGCTTGGAGAATAAAAAGCTTCAAAATCAGTCAATTGAAAAGCTCTCTGGACAATTGAGTAGTTTTGTTGTGAATAAGGTAAATGAATGTTGATAATATTCTTCTCAGACGCTTTCATCACCTTGAACTTGCTTCTGGTCTATGGCCCATATCCCTTCTTGTGTGATTTTCATTCCTGTGGTTTTCTTTTATGTCCTCTGTCAGACGTTCTTCAATGGGAAGAACTGATTCTTATTCATCTTTAGACCCCCCACATCTCCTTGGGAAAAATCTTGAACATAATAAAATTATAGTAAATATTTACAACCCAAATTTTCAGTATTATTGTTAACAGTTTAATGTTTATGCATTTATAGTTCAGCTATTATTATATCTGAGCTGTCTTAAATTGTTACAACACAGACCAAGGAAATGATCAAAGCAAACCACATGCAATATTTCTGCCTCTCTTTTATTATGATGCAACTATCTTCAGAATAATAAGCATTGCTTACGAAAAATAGTTTTATTTCTTATGCTTTTTGTGTTTTTCTCAAACATAGCATATTGGGCAGGTTTGTTTGGCCAAGGTATAAACAAAGAAGATCACTCAGTTACACATCAGAGCACTTGGTCTCACATGGAGTGAGAATTTATGACCCTCCAAATCTCTGATACTTAAAGGGACATGGCACTGGGCTAAGACACTGCTCCACCACAGATCAGTTGGGTGACCTTGAGTATTTTACTTATATTTTCAGAAACTTGAATTTCTCATGTATAAAAAAGATATCTTTTCATAGTACTCAATTATATCCCTATTTAATATTTTGATCATTAATTGTATGCGATGAATCCTTTAAAATAATCCTATTATTTTGTATGTATAAATTGTGACATTTTAAAGGAAATATAGTTAATAAGTACACTACTTAGTCATATTGGTGGTATTTTAACTTTATAACCAAGAGATCTGAATTTAAACTGTCATTTTCAGAATACTTAAGTATATGAATAGTTTTTAAACATGGTGTGATTTATACAGAGGTTTTGATAGACTCTAAAAAGATGATTTATTGGTCTAATTTTTCTAGGAACTCAAGCCTGAGCATACAGCATATTGTGGTTTCTGATAAATGGTATTCCCACCAAGATTTAAAGATGGACTTTTGCAGTCAAATGCTCTACCACTGAGCTATACCCCCAAAGATGGACTTTTGAAGGGAGAATTCTTAAGTCATCTCAAAGTATTTGGAACACATATCTTCCAACGGTCAATTCTTCTGCATTTTCTTTCCCCAGTCGAGCAAAAGAGGCCATGTCCTGGCTATGCTTATGCAAAATTTCATCAGAGATCCATACTTTGATGCTAACCTCCCCCCACCCAAAACCAAAACAAAACAAAACCCAATAAAACATACAAGTCAATGTAGGACAATGTGATATTAAGTCTAAAGGATTTTTCTGAAAACAGCAGCAAAAACAGGAAGAGGTTAGAAACTCCAAACCAGAGCTTATTTAAATGTTTCTCAGGTGTGAAGAACTCCTTCAGTAAGTAGAATCCTCTTTTGTATGAAATGATGGAAAATGAAGGGAGGAGAGACCAATAGGGAGTTATTGAGCATTCCTAGGCCTCTGTAACTTTTGCCTGAAACCTAAGAAGGGATAAAACTGACTCTGATACAGTAGAGAGACATGAAAATGTGAAGTGATTACTGCCCAAATGTATCAATTATTTTAGGTCTTAATACCTACCCATGGCCAGGAACAAATTGCCCCTCTAATGGAGGGGAAAAACAAAACAAAACAAAACAAAAACCTACCTTCTTCCATTGCTTTTCCCTTTCTAGTTCTGTCCTTTGCAAAGATAAGAAAAGCAGACCCTGAATCCAGAGGTTTTTTCTTAGAAAGTTTTGCAACATCCTCCTTGTTTTGTTGATGCAAAGAATGGTTTAGGAAATCTGTTAAGCCAAGTGTTGATTTAAAAAGAATATACAGAGAGATTTCCCTGAACAAAATCTAGACAACAGTAATTAGAATTTCCTCACACATATTCTTTGTAAGTCTGTGAAGCCAGAAGCTGGCTGCCAACCACATACACCGAATTATAGATGGATTTGATCAAAAAGTTGAATCAGGAATACTTTATTTCTTATTGACGAAATATTTCTGTGTTCCAGGCCCTGGGCTAACAAGTTGAAGTAGGTATTCATCATGTGGTTTCCCTGTATAAAAAGAGGTATACGTCTTGCCTCTACCTCCATTCATTCATAATGTGGCAATGGGTCATGTGTTATATTATGGCAAACCATTGACTCCACCTGTCTAAGTCCCAATCGATTCTGTAAAATATAAATGTCACCTCTCTCAGAGGCTTGTGTTCGTTGGTGAGGGCTGCCACAGCAAAGCACCACACACTGAGATGCTTAAACCACAGAAAAGATATTCTCATAGTTCTGGAAACTAGAAGTCCAAGATCAAGGTTTTGGCTTGTTTCTGCTGAGAAAACTCTCTTCCTGCAATGTAGATGGTTGCCTTTTGCCATGTTTTCACATGGCCTTTCCTCTATGTGTGCATGTTCCTGATGTCTCTTTTTATGAGGACACCAGTACTCCAAGATCGCAACCCCACCTTGTGAACTCGTTTAACCTTATTTACCTCCTTAACGGCTCTCTGAATACTCACATTGGGATGAAAGCTTCAGCATATGAATTTTAGCAAGACGCAATTCAGTTTATAACATGTAGTTATGTATAAAAGAAAACATATGTGAAGTGCCTGAAGTAGAACCTAACATATCATATGTTGAACTTCAGTGATTATTGTCTTTTATCTTATTGACTCTAATCATTATTCAGGAACATGGCAACTCTAATGAGCCATTGGAACATGCAGGGCTGAGGGTCAGCCTTGGGCAACAGTGACCCCATGACTATAAGGCCATGAAATTTGTAACTATAATTATCCCCTATTTTATAGGAGAAGAAACTGGTCCAGTTAGTAAGTCCAGAGGCTTATGAAGTCAGACTCAGCTTCAGAGTGTGGGTGGCTGTCTCCAGAGCTCTTAGTCTATTAATTCCACATCAGGCTTGGAGCAGCCATATTCAATGAACTTGTAATGTAGCCACCCAACCCAGGGCCAGCCCTGCCATTTGTCTTTACTGAAGCTTAAAGGAAAGCCTACAAACTGATCATCTACCAGATAGACTCTGCTTTGGAGAGAAAACGCTTGCTGCCATATTTGTGGGAACTATTCTAGCCATAGAGATATGTAGGCTGATTAAGAAATTTTACGGCCCTTTGAAAATTGAAGATTGAGGTTAGTATATACAGGAGCTAGATGTGTCTAATTTGCCTTTAAATTTGATTTATGGAAACCTCCAGCTTCAAAGCTCTCAGCATAAAACCACTTAACCATGAAAACGGCAAAGCTAATTTACACTCAGTTCAGATACGAGCAAGAAAAAGGTAGTTTCAGCTTCAGGCTTGAAAGGCAAGTGCATGGCCTGGGAGTACACACATTTCCCTGGCTCCCTGAATATTCTTGAGACCTCCCAGGGGAGGACCCAGGTTCTTTTTTTTTTTTTTTTTTAAAGATTTTATTTATTTATTTGAAAGAGAGAGAGAGAGAGCATGAGAGGGGAGAAGGTCAGAGGGAGAAGCAAACTCCCCCATGGAACTGGGAGCCCAATGCAGGACTCGATCCTGGGACTCCAGGATTATGACATGAGCCAAAGGCAGTTGCTTAACCAACTGAGCCACACAGGCACCCCAGGACCCAGGTTCTTAAGGCCAAGCAGAACTTGCCTTGTCTAGACAATGTTGGGGAGTCAACTCCAGCCTCCTCATCTTCTACCCTTTTCTCTCATCTTTAGTGGTCTTTGGCTCTTCTTACCCTCCTCCACTTAGTCTACTTTTCATTATGGATTTGCCATCAAACAATTACACCTTGGGACATAGAATTTATTGAACCAAAGAATCTAAGAGCTGTAAGGGTAATTGGTGTCAATATGTTTAATGTAATGAAAAGAAATAGAAACTCAGTGAGATACAGCTTATCCCCTGAAGGGACTCAACATTTCAGCACATGGCAGGCATATAATTAAAAAATGAATCTCTTGAATCCCAGGCCTAGACTTTATATTATGGCTGTGGTTTACAGCAGTGAGAACTAGGCCCTAATGTAGTCCTTATACCAGGGCTATTATGATTTGCATGGTAAAGTGAAAAGCTGAAAAAATGTGCTTGTGAGCATGAAATGGAAAAATGTGCTGGATCTTCCTACTTGTTTAAAGGTTTACCCAAGTTATCATAAGCAGCATTCTCAGATGGCCCCCAAGATTACTGCCCTGTATAACCCCTTCCCTTTGAATATGGGCAGGACGTGTGAGTAGGATGTTTTATCACTTCCATGAATAGCTTATCTTCCATAGCAAAGTTCAAGGGATCTTGAAGATGTAATTAAGGCCCCTATCAATTAATCAATTAGCTTTGAGTCATTTAAAAGGGAGATAGCCCTAACATTACCAGATGAATTGTTAAAAGAAGTCGGAGGGATCTAAAATGAAATTATCCTACTGACCTTCAAAAAGCAAGCCAGATAGACAAGGTAGTGCACTGGTATACTATGAAGGGCTCACATGAAGGATGGAATAGTCCTGACCAGTGATGCTAATGAATAAGGCAATGGACCCTATGATATGGTGGCCATCAAACTTTGGTCACCTAAGTAAGTTGGTGAATGATCAAAAGTCCTAAGACAAAGAAGCAGCAGGTGATAGGCAGGGCTAGCTTGGGGATACAGAGAGCCTGGAACAACAAATCCCCTTGGACTGATCTGGCCAGTGACGAAACTGAAGTAGTGACAACTGTATATCATCAGAAAGGATCTTCTGGACATAAAGGGGCTGTGTCCTCTGTATGGACCAGATTTTTAGTTATAGCTAAAACTTTCATGAAGTAAACTTTCATAAAGCATAGAGATGCACTGAGATAATTCACAACTCAAAAAATCCATTCCCTTTTCCCACCTCCTCCCTAATACAGATCCTGCTCAGGGCTCTGGATTGTGAGCCATATAGAATTTAGATCAGTGTAGAGGAAAAGTGAAACCATTTGGTTGACAAGGTAGGAGGTACATAATGAAGGTTTTAGTTCTCCCTCCCATCCCTTCCCTCCCTACCCCTCCCTCCCTTCCTTTCCTCTCCTCTCCTTTTTTTTTTCCTTTCCTCTTTCTTTATTTCTTCCTTCCTCCCTCCCTCCTTCCCTTCCATTTTCCTTCCTTCCTCCCTTCTTTTTCTTTTTTTTATCAGAATAACAATTTGGGAGCCCAGGAGAGAGTTAAGCATTGGGACAATCCTTCTATTTGGAGACCACAGAGGTAGCTGTGAATCCCAGCTGCCTGGATTCCAGACCATTGGTCTTAATATAAAACAGCAGGTCATGTTAACTCAGTCAAGTTCCTCTGGGCAACAAAATCCTAACAGGAAGATAATGATACAGCAAGAATATTTGATGAGAGAAAATAATCAACCAAAATAATATCCCTGTAAATCTTCATTGCCCCTAATAAAAGCTAACAGTCATTCCTTACCACATTCTACTTACTTTTCTAAACACTTCACATGTTCCAATTTGACGTACTCTTATTATCCTTTTTTCATTTAAATGAGAAAATTGCACAAAGGTTAAATCAACTACCTATTTTATTATTAAGTGGTAAAGCTGGGATTTAAACCCAGGTTACTTGGCTACTTGCCCACAGAGTCTGCCCGCCTGACTGCTAAACTCTTCTGCTCGACAATACTGGTATTATTTTTCTGTGCTGGCTCCTTTTTATCCATTGATCATTTTCTTTGGTAACCCTCAGTAAAAACATAAGCCCTTTAAAGACAGGATCCTGCCTTGATTTCCTTCAGGCCTTTACCTCCTGACACACATGTAGTCAGTATCTTGGAAATGTTTGATTGATGAATTATTGAAGTTAGACCCTCACAATCTTCCTGAAAATGCTCTGCACATCATTGCTAAAGGCAAATATAAGAGCATTCTGACCAATTCTATTCACAAGGAAATTGCCCAGGCATCATGTGGAGAGCTAACAGCCCCAGCTCAGGTCCCGCCTCCTGGCAAAGAGGTCAGAGTAGTACCCACCCATAGACAGCCCACCGTAGCACTGTCATGACCCTAGCTGACACCAGCAAGAGAGCCTTGGAGAGTGAGGTACTTTGGGCTTCTTATGTTGGCAGCATTTCACCTTTTAGTCCACTCCATCCCTCTACGCACTGGGATATTACATTGCTGAGACCTAAGATTAGTTGCTTGTGGAAGAACGAGTAGGCGTTTGCAGCAGGCTCTGTTAAAATCATTACCTATTCTCCTCCCAGCGCTGCCTGGACCAAATGCCTGGATTCGTGACTGCGTTCAAAAAGCAGTGCTCAAATCCATAATCCCAGCCTTTAAAATAGATCTTTCTAGAGGAAGAAGAAAAAGTGGAAAACATTTTCTTTGCAGTTATTTTGGGAAAATGACCCAAGAACATTAAAGGGCACTCACTCACTAATTGTTGAATGAATGTGTGCATTGAAAAATGCTGGCAGAATTTTACATTAAGAAGATCTCATCCCCAGAGGAGTGGCCTTCTGCTGAAGACAGTTCCCTCCTACTTAATACACTGCCACCTTCCTTTAGTAAAAGCCACGGATTCTAGCATATCGTTCTCCAACCAGTCTTCCCATTCATTCACAAATCACTTATTAAAGGCCTTCTATTGGTCAAGGTATATGAGAAATTGGAATGCAGGGTTGACAACGTCCTTGAACACAAGATTATTTGTTGGCTTCTGTTCCTGGACTTGATGTCCCTGTGTGAAATTGCTGACTTGTATTCTTATTGAAAATTCTTCAAATAACAGAGGTAGAAAATTCCTCCCCATTGTGGTAAAAGAGATCACACAGAGTACTTTTCTCCTTTCATGAGCCTAACACCTTGGCCACAGTTAATTGGACTGAAGTTTAGTCACTCTCTACAGATTGAGGAACTCATCAGATTGCATCCCTTGGGAAACCTAAAGAGAGCATTAGTCAGCAAAAACAAAAGTAGGCAGGTAAATTATGTAAATTATTCACTCTTACGCACCGCCCCCAACATGGGAGTAGGCATCCTTTATTATCAGGAAAGTTTATGCTATTCTGCAGTAACAAGTAACCCTAATATTTCCGTGGCTTAACCTAACAAAGTTTTATTTCTTTTCTTTTTTTTTTTTTAAGATTTTATTTATTTATTTGACAGACAGAGATCACAAGTAGGCAGAGAGGCAGGCAGAGAGAGAGGGGGAGGCAGGCTCTCTGTTGAGCACAGAGCCCAATGCAGGGCTCCATCCCAGGACCCTGAGATCATGACCTGAGGCAAAGACAGGGGCTTTAACCCACTGAGCCACCCAGGCACCCCCCAAAGTTTTATTTCTTACACACATTTTTATCTAGTGCCAGTGGGGGCTCTGTCTATCCTGTCTAGTTACTCAGAGACCGAGGCTGACAGATGACTCTACCACTCTCTAGTTGCACACATCTAGAACACACAGACTCCTCAGTCATGGCTAGAGTCAAGGAAGACTAAAGAATTATGTGTGGGCTTTTTATGACCTCAACAGGTAAATGACACATGTCACTTCTGCTCACATTTTGTTTTCCAAGTCTTGCCGAATTTAATTGCATAGGGCTGGGAAATGGAAGGAAGCAGTTTTTTTGTAAGGATGACCCTCTCTGCCACATACAACTACTACTATGTTTTTATGTGTCTAGGACTTAGGTGTTCATCCTAATTTAAGGTATATGTTATCAGAAAACCATTCAAAGTTTAAAAAGATAAATAATGAGATAAAAAATGTAAAAAGATGCTCTAATATAGTTTCTCCCTGCATTCTGTCTAAACTTGTCGATCATTGGAGTCTACGATGCCAGAGTTACTAATACATCTTGACATTCTGGTTGCTTTGGGGGCAGGGCTGAAAGGATCTCTCCCCTTTGTCCTCATGTCCTTACAAAGAATCCCCATTTGTGGAAGTAAGCTGAGTTTTCTTTTGTTCTAAGCAACCTGAAAGAGCTTAGCTCTCTGGGACTCATTAGAACATGCCAATCTGGAAATGCCAGCTAGCTGCTTTCTGACTCAAGGGAAACAGCAATATTTGGGCTGCTTGTTCTCTTCGGATATTCCTCTAAATCCATATGAATCCTTTCTGTGTGTCTATCTGGCTGCCTTTCTAGCATAGTGCCTGATTCCTGACATTTCTTCAAAGATAATCCAATGATGATCATTTATCCTCAAGGCAAGATTGTTTACAGCACAGTAGTTCATTCTACATGTGGCACCTCACACATGGAGTTGTAAATCCTTCACAGAAGAAAAGGACCTTGAATTTAATTCCATACCACATGTTTATTATCTAAATTAGGAGTTTAGTTGGGGCGCCTGGGTGGCTCAGTGGGTTAAAGCCTCTGCCTTCAGCTCAGGTCGTGATCCCAGGGTCCTGGGATCGAGCCCCGCATCAGGCTCTCTGCTCAGTGGGGAGCCTGCTTCCTCCTCTCTCTCTGCCTGCCTCTCCGCCTACTTGTGATCTCTGTCAAATAAATAAATAAAATCTTTAAAAATAAATAAATAAAATAAAAATAAAAATAAATTAGGAGTTTAGCAAGTTGAGGCCAAGGTTTGCTGAATGACTGGCCTAAGATCAAACAGCTACTTAGCATCAAAACCCATTATAAAGTTGAGTTGTTTCGACTCTCAGAACTCATCAGGGGCAAAAGGGACTAGAGCACATAAAAAAGTACAAAACATAAAACAATCACAATTTCACTTAATCTTTGTTAAGGCCTTTCTTGTGTCTCTTATGAAAATTGAAATCAAAGATAAAATGCTAATTAGAACTCAGTATAAAAATAGGGATAAGAGAATGTTTGATGAAAGATTGGAAAAGAAAACACTATTTGAAGCAATCCTTCCATCTGTTCCGGAGAAGTCCAACATAGCCATCCCACCATCTTCATGCAGCATAACCTAGAATTAATTCAGGCAGTAAGCTTGGCATTTATAGAGCAGTCTGCTGGGAAAGAGCAATTTCATTTCCAGGGACTTCACCAAAGTGAGGACCTGACTTTGCACACCATCAAATTTTTCTGGAGGGTTCTTGAGAAATTTCTTAGCATTTAATAATCTGATATTTGTAACTCTCATTAAGCTTTAAATTATAGTTATAATTCATGGTCTTATCAACTTTCTTTGAATGACCAAAATAACTTGAAATTATATAGTGAAAGATGTCATTCATTAATTCATCCATTCAACAGATATTTACTGGACACTATACTAGGTGTAAAAGATAAAACAAGGAACAAGGCAGATACGCTTCTGTCCCGACTAAGCTGACAGTGCTAGTGTTAGCATTACAGTATTAGTCCCCCAGGAATCTGAGTTTCAGTTTCTCTGGATTTCTAGGCCCCATGTGAGACCTCTGTCTTGTACCCCAGCTGAGTTTCAAGGACAAAGTACTAGTACTAGTCCAGTGTCCTGGGACAGAGCTTATATGAACTGGCTTTGAAGTGATAACAATGGAGTGTGAATCTCAGCTTGGCTATTCGCAAGTTCTATTACTTTAGGCTGTTACTCTCATTACTTATGAATTTTTCTTGGGCAGCTATGGCTGCCCAAGAAATCACACCACAACTCAATGGCTAAGTACCACAGTCATTATTACTGATTATTTCTTGGGAGTTCACAGCTCAGCAGAGACTCAGCTGATCTGGGAAACCCTGCCAATTGGCATGTCCTTCTCATGTATATAGCAATTCAAGAGCTCCTAAGATTGGGTTAGATGAGGTGTGTACTTAGTACATGTTGCCCACAAATGGCAGTATCATCATCAGTTCAAATTTCCCCTTCGACATTTGGAAAGCTTTCCTGGACATAACCTTGGTCTTCTGACTTGCCTTGCCTCTTACGTTTTTCCTACACTGCTGAAACTTCCGCTTCCTCAGATCAGACCAACCCCTGCCTCTTAAGAAGGGTTTGGACTTGGTTTGTGATTATTGGGCATTCTCTGAACCACTTCTGGAAGAACATCTTTCACTGACGTCTACAATGTCCTTCCTTAGGCTTTGCCTCCCAGCGAGAGCAAAGCTACAATGACCAGTTCCCCTCTGCCAGCCAAACTGACCAGTGAAATTCATGAGTGATATATACTAAAGGTAGGCAATATCCCTCCTGTTGAGAATGCATGGCATAGATTTCTATAATTTATCCTCATAACAGTATATAAGGTCATTTTACTATCCCTCTCCAATAAATGAAGAAATTGTTGACAGATATTATCTTTGTAAAGTCTGAATATTAAATTAGAGTGAAATAATATTTGCTAGGTTTTATGGTAATTAAAAAAAAATAGGGTCCCTCTTTTTCCCACAGAAGTTCTTTATCAATTGAGAGATAGACAAAGCAGAAAAATGGAGGCCAAAATGGCAGGTTTAAAACTGGCAGTGGTGGAAAAGTGGCTTACAAATTTAGCAGTGATAGTTTGCTTCTGTTGAACCCTAAAACGAGACAAAATTACCTGTCTAGGAAAATCAGCTCTATGAATGAAATAGCAGGGCTCCTTCTCAAGAGGAAAGTACTGTAACCTATGTTAGAGAGGGTGCCAGCCAGGCAGATGCCAAAAAATGAGATGAGTTTAGTTTTGGGGGCTGTTCCTGCTTCCAAATTTGCCAGACACTTGATTCCTCCTCCTGTGGGGAGAGAAGGGTGGAGAAATGCAGAGATGCAAGGAGGGTTTTACCAACTGAAGTCTTTCCAGGTGTACCTGAAGCAGGAAACAGATGTCCATTGTCCCTATTCCAACAGTAAATGCAAATCACAGCATCTGAGAATTCTTTCCTCCTCCCCATTGACTCCCAAGAGTTTGACGGTTACTCTAAGACAAAAGATTTAAATGTCCCCACATCTGCATATCATCACCTTAGTCATTCTACTAATAAGGGTAACCTGGGCTCTTATTACTTGACAGGCAGTTATTTTTCATTTTGTAAATACAATTTGGATAGCTTAAGCTTTTGAAAATAAGGACAATATCATTTCCACCTCTAAATTTCTGTTATGGTCGGAGGCACAGATACCATAAAATAATACACAGCAATTAAAAAGATAATAATTGGGGCACTTGGGTGGCACAGTCTATTAAGCATCTTAAACCAACACTTGGTTTCAGCTCAGGTCACGATCTTATGGGTTGTGAGATTGAGCCATGCCTTGGGCTCCACGCTCAGTGCGGAGTCTGCTTAAGATTCCCCCTCACCCTCTCCTTCTGTCCCTCCCCCCCACTCTCTCGCACATTTTCTCTCTCTTTGGCTCAAGTAAATAAATAAATCTTTTTAAAAAAACTTGTTAAAAAAGATAATCACTTGGGGCGCCTGGGTGGCTCAGTGGGTTAAAGCCTCTGCCTTAGGCTCAGGTCATGATCTCAGGTCCTGGGATCGAGCCCTGAATTGGGCTTTCTGCTCAGCGGGGAGCCTGCTTCCCCCCTCCCCCACCCCTTCGTGCTTCTCTGTCTACTTGTAATCTCTGTCTGTCAAATAAACAAATAAAATCTTAAAAAAAAAAAAAAGAGACAATCACTTATGCCTTTCCTGCTGTACCCTCAGGAAAGGATATCCTTCTGATGCCTATATAAATCTGGGTCAAAATTTACTGTCTTGAACATGAGCAGTGAGATTCTTCTCTCCCATAGAACCTCTCTAATTCACAAGGATAATGAAATGTCCTTTGAACAATGTCCTACTTACATCTTTGGCTTTTCTAAGTCATCGCATGATACTCAGATAGCCTTTACTTCTTGGGAGGAAAGTACTAGGTATATTAGAGACTGAGGTTTAGAGAGGTAACATGACTTCCTGGAAGTCACACTGTAGGTAAATTACAGATCTGGGATCCAAATCTACCACAGTGTGATCCCAAATGTGCTTAGCCAAAAGCATATTTCAGTAGTTACTGTGGCATCATCAAATCCTCCATTTGCTGATGCAATGAATAAATTGTAAATGAAGATACACCTTTGGAGAATGAAGACTCACAAAGTGTCTAAGACGTACCTGCAGCTCATAGATTGGACCACCTCCTAAAAGAAGGGGATAGGAAGGACATTACTTAGCAGAAGAAGACAAACATCTTTCGTCCCTGAAAGCCTCAGGGTGAGGGTTCAAAGCAGGGACTGCTGTTTTCTTCACAGGTGGGTGTTTTGTGTCACCAGGTTTCTTGGTTGTATCAACTGAAATTGCTGGAGTGAGAAATAAACATGATATTAATAAGCCTCCGGGGAGAGCCTCCCATCACAGACGCAGATTATGCAAAGAGTGACCAGCCCGCACCTCAATGGGCAGAAGTGATTGTGGATGCACTTTCCGAATCACCCAGTGTCAGGCGGGTGTGAGCCCTGTTACCAGATCCTGTAGGGACAGGGTCATAGGGAAAACACTAAGCAGATATTTCAGTTCTTGGCCCTTCTTAGAAATAGCCCATGTGAGCTTTTTTGTCTTCATGGTAGGTTTGGGTTGCATTTCTCACCTTAAGATGTGAAGCAATCTGCTCAAATATCCCACAGATGGGACTGGGTCCTCAGTGATATGTTGCTAAACAAAGGTATAAGTCCCATGGTGACAGAAGTGTTATTGATACACACACACACACACACCCTTTCAAGATCCTGCAAAATGACTTATGCTTATTCATAAAAATTCATGCTATGATGTTAATGGTCTCTCATGCCTCTTGTTAGTCAGTGAATGGATTGAGAGAATACACTGACCATACTCTAGATATGGCCTGTTATTTGTCTTACCTTTCTTTTCCTTCCTTTCTGCTCTTTGAAGATCTCAGTAAGGCCAAACTCTCTTGCCAAATTACTGAGCTTCTGTTTTCCCAGGAAGAGAGTATTGGGAAAGGCCTTTGAAGAATCAAAAGAAACTTATCAGTGGAGATTTGAAGGCAGGGTTATAGATAGAAAAGAAAGGATCATGAATAAAGACATAGTGATTAAAAAAAAAAAAAGTCCTATGTACATTTGTCCCCCAGGCCTGGTACCCTGTAGAATCCATCTACATCCACCCAAGTGCCCCAATTATTATCCTTTTAATTGCTGTATAGAGACTTGTCACTAGGACATGGAGGGGAGGGAGCAAGGAGGGGAAGAAGCATGAAATAAGGAATTGGAAATGAGGAGTTTGTTCCTCTAATACAAAGAGGATGCTGGGATGCATCAGAAAGAAAGATTTTGTTGGAAGAAAGTGTCCTGTTTTTCTGCAGCGAAAGATAAGATTATTTTGATGCTGGAAGTGCAAAACAAGGTTTTGTTAAGAAAGCAGTCTTGACTGTCAACTCAGCCTCAGGAAATTGAACAAGCAGTGGCTTATAAATGGAGCATCTTTTTCTCCGTTCGTTCTAGCTCTCATTTTAGAAAAGAAACAAGGATTGCCTAGTTGTTTGTTTACTTGTTTCCTGGAGTGGGGGCTTTCCAGTAGAGCATTCCCATTACCCTGGGATCTCACTGCTAGATGGCAACTCAACATTGCTTGGGTAGCTTCTTGCCTGAATACTGCTTTCCCGAGTTCCTTCTGGAGGCTTGAGGGAACTCCTGGGTTAGAGAGAAGGGAGGGTCAGTCATTAAAAGTCACTGTAAGCTTAATCATTTTCACCTTGGAGACTATAGGGTGAAGCCCAAGAACACAGGATGTGGAGCATGTAGACTCAGGAGTGAGACTGCCGGCACTTAATACTCCACTGACCTAGGCCACGACACAGCTCTTTGAGCCTTGGACCCCTTGCCAGTAGCATGGGGGAACTGTCTACATTGTTTGCCCCATAGACGTTGCTGTGTGATCAGTTGAGGTGCTGCGTGTGGTTAGACTCTCTAACCCCAAAGGAAATATGTAAACAAACAAACAAAAAAATACAGAGATTTCAGATATGGAGAGGGTATGTGCATAGGGTAGATCTGAATGAAGAATTTAGCTGCTATGAGAAGTCAGATGTCCTAGATGAACATCTAGATGTTCAATCAGTTGTTCTAGAAATACATTTGTGTGAGAACGTCTAGATGTCAAGTGAGAAGAGGAGGGAAAGCTACTAAACTAGTGTGGGTCATGATGATGTGTGTGTGGGGGATGTGTATGTGTGTTCCTGCATGAACAGGAGTGTGATAGGGTTCTTACATCCCCAGTAATTAGAGTTCCATGGCCCATGGCATTGAAGTAGCAGAAAGTGCCTTCACCACCCAGTTTATCTGAGTTAATTTATTTTGACTCAAAAAGCAGCTGATACTGCTCAGAATCTCAGCTTCACTTGTAATCAGAGTTCCTTTATGGTTTCAAAGACAGAGATGGTATTAAGGATGGACAGAATCCAGGACAGGCCATAGAGACCATGCTTTGTGATGTATTCCCAGTATGAGTTTATTTTCTTAACATTTTTCCATTTCTTTCTAAATGAAAAAGAAAAGATGGTTTACCTCTTGAATAAAATTTAACTTCCTTCACAATTGCCCATGGTTCAGACAGACGAGACTTTCCATATCTTAACTTACTCAATCTATCCAATAACTCTTTGAAGTAGGTATTAGCATTATTCCCATTTCACAGATAAAGAAACTAAGACACAGTTTAAATCCATTCACCAAAGTCTCACAGCTGGCAAGCAGCAAAGTTGGGATTCAGACTGGCCATGTGGGGCTTCAGTCTGTAACCTTAAGCATTATACAGCCCTGCCTCCTCATGCTGAGTTAGAGCAGCTAGCCTGTGGGTCCCGCTCTCCTCCATACCTTCTCGGATAGTAACAGACATATTGCATGTCATTACTGAACAAGAGCCAAGGGAGTTTGGCTTCCCCGTTGAAGGGCCATTAGGCATGTCCTCATTTTATAAGTAACAGTCCCTCTAGGTCCCTTTGACATTATATATCTCTACATATCTTTATACTTATATATTTATTTATAAATGTTATATATGTATATAATATTATATATACTATATTTTATACATAATATAGAAAAAATATAAATATATATAATATAAAAATATAAAATATAAAAATATACATATAATATATTTATACCATTCTGGGCCCAGTTTTTACCACACACCCATAGCCTTCTTTTAAAGTATGAAATTAGTAAGCCAGAACTTTGATTTTGATAAAATCAAAATCATTCTGGGTAAAGTGGGTAAGTATGTATGAGGGAAGTATAAGGGATATACGAACAGGTAATACAACATAAATAGTACTATCAATATAAGTTTTTTTTACTGTGCTGGAAACAAATATTTCACCATTCCAGGTGATTAAAAATCACTTATTATCACTGGAGACTGTTTTACGTATGGAAAATTTGCAAAACAAAGAGATGTCTGATCAGTAAGGAAAGTAACAATGACTCCAGTGTTGTGAATACCGACAGAGCCATGAATCGAACAAATGTGAGTCATGCCAAGAATATTTAATCCTGCAAAGGATTTAACTGAACATCCAGAAGTGATGGTTCGTGAAGGAAATACTGACCTTGAATTCTTTTACAGGAACTCTTAGGTAATAATCATGTGAAAAAGAACATTTTTGTTCTGTTATGGCTTTTTGGTACATTCTTGATGTATTACCAAAAAAAAAAAAAAAAAGCCGGTTTACCAGCTGATTGTGTATTTTGAGAATTGGCAAGAAACTGCCTTCTATAGCTATCTTATCATAATTACTAAAAGATACGTGATTCAAGCACTTGATTGATTGATACCACAATTGTTAAAATGTCCTGACCTTTATTAATATGGTATGTGTTTCCTCTCTAAATGATCAAGAATTGCATTGTGTTAACTTGAATGGTGGAAAAATGACCAAAAGTCATTATAGAAACTTTAATAATATTTTATTATTGCCCCACAAAAAGAGCACTTTTGAGATAGCACTCGTTGGATTTCCAAATGATTCAGAGGATTTAGCTTCAAAATTAGATAAAATATGAAGAGGTAAAAAGGATTAAAGATGGTAAAGACAGGGCAAGTGTGTGTGTGTGTGTGTGTGTGTGTGTGTGTGTGTGTGTGTTGTATCTCTAAACACACATACAGTTTAGATTATTTATAGTGTATTAACCTATTTAAATTGAGACATTTGAGAAATACATGAATGTGTGACTTACTGTAAAAAATACAAACTATATTTGTAACTTCAATCCTTGGTCATTTATGAGACACAGATAAAAGAATTCTTATGAATACAGGATACATATAGGAATCTAGGCCTGGGTTCTAGACCTGAAAAGTTTCCATGCATAAGTGGCTCTGTGGGATCCAACCATCTCTTTAAAAAAAATTTTTTTTTCTATACTTCATAATTCCTTTTAGTAGAAGCCAGATAATGATGTATTTGTACCTTTGAAGATCAAAATAAAATGTGAGGATGCATTTTGGAAAGGAAAATGTCTTCCTTCCATTCAAGGGACTATTGTTGTGCATAATGAGAGTGCATTAAAGTAAGAGAGGGTGATATACTCATCCCCAAGTGAACCCAAATACATCATGGCACTTCATCTTCACACTGATGAACCTGCTTCACTTTGAAATATCCAAACAGTTGTAAGGGCCACCGCTGGTGGTTCTCTTTCTTCAAAGAAGAATCTAGAAGGAATAAGCATGGCAGCCCCTCCAATTTTAGCCTCAGGAAGGATGTTGTAAGAAGTAAGTTGGCTCTGGGGGGGGTACTCTGGTCAGTTGGGGAAAAGTCGGGGTTTTTGAGGTTTACCTTCATGCCCCGAAGTATTCAGTGAAGAGAGATAAAAGCATAAGTGCAGATTACTATAAGTACAGGGATGTCATCCTTCAGAAAGCGTGCACTGGGATAAAAATGGGGTAATAGCTATGCTTTTTTCAAGATTCCTTAGTTCCTATTTATACATTATGGTCACTGAATAGATAATCCTGCAAGTTGATGTCTAAATGTACCTAAATGTATAGATATGTGTTCATTACTAGAACAAACTCATTTTCTGAGACAAACAAATTGTTAGAATGAGGAGGGAATTTTAATCCTTATGTTCCAAGCTGCTCCCTGCACAGAAGAAAAGCAGATGCGTATCTCCACAATAAGGCAAAATTCTATTTCGGTTCATATAATCTCTATTAAAGGCTTAATAAAGCATTTGCATGATATTAAAGGAGAAATGAGAAGGAAACTGAATAAGATGTTAGAAGGTTTACCAAATCAGTGATAGAATTTGAATGCATTTGGAAAAGATATTTGTATAATTGGTCTTTTTAATCTGGTATCTATGGAAACAAACATATATTAATATCCAGAATGGATCACTGTGTCTGCATTAGTTCTGGACAGAGTCCATCTCTTTTGACACAACCTTATATTGAGAACCGAAAGGCCACGTCCCCTTGCAAAAGTCAGCCCTGGACCTAGTCAAGGATGGCCCTGTCTTTGTATTTGATCAAATCTGGGCACCCCTCTTTCAGACCACTTCTTTTTTAAAAACCAAAAGGGCAAAAAATTAAAATAGGAATCCCGTATCAGTATGGGTGAATTAAAGACTCAGTTGCGGGTTAGTTCATTCAGGAGGTCTCCCTGGTGGTTCCTGCTTGTGCATTCACCACACAGATGTTGGGAACAGCATTCAGCTTCCAGAGAACAGGTAGAAAAGGGCATCACAAAAATGGCGCTCTGCTGGTGAGAGGATTTCCTTCTACGGTTCTGACCTAGGTACCTCCACTTTCCTTGTTCCTTTGTGTGAGTTTTACAGTTTCTCCACCACTGGAAGCCTGCCACCCAAAATAGCCCCTGACCGCTTAACCATTTTGAAGTCTAAACACGAGATAGCGATTTTCTCTTCTGACTGTTAGCAAGCAAGGAAGGGATGATGAATGAAGTTGGCCTTTGAGCAGCAGAGATCTCATGATGTTTGTTGTTGCCAGTACAGTGCTGTTTAGACCTGTACTGATGAGCACTAGGAGCATTGTAAGGAATTTAAAATATATGTACTGTGTTGCCAAAGAAAATGGGATGCAATAGAGCTCATTTCTCTCTTCCAAAAATACATCATTTAAGATCCTTTCCATGGTTACAAATGACCCATCTAAGGCTAAAAAGAGAGGAATTATATGTCAGCCTGGAGATACATAGTGGTGATAATAAGACTGTGTGTGTGTGGTGGGAGGGGATAATAAGCATCAAATGCTTGATTTTAAGGTTACCATAATTGACCATAATGTACTATTTCACTCTTTTTTAAGAATTTTTATTGAATACCTACTAAGTACTAGTCCTCTTTAAAGCATCAAGGCTACAATGATGATAGCTCAAACACACTGTGCTCTTAGGAAGCTTGCGTTCTTGTGGAAGCATCCAGATAATAAGCAAGTCAGCCCATGAATATATAATATGTCAGATCCTAGGCAGTGCTGGGGAAGGTAAAGCTAGGGAAGGGGTAAGAAAATGATGGGACCCTATTCAATAAGTGTGGCCTACAGAGGCCTCTCTGATTTGACACCACCTGTAGAGTCCTGAATGAATGGAGAGAACCAGCCTCATGAACATCTCAGGGAAGATGTTTCCAGGCCCAGAGAATAGTAAGTGTAAAAGGAGGTAAGGAGGAAACACTTGTGGGCAGGTTGTTATTAATCTGATTCAAAGTAAGTTGGTTTAGGAAAGCCTGCTCTCTGCTGAGAACCAACAGCTTTGTGAAGGAGGTAGAAATGACTCCATATTCTTGAACCATGACACACAGAGGGTCTCATGTTCTGCTGGTTGGCAATGCATTTCCCACCCTTTACCTTCCACTCGCCTTTCTGGATTTACATGGCCCATATAAAGCATAAACAGAGAAATATAAAGACAATACATGCACATATAAGAGGCTTCCTCAAAAGGGATGGTTCAGTATCAAAATTAAGCAATCATAGGAAATAAATAATACACAGGGCAGCGGGCAGGATGCAACTTTGATAAGATGGCCCTGGGTCCTTCAGAGCTGGAATTGTGTGATAGGTTTTCAGAGTGCTTCCCAAACACAAGGCACCATGCCCAGTGCTGGGATGGAGGAAAAACAAAACAGATGCTTAATCTGTGTCCCTGAGGAGCCAACGGCTGTTAAAGAATAATAGTCCCAACCGTATCTTCATGGTGCATCTGAGGAACATGGGCTATCTCAATCTTTGATGGCAGGCAGGAAATGGTTCAGAGCCCAATCTACCACCTGTAAGCTGTCAGACCATTTGTGAGCCTTGAAACACTGCAGAAACTCAGCTTTCAATAGGGTCATTGTGCCTACCTCCTCAGCTTTTTGTCAGAATAAATTTGATAACGAGCATGTATCAACTAGTGCTATGCTAAATGTTTCCTTCCCAGGTGGGGAGGTTATTCTTAGGAAGCTAGGTATAGTCTTCAAGATGCCCTTTCCATAATAGGCAATTTATCCAAAACAGTACCTTCGTTTAGCAACCATCCAAATCCCTGGATTTATTGGAGCAGTACAAAGGAAATGGATATTAGCATGACTTAGGAACTTTATTTATAGCTCTAATCATGCCTGTACTTTATCCATCTTTTACATTTTAAATAAGAGTTGTTGTCATGTCCCTCTGTGAATTGTGTTCATTACATGTATCAGTCCATTTCCACTTAGAATGCATCATCACTATATCTTTCATTTGCCAAAAAAAGTTCAGAATGTGGAGACATAATAAATTCATAAAGCCAATCAGCTAGCGATCTCACACCCATTAAATCAACCTTAATTTATGCTAGATCCTGGATATATAAAATCAAATCTGACCTTACTTGCAAGGAAATAACACTCTGGTGATGGGGCAGGAGATGTAAATGATTAATAAAATAATATAATAATCATTAAAGTACTAAGGGTGACTAACTCGAAGTGTTGGAGGGTTTGAAGTTCTTAAGAGAGGTGTGAATGGAAATAGTAACTGGAATTATAAGCATGTGTGCTATGTAGATGAGATTATCCTAGAAGGGTCTATGGAGTTAACGTGGAGAAGGAGGCAAGAAGAGAGGAAAGTTGATGGTGAAACGATTATACCTCATACACAGCTTGATGCCGCAGATGTGGAGCTGAATGTTGTAAGACCACAGAAATGTAGGTCACTGATGCCCCTACTTTATATTCCTTGAACACACCATCCCTGACGTGCAAGGGGTAGATCTTGCCAGACTTTTCTAACCTAGAATGAACATTTACCTGTTAATTTTTCACAAAGAATATATGAGGTAGAAAATGTTGAAATCAATGGTTCTACAACAAGTTGTAAACCAGAAAGTGAAAATGGTAGCAAAGTAGTACAGGAGTTGAAGATGAGCTTTAAATCTAAGTTGGGGTTGTTGGAGGGGGAGACAAACCATGAGAGACTGTGAACTCTGAGAAACAAACTGAGAGTTTTGGAGAGGAGGAGGGTGGAAGGTTGGGTGGTAGGTATTATGGAGGGCACATATTGCATGGAGCACTGGGTGTGTGCATAAACAATGAATTTTGGAACACTGAAAAGAAATTTAAAATGAATAAATAAATAAATAAATAAATAAATAAATAAATAGCTTTTGGAAAGCTCTGGGTATCCAAATAAGAACATATACCAACTATTTCTCTTTTATCAGACACATACAGAGGTTTGTAATAGTCAGGACTCTTCAGAGAAATAGAACCAATAAAAGAATAGGATGTGTCATATCTGATTAGAGAGGAGAGAAAGATTTGAGAAATTGGCTAATGTGATTTGGGGGTCATGTTTGAAATTCACAGGATAGGCCAGCCATCTGGAGGTCTAGGGAGGAGTTGATTTTGCAGCTCAAGTCTGAAGGCAGTTTGGAGACAGAGCTCTTTTCTCTTTGGGGAACCTCAATCTTTGCTCTTAAGGCCTTCAACTGATTGGATGAGGCCCACCCACACTGCAAAAGATAACATGTTTACCCAAAGTCTACTGGTATAAATGTTAATCACACCTAAAAAATACATTCACAGCAACATCTTGACTGCTGTTTGACCAAACAACTGGGCACCATAGCCTTGACACTTGAGACATAAAATTAACCATCACAGATCTTTATACAGCTCTAGCCCCTGAAAGAGCTTATGTCTAGTTAAAGGATAGAACCAGTTCTCTAAACTGGAGCTCTATTTTCAGCCAATAGGCCACAAGTTGCTAATGAGGCAGATAGTGCTAACCATTAGCACTTGCTGAAATTCCATTTTTAAAAAGATTTATTTGTTTATTTTGAGAGAGAGATAGAGAATCTTCAAGAAGACTCCCAACTGAGTACAGAGCAGGATGTGGGGCTTAGTCTCACCACCCATGAGATCATGACCTGAGCTGAAACCAAGAGTTGGACACTCAACTGACTCAGCCACTTAGGCCCTCCTGAAATTCCATCTTTCATTCATTCTTTGATAAATATTTATTGAAAGCATTCCAGTTGTTAGGTCCTGTCATTTGAGAAAAAAATAATACATTATTGACTTGGCCCAAGAAACTTAAAATTAGAAATAAATATCAAAGCTGGAATAAACCTTAAAAGTAATGTATTTGGGGGAGCCTGGGTGGCTCAGTGGGTTAAAGCCTCTGCCTTTGGCTCAGGTCATGATCTCAGGGTCCTGGGATCGAGCCCCACATTGGGCTCTCTGCTCAGCAGGGAGCCTGCTTCCTCCTCTCTCTGCCTGCTTGTCTGCCTACTTGTGATCTCCGTCTGTCAAATAAATAAATGAAATCTTAAAATAATAATAATAATAATAATAATAATGTATTTGGCCTCTTCCTTCTAGCAAAATAGGAAGGCTCTCACTCCTGATCACACAGTGTATTAATTCCAGATCTGGAGTCATGCCTCAGAAAGTTTGATTTCCCTTGGTACTCTTTTCCCTAATTGGGAATTCAGGCACTGTCCATATTTCTGTGCTTAACTTCATTTGCCAACCATGGTGCAAGCCCCTGGAGTATGTATGGGTCTCCTTGCACAATGAAATGAGTCCTATTAGAATTTTGAGAAGTATGACATTGATCCTGAAAAACAACAAGACCCTCTTATCTGCTCCTTAGGTGGGCTCCTAAATAGCATATTTTAAACACAAACAACAGATGGATTTTCACTCCTGACCTCACCACTGAGAAGTAGGACAGAGAGGAGAAAGTTGAGAAAGCAGTCATGGGATTCCAGAGTGCTGTTATGGGAGTACAGTGGAGCCAGAGGAAGAAGGCCCCCTAGGGCAGGGAAGGGATCTTACTGTGCAAGTTGTTCTGGGTGGTGAGAACTGCTGTTTCCATTCCTAACCAATGAACCAGTTGACTGAGGCTTTTGAAAGCATCTACTCTGACTGCATGGCTGAACAGCTCATTAAAATAATAATAATAATAATAATAATAATAAAGACATAGCAAGCCCTCCATCTAGAACTTAGCTTCTTCTGAAAAACAAGAAATTTAATAAAACTAAATGAAAATACCTGACACCATTTTTTCTAATTCCTTGTTCCAGTCTTGTTAATTTATTTTAAGGAGGTTTTATTTATCTCTGAGCATAATAGGACTAGTTGTTTATTCTTGAGAAAGCAGCCCAGGTGTATTCTGCTCCCCCTGAATCTCTTGGCATGCCTTTCTACTAGAGCAGGCAGTGAACTGTGGCAACGAGATTGCGTGACTAGAGGCAACTTCTTTGCTAGTCAATCTTTGTATAGTACGTTGTAAAGAATAACTTCAAACACAGGTGAATGATATAAATAGAAGGGGAAGATGTCATTGTTATCTGTAGAGAACTACCTTTTCAGGTGGCTATTACGTATTCCGGTTCCCTCTGGATCGACATAGAGATGAGACACAGAGACTTCTAGCACACAGAATGATGGCAGAGCACTAAGAACATCTTCTTAGACAAAGCTCACAAAAGGCAGGTGCAGACTTTATCCCACTGTCTCCTGTCATAATTCTCTCTGATTGCAGCCTCTCTCCTCCATCATGTCAACCACAGACATTATCAGTAAAGAAAGTGGCCTGCCTCTGTGACCTCATCTTCCATGAGCATTTTTCGTGAGCAATATTTTCCAGTCTTGTGGAGATCTATCAGTATCTTGTGACATTGGCATGATATCTGGGCACTGAGAGCTCTCCCCACATGCAGTGTTAATAAATCAAGCCTCCGAAAGAAGGTGCCCATTGTGTTCATTCTTGAAAAACAATTAACATCAGAGCATGAAGGAATGGTGCAGATCAAGTAGAAGAAATGATCAGTATTATGCATTTAGTTCAATTAATGCGCTGTTTCCTCCATTCTAGTTCAGCGGCTACAAACATGAGGATAAGCATTGTGGTGTTTACGAGGAGATCATGGCTTCTAAGTGGAAATAGGTGTTAGTTTGATTACAAGAGATGGGCTTCTCTTCTGCTTTATTAGCTCCAAATCTTTGTTAAATAAATAAATAAATAAATAAATAAAATATAAAATACGGGAGTCATGAGTTTCTCATACAATATCTGCCACTGGTGATCTACGGAGGTTTAAAGGACGTTATGGTAAGTGAAATGAGCCAGGCATGGAAAAACAAACACTGCATGATATTACATGAGGAATCTAAAAGAAGTCAAAAACTTGGAAGTAGACAATTAACAGGTAGTTCTGAGGAGTGGGATGTGGGGGAAATAGTGAGATGTTCGTGAAAGGGCATAAAGTCTCAATTATGTAAGATGCCTAAGTCTAGACATTAATGCAAAGTGTGATGACTATAGGTAATAGCACCATACTGAATACTAGAAATTTTCCAGGAGAGTAGATTTCTGGTGCTTTCACCACACACATAAAATGGTAACGATGTGAAGAAATAGAATGTTAACTACCTTACTTTAATAATCTGTTCACTGTGTGTGTATATGTGCATCATGATGTTGTCCACCTTAAAAATATGATACAAGTTTTGGTAATAAAATGAAGTATTTTTCAAAATGTGGGGCCAGAAAAATGTCAAAAATTTTCAACAAGTCTTCCTCCTTTTTCCTTTTCTCTCCCTCCATTCCTCGCTCCCTCCTTCCCTTCCTTCACTTTCTCTTTTCTCTTACTTCCCTTCCCTTTATCCTTTCATTCTCCATTCCTTTCCTTTCCCTTCTTTTCCCTCCCCTCCCCTCCCTCCTCTCCCCTCCCTTTCCTCCCTCCCTTCCTTCCATCCTTCTTACTTCCCTTCCTTTTTTCTTCCTATGGCTACAGTATAAAAAAGTGACAGAAGATTTCAAGAAATAGAAGGAAGGAAATGTTCCAAAAGAGAACAATAAGACTCTTCAAAGAAGGATGCATTGGCAACAGAAATTAGTCTGTCCCACCTCACAGACATGAGAAAAGCTCTGTAAATTATCTGTATGTTTTTACCAAGAGACACAAAAAACAGCACAGCTGAGCTACTTTGGTTGAAAGTACCCAAAGAGAGGCGGGAGCCCACTATGCTGTCTCCTAGGACATGATGATACCTGGTGTCGACGTGGGGTGGGGGCGCATATGAAATAAACTCACTCTCTCTCTCTCAGTGTCTCATGGTGTCAGTTAAGCTAGGACCTCAGGGAAGAAGCAAAGTATGTTTTGACAGCCTTTGTGACCCAAACACCAAGTTAAAGTTAAAATTTGTCTTTCAATTAAAGTTTTGCTTGAGCTCTGCTTGCCTTTCGAGCAGGGAGTTCTGGCGAAGAAGGTATTTGGGAATGCTACCCTGGCCACAGGAATTTAGAGGATTATCTTGGTCTACTTACTGGAAATTAGAGACTCTGTACTTTTCTAGCATAGAGCCACTTTTTACTCAGAGCTCACTGTGTGAGCCAGGCAAATTCATTTAGAGGAAGTAGCATTCTCTCAAGGGCAACATCCTGGACTGCACTCAGGCCATAGAAAAAAAGAAATATTTGATTCAGAAACGGTACAGTTCACTCTTGAATTTAAAATTTTAATTTGAATGTTGCTCTTGCAATGAATAAGTGCCCCAAATCTGACGTGTGAAAGCATATGGCAACGTCTCACACACAAGCTTTCAGTCTCTCACAGGCTGTGAGCATTCCTAACAATAAAAGTAACAATGTTTTGGTGTTTGGTTGCACCATTCTTCCACATGTATTATTCTAGTAGACGTTCACTACCACTCTTGGCGGTGCACAGCACAGGGAATGGAATTATACTCCTCTTGCAGGTGCAGAATCCAAGACCTAGATCAGTTAAGCAGCTAGGCAAACAATGCACCATGGTCAGTGATGGAGCCAGATGACAGACCCATACTGCATCTGTCAGTTCCAATGCCCCAGTCACCCTACAGTGGTGCCATAACAGGGCTCTGTTATTCAGTTGTCCCCAGAGAGCAAATTTAAAATTCACAAAAGCCCTAATACCATATGTGCTTAGCTTTAGAAATAATATTAAACCAAGAGACTAGGGAAAGTGTATCCTAAGACACAGCTCAGTGCTGGCCATTGATGCCATGGTAGCAACTCTAAAGGCAAAAGAGAAGCAGAGGCCCTCACCTGAGCTGGTGGGAAAGCAGAACACTGGGGTCAGTCTGAGCCAAGCATGTCATCATCTGCACAGGTTCAATTGAAAGATAGAAATAAGAGCCTCCATGTTTCAGATTTTCTGGCAGGTTGGTGAATGATCATTAAAGAAACATCTAGATCTACCCTGTTTTCTGTCCATGTCGTGTCCTCTCAGCTTCCTTCCAAATGGGAGCATGATATCTGTTCATGGTGCCATCACTTTGTTACTACAAATTCTCATATCGGTAGGCCAAGTTCATTTAGGGTGCGGAGGTCGGTATCCTTGCACAAGAACACTATACTATAGTTGACTATACTAATGCTCTTTTACTTGCTGCTCTTAGCTATAATAATAATAAATAGCTAAATTTTTAACAAATATTTACTGAATGTTTACTATGTTCCTCACACTGTTCAGATGACATCACATGTATTTATTCATTTAATTCACACAACAGTATGAGAGGTTCAATTAATATGATTCCCATTTTATAGATGGAAATCGATAGAGAAACTGAAGCCCAGAAAATTTCACTTGCCCAAGGTTATAAGCTAGTGTTGGGGATACAGGATTCCAAAAATAGGAAGTCTGATCGGTAAGTGACTTTAAGCTCGTTGTTAAGAACAGAACAAATAAATCAAACCTCAGGTGTTAGAGAACAAGTACATGTGTCTCCAACCTTCTGGGACAGAAGAATTTCCCCAAGTAGGGTAGCCAGATTTCCTAATTGAAAATATAAGATTTCCTATTAAATTTGAACTTTAGGTAAACAATAAATCATTTTTTAGGATCAGATTGTCCTCTGCATACTTAGGACATACTGATCTTAAAAATAACATTGCTGTTTATTTGAAATTCATATTTAATTGAGTATTTGGTATTTTATCTACCTATTTATTTATTTAGTTAACCCTCTCCCCAACCTGCTACTGCCCCACATGCTTCATGAATCACACTCTCCTTATTTAGATGCCCTCAGAGCTGGACAGTTCTGACCATTCTTGCTATAGTCAGATAATTTCTGTCATCTTTGTCAATCAAAATGGGCAAGGCCAACTAAATTAAACTCTCTGGGATTTCTTCATAGGCCTTCATAATGAAAGCTTGGGATTTCCCAATACTTTCCCCAAGTCAGCTCCCTGAGAGATGGCATATCTAGTGTTTAACCTCAAGCAAGAAAATACCCTAAGGGTAATGGTTTGGATAAAGTTCTCTCAGCTCCTTTCCCTGTACGCTATTTTCCTTAAAATGGGATTATTTATAAGCAAGAGTTTCAACTATTGTATTGAGACTCTTTTCTTTTTCATCAACTAACAGTGTTCAGAACCCAACTCAACCCCAGTTCTCTCTCCCTTCTCTCCAGAAATTGCTGTGAACTAGACTATGAGAGTCTTGGCATCTGGCCAAGAATCTGAGCATTCTTGTTCCTATCCTTTCTGGAAACAGCCAGTTCGGGCTTGCCTCTTCAAAGCCAGCTTCCTGTGATCTGTGAAATTTTCTAGGAAGTGAGCCACTTCATGTTCTTACCATCCAAGGAAGTTGATAGGTTTTGCATTCCACTCCCTGAAAGGTAAATTAACCGTGGCCTTCCCCACCCAGAGTTTTAACATGTTGGGTGTGGACACAGACTTAGGCCATTTCCACCACATGAGCAAGAATTCAGTTTAGCAAAACTGGCCTTTTACTGTGCACTGTTGGTCAAGGGCCACCCAAAGTTCCTAGAATGGGCATGTAGTCAGCACCAGGAATGGCTTAGGAAGAGGAAGGGATGACTCACAGGGTCCTTAATTGTGTAGAAGAGCTAGACTGATGGCGGACTTTGTAGCCAGGTGATAGCAATCAGGGAAAGAGCATCTCCAAATACATTCCTTGTGGAGAAATTGGCAGAAAGGTGGACATCTGATCTGGTATGTTTCTGGGGTTATTTAGGTATGGCCAGATGGCAGAGTGGGAACCAGGGATATTAGAGCTCCTATAATAATAGAGGGTCCAGGGTGTAGATAACCGGAGGCATCAACATCTGCATGCTCAGAGACTTCATTCAGAAACTATATATTATTTTCCTTTCAGAAAGAAAAGGCTATGCAATTGCAGAAGCGGAATATTAGTTTTCTGTCACATCTAAAACCTTTCCAAGTTGGCTAATTAAATTATACCTTCCAACAGAGAACGCAAACACAATTTCAGGTTCTAATCTCTCAGTAATCAAGCATTCTATTATTAATGTCCTCTTCCTTTTTCTGGGCTTAATTGCTCATTGTACTATGTGTGGCATTGATTAGCAGTAGGAAGAGTGTGTTCTGTTTTGTTGGCTTGTGAGAAAAGTGGCTATAAAAAGGCATTGAATCAGAAAGCAAGCTCTATCCAGCTGTGATATGGTGAGTTGGGGGTCTAAGGAAGCAAAGCCAAACGAGCTTTTTTGGTTTGAAATAACAGCATAAAGTTCCATATTTGCCTGTGAAGCAACCATTCTTGATCAAACAGATCCCAAATCAACTGGGAGCTTTTAACAGTAATGATTTGCATAGAACTTCTCAGTTTACAACACGCTTTTTTACAGGTATCATTTTGGTTAGTCTGAACCATAAATCTATGTGTTAACCATTTTAGCAAGATTTTGCATATGAAAAGTCTGATGTTTAGGAAGATTCAGTGACTTTTGTCAGATCACACAGCTAGTGTGATGAAGAGAGTGTTTGAACACAGACATTGCAATTTCTAATTTTGTCCTCTTTCCATTATATTACACAATCTCCTAACAACTATGACTCAGTTGCATGTAATTCACCAAACACTTACTGGGCCAATACCGTGTCCCATGAACCAAGCTATGTGCTAAGAGAGAATTAAAAAAAAAAAAATCTTGGTAGAGGCAGACAACTCTAAGAAGGCACAGGTTTAACTCTGATATGTTGTACTATAGACACAAGATACTTAAGAGTCAAGAAGGAAAAAGCACCCAGCCAGGAAAAATCCTCAAAGAGGAGGACATATTTCAGTTACTTTTGACAGGTAAACCAATTCTGACAATCCTGAAAAGGGGAAGGCAATGGAGACTACATTTAGTAAAGGGATAGGGTAAGAAAGAGTGTGTTGGGGAAAAGTGAGTTAACACAATTGATGAGATTATAAAGTACAAGAGATGGTGGAAACACAAGATTGGGCTCTGTGTGAAGGAATTTAACTTGATTGTGGAAACAACAAAAACTTTGGATTTGTCCAGAAATATCACTAACATAAGTGGTTTTCAAATTAACATTTTTTCTATCTAAGCCAGCAAACCCAAGAACCAGTTATGGTGGGTAACTAGGAGTGGGACAGTGGGACAGTGTGCTTGGAGGCAGCCCTCAGACAGCAGTGTACATTTGTACACAGTCTCAGCAGCAAGTGCACACTCACTTTGCCAAATACCTAGGCATTACTTCCCATTCTGGATAGATTTCCTTTCCAAGACGTGGACCAGAGACTCTCCATAAGTCACTCTAATTTCAAGGTTCTATTCTATATTTCCATAACCTGGGTTGGCTTTTTAGAAGCAAAGTTAATTCACTCACTTGGCTTCCAGCAGCAGAATAACTGCTTAGAGCTCACTGAGTCACACTTGGTGGAAGAAAGGCATGAGATCTGTGTGTCTGCAAGGAAACCACCATCCTGAGATGTCCCATCAATGACAGCTCCTTTTGTATATGCACTACCTGAAGGACATGCCTTCTTGGGCCATCTGCTCTCCTCTCTCTTTCGATGACTTGCCTAGGAGATTGAAGAGGGCTTTCCATTTTCATGACTGGGGGCAGATGGTCCAGCTAATGGAAAAACATCATCTTTTTCCCAACTTTCCTTACCAGTCTTCTGTTCCTATTATCATTGCTTCCCTCCTGGTGCAGGTGAGATCTGAAGCCATCTATATATATGTACTTCAAATATCAGGTGTCACCAGGAAACCCAAAGATGGCTGCAAGCTAGACATTTAGGACTTCCAGGCTGCTGTAATTTTTCCCTCTGGTTAGGATAGACTCCATAATTTCTGGCCTTTGCTAATGGCTCAGTTATTGAGTACATGTTTGTTTATTTCCTCTGTGCATGTGGTGCTCTCTGAAGTGTTTTAGGAAATCATAGACCGCGGAAGAGCACACAATAGTAGTTAAATATAGATCCTCTGGATCAGGACTCTCTTTAAATGGTAACTCTCTTTAAATGGTATCTCTCTGTGTGATTTTGGGGAAGGATCCTCAACCTTGCTCTATCTCATATTTTCTCATCTGTAAAATGAAGTTGGTAATCCTGGTACCTTTCCATAGGGTTCTCATGACTATTAAGTAAATTAAGGTATAGGTATATAGCTCAGAACTGTATTGATCATAGAATAAAAAGCTTTATACATTTTTGGCATTGTTTATCATTATTATTCTATAATTATGTATTTACATGTATATGATACATATACACACACATACATATAATTATATAATATGTGCCTTCTTATAGAAGAACTGGTCATGAACACCAATAACTGGAATAAAAGGTAGAATATGACAAATGTTAATGTATATATCAAGTAAGTGAAGTAATGTGAGAATTAAGATAGTTTGATGGAAGGAAATCAGAGAAGAGTTTACAAAGGAAGCTGTATTTGAATAACTGTCCGATGGATTTATGTTCTAGTCTCATAAATTTAAGAGTTTGAGGACTCCTTTTCTCTGATATCCTCCTGTCTTGTAGTATTTTCGTCAAATTTTTCAAACCATGTGACATTATTTGGGGACTTTGTTACTGTAGAAATCAGGCACCTGCTGAATTCACAAGGTCTTTCTTTTGTAACAGATGAAAATCAGAGCATTTTAATTATTTCTGTTATACATGTTCTACTAAAATGTGAACACACCTTGAAGAGACCAGCACTTCTGTCTTTCTTTCTGAAAGATGATATATTTTCACATATATTTTCTTAAAGGAGTATTCATTATCTTTGTCATGCTTTTTGCAAGTTCATATTAGTGCCAGTATAGTAATACAAATATTTCATCCTAACATATTATGTCTTCTGATTTTCATAATTCTTATGGAAACTAAAAATTCAAATTTTCATGTTTCTCTAACTAGAAACTTCATATCTCTTCTCAGTCCATAGTCCATTTATTGCTAAACCCTAGCCACAAAACTGTCTTCTTCTCCATCCTTCCTGATGCTGCTGGGTGCAGACCTCTGTTACCATTTATCTGAATAATTACAAGGATTTTCTTATATTTGTATATAAATACCCATCCATTAGCATGATATCCAAGACCCCTTTCCACTACAAATTTTCTCACCAGCTACACCTCCTCCCCTGGCAGCCTACATACCCTGTATTCCAACTACATGGATGATTTCATGTTTTCCAAAAGTGCCATGATATTTCAAACCACATTCATGTAGAATATTCTTCCCTTTTCTGCCTGGAAAGTTCCTCTTCATCTTTTAATACACATCTCAACTATCATTTCATCAGTGTAAATTTTTGGAGATGCCCCCAAGCATGTAGCTGCTATTTGCTCTGAGCTCATACAACACTTCAATATGTACTGCCCTGTTGCATTTAATATGTTGTGTTATTTTAATTTGCATATTTTTAATTATGAGCAAGACAAGCATATTCCTTTTTCAAATTTTTATTTAAATTCTAGGTAGCTAACATATAGTATAATACTGGTTTCAAGAGTAGAGTTTTGTTATTCATCACTTACACACAACCCCCAGTGCTTATCCCAACAAGTGCCCTCCTTAATCCCCACTGCCCATTTAGCCCATCCTCCACCCACCTCCCCTCCTGCAACCCTCAGTTTGTTCTCTATACTGAAGAAGGACAAACATATGTGATATGTTCATTCATCGTTCTACCTACAGCTCAGATGCTCACAATATATTTGTCAAGTGAATGTTTAATAAATGTACTTAAATCATCACATATTATCATTTACAGACAATAGATAAAGTAACTTTGGTTCAAGATACAAAATATAAAATATTTGGCAACTATAATGGAACTAATATTTCTTCTGCTTTTTAAAAGATCACATATCAATGAAATACAAACACGTTTTTCTTCTATTTGGTTTCACATTTTTTTTTACATTTTTATTATAAAAGAAAATGCAGATAGATAAAACCACACAAACAGATGCATATTTTAGTAAATTATTATAAGGTAAATACTCTTTTTTGCATCAACCAGGTAAAGAAATAGAGCTTTGACAACCATCTCAGAAGCCCCTCCATTGTCTTCTTGAATCTCTTCACTCCCTTCAAAATTAACCACTATTCTACTTTTTTTTTTTAAGATTTTGCTTATTTATTTATTTATTTATTTGGGAGAGAGTGGAGGGGAGGGGCAAGCAGAGAAGGAGAGAGAATTTCAAGCAGACTCAGTGCTGAATGCAGAGCCTGATAGGGGTCTCCATCTCACAGGCCTGAGATCATGACCTGAGCCAAAATCAGGTGTCAGAAGCTTAACTGACTGAGGCACGCAGTTGCTCAGCCACTATTCTACCTTTAATGGTGATCACTATTTTATCTTTGTTTATGGTTATATTATACTAGGTTATACTCTAAATGCTGTAATTATTGTTCATTTTATCTATATGTCAAAAGGATTTTTCTTTCCTCTTTAAAATCGAGTAAAATAGTAGACTATGTCCTGGTGTTGATTCTTCTAGGTTGTTATTTTCAGGTTCATGGTGTACACCATCATGTTAAATAGGGGAGAAAAGAGAGTTTTTACCTGTTCCTTTCCAATCTGAATTCCTTTTTATTCCCTTATTCTGGTGGATAAGACCTCAAATACAATGTTAAATAGAAGTGACAGGTGAATTCTTGTTTTGCTCTTTTTCTTTAATAGAAAGTATTTGGCTTATCATTAAGTATTGGCTTATCATTTGTTTTAGTTGTAGGATTTTTTAGGTACCCTATATCAGGTTGAGAAAGATTTCTTCTGTTCCTATTTGGCTGAGAGGCTGTGTCAAGAGTGGATGTTGAAATGTATCATTTTTTTTCTTTATTTATTGAGATGATTTCATGATTTTGGATCAGGTGCTGGACATTGTGAATTTTTATGGTCTTGGATTTTGAGAGTGTCTAGATTTTGTTGTCTTACTTTGAAGAGAATTAAAATTTGTTTTGAGGGGCACCTGGGTGGCTCAGTGGGTTAAAGCTCTCTGCTCAGCGGGGACCCTGCTTCCCTTCCTCTCTCTCAGCCTACCTCTCTGCCTACTTGTGATCTCTGTCAAATAAATGAATAAAAATCTTTTAAAAAAATTTGTAAAATTTGTTTTGATAGGCAGTTAATTTACTGAATGATCAACTTTGTCCTTTCAAAACTTGATTTTAAGCTTTGCTAAAGTGGTCCATCAGAGAGCTGCATAGCTTTCTAGTCTGGTAGGTTGGAAGTTGAACATCTCCCAGACGTGTGCAAGCTTCTGTTTTGCTCAGCTTATGGTTCTCATGAGTCTAACCATAAACAAACTAAGCTGAGTATTCAGCCATAGACTCTAGGGAATCCCTATGGTATTTTCTGGAACTTTTTTCCTGCATGTTCTCTCCTCTCTCATACTCTGCCCTGAAAAATCACATCACATCTCAGTCTTCACTGAAATCTGCATCTTTGGTTACTCAGCTTGGCATAACTGCTTGGGTTTCTTCTCCATGTGCCATGTAGTTATCAATTCTGTACAGACCCAAAGACTGTATTTTCCTGTAGGAGAATTTCTCCAAATTTCTAGAAATGGATCCCTCCATGTCATCCTAACACCCATTTCCTGGTGCAGACTTTATCAGGCTTTCTAAGTGGTCTTTTCACTTCTAACCTAGGTACCCTCAAATTAATTCTCTACATAAGTAATTGGTCTAAAATAAAAAACAGGGGTGCCCAGGTAGCTCAGTCATTAAGCATCTGCCTTCAGCTCAGGTCATGATCTCAGGGTCCTGGGATTGAGCCCCATGTTGGGCTCTCTGATCAGCAGGGAGTCTGCTTCTCCCTCTCCCTCTTTGCTCTCTCTCTCTCTATCTCAAATAAATAAAATATTTCAAAAAAATAAAATACAAATACAAATCTAACCAATTTACTGTTCTCTATAAAAATCATTCAAGTGCTCCTTATTATCTTAATAATAGAATATGTTACATGCTAAAAAGACTCCTACTTCTCAGCTTCTCCTACCTCTTAGCACTTTCAGCCTTGAATTTTATACTGGGAAGTACTGGAGCTCCTTCTCATTTCCTGTGCACAGCATGCTTTTTCACACTTTGCGTATTTCTCAAGCTGTTTCTACTGTCTGGTGTGCCCCAGTCCCTCCTCTTTACCTGGCCAATTATAATACAGCATAGACATGGTCTATTCCAGGAACATTTCCTGGACACCCAGCCCAGAGAAGTCATCTTCCTCAGTGCTACTGCCACACCCTATGATTACCTCTATGTCTACAATCAGGACATTCTCTTATATACTAATTGTTACTTGGCAGTATTTTTCCTCTGGATTGTGTAATCTTGCCAAGAGCTAGTTTGTAAATGTAAAGCCTATTGCAGTGTCAGATCCATACTGTGTTCTCAGCAGTGGTTATGGAACTGTATTATGAGAAGTAGTGTCTTTGTATGCATCATGAGACACAGATATGTCTACGAACATTAGAAATGCAAGAAAACTAAGGATTGCTAAATATAACCCTCTTATTTTACAAATGGGGAATCTGAGGCACATAATAAATCCTGGGCTGGAAACAGACTATCTTGGTTCTTAGTCTGGTAATATTTCTAGGAATATCATTCTGGGCATGCTAGGAAGCTATAAAAATATTTTCTTCATGCATTATTTACTTTAAAATGTTATGCCCTCACAGTAAATGTCAAATGATCATCAGATTTGATTTGTGCATCCCTTAAATTACATTCACCTATATTTGTGGCATTCTATTTTATTCTATATTTTTAAACTCTCCAAAGTATAATTCTGTCCCAAAACTACTGCTTTAGATTGTCGACCAAGCCAATAAGGTGTTGCCTTTCCTTAGGATGTTGTACTGTTTGGCAAAGTGGGATGGCTTTTGTATCCTGCATTTCTTACAAGTATTGAAGAGACTATTTGCAGGAAACATATTCATGCTTTTTTCTAGGAAAGATATTGAGTTTCAGGGGGAATGTTTCCGTTTATCTTTTTGGCGAAATCAGCTATCATCATGGGTTGATCTAGGTTAGGAGTTAGGATTGAGAGTATCTAGTCAGAGAAAACAGAATTCTAAGAAAATAAATAAACAAATAAATAAAACTTTCTTTATACTGAACATGGTAAGTGTGGAATTTTAGCTTTGACTTGACTGTTATGAAACTATAGTTAAAAGCACTGTTGAAAGGTTTTTGAGAATCCATCTAAGAAAATGGTACTTCTAAACAAGTCTGAGCTCTTCTGAGCTCTGTACTATAATAACAGATCAGCTGTTATGAAGCAATGTAGTCACACTTTATTAATTTAACTTATGGGGAAAAAAACACCCCAATGAGTTCTGATTCGACATTTTATCCTCTAGTTTTATTGAGGTTTTGATATGAGAAATGGGTGTACAAAAGAGTTTTCTACCATCTAGTACCAAAGGGCTGTGGCATTGCCTATCTCTGTATCTGTAAGCTCATAGGAAGTACTTTGTAGAACTTGAGCTGAGGAGTAGGGGAATATAGGTACTTCTCTGGAAAACTGATAGGTAGTGTTTTGAAACTGAATGTAATTCAAATAATATTTACATCTTCTTGTTTTGGAGTCGCTGGTTTCGAGGACTAGAAACCAAATCTGACTCCCTAAGCAAATGACACAGACTGGCAGGTTATAGTGAGCATGCCCAGACTGAATAGGAGGCAGAAACCAGTGCCTGTTTGGAGGGTTGGAACCAAAACAACAGTAGTCAGCAAGTCTGATCAGGACACTGACTGTGGGAGAAACACATTCTAATATTTATTTTGGATTTGGGACATACATGCTGAATTCAGACTTCCAGGAGAGGATGTTTCATTGGCTGACTTTAAGCCCTAGACCTGTCCCCAGTGTCCAGGGCAAGAAGAAGTCTTTGGCCCTCAGGCTTACATAATGAAATGTTGGCACATGGATTCAACTTCTACTGAGATACCACGTAAGAAGGGAGGGGTGATTCTGGGAACTATTAAGTAGGAGAAGGTAGGTATTGAGGTATCAATATATGTCAAGTGCTGTCTTCTACTTGCTGACAAGAGAGAAAGAGAAAACGTTCTTTGTCTCATAGAGCTTACAGTTCTGTAGGAAATACAAACAAACAAACAAACAAACAAAAGGTCAAGGGGAAAAGGTCTCAAATGAAGTGAGAAAAGTCCTGGGTGCTGGAGAAGGTGTCCTAAATCTGTCAGTGAGAACCGGGTTGTTTATCTTCCATCTTGGCTTGCAGGATGCTGAAGGGGAAACCCTATGTCAGCTCTGTTGTTGGTTCCGATACTTCCCTCTACTGTCTTCATCTCTTTCTACTTTCTCATTTGCTACATTAACTACCTTTCATTTTTGTGCACGCAATGCTGATTCACATGTATTAGGACAGAAACAAAAATAAACGCTGTCATTGAGTGAACACACCCACTTCTGACCAGGCCTAGAGATGTGGTAGAATTCTAAGGCAAATGTTCTTATGCAGAACTGACATATGAGAAAAGACTTAAGATGTTGAGTGAGTTGTCCTGCACTAGTGAATGTCAAAACCTGGTTTCTAACTATTTGTATGGATCCAAAAAAGCAAATTCTTGGGAAGGAGAACCACATGTTATAAAATAATAAATACGTAAATGCATAGTAAATATTTTCTGACACTTACTACAGAAATAGGACAATCCCCAAAGAATGCCAGTAAACGATCCAGGTAAAGAATAAATGTGTTCAAGTTTACAGTAATACACTTGTAGCTTCTGAGACATTTCTCCAGGAGCAATGATGGGGATTTAAGAGCCTGGATGAGAATTGAGAAGACAGGGACCTCAGTGCCAGCATTCCTGTTTTCCATCTCATCTTTGTGACTATAGAGAAGTCACCTAAAACTATTTGAACATTCAGTTCTCATCTATAACATAAAATAATAATATCTCTCTCACAGAGGTGGTTGTAAAATTTAAAGACAATACATGTGAAATTATTTTAATAACTTTGGGTGTTTCAGAAACACATTTATGTTTACTGTCTTAATGATGCCACAGGGAGTACTAATGTGTATTATAAATCTTCCAAGTGTTTCTTCCTGTTTTTCACAGTTTAGAACTGTGATTGTTTAGTTCAGTGACTTAGCAAAGAAAATAATTCTCCTTGAAATATAGGAATCATTTCACAGCTCCACTTCAGTGCAACTGGGGTTTTCTCTCCGGGCTGTGAAGTTTTGCACCATTTCTTCTGTAATTCACTGCTGATTTGGACAGCAGGCTTATTTTTCAGTGGGAGTTAACAAGTGCCTCTCCCAGAGAAGCATTTACTGGAAGGGGAATCATGTCTCTCACATTACTCTCCCTGGTAATCTTTTCAGTTAGCTTTGTCTCAACATTTGTGGAGGGTTCTCGGTGCTCTGGGACTATTTCCATTCGCACTTTTGGAAAGATGATTTAAATGCTCTATTTTCAAAACTACAGTTACTGTGGGATTTCTCTGTAGGGACAGAACCTTAGTGAGAAAGAATTTTGTGATTCATGTGCTTGCACAGTGCATTCATGGCACTATGAGGCTATAAACCATCTTGAGATGGAACAGAAGGATTTTTGTTCACCAAGAAATCTGGCCTCAGTGAAAATCAAGAATCAGGTGCTCTCTCTCTCTCTCTCTCTGTCTGACTTTGTCTCTCAGTATGTCTTCTTCCCTCCCTCCTTGCATCCTTTTCTCTCTACCTTCCTTTTAATAGTTAGATGCAAATATGTTCGTTTTGAGATATGTCCAGATTCATTCAGGTTTCCCTTTATTCCCTGGAACCTCCAATCTCACCATATCTCCTGAAGCCGTTTGTCCTCAGTCCTACAGAGAGAGGTATTAAAACAGAAAACCAAGTACCTCAACACTTGTCAGAGATGAAAATTATGTACTCACTGCTGAGATTCACCCCAGCAGGACACTGGGAGGGATGGTGGCTCTTATAACAATGAAAGAGAAAGTTTTGGTGAACACTGTGTGGGCTCTGTCCCAGCACCCGCACTTATTAGCTATCTTACTTTGATTGAGACAGTTAATTTCTATGAGCCTCAATTTTTTTAATCTTTTTTTTTAAAGATTTTATTTATTTATTTATTTGACAGACAGAGAAGTCACAAGTCAGCAGAGCTGTAGGCATGGGGAGAGGGGGAGGCAGGCTCCCTGTTGAACAGAGAGCGCGATGATGCAGGGCTCGATCCCAGGACCCTGAGATCATGACCTGAGTGGAAAGCAGAGGCTTAACTCACTGAGCCATCTAGGGGCCCCATCATTTTTTTTAATCTTTAAATGGGAGGAAAGAATGATTGCCAGGGATTTTGTGAACAAAAAACAATGGACAATGAATTGGATAGTTAATAGAAAAATAGTGGAGGAATTAATGTTTGAAGTTAACTTCCTGAACTGGTAGGCACTAGATCTATCCCTATCCAGAGATGGAGTTACCTTTTCACAGGATGCTTTTTTGTTACCTTTTCTGTATCACACTTTGTTGAGGTGTTGACAATGAATTGTCCAACCCTGGTATGAAACAGTCATAGTCAATCCCTGGCTATTTTTCCTCAGCTCCCAGAAGCCTTTCATGCATGTGTGCAAAAATAAGTGTTCTTTCTTGATTCTTGTGAGCACATGTCAACAGATTGAACCATACTGTTCATGTCTCTTTGTTGAATTTCAATACCACATGGACAGATCAGTCAGATCACATATTAATGGGGCAAATTGTACCAAGGATTTAATGTTCTTAATAAAAGGGTACAATCTCTCAGCAGTTCCTTTGCATCTCCCCTACATGACTCTTGCTTAGATAATTTCTTCCACCTTGAAGGCAGTTCTACAAATATTAGATTATTAACAGGTGTAATGTAGAAATAATAATAGTGTGGAAGGGAAAACATTTTTCCTTCCCTCCTTGCTTCCTTATTTCCTTCCTCCCCTCTCCCTCTCTTATTCTTTCCTTTTCTTCCTGTGTCCCTCCCTATTTCTCTCCCTCCTTCCCTTCCTTCTTCCTTCCTTCATCTCAGAGGTTGTTTAAAATCCAGTCAGAGCTGTGGGCATTTTCATGGAAATAAAGGAGGAAAAAAATGAAGTTTGCCCCACCAAAAAGATGTTGCTTAGGTACCCTACGCTTTTGGGTAGAACTCTTGATGGAGTTAAGGTGCTAGGAGTTGGGAATTTAGAAGTGAGAATGAGCTATAATTAAAGCCCAGATTTAAAGCTCATTTGCTGATTATATCAAGGTGATCTACTCCTGGCCAAAGAACCTATGAGAAGCAAGAGCAAATCCTTTCTCAAGAACAGTAGTATCACTGGGAGCTTTAAATTATTTCTTTACTTATTTGTCAGAGAAAGAGCAAGTGAGCACAAGCTGGGGAGTGGCAGGCAGAAGGAGAAGCAGGCTCCCTGCTGGGCAAAGAGCTGGATGTGGGACTTAATGCCAGCACCCTGGGCTCATGACGTAAGCCAAAGGCTTAACTGACTGAGACACCCAGAAGTCTAAATTATTTCTATATGTTTCATACACAATGTTCAGCATATAATAAAAAAATTAACTGGGTATGCAGAAGGATAAGAATTTATCAAAATTTGGGATGCCTGGGTGGCTCAGTGGGTTAAAGCCTCTGCCTTCGGCTCAGGTCATGATCCTGGGGTCCTAGGATTGATCTCTGCATCGGCTCTATGCTCCGTGGGAATCCTGCTTCCTCCTCTCTCTCTCTGCCTGCCTCTCTGCATACTTGTGATCTCTGTCTATCAAGTAAATGAATAAAATCTTTTTAAAAAAAAGCTCAAAAAATAAAATTCTTTAAAAAAAGGAATTTATCAAAATTCAAAGGGAAAGCAGATAATGATCAACAGACAACAGATATTACAGATATTTAAGCTCTCAGGAAATAAATGTAACAACACTTAAAAATATGTTAATATGTTAAAAAAAAAACTGGGGCTCCTTGGTGGCTCAGTCAGCTAAGCATCCGCCTTCGGCTCAGGTCATGATCACGGGGTCCTGGGACTGAGCCCTGCATCAGGTTCCTTGCTCAGTGGGGAGTCTGCTTCTCCTTCTCCCTCTTCATCTTTCTCTTCTTGCAGTCTCTCTCTGTCAAATAAACAAAATCTTCTAAAAAAATGTTCAAAAACTAAAGATAAATGTAAAATTTTAGCAGCTAACTAGAAAATATAGAAAATTAAAGTACAATATTTGAAGTGTTTGATAGAAAAAAATAACAGCACAGTAGATTAACTGAAGAGGCATTTAAAGCAATAAACATCAAGTTGAATACAGTAAAAACTCTTGAAAAATAGAGACAGAAAAGCTTAAAAGCAACTAAGGGTGGGGGGGTCACCCACAAAGGAACAACATTAAGGCTCATAACTAACTTCATAGTTGAAATAATGAAAACCAGAAGTCAAAGGAAGGAATCTTCAAAGTGCTGAAAGAAGACAGTTGCAAATCTAGAATTGTATGGCCTCCAAGAAGGATGAGAAATAAAAACTTTTTAGACACACAGGGGAGTCATCACCAGCAGGCAGATAAGGAAGGAGTATTATTGGGTGTCCTTCTGGCACAAGAAAAATGCTCCTAAATGGAAGTAAAGATGGAAGAAGAAATGAAAAACAATGAAAAAGGTCATTATGTGGCAAATGTAAATAAACATTGACTCTAATATCCTATGGAAGTTAAAGTAGAAAGTATTAAAATAGATCGGTTTAAAAAAAGAAGGTGAAAGGGCTTCAAAGCATTAAGCTCTGCATTTTCTAGGAAATAGTAAAAGTTCTAGTTTAAATGAAATCTTAAAACTAAAGATGTATATTATAGTTTCTAGAGTTATCACTAAGAAAAAATGAGTAAAGAGCATTCAACTATCACATCAATAGTGTTGGAAATGGAATAATAAAAACAGTCAATCCCTTCAAAAAAAAGACATAAAGGAGAAAAAAGGAGTATAAAGAATATCATATAAAATATGGAATATTATATATAAAACACATTATAATATATAAGGAATAAAAAGGAAAAGTTAGGTCATACTTATAAATCCAGTAAGCCTGTATTATAATAAATGTAAATGGACTAAATATTTCCATTAAATTTCAATGCTATAAGATTGAATTTCAAAGACCAGAACCTGCTTATTGCTGCTTACGTGAAACATAGTTTAAATGAAAGGATACAAAAAAAAAAAAAAAAGAAGAAGAAGAAGAAGAAGAAAGAAAGAAAGTAAAAGTATTGAAAGAATAAATCATTCAAACATTAACTAAATCAATCTAACATAGCTACACTATTATCAAATTATGCTTTCATGCAAGAAGCATTAAAGATAAAGGTGGATGTTTCATAATAATAAAAGGATCAATTTACAAGGAAATATAAAACTTAAAAATGTGTGTGTGAATAGTAATACAGCCTAAAATATGAGCAAAATTAAATCTGACAGAACTAGAAGAAAAAATAGTCCCAAAATAATATTTTTTTTACAAAAGTTTATTTCTTTATTTAAGAGAGAGGGAGAGAGAACAAGTAGGAAAAGGTGGTCAAGGGGAGAAGCAGACTCCCTGCTGAGCAGAGATCTTGATGTAGGTCTTGATCCCAGGATGTTGAGATCATGACCTGAGCCAAAAGCAGGAGCTTAATTGACTGAGCCCTCCAGGTGCCCCTCAAAAGTAATAATAAATTTCAGTGGCATACTGTGGTAAAACTTTAAAATGCCAAAACCAAAGAAAACACATATTTTTAAAAGTCAGTACATAAAGATAGATCACGTATAGAATATCAGTTAAACTGACACATGACTAATTAATCAAGAATAACAGTGGAAGAGCCAGAAAATGGAAGAATAATACTTTCAAAGAGCTGAGAGAAAATATTTGCCAGCCTAGGATTTTATACCCAAAATATAATCTTTGAAAAACAAAGGTAAAATAAAGACATTACTAGATAAGGAAAGGCAAGATAGTGCCTCACTAGAGAATTTCATAAAAAGAATTTCTAAAGGATGTACTTTGGAAATAGAATAAATATCCCAGAAGGAGTTTCTGAGATACAAGGTGTATGAGCAAAGAAATTGGCAAATAGGTAGGTTAACGTATTGAATGTTTTCATTTTAAATAATACTAACAGCATTAATATTAGTATAAATAATAATAGCCACACTGGGGTGCCCAGGTGGTGCAGTTGGTTAAGCACTAAACTCTTGATTTCAGCTTAGGCCGTCACCTCTGGGTAATGAGATCAAGCCCTGCATCCAGCTCCATGCTCAGTGTGGGGTCTGCTTGAGATTCTCTCTTCCTCTCCCTCTACCCTTGCCACCACACACTTTCTTGCAAATAAATAAATCAATCTTTAATAATAATAAGCAGAATAGCCACAATATAGAGATAAAATAGTAGGATTTAAATTCTTGAGAGAGTGCAGTGAAAAGTCCTAATATTCTTTATTGTTCGACATCCTGGGGTAGATAAAAGATCTTGATTAACTTCAGGCTTTTAAAAATATGCATGATAAAATCACGTGACTACATAAATTCAAAATTGGAGGGGACAGGATGAAAAAAACACCAAACAAATAATTTTTAAAATGCAGAAAATGAGATAGAATCAACAAAGGGACAAAAATGGCAGAGCAAGAATTTGAAGTCTAAATATACCAACCACCATAAATTCAAATTGGTTAAACTGACAGGTTAAAATAAATTGCCAGGCTAGATTTAAAACAGGAATGAGTGTAGGTATACACTGTTTTAAGAGACACACATCAGATTCTTTAGTGGGCCTGCTACTAACCTGGGCTGCCTTTAGTTCACTTGGAGGAAACTGGCTCAATGCAGGAGAATCCACTGGTTGGAATTAGTTATGATGAAGAAAATGGACTAGGGAAAAAATCCTCAAGGAACTTCCTTTTGTAGTGATGTGCACCCAGCTGACCTTCTGAGCTCACTGAAAACAATTTCCACCATGGTGGTCTTACACAGCCCAGCCATTGCCCCCATTCCTAATGGCCGGACTTCATAAAATGTCCCAATGGAGCCTTTAACTTTTTCAAGTATCTAAACTCAGATTCCCCTGGCATCCCCCTGGCAGAACAGAGTCAGTTATGGAATAATGTTTCCATGGCTTTCAAAATGGGCTTCTAGTTTACCAGTTGTTCCACGTCCCTATGTGAATTCAAAAGTGAGTCCTTTGTGAGTGATTATCTGGTTTGTGGGCCATATATGGGGCAGGGAAAGAGGCAGGTGTCTCTCAGGTGTGCCAGAAAGGTTTAAGCTGTATGAGGAAAAGGAGAATTCTATTTTTTTTTTAAAGTGATGAAATCACTCTCTATTAGGTGATAAAATAGAAAGGTACGCATCCATGAAATAGAAATAGCTAAAGTCTGCTGCTTCTGACATTTCATTTCTGTTTCTGGAGATAAATGTTCATTACCACAAAATCACCAACAAGAAGGTGGATCTGGCATTTTAGGATCTAGAGAGTAACTTAACCTCATCACAGATAACTCAAGTGAGACACACCTTTTTCTGCACAGGTCTTCCTCAGGCCAGAATCTACCCCTGTGGGTGGAAAAAAACAACGGAAACAGCTAGTAATCCACTCATTATCTCCCCAGAAATGTTTTCTTCCTCATGACAGACTCTACCTCCTAGCTTCCAAATGTGGAGGTCAATAAGGAAATAATCTTAGAATTTCTTAGAAGTGGTGGAAAGAGGCTGATGCATTTAGTATTAGGGTTTGCCCAAAGTCAAATCCTCATAACCAACTCTAACCTAGACTACTACAGGCTCTAAGTGGTTCTAGCCACAAGGCTCTCCCTCCCCAGATTTCCCTAATCCCCACACCATATTCAACCAAATTCAGGTATCAGCTGAGCTTCCCAACCTAATGCATAACACCAAGTCCACATCTTCTACCTGGCCTTGACCTTGATCATAAACCTGGCAACTGAGCTGCTATTTTATTCAATACCCACCTTGTACTTGTTTTCCTGGTCCCAGGGATTTATCTTGATTAATTTGCCTCAGAGAATAGTTTATACTATAGCTCCCATTGTTCTTGTCAGCTATTCCCAAAACCAGGAATTGAATGCTCTTCGAATTGGTTTAGGATTGAAATGCTAATTAAGAGGCTGGGCTCCTGCTGCCTGTAGACAGATCTAGCTCTTGCCCTGTGTCCAGACAGTACTGCAAGTAGGTTTCTCTCATTTCTTCAGGTAACCTCTGAGTTTGACTGGTACCCTCAACCCACCAGCAACATCTGGAGACACTGAGTCCAGATGAGGCTTAGCAGTTATCATTCCACATAGGACTGGACTGGTATCCCCTCTACCACCAAGTCTGGGGGTGGGGGGCAGTTCTCAATAAGATCTTAGATACTTGGCCCTTCTTCTCTCTTCCACTGCAATTAACTGGTTGGTGTTCCCTAGATATAACTCAGAGTAGATATACCTATCCCAATTTCATGGGGTTTAAATGAGTTTTACTTCTATTTATTTTTATTGATTATTTTTATTGATGTCAAGCCAATAGTTGATTAAATTTTCAACCAAAGTTATTTCTACTTTGGTCATAATGAGATTTCAATTTTAAAAAATATATGTAAAATCTACTTATTTTCAGGTAAATATTTACTGAATATCATTTTGGCATTATGAGAGAGGCTATGTCCTCGGCCTAAATTTTACTCTTAGTTATGTTAGACACTACTGAGATACCTTTAACTTTTACTTCACAGGAAATCCCCAAAAATGTATGTCACGCAGGCAGAAATGACTTTATGCAGTTTGGTCTGTCTGAACAAAGTGAGATATCGATATAAACTTTCTACTCCAATGAGTTTAAGACACTGAATACAGAACAGCATTTTGATGTAAATAGAAAGGAAATTGACTTTTTGCCCAAGATCTCTGCAATATGGCTATTAGGAATAAATTAAACACCTAAGGAAATCTGTTCCCAGCCTCCATCTGCTTCTCCTCATTAGGAGTAGTGTCAGAATTACGCAGAGGATTGTCACGGGGAAGCTGCCTGGTCTTCACTCAGCTCACATGTGTTCCCCTCCCACCCACTCCCTTCCCAGCATCTCAGGTGCTGAGGAAAGGCAGGGGGAGCAAGACAAGGCCCTGGAGGAATTAGAGAGCTTTGTTTTCACCACAGACTCATCTTTCTGCTGCAGCCACTCTGTCCACTCTCCTGTGAGGACTGCCACTACCCCCCTACCCCCAGCCTGGGTATTTGAGTTTTCCCCTAAGGCAAGCACACAGTTAATGCTCATTTCAGGGAAGTCTTTCCTGGTAATGCCTGAGGAGAGAACAAGCAAAAGAAATGAGAGAAAGAAAGAAAGACAGACAGATGGGCGGGCTCCCAGGTGGGAAGGAGGAGGAAAGAAGAAAGAGAGAGGAAGTGAGGAAGAAAGATAAGAAAAATGAAATAAACTTTTCGATATCCTGATGTCTTTAAAATATTCAGTATTTTACATTGGTTATTGCTGATGCATATATGTATATTAATCCAGAAAACTAGCTGAAGATTCTTAAATATAGTACATTGTAGAATCTTGAATTTCCCTGTATCTGATAAATAACAGTGTTTTTGTCTCTTCCCAACCTTTAGTCCCTTTTCTTTCTTTTGCACACTAAGAGGCTATAACTTCTCAGACCGTGTTTAACAGCTGCAGTGAAGGTGGACATATAGTTTCCAAAGCTTTAATGGAAATGCTTCTAAAGTTTTTCCATCAGGTATAATTTTTGTGTGCATTTTTGCTACATGGCTTTTATCTGGTAATAGAAACATCTACTTCTGTTCAAATGAGAGCATTTTTTAAATACAAATTTCCTTAATTCTTTCTTTCTTTCTTTCTTTCTTTCTTTCTTTCTTTCTTTCTTTCTTTCTTTCCTCTTTCTTTCTTCAAAGAGAGAGAGAGAGCATGAGCAGGGGAGGGAGGACAGAGGGAGAGTGAGAGAGAGACAATCCTAAGCAAGTTATATGCCCATCACAGAGCCTTACGCAGGGCTTGATCTCACAACCCTGAGATCACAACCTGAGCTGAAATCAGGAGTCAGATGCTTAACCAACTAAGCCACCCAGGTACCCCCCAGAATATCAATGATTTCTTAAATAATTTTCCCATATATTGAAATAGGGAATTCTTTTTTTTTTTTAAAGATATTCTGACACTTGATAAACTTTGCACTTCTGTGATACATTTTATCTTTCTGTCAACATATACACATTTTATAGTTATATGCTTATAAATGATTGGCTGATAATTTTCCTTCTTCCTACTGCTTTATCAGTTATTGATAGAAAGCTTATATAAAACTGATCTAGTTCCAGGCTTAAAAAAAACTATATAAGTGACAGTTTAGACCATGAAGTCAATAACGTTGCCTCATAAAACAGGCCTCATTGTTTTTAAGTGAGCAATATTTTTCTATTGTTTCAGTTTAATCAGTGTTTACAGTCCAATCTGTATATCTACTTCTTTTTAGGTCATCTCTGAGAACTTAAAATGTTCAACAAAATTGTTCATTTTATCACTTATTCTTTTATAATTTTAAATCTCAAATTTCTAACTTTATATATTTTAATTATTAATATTAATTATTGCTACTTTATCTTTTTTCTAAATCAAATTTGACACACCTTTGTCTTCTTTTTAAGACCCAGCATTTTCTGTTTTGCAAATCATTTTTATATTTTCTGTTAACTTTCTACTTTTATCTTTATTGATGTCTGTCTTCTATTTCTTATTTATCTTGCCTCCTTTGTTTTTATTTCTTCTCATTTCTGTATTTTTTAGGAATGATCTTTTTTATTTTTTTGCAACTATTGATTTAGAAATAATTCATTCATTGGTGTATTTCCATCACATGGTTTATATGCTTTAAGATTTCAGCATCAGCTTTAAGGAGTCTATACTTAATAGCTCTATTTCTTCCCCAATAGTATGGGGAACTTAGGTTACCCTCATCTGCAAACAACAGATGGTACTCACATACCAGTGACCCATGTTCAAAAGAATAAATTTTTTCCCCTACTTCATCCATACACAAAAATTAACTCAAAATGGACCAGAGACTTAAATTTAAGAGCTAAAACAGTAAATTTCCTAGAAGAAAATACAGGAGTAAATCTTGATGACTTATGGTTAGGCAATAGTTTCTTAGATAAGGACATTCAAATCATAAGAGAGACAAGAAAAATACATAAATTGGATGTTACCAAAATTGAAACTTCTGTCTTCCAAAGACATAAGAAAATGAAAAGATAACCCACAGAATGGGAGAAAATATTTGCAAGTCCTATTTGACAAGAGGCTTATAAAAAAATTAAAAACCCTTATAAATTAATAACAAAAATAATTTGAATAGACATTTATCCAAAGAAGATATATAAATGGCCAATATGCACATGAAAACATGCTCAACATTATTATTCTTCATTATTCATTATCCATCACGTAAAGGGAAATCAAAACCACAATAAAATACCACTTCACACTCACTAGGTTGGCTATATTAAATAAATAAATGAATATATATATATATATATATATGAGCTATGATGTAGAAAAATTGGAAACTGTATCCATTGCTAATGGGAATGTGAGGTGATTCTTTGAAAAAGCATTAGGTTGTTCCTCAAAATGTTAAACATAGAATGACCGTATGACCTGGCATATATGCCCAAGAGAATGGAAAACATACATCCACACAAAAACTTGTTCATGAATTTTCATAGCAGTATTGTTCATAATAGACAAAAAGTGGAAACAACCCAAATGATCACTCATTTATGAATGGATAAATAAAATGCGTTGTATCAATACAATGGAATACAAATTTGGCAGCAAAAAACGAAGTACATGCATGCTACAATTGAATAAATCTTGAAATCATAATATTGGGTAGAAGAAGCCAGTTATAAAACACTACACATTGTATATTTCTACTTACATAAAATGCTCAGAATGGACAAGTCATAAAGAGATGGAAAGTAGAATAGTGGTAGTCTGGGGCTGTTGGGGGGTATCAGGAATGAGAAATTGTTACTAATGGGTATGAGTTTCTTTTGTGGGTGATTAAAATGAGATCATGGTGATGGATGCATAACACTGAAGACACCAAAAAAACACTGAACTGTGTACTTTAAATGAGGGACTTTTGTGAAATGTGGTTTATATATCAATAATTAGCTATTTTAAAAGAGAATTTCTTGGGATACCTATGTGGCTCAGTCAGTTAAGCATCTGACTCTTGTCTTTGGCTCAGGTCATGATCTCAGGGTCCTGAAACTGAGCCCCTGCCTCAGGCTCCGCACTCAGTAGGGAGTCTGCTTGAGAATCTCTCCCTCCACCCATTTCCTCCACTCAAATAAATAAATAAATAAATCTTTAAAACAAACAAACAAAAAATCTTTCTTTAAGATACTGGTGGCCTTTCTGTCTCACAGGCAGTAGCTATCTTGAAGCACATCAGGGAGGTACAGTGCTTATCCCTGAGAAGCTACTGAAAGCGTGTCTTGGTTTCCTAGGGGGCACCAGTACAGAATGCCTTTATTTTTCTGAAAGGTCTGTTTGAGAGCAGCAGTAGCTTTGGATTTCTGAAAGATACTGCTACACATTTCCACTATCAGGTCTGACAATCTGATTTCCTTATGGGATAGATAAATGACATATTCACTAAGGGAACTCTTGTGAGTTGTCACTATGAATTAATGCGTAGACAGAAGCCAGAGTGCTCAGCCAAAACCAGTAATGGGCATTCATCATATAGTGGTGGGTTATGGATCCAATTTGTTGAATTTTTTGTGAGGATTTACCTATACATATATTTGTGCACATGGGCAATATGAGAGGTAAAGCATGTGGCTATATTTATGCAGGAAGGTAATGACTTGTGGGGAGCTGCTCTTGGCTGCAAATGTGTAAATATTGAGAATGTGAATAAATTTTAAGGTCCATTTAGGGAAACGAGAAATCATTTACATATCAGTCAACAATTATTTTTTTTCTTTTTAATCAGACATGCCCATAACTTGCTCAAGTGCAGGGATAGGCTTTGTTATTGAATTTAAAATAGTTAATTTACAGACAGACTTTAGTCCAGAACAGGCATTGCCACTGGCTTTTCAAAATCAGTGGAGCTGAAAATAAAATGCATGATATTAATGAGTTTGTGCAGAAAATGGGTAGTTCCTTTTTATTGGCGATTTAAGTTTATGGCTTTCACCAACCACACTTGCTGAATATGGAAGGAAGGACCAGAACCTGAGTAATCCCACGCTTTCTCGATCCCCCTGTCAGGGCCCTTGCTAGGGGACACTGGAGTGGCCAAATAGTGTGTTCTGAGAGTGAGACTCATTTTACTGTTGAGATTGCAGATCACCCACAGCCTCTCCAGAGAGTTCACTTACCATGAGTGAGAGCCTGGGAGTTTTTTCTGCTCCTTCTTAGAGATTCCCCATCCCCTATTTCCGTGAATACATGAGAACACCACCAATTAATGACTTCTGGTTGTGAAATACTTCTGGTTCTGGCTACATTCCTTGTCAGATGGCATAGAAACTGCTTTTTATTTCAGTGTTTTTAAACCCACTTATTTCCAACCAACTCTGCTGTGCTAAGAATCTTATGCATGCAAAAAGCAAGTAATATTGGTCCATGGACTCAGTGTTGCATGAGAACCTAGAGTAAAAGGGGTGAAGTGGGGGGGGGGTAAAACAACGAGAGGGAGGAAGGAAAGGAAAAAAGAGAGAGAGAGGGAGGGAAAATAGCATTCATATTCCAGACTGTTCTCAGTCTTCACTTGCAATACAGCAACACCAGGCATCAGTAGAAATTTGAGCTCAGTCCTGATTCCTTTCCGGAGGAATAACTGGATCAAAATTCCCAGAATAACAGCATGAGTTATTTTATCCCCACTCTATGCCTCATCACCCTGTCTCCTTAACCTGTCATTCAGGACGTCCAGGATTTGAACCCAGTTGTATCTCCACTGGTGCCGGGTGTGATCTTCCCACTGGTAGGCTGTGATCAAACTGTACTGTTTTGCCAGAAAGTCCCATACGTTCCAGAACTTGGTGCTACCTGGGAGATCCTTCCAGTTCCTTTATTACTCCAACTTCCAAATCTTAGTTCTTGCCCTCTCTGAGTTTGCACATATGATGCAGAGATGCCCTAAGCCTTTTGGATCTGAGGCCACCTATGAGAGTCCTGGTGAGCTGAAGTGTATGGTTTGGAGGAAAATCTCAGCTGTAGGTACTAGGCACTCCTGGCTTTGCTACCCACTGGCTGTTGATGATCTGATGCTGGCTAGTTTACTAGTTCCTAGTTTACTTGGAGCCTCCTCTGAACCCACCATATTTGAAATGCTAATGGTAATATTTACCTTATGGTTTACCTTGAAGAATAAATGCTATAACACAGTGAAACCCAAAAAATATGGGCTCTTTGTGGCCTGATGTATCTGGTCCAGGAACTCTGGCTGTCCCAGTCCTTGTTCAGATACCTCAAAGGTGGAAAGTATCCACATCTCAGCACACCTGCAATTCTTTGATTATGTCTCAGCTTCTAGGCAAGATTTTGATAAAAGGTACATAAAGCACCTACCACAATGCATGGCCCTGTGCATGTACTCAAGAACTGTTACTTCCCTACACTACACCTGAGCAAAGGATAACTTCTCCAATCATGTGCCCCTGAAGCCCCAGGTGGTCAAGTTAGTACTGGTCACCACATCAAAAATCAGTGAGCGACCATGTCTGCCCTCACCCTGATCCAGCTGAGTAGGTAATTATATTTCCCTCCAGACCCCTCTCAAAGCCCCTTTTTTTTAGCCCCACCAAGGCAGTGACCTTTTTCCTGTATTCACACAGCACGTTCACTCTACCTTGTTTTGGGGTCTTTTCATAGCCTTCTTATAGTTTTCCCACATACTATGATGAAATTTTAAAAACATACAGAACATTTAGAATGATACAATGGATATCTCTATCTCTTCCTATATACTTAGACTTCAGAGTTGTTAACTCCCCAGTAGCTCTGATCTTCAGTCCTCACATCCATCCTCACTCAAGTGGGACGTGCTTTCTGGTTGTGAACACACTTTGGTGCTCTGTGTTCTGTCGCATCTGGGACCCTACCACAGATATCTTTCTTCCATATGCTCCCATGTCCCCTCAGCTCTGGCATTGGTTCCCAAGGCAATCCACTCTTTCTAAACTTTATCCCTCAACCTTCATATATATTGAAGCTTAGTATTTTCAGCCATAATCTAACTGAAGTTTTACTTATTCTCCTTTCTATCTATGTGACTTGGAGGATTATGGACAGATTCTATTTTAGTGGCTTCCATTGTTCTAATTGCTTTCCCTTATAACAATTTATTCTCATGCCTTATCTCCATGATATTGGGGGAACCACAGATTTGATCTGTATAACTCCAAGGAAACACTTGTACCCTACACATTGAAATTAGGGGTAGATTCTGGCTCTGTACCATTGCAGTTGTGAGAACTGTCCAGTGATGGGGGATATTAGAATATTAGAAAATATTAGAAATATTAGAATATTAGAAAATTACTATAGTCCAAACTTATGCTCAATGTTGAAAGATCAAAGAACTCTCTTGTTCTCAAGGGCCTCACAACTTAGTGAGAAAGACAGATACACATCAAGGAATAAATGCAATCAGGGAGGGGAGCCTGGGTGGCTCTGTTGGTTGAGTGTTGGACTCTTGATTTTGGCTCAGGTCATGATCTCAGTTTTGTGGGATTGAGTCCCCCATTAAGCCCTGCCCCCAGTCGAACCTTCCCTCCATCAATGCCCCCCTCCCACATACGCCCTCCTGCCCCAATCTACCACATGTCAGGTTCTACACTCAGTTTCCTGTCTGCTCGTGTCTCTCCCTACCCAACCCCATTCCACTCACCTCGTGCAAAGTCTTTCTCTCTAAAATAAATAAATAAAATTCTTTTAAAAAATGCAATCAAGGATTATAGCCATCAGGGTAGGAATATATACTGGATACACTGGAGCCATAAAGGAGAGGGCCATCAAATCTACCAGCAGGATACAAGCATCAGATGGTGCCATTGTTTGAATATTCCCAAGTAAGATTTCTTTCCACCCAGTGAACTACTTTCTTAGATTTTATTTTTATGGAAGTAATGCTTATACTTAAGACTCCTTCCCCAATGGGCCATTGAATTCTGTTAGTCTGGAAATTTTCTCTAGACACAGCTCATAAATGCATGGGGAGAATATGAGATGTGAGTACATTAGAAAGCAGCCAGAGCACATTATTTGTTTAAAATAAGCAATTCACATTTCAGTCCTTATTAAGCAATCTTTGTCTCAGGCTTTAAGCTCACACACATGTTCTTCCTTGGAAGGAACAGCAAGAGAAATAGTCACTTTATTAGGCATCCTGAAAGGAAGAAATGGCCCCCACTCACCTGCCAGATGTCTGGATTAGCCAACATGATCTTGGGTTATGAACTAGGAGGACTAGGGATCCCTTTTCCTGCCATTAGAAATGTGAGGTAAAGGAGAAAGGTGATTAGATTCTTGAACCCACATTAAGATAAAGTTCACATTAATGAGGAATATTGATTTTTTTTTAAAAATCAGGACTCATATAAATTCAGTCTTAACATGTCAAAGACTTCACTTAACTCAATTCGTGAGGGAACAAATAGGATATTATAAGCAGTTCAAAGGAGAATTCAAAGCCAAATAGATACGTATCTCTATTCCCCCCAAGAAAGTGTTGGGATATCAGATGTCCTCTCCACTGGACAAACTGTGTTTGCATATCTATGAGAGAATCATCTGTAAGCTGAATTATCTATAGATTATAGCTCTAAGACAAAAAAAGCCATGAGAACTCAGTAAAATCAAGGAAGCCAGAAGGGGTGCTACACAATCTCCACTTTTCCATTAAGTTCACTCAGTAATCTTGTTGGTTCATTCCAAATTCTTTCACAGATTACCAACCACCACCCCCCCAGGGATTACTCCCAGACACCTTGAACCAGCTGTAGGTCACTGTCCTCATGGCTTGAGTCGTCTCTGCCTCCTCGCCAGACTCACCAGCAACATATCCTTGCTCTTTCCACTCCCTCACTTTCAAGCTGCTGCTCGCTCTTCTCTCAATGTAACCTCAGAAATAAATCATTCATGTCTGTGTCCTCATGCCCCACCTCCCAACAGACCTCCAGACACTCATCAACTTACGCCATTAACTATGTACGAGTTCCAACTGATTACAAGTATGTGCGACACAAAGTCAGAGCAGACAGAAATAAATACAGAGATTAATATGACAACTATGCCTGGCATATAAAACCACCCCCTCTTATACCTGTGGTTATCTTTAAGCATAATCCCTTGGACTAGAAATCTTATGCAGAGTATTTAGTGTTTCCTTGTCTGTGTTCCAAGAGTACTTAATTTGTTTTAGATTTGTTCTAGATCTAGTTTTGTAGACACATGTCTTCCCCCACTGTAAAAGGCGCTCCTTCAAATAAGGGTCATGTTTTTGTCGTCTTCATGCTTCTTCCATCCTCACTCAATTAGGAGTGAAAGATCAGACAACTCAATTGAATTAAAATAATTTATTGTACACCATCAAATAAGATCTGGAGAGTTCAACTGAAATAAACTGCTATTATAGCGACAGTCAGAGTAGAAGCTGAGCTGAGCTGAAGGTGGGAACAAACAAAAGATCAGGGTTCAAGGATCCCTGAAATGTCAGAGAGTCTCAGGGAGCAATAATTTTTAACCCGTTCAGTGGTTCTCCTGTTTCCAACAGGACAAGGTCATCTCATGACAGTAAGGCCTCCCACCATAGAGCCCCCTGTGTGCCTCTATGATCTCGGTTCTTTTTCACTCATTACCCCAGGTTTACACAGAATCCTTGAGATTTTCCAGACATAGCATGCCATTTAAAAACCCATGCCTTTGCCATTCTGTCTGGAATATACACTTGACTCTTTGGGCTAAAGGCCAAATGACATCTCCTTTATGAAATTTTTCATGGCTTCCTTTAATGCAATTCACACTCTCACCCTCTGTCCCAACCCATCTCCCTACCCATAAATCAAATTCAGTGAAACCCATAAAGGCTTCAGGTTTACTCGTCCAGTTATGAAAATGCCTTCTTCCTCCAGTCAGATTCAGATCACTGACATTTCAACATTTTTTAGGTGGCTCATACCTTCCCAGTCCTATTTCTTCTCTTTGGAAGGAGCTGCACTAGTCTGGTCCTCCCAGTCTAATTTCCTTGGATCACTCATCATTCAGAAGAGGAATGATTTTTCTTAGCCATCAATGTGGTAAAACGGGCCCCCTCCTCAAGACATTTCTTCCTCTGTGGAAGCTTGCCTAGAGCACAGAAACATCATCATTACACAGTCTGTTTCTAAAACTGTTAAGGGGAACAAAACATGTTACTTTGCTGAGGTTTTCACCTTACCTGGGCCATCCTCCATCACAGCTCACAAAAGACTGCCACCCAATTATCACACTCTGACAGGCACTTCGCAATTTCCCTCAAAACTTCAGTCAGTTTACTTCCTCTACCTCTTTCATTTTCCGGAGTAATTGCAATGAGTCAGTCTCTCCGGTTGCCTCCCAATTGCCAAGCATCCTCTTTGAGAATGATGAGGGCAGGTACTGTTTAGGACTTTTTGTGTATTTATAATCAGACCCAGAAAGGCAAGCTTAGATTTGACATTTCCAGTTTCAATTTTGAGTCATTTTGCTCTTCTTAACTCAGCAGTGACTTAGCTTCATCAGGTCACTCCGACGGTCTAAGTCCTTCATTGTCCTTTTTAGGTCACGCAGGATTGATTCCCAGCTCTTGTCCTACTTTAGCCCAATTTTCCTTCCCATGGTCCCCCTACCTCCCCTGCCACACACAATAATATGAACTTCCTACTTCGTCAGTCTTGTGTGTTCATTGTTACCAGAAGAACTCTCAAATTCTTCCACCTCTCCTTTCTCTTATGCAGTTCCCATTTGGGTATATTGTTGCTCTTCTGCTAATCCAAGTCTACCCCTTCAAAGGCCAGTTCAATTCCACTGCCTCCAAGCAGATTCACATCCTGCATTTTAAGATTAAGAAAATTAATGAATTCAATGACTCACTCACTTTTTTAATTTGCAGGTACTGCCTTCTAGCCTTTCTGGTTTTATTGGTTGCTAATACTCTCTGTTGTATGAAACCCTGAGATTTGTACACTTCGCAGAGCTCATAGAACAGGGATGCAGAAAAGCAACAGCTAATCACTTAGCATTGTGACAAATATATATTATTGATAGAGGCAAGTGTAGGGGTATATGGAGGGTACAGGTGAGGGATATTGACCCCAGGTTAAGAGTAAGGAAAGGCTTCCTGGACTGAGGTACTAGGTGGTGTTTATTAGATACCTAACAGCAGTAGTGCACTCCACCTGGGCAGAATGGCACATGTAGGCCTTCTCATTCTCTTGGATCTTGGCACACGCTATTCTTTTTTTTTTTTTTTAAAGACCCCATTCACTTATTTGACAGACAGAGATCACAGGTAGGCAGAGAGGCAGGCAGAGAGAGGAAGGGAAGCAGGCTCCCTGCTGAGCAGAGAGCCCCATGTGGGGCTCGATCCCAGGACCCTGGGATCATGACCTGGCCAAAGGCAGAGGCTTTAACCCACTGAGCCACCCAGGCACCCCGGCACACGCCATTCTGTCCAGGAGAAAATAGTCAGGGGTGCAGTGCCAGAAGGGGGCAATGGCAGAGCTGGGAGAGTGAGCTTGGTGACTTGACTTAAAATGGCCCTACAGGTTAAGGCACAGCACATGGTATATACTATAAGCCCTGGGGGCATGATGGAAAAAGAGTTTTAGGTGTCAATTGTCATAAAGAGCTCTTTCAAAGTGCTATATATTAGATGAATCATAGGTGAACACAACTAGTTTTTCTTTATAAATCATATAATTACAAAATAATCCAGACACATAATGAAGGAAGCAGAGGTAGCCTCAAGCCCTTGCTTATTTCTTAAGGTGGATATCATCTCGTGAATGGCTAAGGTCCACAAAAGCAGAAACTGGGCCTGATTTATAGTGACCTTCTCTCAACCCACTTTGAATGTGCTCAACAAAGTGGAGACATTAGGCCCTTATGATGCTCTCTGTCAGGGATGCTGAATTCAAAAACCCAACCTGTGTCTTCTCTCTTACTTTTCCAAAACAGATATGGTTTCCATGTAGGACCTATCATTTCAAATACATTTTTAATAAATATTAAATCCACACAAAGGAAAAATTGTGAAAGCAATACCCATAGTCACCATCTTATTTATGAAATGGTTATTATGAGTACTTTGGATGCTCCTGAGTGAGTGTCCTTGTCTCATCATCCCCTATTCCTGCCACACAGAAAACCCAATTCTGAGTTCTGTTTTTTATCATCGTCTAGCTTTCCTTTGTGGTGTGAACCCCTCAAGGTGTGTTCTTGATCAATGTATTCTTGAGTTTTACATGTGTTTGAACTTTGTAAGAGCAGAGGCATATCCCATGCATTCTTCTATGACTTGCCTTTTTTCAGTGATTAATCTGTTTCTGAGATTCAGCCATACTCATTTTTCCTGTTCTATATCACTAATTAAGTGAGAATATCACAATGTGTTTATCCGTAGCTTTAACAGTGGAGAGCTGGGCTCTTTTGGGCCATTGTAACATTGCTGTTATAACTTCCCTTTGTATATTTCCCAACAGATTTACCACTAGCTGATTCCATGATTGGAATCAAAAACTAAACTTTCAATTTCAACTGCTCTTGATATTGCAAATGTAAATGACAATTGTAGAGAAGACAAGTTTTTTATATGAATGGAAAATAGGAAGACTATTTATATCGCCTTTTCCCACATGATCAAAAAAGTAAGTGGAACTTATAGAGTATTTACATTTCTGTGACCACAGGAATATAACAAAGCAATAGTGCTGTTAGACATTAGCTTGATGGAGCAAAGGTCTTATGTAAGATGAAATATTGCCTCAGATTATTTTGCATGCATACATTTTTCTTATATTTACTGATAATTAATGGGAAGAAAAGACTCTCAAAGATCAAACAAAAATGTCTGAATGTAAATCTTGTAAAAGTAACTTTGGACCACGCAACTTGTGATGACAACAATGATTAAAAGCCATACAAAACTGCAACTATTTTCTTAAGAGATTAGACAATTGTTCTAGGAAACTGAATTTTCTTACTTATGTTTTAAGTAATTCACCTCTCAGCATGTTTTGGTGAACAGTCAGTTTAGGTGAAAGAGCATTTTGACTGGCTCACACCTATTAAAACTGTCCTTCCTGGCTCTGATCCAAACACAAGGTGAGGCTTTTGTCTTTCCTGGTGACCTTGGGCAAGCCAATCAATCTGAGCCTTGGATTCCTTTGAATTGTGTTTTATCATCTCAGCCCTGTTTTGCTTAAGTAGCCAAGATGGTCGAGTGATGCCAAGCATATAGAAGCTCTTTGTAATCAGTAGAATTCTGGACATGTATACTGGATGATGGCAGTGGTGGTGAAAATTATGTTACTAATGTGCTCAAATAAATGGGCCACAGGAAGACAAAATTCCTTATTGGGAATGGGGTAAATATTGGGGTTCACTCTGAGTCTTTGAATTTTATGCTACATCAAATGTGTCAGCCTGTGAGTCATACTGATAGGGATTGAATTTGGTCCCTCCAAAAATTTTATATTGAAATCCTAACTCCCACCACCTCAGAATGTGACTTAATTTGGAAATAAGGTCATTGAGATGTAATTAGTTAAGTTAGGATGGGGTCATGCTGGACTAGAGTGGGTCCCCAAGTCCAAAGGGAAAATTTGGACCCACACAAACACAAACAGGGGAAATGACGTGTGAAGATAGAGGCAGAGTTGGGAATGATGTTTCTGTAAGCCATGGAGTGCCAGAGATGGCCAGGAACAGCCAGAAAGTAGGAGGGATGCAAGGATCAAATTCTCACTCAAAGCCTTCAAAGGAACAGACCCTCCCCACATCTTGATTTTTGAACTTCTGACCTCCAGAACTGTGAGAAAATGAATTTTGTTTTTGTTTGTTTAAGATGTTATTTATTTCTCAGAGAGAGATTGAGAGAGAGAGCGAGAGAAAGTGCATGCACAAGCAGGGAGTGACAGAGGGAGAGGGAGAAGCAGGCTCCCTGCTGAGCAGGGAGCCCCACATGGTGCTTGATCTCAGGACCCTAGGATCATGACCTGAGCCAAAGGCAGATGCTTAAACTGACCAAGCCACACAGGCACCCGGATTTCGTTTGTTTAAGACGCTCTTTTTATGGAACATTTTTACATCAGCCTTAGAAACTAATACACACACATGCACACACACACGCTTAAAATATATTATTAGGGTAATTGTTGCAGTGTTTGGTCAGATTTATAAATTTCTTTCACCGTGATAGAATGGATTATCAACACTAATTTCAGGAAGCCCACTGTTACAATATTTTCATGTACAATTTTTTTGTTGGTAATAAGCATATTGTCAACTTCACACATCAGTGTGCAAAGAATTTGAAATATAAATTATTTTTTTCTAAGAGCAGAGCAAAGATTATTTGATGTAATATATTCAGTGCTGCTGAAGACTCAGATATCTGCTCTTATGTCTTATTTGATCAATAGTTGGTAAAATCCTTCTTGAAATCAAGTTGGTAAAATGTATTAAGTACCATGAAATACAATCGTCAACCTCTTGTCATTTGCCTGAAAGGAACTTAGTATGGAATTCAAATGCAGAATTATGGATAAAAGATATTTATTCCAGTGTTATCTTTGTCAATATAAACAGGAATTATCCAAAATGTCCAAGCAGCATGAAGATGGTTAAATCAATTTTGACAATTTTTTTTCCAGATTTTATTTATTTATTTGACAGAGAGAGAACACAAGTAGGCAGAGAGGCAGGCAGAGAGAGAGAGAGGAGGAAGCAGGTTCCCTGCCTAGCAGAGAGCCTGATGCAGGACTCGATCCCAGGACCCTGAGATCATGACCTGAGCTGAAGGCAGAGGCTTAACCCATTGAGCACCCCGGGCACCCTCAATTATGACAAATTTTAATTTAAATTACTTTTAATGCTTAAAATACACTATAGGGTGACAAATAGAATATATATGAAGCAGGGATTTTCAAAGTCTAGTAGAGAAGCTGTTAGGTGTCCCCAAGACTCTTTTAGGAAGTATGTGAAGGTAAAATTAAGTTCACAATAATATTAAGACATTATTTATATTTTCACTCTCTTCTATCATGAGTGTACAGTGAAGCTTTCCAGAGTTTATAGGACACATCATGAGTATCCGAAAAAAACTGTTAAATATTCCTCTTTTTCCAATTTCATATCTGTGAGGCTAGATTTTCCTCGTATATTTAAGTAAAGCAATATACCACAACAGGTTGAATGCAGAAACATATGTGAGAATCCAGCTGTTCTCTATTAAGTCAGACATTAAAAAGATTTATAAAATGATACCATTCTTTTCATTAAATGTTTGCTTTTGAAAAAATATAGTCATTTTCACTAACATATTGTTTGTTTTGACATGCAATGAATTTATTATTGCAATTTTTTAAAAGATTTTATTTATTTATTTGATAGACAGAGATTACAAGTAGTCAGAGAGGTAGGCAGGGAGAGATGAGGAAGCAGGCTCCCCGCTGAGCAGAGAGCCTGATGTGGGTGGGGCTCGATCCCAGGACCCTGAGACCATGACCTGAGCCGAAGGCAGAGGCTTTAACACGCTGAGCCACCCAGGCGCCCCATTATTGCAATTTTAAATAAATAAATGTTTATTTGTCAAGTTTAATATCGAACAGCAAATATCAACAAAACACATAAACAACACTCTTGGGAATCTTCAATAATTTTTAAGATGGAAACTGGTTCTGAGAACAAAGAGTTTGTAAACTCTTGTTCTAGAAAATATTACTTCAACTATGTAAGGAAGAGCTGGAAGGAATTTGCTGAATTATTGGGACTATCCTGAATTGCTAAGAGTGATTATCTATGGAAGTCAGGCTTAAGGGTCATTGTTATTTTAACATCTTTACTTGTCTCTGTTCCCAAAATTTTTCACTTTAGCATGTATTTCTTTTACATCTGATGAAGGGTAATTTTTTTTTTAATTTGCACTTTCTGTTCTTCACCTTAAAAAAAAAAAAAATCTCTCTGCACTTAAGCCATCATTTAGAACCTAAAATTGTAAAATGTCTCTTAATTATACTTGCATGGAGTCTCAGCTCATAAAATTCTGCCAGATTTAAGGTCTGCAGACAAATTAACCACAAGTTAGATAGAGGTAGAATTTATAAATGGTATTTGCACTGCATCAGCAGCTTCCAGAGAAATGGCCTTTGAAACGCCAGTGAACAGAGGAGGTATCTTCCAGGCGATGTTTATGCCAAGGCTGAGATAAAAATTCACTTTGCATTTATTTATTTATCTCCTTACTTATTTGGTTTATTAATTAAAGGGTAATTGCCATAGGACCTTAAAATTGTCGGTAATCTTAACTCTTATCCATTTCAAAATTGAACCTGTACAGGGAGGCTCACAACTGGAGCTCACCACCTATATGTTTGGATGTTCCTAATGACCAGAGGTTTTGGTTAAGACAGTCCACTAATCAACAGCTCTGCTTGTTAAAAAAAAAAAAAAATCCGAGTATGATCTTCTTAATGTCTATAAACCAGGGCTAGATATGTGATCTTGGGTTTGTTCCACAGGTAAAACATTATGTTCTAAATGTGTCACAGGACTAATAATATATGTTCTCATAAAGTTGTTGTGAGGATTATATAACATATGAAAATAAACATAGCAGCACCTGACATACCATTGATGCATAATTTATGTCCAATACCTATTGTTTATTTATTCGTCTATTTATTTTTTAGTACTCTCCACACCCAACATGGGGCTCGAACTCACTACCCCGAGATTAAGAGTCCCATGCTCTTCTGACTGGTACCCTTGTATGATACTTATTGCTATTTTTCTGTTTCCAAATACTTCCAGCTGGTGTTGGGGCCAGCCAACATGGGACCCTCACTATCTTAGGAATATTCTAACATCTACTTACCTTTCTCTGATCAATTTCCAGTATTTACATCCCCCAGGAAACCTTCCAACTTATTAGGAGTTTTCCTTTGGTTCCAGGACTTCTAGAGCATATATTGCCTGGGGTCCTTCCTCGTCCCTTGCTATACCTCTATCACTAGTTTCTTAATAGGCTGGACAGAGTTTGCTGTCTCCCTTGTGATCTCCATCTTGGTGTCTAGCACAGCCTCTCTGTGAACTGGTTTCTGATACAGTTTCTGATACATCATCTCTTTCATGGCTCTACTCAACATTTCTTCTCTAGAGTATTTTGGGACTATTTTAGTTTCCTTCTTTTCCTCCTGTGGAATAATTATTAGACTAAATTAGACCCCCTCTCACCCATTCAGTCATCATGGCTCCAGAGGTCCTGTGAATAGGATGAATTAAAACAGAAATCTTTGTCTTGCTGAATCCTAAAAAATGCTAACTTGGATTAGCAATTTGTCGTATTTCTCAACCCTTTAGGTTGAGACCAATTCTCACCCAGACAAGTTTTCATAAATATTTTATAAACTCCTAAATGCCAATAAGTTTCCAAACCCCTTGCCATTAATTTCATCCTCCTGCCTGCAGAAGACTGTAACCATCCAGAACTATGTGGAGAGTAGAGAGAAGGGGAGTGAGCATCTTATCTGGATAGTCATGTTACTATAATGATCTTTGCCCTTATTCTGAGAACCTGGAGATTTCCCAAAGACCAAAACTAGGTTCCATAATACGTCAAGCTGAAACTCAGTATTCCTAAAGATATATAAGACAGATGTATATATATTCTCTGTATTTCTTACCTCTAACTTACTGTAAAGTGAAGGCACGTTTGTTTAAAAAAAAAAGAAAGAAAGAAAGAAAGAAAGAAAGAAAGAAAGAAAGAGAAAAGAAAAGAAAAGAAAAGAAAAGAAAAGAAAAGAAAAGAAAAGAAAAGAAAAGAAAAAGAAAAATCATTAATAAAATGACCATTAAAAAAAAATCTTATCCATTTTGTTTTGAAGAGTCCACATAGAGTTTGGGAGGAGAGTAGCAAGTTTGAAATTTTCTGTCTGAGTTTATATTACATTCTACTTTAAATCAGAACTCTGTGTGAGTATGGAAATTTGATCTCAACAATATCATGAGAAAATATATGAAAGTTCCTCAAACAGTTCCAGACATACAGTGGGGTAGAGAGGAATGCTCCCACTCATCTGAAGTCCTTCTCTTCTGCATGTTAAGGAAAACGTGAACTATTTTTATAACAGTACTGTACAGCAGAGGACATGACAACTTATTCTCAACATGAGGAAAATTATCATACTCTCCAGAGCCCACTACTCTCATATTTACTCTTCATCTGGGAGTTGGAATATGCCAATCAAATGCATTCTTGTTTGTATCTTCTTTTACTGAAGGCAGCTTTAATACTTCTTAAAGTGTTGAGCAGGCTCTTCCTGAAAGTTCAATTTCCATAAGTTCCAGGCCACAATGCCAGGTCTCATAGATAGTGGCCACCGGCCTATGTCTTCCTCCCCTCCATTATTTTCATCAGTCCGTCAACTTCTGTTGGCACAAAGAGTAATTCCTCCATTATATAATGCATTCTCAAGCAGAGAACTTCTTTAGGCAACATCAGATCAAAAAATCACCTTGAGGTCTTCATGAGTTTAACAAGTCCTATATCAAATGGTTCACTAATGCATTTGCAATGAATTGCAAAGTGATCGCACTATTCCTTTTCTAATTACAACTTCTCTTCTGTCTTCTTTTAGAACTTTAAAAGGGTGTATTATGTAGTTGTGCTTTACTTGAGGTCTGTGCTTTCCTTTGTGTGTACCTGTTTGCATAGGTGTGTTACTATGCATGTCTACGTGTTTATACATGTATGTGTGCATGTGTGTATTTACATATATAGTTTTGTTTACAATGTATTTCCCAGTACTATGTGAATGTGTGAAGGTTGTGTATCCACAGTGTGTGTGTGTGTGTGTGTGTGTGTGTGCATGTATTTATGCATGTCTATGTATTCCTGTGGGCTTGCCACGTAGAATGAAACACTTGAGTTTCCTTTTCCTTAGAAGCCAGAGCATTTGTCCTGTTTTGCCTGTTGTTACATAAGCTGGTTAAGTCGAAACTCAGTGGGTTTATCAGGAAGAAATGGATTTTGCAATCTCTCACTGTATCTGTTATTTCTTCCTCACCGGTCAACAAACTCCACTGACGTGTCTCCTGATGAATCATTGCTTGGAGAAAGGCAGTGACGTCAGGTTGTTTAAATGAAGTAACTGTGGAAGGAACTTGTTATTTTTTTTTTTAATTTGCTTAGGAGTATTGATAACAAGATTTATTCTTATTATGTTCTCTCAGTGTCTTGGGTGTATTTAGACTGCTGACCAGATTTATCTATGGAAACTATTAAATTTCATGCATAGCTGAGTTCACACACAACAAAACTTGGGCTTGGCTGTGCCGAGATGGAGGGCAGCAAGGATCCTGACAGGTTGTGTGGTCTCCCAGGGTTCAGCAGCTGTCTGTCCTGTTTTTTTTGGAAGTAAAATCCAATTTCCACTCCACCCACATGGGCTGGGAGACAGCAGGGACCCACACTAGCTCACAAAATTTTTGGCTTCCTCATCTGTGAAACGTGACCAAACATATTAATCTCAGCAGCGGGCAGATTAGAACACCGGACAGCATGAACAGATGCCATTGTCAGACACGGAACTGCTACAAGAGCACCAGATTGGGATTGGAGACAGATCCTGGTTTAGGGATCACAAATATAAATAAAATGGGGCTTGGAGGAAGCTCTCAAGTTTTCAAATGGTATCTTGTTTACCCCCAATACATATCTGAAAGTCTTCTGAAGTACTTTTTGCCAGAACACTGTAAATCAACTAACCTACACAGATAGCTTCAGGGGATCTCTCCTCTGTGGTTCGCAGAATGAAATTTAAACCTTTGTTGCTTGAGACCTCTGTCATTAAACCTCAGCCTCTCTTTACAATATAGTCACTGTACCTGCTTTCTCAAGCCTTCTGCACAACAATCCCTTGTGTCCTAGGCTAACCCAGACATCAAGTCCCTCCCAAATCTGCCTATAGAAAATACTTTATTGAATTTCTTCTCTGATCTCCTGGTCTGGATTTGTGAGGTAACTCTTGTTTTGAGTAGAAATTTTCAAGCTGGACATTCTAAAATACCTGTTAAAGGGTAAAGAAATAAGAAGAGTAAGAGAAAGAAAAGGAAGAAGAGGAGGAGAAGAAAGAGAAGAATGGGGGATATGTCCCGATGGATATTAGGTCTTATTGAGAAGCTAAGGTAATCAAGACCTGCTGGTGTTGGTGGAAGAAGAGACAACTGGGCCAATGGGACATGATGTTGAGCCCTGATAAAGGACAGAGATGGTTTTCCCCACGTGCTTGGGGGAGGTCTATCCAATAAATGGGCATGGGACTAATCAAAGATGTTTGCACATGTGCAGAAGAAATGGACTCTCGCCTGTCATACAAAAATCAACTCCCTATGAACTGAGGACTTCAATATCAAAATGAAAGATCTAAATAAGTAGAAAATATAAGTGCTATTCAATTTGGAAAAAAAAAAGTCATATAATCCAAGTGTTAAGATGCAAGCCAACTTGATCTCTTATATTACTCTAGAACATGCAATTGGGGGAAAATGTTGTGTCATTATCTTGAATGTTAGATGTTCTCCTACTCTGTTCCAGACATTTTACTCTTAGGTACTTACCCAAGATAGGAGGAAAGCAGATTGAATAAGAAATTTCAGTATCACAGAAGGTGGTTAACATTTAACTCCATACCTCAGGGGGAAAAAGATAATAGTAAGCCAGTACAGAAATAAAAACAACTCAAAAGCAGCAAGAATAGAATAGCTTAAAATAGAGTCAAAATGGAAGAACATAAGCTTAAGGAAAAAATCATGCAAAAGTAATTGGAAAATTACTAAGAGATCAACATCATTGGAGAGAAAATGATATCTATGCTTAAAAAAAAAAAACCAACAAAGGACACTGAATTTTTGCATGATCGTTTTTCTTAAAAATAAAGAATAGTATAAATGAAACAAAATGTATTCAAATATATAATGTGAAAAAACTTTCCTAAAATATAGGAAATCTGCTTGTGAAATTTGAAGGCCACAGTTTTTTGGGTTATTTTGTTATTATTGTTATTTTCCAGAAAACTGATATATAACTCTAAAACCAAGAAATATCCTGGTAAAGTCACTGAACTTGAAAGACTAATCAAATAAAAGAAGTCAGAAATTTGATGTCATTTCTAGGGATGAACTAAATTTACATCACATCTATTTAAATTGAGAACAAGAGCTAAAAACAGTATGAAAATTATTGTTGCAGAAAAAGGCATAAACATTATAAACTAACACAATGTGAGACAATATAATTAATAGAAATCAGAACATTAATATTCTCAATTAAGAAATTAAGAAAAATGTAAATGTATCCTCATTTTTTCAGAAAAAAATTAACATACTGATAAAAGTAGCTGCCTCAAGAAAAACAGATTTATGTATATTATTTATGATTCCTGTAGTAACCATAATAAGACCTAAAAATATATTATAAACTCTGCAGATTATTCTGAAGGAAATGTGTGCGCACACACACACACACACACAAACACACGTGCACGTGCATGCACAGTGGGGGTGGGGACACAGCAAAGAAAATAGAAATCATGGCAAATCTCTTTTTTTCTCTCTAGCTCCACATATAAATATGTGAATGTATTTATATTTTTCTTCTCTTTATACATTTCTTATGCTAGGACAACATACTTCACAAAGTAGGTATTTGGAAAATCCATGCTATACTGGGCACGATCACCTCAGAGCCATTAACACTGTTGACTGCACCACTTCCTTCTAAGACCTCCCAGCTGCACCTCCACTCCCCACCCTCCCATGCTATCCTGGGCTTTCCATTCTCTCAAGCCCTGTAACTTCTCTTATCTGGGATATCAGTCTTTGATCCAATTTTGGAATCAGGGAGCAGATAAAATTGGGAACGATCTTCAGACCTGGGAAAATCTTCACTTGTTTGCTTTAATTTCATCCCCTGTAAAATGCCTTCTTTGTTCCTTCACCATTTCTAGGGTATGTGTCTTCTTTTCCTACTAAACTCTGTGTTCATGGAAAGCTTGTACCGTAGTCTTGGAAATCGTCTCTTTTCTGTAAAGCATGAAGCCCTATCTCTTGCTCATAGGAAGGACTCTGTATTCAACCACAATTGAAGGGATAGAGGATTAAATGTTATATTGAATACATGGGGGTTTCACTGTATACAAAGTATTCTGTTAATTTCTTCACATGCATGCATAATTTAATCTGCTTAGTGAGTCTATTTCTATTTTATGCTTGCACCAAAGTGTGAAGAGATTAATAAACATGCCTGAACTGGGATTTGAACCCAGGTAATCTGGCTCCTGACTTACTTGGCTGTATGGCAGGAACAAAAGAGTAGCATGTATTTTTTTCTGAATTCTACTGACTTGTGGCATGTATTCAAAGCTTTAGATTACATGGGTCACTTGCTTCCGCATGCCCAGCTGCACCTGCACCAGGGAACTTCTCACCCTTTCAGCAGGTGGAGAGGAACCCCCAGGGTAGAGAGATGCTCAGTGAAGCGGGTGACCTACAATTAGAGTTTGGTGTACAATCCCAGGCAACACTCTTGCATAACAGCTCTTCCGTGAGCCAGGCCCACATGGGACTCAACTCAACAGCCACAAGACATGACCTTCCTGCCAACCTGCACCTCCTCTGAAGACAGCTTAGGAAGGGAGAGCTCCAACTCACTAGGCGCAGGAAGGAGTCATGGACAAAGAGAGCCTGGGGCAAGTCCCAGAGTTGAGGAACTAGACCTGGAGGGGTCCAACTAGTGAATTATGCCACCTGAAGACTCCCAAAGCCTTCTCAGTTCTAGGAGAGTCATCATTATGATTGTGGAATTGTGTTTGTGTCTTCCGGAATTTTTTGTCTCATTTTCATTTAAAATGGACCTGACATCACTCATTTAACACTGAATCTCCTTCAGGGGTCTTCTATGTAATCCTGCCTCCTTTCTGCTCCCAGAAAGGCTGAGATGAGGCAATGACTCTATTATGGCGCCATCTTTATTCTCCAACTGTCTCCCCAGATAGACTGTGTGCTTCTAGAGTGAGGGAAGAATATGTTACTCATCTCTGCATCAGCGGCACCTAGAAAACTTGTGTTTGACACCGAACAGACATCAGTGCACTTATGACACATGTAAAGGAGAAATCAGCAGTCCAGTGAAAATAAAAATCTATTTGATGGAATCAAACCAAAAAGAACTGCTGAGCTTTCTGATGGGAAAGCTGGTCTCCTAGCCCAAGGTTCAGGGGTTTTTCCCAAAGTGGAAACCCCTGAATGAATATATCATTTATTTAAGTGGAATTGGAAATGCAGGGAGAATGTGGATTTTTCTTTGTGGCATTGAGGCCAACATTTTAATTAGGATTCAAAATGCTGGCACAGTATTTTTTTTTATGTGTGGCACATAAAATGGTGTAGCATAAGACTTATGTGTTTACTACATATACAAAATAAAAACAAGCCTTATGATCATACAGGAATAATGACTGACATTTGAGGACATTTCATTTTCACACAAATGTGTGTAAATAGCTAGATAGCGAGATAAAGAGAGTCCCCAGAAGATGAGAACATTACCATCTCCAGATTCTCGGTATGTTACCTTGCATGGCAGAAGGGACTTTTCAGATGTGATTTAGAGCCTGATATGGGAAAACTGTCCTGAATTATATGGGGTGGGCCCCATATAATCACAGGGCTCCTTAGAAGAGAAGGTGGAATGGTTGGATTCACAGGAGGGAACTAAAGGACAGACACAGAAGCTGGAGTGCTCTAGGTGTGAGTTAAGGAATTAGTGAAACCTCTAGAAGCTGAAAAAGGCAAGGAACACATTCTCCCCTAGACTTCCAGAAGAAATGCAGCCCTGCTGACCTATTTGGATTTCTGATCTCCAGAACTATAATATAATCAATTTGTATTATTTGAAGCCACAAGTTGGTGGTAATTTGTTAGAGCAGCCCGTAAAACTAACAGATAGAAACTATTAGTCCTTAGGGATGCCACAACAAATTACTAGAAACAAGGGGGCTTAAAACAATGAAATCTGTCCTCTTACAATTCCAGAGGCTAGAAATCCAAAATGAAACTATGGCAAGACCATGCTTTTCCCAAAGGCTTTAGGGAAGAATCCTTCCTTGCCTCTCCCTAACTGGTAGTCCTTGGCATTCTTTAGTGTGTAGATGCATCACTATGATGTCTGCTGCTTCCATCACAGGGCAATCCCTCCATGTGTATGTGTCTTCATGTGGCTTTCTTATAAGGACATCAATCACTGGGTTTAGTGTCCACACTAATTCACTATGATCTGAATTTAACTAATTCCATCAGCAAAGACCCTATTTTCAAATAAGATCACATTCTGAGAGTCTAGGGGATGAATTTGGGGAGGATACTATTCAACCCAGTATAGATTAATATAGATTAGTAGGTAGGAAGATAGGCAGGTTTACATACAAATATAGGTCGATAGATAGATAAACATTATTTGACAATATAATTTTCATTGTAGTATGATATTTTGCTATGTTTATAGCAGAATTATTCATTCTTTTTGCCAGAAGCACACTGTTATATTTACCAAAGCATCAGTTATTTCACTAGAAGATCTGCCCCTGTTTCTGAGTGCCTCATTCTGCATGGAATAATGACAAAGTGAAACTTACCCTAGGAAGGGCAAACCAGGACAGAAGAATCGCCTCAAATCATTTCTCCTGAAGGTCCATGGAAGGAACTGGAATGATTAATCAAGATAAGAGAAGCTGCAAGACATATATGGAGGATATTTTAAAAGACTGAATGCATGACCACATTGAAGAGAAATTAATCTATTTTTCCACAAAGTTTTGAACTAAGGCAAATGGTTCAAAAACCATCCCAGAGGAAAAAGTGCTACAGAGACCTCACCTCCCTGTGTGTCCTTCCTCATGCAGATATTGGACCCAAAAATCTTCAGTCTTAGTATTGCTCAAACAAATGTTTCCTTAAACTAATTTTTTCAAAAACCATGGATGGGAGGTGCCTGGATGGCTCAGTTGGTTAAGCATTTGACTCTGTATTTTGGCCCAGGTCATGATCTCAGGTAAGATTGAGACCCACGTCTGGCTCCATGTTAAGCATGGAGGTTGCATAAGATTCTCTCTCCCTCTCCTTTTGCTCCTTCCTCCCTGCTCACACACACACATTCTCTCTGTCTCTCAAAAAAAAAAAAAAAAAAAAAAGGATATATTTTTTTAAAACATCAAGAACTGCTAAGGGTCTAAGATTTCCCCCTTATTACAAATGAACAAGTTATCCAATTGTAGTTTCATGAATGCTTTAGAAGATAAGAGATTTCTGAGTCGGATACAAAGGCTGACTTCTTATTCATAGCAACAACAGTAGCCAGAGTGTCATCATTTTCTTTGCCCATTTCCAGACCCCAGTTCTCACAGGGTGATATGAAAAGGGCCAGGTGGTGCCTGTATGTGCAGATAAAAGCCCTGAACTTAGGAAACCCCATTCTTTTATAATAATCTCTGTAATCCTCCCTGACCTTTGCCCTGGAAAGGTGTATTATTGCTATGGAAACAAGCTTGAAAAAGTCATCCATGTCGAAAGTTTTCAGTTATCATTGCTCACAAAACATGCAGAAATGCAGGAAACTCACTGATATTTGTGTCTCAACAAGAGCCACCCCTACTTCGTTTTTATACCCTCTTGGTTCCTGGTCAGTTTTCCCATGAGTTCATCACTACACCAGCCACTTGGATTCATCTGACTGGCAGGCACTGGGATCAACTCCATTCAGTTTGTCTCATACTATATTTAGTTAAGACTGCTATGAATAGGACCCCAAACAGCAAGATGAGGTCAGCTTGAAGTATTAACCTCATTCGGTGAGAAGCAGGATGTGGATGAAGATGGAACCGGACCTGTAGGCTAGAGGCAGATAAGGAAGGATTCTGTATACTTCGTTCTGCTTCCAGTTTATTCTACTGGTGCAGAAGAACGATCCAAGAGTTTAACAGGAGGCTCACACAGCTGACATGCATGTGAAATCATTCTCCAGTGGCCAAAGGGATAAAAGTTTAGAGAAGATGTTAATAAAGGGAGACCCAGTTCTGATGACATTTTTAATATTGCATTTAATAAACACTGATGCTTGAAGAGGGTAGACTTGAAACATATATAAGAGAAAAAAATCAAAAGAACTTTTAAAAGAAGGGAACAGGTGAGAAGGATGAGTCAAGCATGACTCCCAGGTTTCTGGATTGGAGAAGAGTGTGGAGGGCAGTGATGTTCCCTGAGAGAGGAAAGCTTAGGACAATTGATCTGAAGGGTATTGGCAAGTTCAGATAAGCCTGTTAGACAACTACTGGGAGGTCTAGCAGCCATTAAAGTTAAGGATCTGAGGTGGTAGGGGGAAAACGTGCTGAAAAGATCAAGTTAGAAGTTACTGGCACATAGGTTATAACTAAAATCTGAAGGCTGGATGAGAATTTCTCTAGAAAATAGAATTGTAGAAAGGTCCCAGGGAAGAGCCCTGGAGAACAGCAGTGTAAAGCCTGCAGGGGTGGCGTTGGAGGTGGGGAGGAACGGGGGAAGGAGGAAGTTCTGCCCTAGGCCCTGCAACAGTGTGCCAGAAGGAAGTAGTAACCAGCAAAGCAATTAACTAAGAAGAGGATGTATATTGGATTTAGGGAGAATAAGATCAGGGAGGACCTGGAGGAGAGTCACTCCATGGAAGGGTGAGCGCAGAAGCTAGTTGTAGTAGTGAGTTGTGAACGTCATAATTGGGCATGGATTCAGTATGTCTTTAAGCCATTAGGAAAATTTCATTCTAAAATGGCAATTCTTTCTAAGAATCAAAGGGAAATCCTTCTCACCGAGGCTTCTCGGGGCCTCTGATCTTACTAAAGGGAAAGCTAGAGATGTATAATTCATTCCTGTTTCATGTTTGCTTGGCAAGCGTGCGGCACTTTAAGTGGGAGGTCATACTTTGAGAATATAGCAGAAGTAGCAGTAAGATGCCTTCCGGGGATGGAGGTGAAGGGGTGGTCAGCTTAAGGTGCAGAGTTTGTCAAATTTTATTAAAGCAGAAAAAGGAGATGGTCTAGCAATCTCCAACGGGGTCAGACAATGGCACACTTTAGGTCAATACGCACAAACTGTAATAATGAACTGTTCCACTAAGCTCATATCATCCTTTTTTTTCTTTTTTCTTTTCTTTTCTTTTCCTTTCTTTCTTTTTTTTTTTCTTTTTTTTTTTTGATTTTTTTCTTGCATTTTTCGTTTGTGAAAAAGAGTTAGCATAGAAGTGTGTCTGGAGGAAAATAAGAAATGTCACTGCCCCTGAGTTCTATTCAAAATGAACCAGGAAAAAAAAAAAAAAAACCACACACACGCAGACTCAGGTAATTAGGTTTTTAGATTCAGCTCAGACTGTGGTATCTGTTACCCCACTGTCTTCCAAGTCTGATGTGTTGATCAGATGTCTTAATGGTGGGAAGAAGAAGGTCCAGAACTTTCCTCCCTGAAGCAGGGCAAGAACAACGGCTTTGGGCTGACTGAACATTTATGGGTTCCATACCATTTGCAAGTTACCTAACTCTCTGAGCTTTGTGGCTTTTTGTTTGCATTTTTCGTTTGTGAAAAAGAGTTAGCAACACTTTATCAAAAGATTATTGAGACGATTGAACCGCCCTTTAAAAATTCAAACAAGTCTATGAAATGTTTACGATATTACATGAGAGATTTCTTTTTTTTTTTTTTAAGGTTTTATTTATTTATTTGAGAGGGAGAGATAGAGAACACAAACTGGGAGAGATGCAGAGGGAGAAAGAGATGGAGACTCCCCACTGAGCAGGGAACCTGACACAAGGCTCGACCCCAAGACCTGAGATCATGACCTGAGCTAAAGACAGATGCTTAAACGACTGCGCCACCTGGGCACCCTGAGAAATTTCTTGATTCTTTTTTTTTTTTTTTTTTTTCATTTCTTTTTCTGCCCCCCTCCCTCCCTCTTCTCTTCAGGAGATTGACCCTTACCAGGACTTGATTTCAACAAAGCTCTTCCTAGCTTTAAAATGACTCAGCTCCCAAGGGCTATATGCACAGTTTTCCAACTCATTAACAAAAAGCTTATTTCTCATAAACCTTTAAAGAAAGGAACAGCTTTTTCCCAAGAAAACAACCTCTTCTCACTCCAGTCTCTGAAATTGGATTGAATATCACCAGGCAAACTGTAAACACCATTTCCCAGTGCAAATGACCTCCATCTGCAGACTTGGCAGGATGGGAAGTGTCTCCTTTCGATATTCCAGCTATCTGGTATTTTCTTGGCATCAAGGTGTAAACTGCAATTTGGAGAGTCACAGCTATTCAATTTTCAGAGGAGAGAATTTGGAATTCTTTTACCAAAAATTTTAGGCAAGGGGAACTAAACTGATCTCTAGCAAGTAAAAATGTACATTAAATTCTCTTCATTACACTCAGAAGGACCTTTCTGTTCCTTGACTTGGGGGTGGGTTCTATTTCCTTATTCCCCAGGTCTGAACTAATGTTTACTGATACCCAAATGCATGGTAGATTAGAAGTAAAAAAAAAAAAAAAAAAAAAAAAAAATTGAAGTAGAATGAGAAATTACGAGCCGACAGTATTTCAAAAAGAAATGTCAGCTAGTGTTTAAAAATGGGAGTGAGAGCTAAATATGACAAACATAGGAAATCAAAAGCCACAGAAGTTAATGAGCATTTGGTGTTGAGGGTTCGGCCTTCCACCTGCCAATCAGGTCCTAGGTCACCACTCTGATGCCGCTTGTCACAGTGAGGTTGGTTCAATGCAGACATGGAGAAGAGATAGATATATACATAATCCAAGCACTACTTTGTTAAGACTAGAATTAAGTTTCATCATCCAGAAAGTTCCCTCATTCCTCCTGTCCTGATTTCTGTCTTGATCGATTCCTTTTGCTGGTTCCAGAGTTTCAAGTAGATGGAATCATACAGAATGTATTCCTTTGTGCCTGGCTTCTTTTATGCAACGTGATGTTTTTCAGAATCACTCATGTTGTAGGTATCGTGTATCCATTCTTTGTTTTGTTTGTTTTTGTTTGTTTTAAGATTTTATTTATTTGACAGAGAGATCACAAGTAGGCAGAGAGGCAGGCAGAGAGAGAGGGGGAAGCAGGCTCCCTGCCCAATTTGAGGCTTGATCCCAGGACCCTGAGATCATGACCTGAGCTGAAGGCAGAGACTTAACCCACTGAGCCACCCAGGCACCCCTGTTTTTTTGTTTTTTTGTTTGTTTGATATATTTATTTGAGAGAGAGAGAAAGAGAGAGTATGGCAGGAGGGGCAGAGAGAATTTCAAGCCCACTCCATGCTCAGCAGGGAGCCTGACACAGGGCTCAGTCTCAAGACCCTGAGATCGTGACCTGAGCTGAAACCAAGTCAGACGCTTTACCTGCTGTACCCCCAGGCGCCCCATGTACCCATTCTTTTTATTGCTATTTAGAGTTAGTGTGAGTTTGCTACCGTTTGTTTATCCCTTTACATATTGATGACTGTGCCTAGGTAAGTCTTTTCATGGACATATGTTTTTATTTTTCTTGGTAAATATCTAGGATTGAGACTCCTGGGTTTTATATGGTTGGTGTATATTTAACTTTTAAGAAACCACCAGTTTCCAAAGTGATAAATACCATTTTACACTCCTACCGGCAATATGCAAACGTTCTAATTTCTTTACATCTTCACCCACACTTAGCACTGTCAGTCTTTTCACGATTTAGCCCGTTCTAGTGTGTGTGAAGTGATACTGCCATTGTGGTTTTAATCTGCATTTGCTTTATGACTAATGATGATTTACGGAGCAGAGATCAGCAAGCTGTGTCTGGGCAGGACCGGCTACATAGAGCACGTGGAATAAAAACACAGAAAACACTTGCATAAAAGTTAATAAAAACGCCAAGATGGCAGCAGCAGAACATTGAACAAAGCAAGAAGCACTTCTAAGTGCAAGAACGTGTGGATTGCGGAGGGCACATGACCTTAAATTTGGCCTTGCCTATGGGCCAGATGCAGCCCGACACCAATTTTAGTTTGACTTATGAGCTAAGAAGTGTTTTTATATTTTTAAAAAGTTAAAAGATGAACAAAAATATTTTGTGATACTTGAAAATTATAGGAAATTGAGATTTCAGCGTCCATAAATAAAGATATGCTATAATACAGCCATGCTCATTTATGTGTGTATTATCTATAACTGGACAATGACAATGTTAGTATTGCAACAGAAACTATATGGCCTTTAAAATAGAAAATGTTTACTGTCTGGAGCTTTACAGAAAGAGCACCAACTCTTTTCATGTGTTCCTTTAGCCATTTGCATATTTTATTTTGTTTTGAAGTGTCCATGCAGGTCCATATTTCAGTGCATTATCATTTCATTTTTCAGTTGTAAAAGTTATTCATTTATTATGGATATGATTCCATTGTCAGATATATGTGTGAGAGATATATTCTCCAAGTCTCTGATTTGAATTTATATTTTATTTAAAAATTTTCAAAAGAGCTAGAGGTATCAATTTTGGTGAAATCAATTTATCAATTTTTATCCTATTAGTGTTTTTTGTGTTTTAAGATATCTTTGCCTACCTCAGAGTTGCTAAGAACTTTTTCCTGCTTTTTTCAGGGAATTTTATACTTTTATACTTAGATCTATGATCTGTGTTTAGTTACTACTATTTTGTGGGGGCATACTGAGAGGTAGAGGTAAAGGTTCATTTTTTCCCACATGAATATCCAGCTGATTTGCAACTATTTGTTTAAAAAAAAAATGTTTCTTTCCTCATTGAATCAGAACTCTGTTGAAATTCAGTTGCCCATATCTCTTTAGGTCTTTTAAATTGTAAAATGATGTAAGTGTGAACTCATGCTATATTTTCTCTTTACAAAATAATCTGTATTTCCTCGCTCTATCCACTGGTAGGATCTAAAAACAACAGTTAACTTTGTAGACACTGAACACCATAACTCAAATATTGGTGTCTAAAAACCATGTCACACCAAAGGAAACCAGAACAAATATGGAAGAAAAAATCTACATAGTCTGGGATACTTATCATGCCAGAAAATAGGTAAGCTATGGAAGACTATTGGAACTGTGGCTAAATGACAGAACAGCTAATTTGAAGAAGCTCCCACTGGCCCAACATGGACCAATTTGTACACCAAATTAACAATTGATGTAACAGATATAATACATCAAAATGCGTGAAAAAATCCATATGCTTATAATCATGCAAAAATAAACACCCATGCGCACGCGCACCTGCCCACACACACACACACACACACACAGCAAGTCCATTTATATAAAACGCAATCTATCATACAGTTTCAAAAAAAGCAGATCCAGGGTTATTGGTTGGTGGAACAAAGAGAGTGACGGACTGCAAGAGGGCCCAGCACATCTCCTGGTGGTGATGGTGTTGGAAGCATTCCCCATCTTGAGTGTGGCAGTGGTTTCACGCATGCACAATTACCAAAACTCTTCAAACTGCACAGTTTAAGTGGAGGTGGTTTGTTTTACATAATTTTTTTCTCAATAAAAATGACAAGGAAAAAAAGTTCAGTTGACAACTTTAGTTGAAAGGATTTTTCTGACTTTCTCTAAACCTAGTGATTGTGTATGTTCTGTCAATTAGAGAGAGGAATGTTGAAGTGTAACACTGTAACTAAATCTGTGTGTTTCTTAGTTTTTTAATTTTCGTATTGGGGAATTTTGAGGCAAATTTTAGATTCATACATATTTATGATTTCTGTGTCCTCCAAATGAATTGCTGTTTGTATTATTATGAAATGCCCTCTTTATTTTTAATACTGTCTTGAACTCTATTTAGTTTCCTAAAAATACAATCATTTTTCTTATGCTCATTTTTATGGAATTATCTTTTGCATCCTCTGTTTGTTTTTTCCTTCAGACTGAAAATACATTTTTTATAGGCCATTGAATATTGTTTTTTAAAAATCTAATCTGACATTTCTCCTCTATCTTTTTCATAAGAATCTTCAGTCTTTTACCCTTACGCAGTTATTGGTATGGCTGTTTCATATCCACATTTTGCTTTGTTTTTTGTCTGTCTATTGGTTTTCCTTCTCTTTGTAATTTTTTTTTCTTTTTTAGTATTTATTTTCTCTGTTGTCGTCCCACCTATCCTAGTCTTGCCCCAGGGCTAACAGAATTCATCATTAACATATTTGTCTGCTTAGAATCCACATTGTACTACTTCATAATTCACACTTTACATTTGGCATTTCAAACATTCAGTTTTCCAATTCCCACTTCTAACTTCATGTCTGATGCTTCCCATTCTCAGTTCCTACTCCCTACTTCACAAATACAGTAGCTTTAGAAAAAAATATAATCCCATTTACCATTCCTCCCATTTTTTTCTTATAGTGCATTAAACCTTCAGGTGTCTTTTATAGAAATTATGAGAATAATAAAACATAACAATAAAACATAGCATTACATCTACATATATGTGTGTGTATGTATGTATTTCCATTTAATTACCATATGCTGTTTTCTTCCTTCTTGTAGATCCCAGTCCCAGTTTGCATCTGGGATCATTTTTCTTTGGCCTCAATATTTTTCTTAAAACATGCTTTATTTTGATTTCTAGGAAGAATTTTTTTTAAAAATTATTGAAGTATATTTGACACAGAATGTTCCATTTACTTTCAGATGTGCAACATCGACTGAAGAACACACTTTAACATTTATTGTAGTGTGATTCTGTTGGCGAAAACATTCAACTTCCAATTTTCTGATAATGTCTTTTCACTCTCATTTTTAAAGGGAATTTTTGGAGGTTACTGGATCCTGGATTAACAGATTTCGGTTTTGCAACAATTTAAAGCTGTCATTCCAGAGTCTTCTGGATTCCATTATTTGTTTCTGATGAGAAGTTAGCTATCATTTATACATTGTTCTTCTGTATGTAATGTGTTTTGTTTTCTCAAAGTGCTTTGAGGATTTTTCCTTTATCTATTATTATACCTGATTTGATCTGTATTTTTTCTGCTTGAATTTATTGTGATTCATGGATCTATATGCCAACATTTTTCAGTAAATGGGGGAAATTTTTTAGCCATTGTTTCTTCCAATATTTTTTTCTGCTTTATTCGTACTATCCTCCTTTCATAGGTCCTATTATATTTATAATAGACAGTTTATATTGTCCCATAGTTTCTTGAGGTTCTATTCATTTTTAAAATCTATTTTTCATTTGGGCATCTGAATAGCTCAGTTGGTTGAACACCAGCTCTTGATTTTGGCTCAGATCATGGTCTCAGGGTGGTGAGATCCAGCCTCTGAGTGTCTTTGGCCTCTGTGCCCAGTGGAGAGTCGGCTCCCTCCTTCTCCCTCTCCTTCTGCCTTTACCCCTGCTCATGCACAATCTCTCTCTCCCTCTCAAATAAATAAATCTCTTTTTTTTTTTCAAATAAATCTTCAAAGAAAATCTATTTTTTTTTCATTCAAGTTAAGTAATTTCTACTGATCTGTCTTCAAATTCATTGACCTTGACTTTTTCATTTGTGAAACCAATGCAAAGATTTTCTCTTCTAAATTTTCTTATTATATTTCTAAACTCAGGAAACTCATTTGGTTCCTTCTAAAGTTTTTATTTTTTGTTAAATTTTCTTTTTTTGTACTTTATTTATTAATGATTTTTTTAATACACTAAAGCTGTATTTTGTTATTTTAACAGTTTTATCCCTTTTGACTCTTTAAACTTTTTATAATAGCTAATTTAAATGCAATATACTAGTGGTCTCTGGGTGGTTCATTTGATTGAAAGTTGCGCTCTTGGTTTGGGCTCAGGTCATGATTTCAGGGTCATGGGATGAAGATCCATATCAAGCTCTGTGTTGGGCTCTATGCTGAGTAGGTGTGGATTCTGCTTGAGTTTCTCTCTCCCTCTCTCTCCACCCCTCCCCCCATGCTCTTTCTCAGAAATAAATAAACAAATCTTAAAATAAATAAATAAATACAATATACTAAATCCAACATCTAGATCATTCCAAGGTTGATTTTGGGGACTGTCTTTTTTTTTCTTGGTTGTATGTCAAAATTTCCTGTTTCTTTGTATGCCTGGTGATCCTTGATTATCTATGTACTGGATTTTGTTGGCAATATGTAGTACAGATTCTGGGTTCTGTTGTTATGTCCACTGAATGTTCAATTTTATTCTACTATGCAGTTCAAGCACTGGTTGATTAGAATGAACTTGGACAGAGTTGGTTTTACACCTTGGTAGGCCAGATCTGTGGAGCACTCAAGCTGTTGCCTGGCTTCTTCTAACTTGGCAGGACTTAACATTCAAACTCTGCATTCTCCTATAAATCCCATCAAGATCTCATTTTAGTTTCATTGAAGGTAGGTCTAAAATAGACTTTTCTCTTGAACATGTTCCTTGTTCCTAGCATATGGCCTTTATGGTGACCTAGCTAGATACATGCAGTGTTCATGAGATATTAATGATTTTATCCATTTTGGCTAGACAAAATGTCATGGTCTCCCAGCTCTTTCAGACCACTAGGCTATTTGTTTTACTCTCAAATCCATGACTTCCACTCAAGTAAGTATCATAAAATTCTACATGTATGTGCAGCCCAACCCTCAGCTAAGGACTTCTGAAGAACTGCCCCCACACATAGGCTTCTGGATCAGCCATCCATTCCATGACCCCCTCTTCTCCAGCTCTGCCCCAGAATGGTAGCCATTTCAGTTGTCCTGAACTCACATCTCTACCTTCTTGGATCAATGAGACCACCATGCTCTGCTTGCATATCTCTTACTCACAGAAAGCCAGGCAGGGCTCACCCCATGAGTTTCCCTTTCTTATGGATTGGAGTCTTGCACTGCCTGGTGATCAATGACAAAAAAAAAAAAAAATTACTTTATCTATTTGTTCAATTGTATGTTTGCTTATATTGGGAGGGCTAGACTAGGAGTGGGTTACTCCATCATGCTCAGAATCATAAGTCTTATGCAATTGCTTATATGACTATACTCTATGGATATATCACTTAATTTTAGGTTTCTGCTTTCTAGAAATGTACACATGCAAAAACATACAGATACTGTTAGCTGAAAGTCCTTAAAAACACTCTACACCAATTAATATTTTGTTTTAATGGATTAATGTTTTAATACTAAAGCTTTCACAAGGATGATATTTAACCTTCCTTATTTATTGTATATATTTTTTCCCAGCAGGATCATAATCTAATGATGGGGAAAAAATAATAACTGCTTAGTCCTGTGGTCATTATCAAGGATCTCTGGACCTAGATTGCTGTCAGTTCCTTATTGCTACCTCCACTTCCCCCAAAAAACTAGGACAGGCTCAGTCTTGATGGAGACATGAGCTATTTAATTTCACTGCATTTATTCTCCTGTAAATCAGGTAGTATGTACCTTTCTTGAAACTCAGGGATGAGAAAAATTAAGGTTAAAATGGATCTCAATCAGCTGTTATCCTCTCATCTAGTTGGAAAAGAGTATCAGTGGGGTTTCTACTTAATACGCCAAATATTAGGTAGGAGAAAATATTCAGGGAAACAAACAAAAAAAAAGTTTTAAGAAAAGGTAGGAAGGGGAGGAGAATGGAAGGAAAAAGAAAATTTAAAAAAGGAAAGAAAAACAGTTCCTTTGATTTGAAAGTATTACTGTTGGATAATTTGAAAAGACCTAAATTGTGATGGCATATGATAGGATTGATTCTGGAAATACACACATGCAGTACTAAGAATGCTTGGAGAAAAGCCACCAACTGCCTTATGATAGAGAAGGCAAAGAGAAAAGTAATATTTAAGTAGTATCAATGCTATAGGTACCAATTTCACAGTCAAAATTTCTCACTAGTAAAGATATCACTTGCTTTATTTCTCTACAACTAAATTTATTTTATCAGAGAAAGTACCATTGCATTTTGGTAGAAGACAACTTAATCTTACCAATGCAAGGAATATTCAGTTACTTCTGGTTTAATATTGAGTCTCTCGAGGAACAACTAAGCCCATTCAGTATTTTCTCTCTTTCCTTCTCTTTTCCTGAAAGTATGCCCCAGGATGATATCATTCTTAGGAATTGTTTTTTTATTTATTTATTTGAGTTTGAGTAGGTGTTTTACCTTTATTTTCAAAGAATTGTGGTGAGGACAAGTAGCCCATAGTTATCCACATGTATCTGTGTTGGCATCTTCTATGATGAAGACCATTCTTCATTATTACATCACTGCCACAGAAAATTCTACATTGTGGTTTGTTCACTGGTCACTCTGTTGATGCAGGTCATGCTCTATCTTCCTTAACCCTACTCCAATGTCTGTCCCGGTCGGCTGGCTTACACTGTAAAATTTCTGTACCTTTCCAAAAGCGCAGGCATAACAGAAACTGGACATTTGCCTTTCCCAGACTGATTATATGGTGTCTGGCTGCCTTTGGGCCCATTCTGGAGTAGTGAAGTAGAGTGATTAAATGTACAGACGTCGGAGGTGTTCTACCTGAGTTTGATCCCAGCCCACCAAGAACCAGTGGTCCATTCTCAGTCATATAACCTCCCCATGCTTCAATTTCCTTCACTGACAAAGTGATTATAATAGTATTCTTTACTTCCTAGAATTGTTTTGAGGATGAACGATAGTGATACATTCAATGTGCTTAGAAGCCGGCACAGAGTGAACATTCTATAAATATTATCTATCTTAGCAGCAGCAGGAGACTAGACTTTTCACTCAGCAGTTTCTCCTCAAGCACCAAGTTGATCCTGGCTCTTAAATTATGAGGGTTGGAGCCTTACAACAACCTCATGGGAAATTAAAAATAACCAAAAATAGAAACTAGGCAATGTCTCTTTGTATTTGGATTTATATCAGAGAACTTTTCCAGGTTCTCAACCTTTAACTTCCAGTTGTGTTCTTCAAATTCGCCTTGTCTCACCCACTACATTGTTTAGAGTAGAAAACTTGTCTTGCTATATTTGGTATTTTGTTCTTTTATTTATTTATTTATTTGTTTGTTTGTTTGTTTATGGATTTTATTTATTCATTTTGAGAGAGCGAGAAAGCACAAGCAAAGGGGGAAGCAGGAGATGGAGAAGCAGACTCCTTGCTGAGCAGAGAGCCCAATTTGGGGCTTGATCCCAGGACCCTGAGATCATGAACTGAGCTGAAGGCAGACACTTAATCGACTGAGCCATTCAGGTGCCCCTTTTTTCTCTAGACTTATGGGACAAACATGGTCAGCATCCTAGAGCACTTGAATTTTGTCACTCAAAAACAAAAACAAAAACAAAAACAAAACAGAATCCACTTTCCTTTTTCCAAAAATCCTCATATTTACAAACTTTAAAGACCTGAATTGGCTATGAAATTCAAAGTCTATTTTTGTTATCAAAGCTGAGTATCTACTACTTATGTCTTTTCGTAAACCTACCGTCTAAGTCTATTCTGGGGCAATGGATGCTAGTGACTGAAGAGACAGAATATCAAGTATAAAGAAAAGACTTTTCAAGGCCGCCCGAGTATGTTTTACTTGCTCCCTCCAGATCTACCTTCCAAATTTCTCAGCCCTACTCTGTGTCTGAGGATGCTGAGTTTTATGAGCTGTATCAACAGGCCCACTTCCCCTCTGGCTTCCAGTGGGCTTGGCCAATGGGCAAGACTAACAGTCACTGTGCTTGGTTTCCTTCCTGTTTGCTCTCTGCAAGTGAGCTGGGACCCTCTGCTCCCCTTTCTAGTTGCTGGGGAAAGAGGGTGGTTTTTCTCACATCCTGAGAAGACTTGCCCTTATGGCTCCAGGTTTGTTTCCCCCCTTTGTGCCTGGGTCCCAAACTTGGACAGGGGTCTTTACTCTATGGAACTGTCTCTTCTCAGGGGAACTGGAGAGAGTGAGGCTCTCTTCCACTTCATGCCAGATGCCTGATGCTGGGACTGGAGGAACACACATCTCTTCTGCTCTGATGTAATGACATTTGTTTTGTCATTTTTATACATGAGTGAGAAATTTTCTTCTTTACCAGCCCCCCTCCCCCAATCTTCTTATGATAGCTGTTGTTTCAAAACCCAGTTGGCATTGTTTAAAGTATGTGGTTATCTCGTAGACAAACATTGTAGCCCCCCCCCTTCTCTCAGGGCCTTTAAGACTAACTCTGGAGAGCAAAAATAAACAGAGACCCTTGGGTCTCCAATCAGGCTTAGGGTGAGAATATGAGTCTCAAATGAAGAGTGAATAGAGACACAGGCTCCTCTGATTTCAGAATGTTACAAGAATCTGGAACCTGCTGGTTTTAGGTTGAATCTTCCCTAGGTTGAATCACCCTTCCCTGAAAGGGTGAAGGCTTCCGTATGAGCACATGGGTATATCAGTGACAACCTAAGCCAGCCATCCTTGAATCTTTTCATTCCCCAGTAGGAAACAGCCCATGCTCTTTAGCCCATCATCTGGATCCATCAGTAATATGCCCTGGCCCAACTCCCCCCACCCCCATGCATTCAACTACTCACTCACAGAATATGCACTCCTTGCTCACAGCAAATGTCCCATGCTCTCCCAAGTCCATGACTATGCTCAAAGCCATTTGTTTTCTCTACAACGTCTTCAGCGGAAACACATCTTCCCATTTCTTCAAGTCTCAGCCAACAGGCTGCTTTTCCAGTGCCTTGTACAGTGGAGTGACCAGGATTTAGTGAAGGGGAAGAAGCCCCCCAAGGTTACTTAAATATTTAGCAGAACTGCAGAAAACAAGACTCTACTTTCCCCATAGAACTCCTTTCATCAAACTACATTGATGTATATATTTGTGTCTATAGTTTTATGTCAATAATTACAACTGACTTTTGAGTGAAGTTTTCTTCCTCCTTCCAATTTGGATATCTGGAGTTCTGCATACACTAAGTCTTCCAAGCCCTGACATGCTTCTCTCCTGGTCTCAAGGCCACACTACATGTTTGTTTAGATGTTTTCTACTCCTTTACTCTCATGAGGGCTCTTACTTTGCTTCTCTTCCCCAGCGTTCATGGATTTCTTGCCTGTGGTTCAGCCCAGGACTGATTTTCATTCATCCTCTTCATAGCAGGGAATTTATGAAGATTTTCAGAGCATCTAGAAGCCAAGAAAATGAAGTGAGTCACTCATTCATGAAGAAGTGTTGGCATCTAACAGAATTAATCTCAACATCACACCCCAGTCCCAACAAGTGAGGAGAATGTTCACAAAGGACAGAATTGGAGACAGTAGGCATCCCAGGTGTCAGCAAGCCAATAGGGAAAGGATTGCTGTAGGTTGCTAATCAGCAGAACCATAGACTGAGAGCCTCTCAGAAAATGGCAAAACCATTGAAGGTCTATGGTACCATCACTTTATGTTCAGATGGGAGGACTGGACCCAGTGGAGGGGGACCAAGGGCAAGGCAGCAACCAGTTAAGAGTGAAGCCAGAAAGAGAACAGGGGTCCCTGAACATAGGGATCCAGATCTCTCTTTTATTCTTAATTTTATTCTTACTTAGATTATATCTTATACCTTTATATTTTGGGGCTGTGTTAAAATGTACCCCAAGTTCCTGGGCAATATGACTCTCTTCCTGGGTGCAGCTATGGCCCTCATGTGACCTCAATGGCTACGCATAAGAAGAGATGATCTATAAGTATTAATTAATCTTTGGAGGAGAAAGACTAACTTACATCCTCTGAAGGGCACACAGAGACCACGTGGTATTTACATGGCAGGTCCTTTTTTGCTCAAGGACCCTAAACCAGTTCTGAGAGCAGCTATCCCTTTAGCAACCTGGCATCACACTGTATCATCACCTCAATCATCACTCCAGCACCACAGGAGGGAGTGGGGTAAGAAATTTAGTGTGTGGTGTGATGAGCCTGAGAGCCAGGACCTAGAAATCTAATCTTGGTTTTACCTCTAACTCCCAGTGTAGCTTTGGGCAAGACTGTTTCCTTCCTTTCTGAATGGATTTGATTGTACACTGGAATTGAAATCTTTTACGGATTGGTTGTAAAAGACTGGGTTTGATAATGTCTTGTCATGATGATGATGTTTCAGTTCCTATTAGTCTGGATACATGATTCTATGTATGCTTCAGAAAATACAAAGAATGGATTTGTTGAGGCAGTTCCCGTGTTGGGACCCCTTGATCTTGGCCCTCTTGATCTGGGCCCATTTCTATGTTCTCTTAACCCTAGCATGCTGTTCAGGTATCCTTGCCTCACTTTACCCCAAGCTCCCACCAGAAACTTGCAGATGCTGAGGACAGGCATGCTTGTCCCCTTGTTGGACAGACCAGGTAGCATCAGGGGAAAATCACCCAGTCCACAGTCATGACTAGATGTAAGGTGACCAACACTCCCTTATTTGCCTGGAACTTTCTCACTTCTAAAACTGAAAGCTCTGCACCCTGGGAACTTTCTCAGTGTCAGGCAAACCAGGAAGGTTGGACACCTAATGTAAAGGGAGACAAGGAAGCTATATTGCCCTGCTTCTAAACATGCAGCAGGTAGGAGAAGCTACTGCTCTCCCTTTTAGATTTTGGGGGGAGGGGAGTGGGAAATCAGATAGTCTAGGCAATCAGCAATGGGTCCACTACTGGATAGAATGTAGCCAAGCATGGAGGGAGTGGGGGTGTGGGGGTGTATGCTAGGTAAGGAGATTGGACCTTCTATGGGCACAGGAAAATATTTGTGTGTGTGATTCTGTGTTTTGTAGTGACACACTTTTCAGAGCTATGCTGAGGCATATTCATCCAACATTTAGTACAGAATGGATTAGACTAAGTGAGACTGGCAATAAAGATGGAATTTCAGAGGACAGAGAGAGCATGTGACTCCTCAAGGTCACACAGGAAGTTCATTGTAGGCTTAGAAATAGAACTTGGGGTTCAATAAGTGTTCCAGATACTGACTAAGGAATTGGCTATTATCTCCTTCAGGTGATGGTAGTGAAGGGGTAACATTGATTGTAGGGGGAGCCAGGAAAGTGGTGGTGGGGACCAGGATATGAGGTCAGTTAGAAGCGGTCCCTCAATGACTTTTTCTACAGCTCCCTCTCTTCCTTTCTCTCCTTCTCTTCCTCTTCTTCCTCCTCCTCCATTCCCTTTCTCTCCTTCGTCACAGCCACCTCCCCAGGTTCTTCCAGATCTGCCTCAATGCCTTCAGTCTTGCTCAGCGTCCCCACCTGTGTACCACATCTATCCTCCACCAACATCATATTATCCTGGGATTATAGGACTATTAGCCAGTCATAACTCAGCACGAAGGTCAACCTCTCACTCCTGCTCTTTGGGATTCCCACACTGCACCTTACCTCTTCCCAAAGGAAATAATAGCTTTAGGAGAGGGTTATCAGAGTTCAGAGAGCAATGGGGAAACACCTACATCTTCCTCGTGCCAGTGGAGCCCCACCATGAGCAGGGAGTGGTAGAGGAGTTCCTGCTCACTGCAAGGTTTCCCTTCTCTTCAGGTTTTTGGTCTGCTTAGGTCATGGCTGCTCTGTTTGTTCTCTGATACTACCAAATAGCTATTCTTTTTGTTATATTTTCATAATTTTTCTCAGCAAATGGACTGATCTGGTCAAAGATTTTCTATCAGAACTGGAAGCTGAAGCCTCAAGATATATTTTAAATACCTCATCTTTGAGTCACATTAAATTAATATTTTTAAGCATCTTAATAAATATCTTCTGCCTTCTAGGAATATTGTGCTAAATTTTGCTCCTAATAACATTAATTAGAATACTTCTTTTCTGCTCCACTGAGTACACTCGGCCCCCAAATCATTATTTTTTAAAAAAAATTAGATTTTCATGAGAAGTGTGTTTTAATTTATCAAAATCTGCTAAATTAGAATACTTAGAAGCGATTTTTAAATTAGTTTGTTTCCTAATGCTGGGAATCATCCTTGATTCATTACGAAGAGTTAATGTAGAACATGGGAAAATTATGAAAACGTTTTGTTCTCTAATCCATCCCTCTTATTTCATTTTATTCCAGTCTCTCATTTTTGCCATGAATATACAAGGAAACAAACTGATTTCTTGTTTCTCGCCAAGATAACTCATAAGCCTTTATAATACTATTTTTATATTTATTACACTGTTATTACTATATTCCTTTATTATTATTATATAATGTGCCTGAACCCCTGTTAGAATAAGGGACAGAAAACAAGCAGAAAGTACAATTAGTCAGTGCAGACAGTGGTAGGATATTCCAAACAGCTCACCTGAAAAACCTGATCCACGCTGAGCTCTGCAAATCACCTTCACTCCAGGGCTGTCTGGGGCAGTGAAGGCAGAGAAAAAAGGTCTATCCATGGTTGTCAGTGGGGGAGTAATCGAATAAACCAAAATTTTTTTTCTAGGGAAAAAATAAGAGGTATCTTTATTTTTTGCTACAGAGTTATCTCCAGAAGTTATTTTTAAGAAAATGGAAAATGAAAATGCATGTGAGTGACATTCTAATCTTAAGGATGTGAAGATATTCATATAAATATGTCAGTTTAAATGTTTAAAATATACACAAATAAACTATAAAAATTTTTAAAAAGTATAAAAAGAAGGAGGAAAAGGAGAAGGATGGAAAGGAGTAGACAGGAATAGAAACCAGACTTCCTTGAAAGGATCTAGTTGTGTAGATTTGATTTTGAAGCAATCAAACCATTTTATAGGATAATAAAATATTAAAGTCATAAATACAATGCCTAAATTTTAAAAATGAATAAATGAACTAAATTTACCAGTTGGTAGAAAAAAATATTAAATAAAAAAGTGTTTCATGCAACTTTAAAATGTAAGAATGTGTACATTTCCTGTAGGATGTACTTTTAGAGGAAAAAGAGTGACCTGCCAAAATTTTAAATCTTTTTCAGCAACCATATTGTTAATGGTAGTATCATTCTTACTTCTCCTTATAGGAGTATTTCAGCTAATAATGGAAAACAAATAATAGAATTAAAAATCAAGGGACACTTAGGTGGCTCAGTTGCTTAAGCATTTGCCTTTGGTTCAGGGAATAATTCCAGGGTCCCAGGATTGAGTCCCACATTGGCCTCCCGGCTCATCAGGGAGCCTGCTTCTTCCTCTGCCTACTGCTCCCCTTGCTTGTTTTCTCTCTGTCTCTCTCTCTCACACACACGAATAAATAAATAACATCTTTAAAAAAAGAAAAGTTAAGGTATCACTATTTTATAACCCCTAATTAATTAATCTAGGCATTCTTCATTAAAGCCACAAAGATGACAAAACAGCCACCAGGCATTATTTACCTCCTGATCAAAAACAATACCTCACGTGAGTCTTAGAAAAAATAAAAGCTCAAATCTGAATATCAAACCCCTAGACTCAGCTATAGATTTACACAAAAACCAGGAGACAGACATATGCTTAACACACCACAGGGTGCCATCAACAGAATCCAATCAGTGGGAAACTTTATAGGACAAATGGCCTTTTTTCATCAACAAATACTTTGCAAGGGGAAAAATACTAATGGAGGGTAAATCTGTTGATATAAATGGAATCAGAAATTATATCAACCAATTGCAATGTGTGGACTTTCTTTGGATCTTTTTATCTTGATTAAAGTGATCTATGAACACAATAAAATATTTATGACAATTTTGAGACAATTAGAAATTTGGGGAGTGGGCAAAGTGGGTGAAGGGGGTCAACAGGTACAAGCTTTTAGCTATAAAATGAATAAGTCATAAGGATATAATGTATAGCATGGTGACAATAAGAGAGAGAGGGAGAGAGAAACTACAGAGGAAGAGAGAGATACAGAAAGAAAGGGAAAGAAAGAACAAAAGAAAAGAAATTTGAATGTTGACTGAACATTTGATATTATAGAATCATTGCTAATTTTTTAAGTTGTAAAATGATATTTTGTAGAAGGGCCAGATACAATACAAAATAGCCAGTGAAACTTGATTTCTAATAAACAAAATATAAATTGCTTGGGTAACTATGGTTTTGGGGTCTTTTTGTTTGTTTTAAAGAGGGAGAGAGTGTGGGGAGGTGCGTAGGGGGAGGGGAAGAGAGAATCTCCATCAGGCTCTTCCCTGAGCATGGAGTCCAACACGGGGTTTGATCTCATGACCCTGAGATCATGACCTGAGCTGAATCCAAGAGTCTAACACTTAACCCACTGAGTCCCAGGCATCCTGTGTAACTATGTTTAATGCAATATGCCCTGTGTTTTTTATTTGATAAACCTGGTAATTCTAGTATTGTGACTATATTGAAAACAACAGTCCTCATTTATTATGTATATACATACGGAAATATTTAAAGATGGAAAAAATGATCTCTGAATTTGCTTCAAAATACTGTGGAGACACGGCAATGTATGACGATATAGATAGAACAAGATTGACCTTTCATTGTTAACTGTTATAATTGTTAACTGTTAAATCATAGAGATGGATATGGGGGGGTGGGGCAGGCTCATTATATCATTCTACTTGTGTGTCTGTTTTGACTTTTTCAAAATGAAATGTTCAAGGACATGTAGTCTTAATATTTTCAGGTTTGTCAGCACCCGCATAGGAACAAGGCACAGTAACAACAAGGCCCACATTTTTAGTTCCCAGTGAATTATGTCAGAATCTTGCCTATTTGTGTTAGGTTCTTTGGGGCTGTTTCACATGTACATAAGATGGTTCTGTAACCTCTTGTCAGGGCAGCAAATACTTGTCTCAACTGCTAACACCACTGGCCACTGGCCAGGCACAGACACTTTCCTGGTGCCTTCTGAGCTCTCCAGGTGTCCAAGCTGCATCCTGGAAGCGGGAAGACAGGGTTGGGAGGGGCTGTGATGCAACTCTATATCCTACAGTGTAGTGTGGGTCCTGAAGCAACACTCCTAGGACCCAGTCTCAAAAAAGCATAAGACATCTCATTTAGCTCCAAGATTAATGACTTTCTTCACTGAAACAAAAAACTAGCTGCTCAGGCTGAGAAAGAAGTAAATACTGTTCCATCTCTTTCATTGCTTTTTGTCCCTTTCTCCAGTTACTTCCACCTTCAATGCCATCTTGCCTCAGTCCCTATCCTGTAACTTGCTCCCCAACCTGAGGTCTTTGTGTTATTGCAAATGAAAAGGTGATTGTAGGGCTCCAACCCTCCTATTATACAGCTGGAGAAACTGAGTCCTGAAATAGGCCATGATGTGCTCGAGGGAAACTGCGTCAGAGGCTGATTCTAAATTCTAAACACCTTTCCCTGTAGTTATCTGGGGCAGACCAGATGAGCCACTGCTCTCTGAGGGGATTTCCCTACATACAGTGGAAGAAGTAAGAAGCTGCTCCAAAAGGCAAAGTCATAGCCCTTAAAGCAAATCCCACTGTCATCCCAGATCAGGGCAATGATTCTTGTACATTTTACTGGTACAGAGAGTTAATATAGCCGTCCTTTAGGGTAGGTGAGATAATACTAAGTTCCCTATAAACTGGAGTCCTGGACATTACATCCAAATCATACCTCTCTGCATCATTACCCAGAAGTTTGCTCCTGAACATAAGCCACGAAGTTAGCTTTGGTCATCTGAGTCCTTTAAGCTGGGACATGATTGGGAATCAGCTACCAGTTGAGCTATCTTTGTGGGGAGACAGAAGAAAAGTGGACCAGGCAATGTAAGAAGTGAATACCCATTGCTGTGTAGGGAGCACTTTCTAAGAGACAGGGATTTAAATGCTTTGCCCCATTTAATCCTGCAATATCTTACCAAGTACTGTGTAGTCCCCATTTTACAAAACAGGAAGTTGAAATCCAAGGAAGTTAATACGCTTCTCACACAGCAAGAAGAGCACTTTCTCACTTAATGTCCGATGCCATATTTAGAACAGATCAGAGATAAAGGGATGGCTATCCCCATTTGTAGATACCCAGGAAAGATGTGACCTATGTGAGGTCATTGAGAAATATTAAAGCAGGTCTAGGTTCATGGATTATGACTCCTCCTTCCAGGTCAGTGGTCTTTCTGCATTTCCACATTGTAACTGTTGGGGTTAGGTCATCTTACCCTTGGACTGCAGTGAGCAACCCAGGCCATTCTAGAGAGATCCACTCAAAATATATTCCTTGCTAGCTCTGATTTTAGCAAATTCCCTACCAAGATTTGTATATACTCTCCTAAATGTTAACTAAAAGACACAGATTACTCATAAGAGTGGATTCTGATCTCCTCTTCCTGCAAAGGTTAACTTCTATCCAGATTTTCCATCCGTGGCCCCCTCTGATGATTCAGAAGTTGTGTTCTCATGAATGGAGAGGTGTAACTACATATTTGGGGCTTGAATTTAACAGTAGATATAACTCCACCTGAATTCATAAGAACTGCCCTCCTTCTCACTGCTAGTAGAATTGATAGCAGTTGTATCTTTGTGAATCAGCACTGGCAAACCAAAGGAGAAGAATCAAGCATTATTATTCATCTCCTTCCCAGAGTCCTTAGAATCAGAGATATAGTATTGATTTTGGTATTGACGGTTTTATAAAACAACTTTAGAATTTATGTGCCAGGAATAAACCTTGCTCATATCACCTGGGACCTCTTTTGTACTAGAAGAGGAGCCTTGGATACTCTGTTGGAGCAGGCAAGACAAGCACAAAGAACATCAATTACTAGGATGCTTTTTGGGCAGATGTGAGTGTCCTGCACGTTCACAGGCTGGTACATAGAGCATGCTCCATTCATGATTCCTGAATGAATGAGTGAGCAAATGAACATAGCAAGAGAAGTCTGTCTTAAAGTCAAACGGCACATAAATGAAATGAAAACTTACTTACGAAAGCAAATCAACCAAGCAACCAAACAACAACAACAAAATGTTACAATCGAGTATGCTGATAAAGAGGAGAATAAAACAAAATGGCCAAAAACTTAACATTCATGAAAATTAGACTCCAGAATGAAAAAATATCAGTCTGATTCCCTCTGAACTATAAAGACATGAAGTTTCCTCTTAACCTCTATATAATTCTATTTTGGGAAATTTATATTTATTTTTATTTAATTCCATTTATTTTGGATAAATGCCAAGTGGATCTGTGGTTGATAATTGTGGCAAACTAAGGTTGTGGTATCTGATAACTCTCTCTGAAACTCATACCACTAACATATATACATGCACACCCTTACACACACACATCACCCATTATTTATGTAGGACAAAATTCAGTTTGAAAAGTCACATTAATCTGTGTTTCCTTCCTGGCCCTTCACTTCCTAGCCTGGCTAAAACTAAGTGTCTCGTTTGCAAAACTGGAAACATGGTATTATGTTATAAGAAAGCTTTAAAGAAATAACTCATTTATCATTCTACCTATATATATACATATATGTGTGTGTGTGTGTGTGTGTGTATATATATATATGTATATGTATATTTTATATATATATATGTATATTTTATATATATATATATATATATATATATATATATATATATATATATATAATATAATATAACAGAGAGAGGCAGAGCGAGAGAGTGAACACAAGCAGGGGAATCCCATACCATGTATCATGTTAGGACTTTACACCCACACACAGGTTTCCTGACTTCTTTGAATTTATGTTCTAGAGGCTAAGACACAGAATAAAAAGACAGCAAATAAATGACACTTGCAGGTTGTGATCAATGCTCTGAACAAAATAAACAAGGTGTTTGGATAGACAATGATAGGAAGACCTATGTTAGATAGCCTATCCTGAAAAGCCCATCTGAAGACACTGAATCAGAATCCTTAGAATCGAGAAGGAACCAGTGAGGAAAGAGGCTTATGCAAGAAGAATGGTGAATGCCAAGGTCCTGGGGCTGGCAAGTTCTTGGGAGGGCCAGTGGGTTGAAGAACAGTGTTCAAGGAGAAAGTTGAGGTGAGCTGAGAACAGGGTCAAAGTCAGGTCACACAGGGTCTTGTAGGTCTGGAAGAGTTTAGGTTTTATTCTAAGGGCAAAGTGAAGCTACTAAAAATATCAAGCAGAGGGATGATTTTGTCTTCTCTACATTCTTTAATAATCTGACTTCTGTCTGGAACATGGACTGTGGAGGGGCAGAACTAGAAGCTGAAATACAAGTGAAGAGGCAAATCACAATAGATGAGAAAGAGAAGATGTGGACCAAAACCAAGAACGTGTCACTGGAGAAAGAGATAGCTGTGTTCATTTTTCATTTATTTTGGGTAGAGGATGGACAGGACGTGATAAAAGGTTGGATAATGGGAGTAGGAGAAAGGGATAACTCCAAGGTGACCCCCAGTTTCTGCTCTTGGGGATAGTCTGGCCCTTTACAGAGGGAAAAACCTGAGGAGGAACAGGTTAGGGGTCACAAATAAGATAATCCACACCTTGTATGGAAAGCACTTAACGCAGTTCCTAACGTGTAATGTGCTTTCAATGGGTGGCACTAAAAGAAAATGCTTCTATTATCTGATAATTCAGGTCCATTAGTTTCCCTTGACAACCTATTACAATTTAAATAAAATCTTCCAGAAGCATTTTCAGTTTCCTGTTTCTGTGCTTTATGTTCACTTTTCAGTAACTAAAGGTTTAAGGTCTATATATTCCTTATCTTTAAATCTCATGGGGGGTAATAAAGACAAATTTCCCATCGCTGTTCCACTTTTCATTTGAAATAAACACTGCACACTAGAGTGATTTTGTAATCCATTCTTCCCGATTCTTACCTCTACAAGAAGACAGAGATGCTCTTTGGCCCTCCTCAACAAGAATACTGCTGGAAACATGGACCACAGAGAGACGGACTACAGTTCTTCTTGTCCAGGGCGGGTGACTGGGGAGTCCCAGAAATAGAGCAGCCAATGTTATTAGCATGTACGGGGAGATTGCCACAGGCTAGACAATGTGCCTTAAGTACTCTATAGTAAGGGCAGTCCCTTGGAGCAGGCATTTTGCTCCTTGACTTACAGATTTAGGTAGTTATTACAGCAATTTTCCAGCAGAGGGCAGTTCGTGGTCTTAAAGAAGGGGAACCTCATTAAATTGCATCCAGTTACCGTTGGGCTACGACTGGGTACACAATCTTTCATTAAAGACTTATAACCACCTAGTAGATGGGTTATGTCATTATCACCTCCATCACGCTGAGGCTTATAGATCTGTGGCCCAAAGCCAAATGTAGAAGAAAATGAGAGAGCTGGGATTTGGAATCCAGGTCTGAGTCAACAACCCAGGAGCTTAATTTTTATGCTGTGTGAAGTCGCCAGAGATGTTTCTGGTTCCTTAGAATGATTGTGGACCTTGCGAGGACCCAAATTTTGGCTGAGGTAAAGGAAACTATTCTCAATAGCAGAGCTGCCCCCACAATGGAGCAGATGATTTCCCGAGATGACCTGCTCACCAAGACTGGAGACATGCACGGAGATGCTCAGATGGCAGACAGTGTCAAAGAGACTTCTGCAGAAAAAGGAAGTTGAGCTAAATGGCCCATGGCATGGAGTCCTTCAAAGTGAAGTCAGTCTCTGGGGGAGGAGTGTTCACAATATGTTCATTTTAACAGCACTTTGTGACTCAGTGTTGAGTTACCTTTGGAGAAAGTTTCAGAACCTATTTAAAAGCCAAACAAGAAAAGAAACTTTATTACTTGTTCTTTCTTTCTTTCTTTTTTTAAAGATTTTGTTTATTTATTTGATAGAGAGAGACACAGCGAGAGAGTGAACACAAGCAGGGGGAATGGGAGAGGGAGAAGCAGGCTTCCTGCTGACCAGGGAGCCCGATGTGGGGCTCAATCCCAGGACCCTGGGATCACGACCTGAGCCGAAGGCAGACACCCAATGACTGAGCCACCCAGGTGTCACTATTACTTGTTATTTCTTGTTTCTCTTGGCTAGCTTTCCCTTAAGTGATCACCAGACTTGACTCTAAATAACATTTCACTGTTCATTAAATTTTAATGTAAATCAAGATACAGCCCACAATCTATCTTACTGATATTACCCAAAAGGACATGTCTAAAGACAAGTAGGATCAATGCACAAGTGCATAATCCCCCAGGGTAACAAATTTGATTCAGATAATACATTTTAGCACTTTAAAAAAAAAATAGTTTAGTCACCTTCCTTTGTAGTTATACTTGATGCTTTTGTAATAGTCACCAGGCATTTATCAAGTAAAAGGTAAGTTTTAAAGTCCAATTGTATATATCATAGCACTTTCATTTGATCTCCATAAAAACTTTGTGATGTGTAACAGACAGAGATCAGTAGTTCCATGTCCCAAATAAGAAAACTGAAAGAAAAGAAGTGACTTACTCATAATAAATGCCTGGTAGGGACCTGAACTCCTGAACCCTAAAAAGACACTATCTTGGTTTGATGTTTAAAAGCTTGGACTCCATCTTCCAATAATTGGGTTTACGTCCCAGCCCTTTCTCTTCATAGCCATGTTGGCCACGTCACATAATTTTTTTGGCCCCTAGTTCCTTCATTCTTAGTATAAGGTTAATAAAAATATCTACTAGATACAATTGTTGTGAAGATTATATACTGAAATCTAGGTGCTGACTAGAACGTGGTAACACCCAACAAATTTTAGCTACTACTAGTATATTCCATGGTCTCTGACACTTGTGTCTTTATGCTGTCTTTGTGAGGACCACATACTGGCAGCTGTTTCTGACATCCTGGAAACAATAAAAGCAGTGTGACCCAGCACCTGTCCTGCTCTGACACACTGATAATGGGAGTAGAAGCAGGGGTGGCACTCAGAGTGACTGTTCCAGAACAGAAACCCCAATTGGAAAGTGTTGACAAGGGAAAGGATTGTTAATGGCATCAAAAGAACAAAATCCATGGCGGCAAAAAATGGATAATATAACCACAATAGAATTAACAATTTCTGTATTTTGAAATAGGCCATAATTGGTGTGAAAATGCAAACCTCATTCCAGGAAAATGTATTTCTAACTAAATGAGAACTAGCACAGAATTCTTATTCAGAATATGAAGTACTCTCAGATATTTGTATTATCTTGACAAATGGTGGTTTGGCATCTCCTATATGCTAGGAAGTTTTCTGGATACTGAAGTAGAACTTAAACTCTAGAAAAGGAAATACATATGCAAAAAACTAAGTATACAAACACATCTATAATAAGTAAAATCTTCATAGGTGCTAGCAAGAAAGCTGTAACACAGTAAATATGTCAAGATTGTTAGGAGCAATTTCTTTTCAATGGGAAGATTGAAGAAGTCTTCCCTAAATGGATGATATGTGAATTAAAATCTGAATGAAATGAGAAATCCAGTCTTGCAAATCTCTGGAGAAAGAACACCCTAGGAAGAGAGAACAGCAAATGCAAAGGTCCTGGGGCAGGAACATTCATGATATAGTCAAGGTAGGGTGAGGAGACCAATGGAGTTAGTGCTGAAAAATTGGCAAGAGACGATCCTGGTAAATTAAGACAGATGTTGGGTCATAATGTGACCCATAGGCCTTAGAAGGGCATCTAGATTTTATTCTAGTGTGAATCTATTGAAGGATTTTGAGCAGGGAATGCACAATCTGATTTCCAGGGTGCCACTGCAGAATAGGCAAAAGATGATGATGGATATGACTTCAGTGGCTGCACTGGAGATGAAGAAAAGTCAGCATTTATGGGATATATTTGGAAATAAAACCATCAGTACTTCCTAATGGATGTAGGAGGTGAGGAACAAGGAATCAAGGGGCTTGAGCCCCTGGAATGTGTTAAATGATGACAGCACTTTCTGAAATGGGGAGATCCAGGGTGGGGAGGTTTTAGTTCAGAGGAAGGACTATCAAGAATTATGTTTAAGCAAGTTATATTTGAGGTGTTCCGTAGAAATCCAAGCAGAAATGCCACATAGGAAAATGAAGATATGAGGTCTTAGAAGAATGTGGGAAAGGATGAGATCACATAGGGAGTCTGAGGAGCTGAGAAGGGAAGGGGGAAAATAGAAGCAAGTGAAATGGAAGTAATCAGGTTATGTGAAGAAAACTGCAATTGGAGTGGAGATGGAAAGTGCTTGAAAGAAGCTAGAATGTTTCAAAAGCAATAATCAAAAGTTACAAACACACTTACCCCACCTCTGTGTCCTTCAATTCATGGATCAAAGAAAAACAGCACCCAACTTGGGAGGACTTCTGGGTAGGGCAAAGCACTTTGGATAAATGCAGTTTGGGGGGTACCATAAGACAGTGAATAATCCTAGAAGATATTTCAAAAATAGTAAATTTACTGATGACAGATAGTGAGTGCTAGGAGAGCAGAGAGACGCTGTGGGAAGTTTGAAGAAGGGTGGGAAATGTAATGAGATGACAGGATGCACAACCCTCTGGGATCAGAGTCCTGGGAATGGTGGATAATGACCTGGGGGTCTTACACTTCCCAGCCGGGTGGGTAGCCATGCAGTGCTACTTCTGATGGTGTTATAGGGGAAGACAGGTAACCCATTTTAACCCCAGTATTCATTCATCTTGGGATTGATTATGGTATCCTGCACAAGGCAATAGGTGGCTGTGATTCAGGAATTAATTCTAGAAAACCTGGAATGAGCCTGAGATGTTCATTGTTACACTCATGGGACTGACATGTGGTCAAGATGTAACATGTACTGATTGACAGTATTGCTTGTAAGCATAGGCCGGGGTGAGCTTGAGAAGAGGTTTTACCATCTTGTGAGTATTCTTTATTGATAACCCTAAGATGGATGGCTTACATCTTAATTTAAAAAAAAAAAAAGTCATTGCTAAAAATTTCTAACCATCATCAGAGCCTTCAGCAAGTTGTAATCCTTTTGTTGGAGGAAGGTCTTGCCTTGAGGTTCATGATTGCTGACTGATCAGAGTGTTGGTGGCCGAAGGCTGGGGTGGCTGTGGCAAAGTCTTAAAATGAGGCAACAGTGATGTTTGCTGCATTGATGGACTCTTCCTGTCATGAGCAATTTCTCTGTAGCATTCCATGCTGCTTGATAGCATTTCATCTACGGTAGAATGTCCCTCAAAATGGAAGTCAATCTTCTCAAACCCGGCTGCTGCTTACACAGCTAAGCTTATGTAATACTCTAAATCCTTTGTTGTCCTTGTGACACTTTCACTAGGAGTCGTTTCCATCTCAAGAAACCACTTTCTTTGCTCATCCATAAGCAGTAATTCCTCATCCACTGAGTTTGATCATGAGATCGCAGCACTTCAGTCCCATCTTCAGCTCCGCCTTGCATTCTAGTTCTCTCGCTGTTTCTACAACTTCTGCAGGTACTTCCCCCACCAAAGTCTGGAACCCCTCAAAGTCATCCATGAGGGTTGGAATCAGCTTTTTCCAAATCCCTGTTCCTATTTTACTTCCTCCCACAAATCACAGATGTTTTTAATAATATCTTGAGTGGGGAATCTCCAGAAGGTTTTCAATTTACTGTGCTGATGTCCATTAGACAAATCGCTACCTATGGCAGCTATAGTTTTACAAAATGTATTTCTTCAATAGAGAGAATTGGAAGTTGAAATTACTTCTTAATCCATGGGCTGCAGAATGGATGTTGTGTTAAGAGGCAGGAAAACAACATGGACTTTCCTGTCCATCTCCATCAGAACTCCTGAGTGACTGCGTACATTGTCAATAAGCAATAATGTTTTGAAAGGAATCTTTTTTTCTGAGCAGTAGGTCTCAACAGTGGGTTTACAGTGGGTTTATTGGAGTAAAGTAGGTTCTAAACAGATATGCTGTCATTTGGGCTTTGTTGTTCCATTTATAGATCACAGGAAGAATGAATTTAGCATAATTCTTAAGGGTCCTAGGATTTTCACAACAGTAGACAAGCATTGGCTTCAACTTAAAGTCATCATGCTGCATAAGCCCTGAACAAGAGAGTCAGGCTGTCCTTTAAATTTTGAAGCCAGGCATTGCTTTCTCTCAAGCTGTGAAAGTCCTAGACAGCATCTTCTTCCAGTAGAAGGCTGTTTAATCGACATTGAAAATCTGTTGTTTAAGGCAGTCACCTTTGTGAATGATCCTAGCTCAATCTTCTGGAGAACTTGGCTGCAGCTTTGAGGCCAGCACTCGCTGCTTCCTTCAGCTTGCATCCTGATGTTAGAAAGATGGCTTCTTTCCTTAAATCTCATGAACCAACCTCCGCTAGCTTCAAACTTCTGCAGCTGCCTCACCTCTCAGCCTTCACAGAATTGATGAGAATTAAGGTCTTGCTCTGGATTAGGCTTTGGCTAAAGGGAATGTTATGGCTAGTTTGATCTTCTATCCAAATCACTAAAGCTTTTTCTGTATTAGTAATATGGCAGTTCTGCTATCATCTGTGTGTTCACTGGAGTAGCACTTTTAATTTCCTTCGAGAACTTTTCCGGGGCGCCTCGGTGGCTCAGTGGGTAAGCCTCTGCCTTCAGTTTGGGTCATGATCTCGGGGTCCTGGGATTGAGTCCCTCATCAGGCTCTCTGCTTAGCTGGGAGCCTGCTTCCCCTGCTCTGTCTGCCTACCTCTCTGCCTACTTGTGATCCCTCTCTCTGTCAAATAAGTAAATAAAATCTTCTAAAAAAAGAACTTTTCCTTTGTATTCACAACTTACATAACTGTATGGCACAAGAGGCCTAACTTTCAGCCTATCTTGGCTTTCAATATGCCTTCCTCACTAAGCTTAATCATTTCTAGCTTTGGATTGAAATGGGAGATACACTGTTCTTCCTCTCACTTGAACACAGAGAGACCATTGTAGGGTTATTCATTGTTCCAATTTTAATATTGTTGCATCTCAGGGAATGGGGAGGCCAAGGAGAGGGAGAGAGATGAGGGAACAACCAGTCTGTGAAGTTGTCAAAGCACACACAACAATTATCAGTTAAGTTCACCATCTTATAGGGGTTCAGCTCATGGCACCCCAAAACAATGGCAACAGTAACATCAAAGACCACTGATCGCAAATCACCATAACAAATATAAGAACAAGGGAAACTGAAATATTGTGAGAATGAACAAAATGTGACACAGAGGCACAGACTGAGCAAGTGCCAATGAGAATATGTCACCCATAGACATGATGGACACCTTCCATTTGTAAAAAATACAGTAGCTATGAAGTGTAGTAAAGCAAAGCACATAAAAGGAGGGATTCCTATATTGTGATAAATGTCAGAGTAGCTGTAGCACTGGGGAATAGGGACAGTCTATGAAGGGCAATGAGGGAACTTTCTGCTGTAGCGGTTCATGCCTGCAAAGTGCAAGAACACTTAAGCTTAGGGCACTTTAATATATGAATGTTATGGGATGCTTGGGTGGCTCAGTCAGTTAAGCCTCTGCCTTCAGCTCAGGTCATGATCCCAGGGTCCTGGGATCGAGTCCCGCATCAGGCTCCTTGCTCGGCTGGGAGCCTGCCTCTCTCTCTGCCTCTGCCTGCCACTCTGCCTGCTTGTGTGCACGCGTTCTCTCTCTTTCTGACAAATAAATGAATAAACTCTTTTAAAAAAATATATGAATGTTACAACTTATGGAGGATGTTAAAAATGGACAGAATAAGATACCATTTAGAAGAATTTTGAAACTTGAAAATTACACTATGTGTGCTGTGTACAGATGTAGACATGTTATAAAACATGAAACCTATATAGTAACCATTAACACCAGCTCCAGGATTATGCTTATTTCTGGGGAGGGAGGGTGAAAGATTTGGTCCAGAGGAGCGGACTTTCATTATCTTTATCTTCAAGAGAACACCTTGTCTCAGTCCAGTTAGACTGCTGTAACAGATCACTGACGACTGGATGACTTATCAACAACAGAAATTTATTTCTCAGTTTTGGAGACTGGGAAGTCCAAGGTCAAGGTGCCAGCAGATTCTGAGTCTGGGGAGAGCTCACTTTCTGGATCCTAGATGGCTGTTGTCTTGCTGTGTCCTCATGTCCACCAAATACCATCACATTGGTGGATTAGGTTTCAACAAATAGATTCTGGGGGAACACGAACATTCTGTCTGTGGCACATACCGTACAAAAAATGGCCAAGAGTTAACACTTAGTCAATCTTGGTTGTGAGTATATAAATGTCAGCTACGCATTTGTTCTATTTTAATGTTTTGAAGAATTTCCCAATGGCAAGCTTTAATTTTAATGAAAATGGTAAGAAATTTTGGGGGGGTCAAAAGCTGCAAGGCAAACAACTAGCTGTAGTTCTAATTCACATCGGATGGGGCTGTATTTCCCAGGTGTCTGAAGGAGCAGCCCTCCACCCCCATTTCATAAGACCTTTGCTCCTCAAGGGCCCTCAGCCTATGTGGTTATTCTCAGAGGTTCTGGGAGGAATCTGTTGCTGAAAGACCTTATCAATGGTCATGGCTTGGTGTTTCCAAGCCAATTCTGGGCTACAAAATCATCTCAAGCAATGTGGCTTCAGGACCCCTGGTTTTATATTAGGGAAGTTGAGACTTTGGCAAAATCAGGGAGTGCTGGAATTGGGACCTTCTAGCCTCTGCGATTAATCGTGCCAAAGAAGGTGTTCTGCTGCCTCAGCATGCTCAGCCGAGCTGAGCCACATCCGGCCTGCTCTGTGAGCAGTGGCTGCTCCAGCGTTGGTCATCTCACGGTGGCCCAGTGTCCTGGAACCTCAGGGTCAAGCAAGACTGACTTCCTTCTCTTTCAGCTTTCATTCTACCTAACATAATGGAAATTAATATTATCAATTTATTATTTTCTCTATATTTTATATATTTTTAAATTTTAATTATGATATATATGTATATATTTCCCTTATACTCCCCTATTATTTTTCCCTATATTATTCCTGGTGAACTTTTAATCCTTGGGGTAAAAAAATCATCAGAGGACCTTTGGAAACATATTTTCTTTCTTCCTTTCTTTCATCCTTCCTTCCTTCCTCTCTTCCCTCCCTCCCTCCCTCCCTTCCTCCCTCTTCTCCTAACTCTTGAGTGAATACTCCTGCAGAGAAAGCTCTTTAATTCAAAAACAAGGATATTTGTTGATTAAACAGAAAAGGTAACTTCCTTTTCTCTCAATCTTTTACCATTCATGTGACTAAACTTGGAGACAACAGGGAAGATGGAATAATGGATGAGAAAGACGAGGCTCATTTTGGATTCAAGATCTGAAGCAAGCAAGCTATTACCTTCTGAACACTTATCAGTAATGTGGTCGCACTGAAAAGGCCTGAGTACACAGATAAAATGTTTTTTGTTTTCTGTTTTTTGTTTTTTTCATTTTATGGTCTTAAACAAAAGCCCAGCTTCACTGATGTATAATTTACATACCACAGAATACGCCTATTGTAAGTGTGCGTCAGTGATGATGTTTAGTACACTTACCAACTCCTCCCCACCATCACAGTCCAGTTTTAGAACACTCTGTTCACCCCCCAAGAGTCTCCTCTTGTGAGATTGCAGTCAGCCCCCACTCCCAGAGTGCCCTGAGTACTGCCTCTATAGGTTGCCTTTTCTGCAACTTTCCCAGGAATCAGGCAGTGGAATCCCTCTGTGTCCGGCATCTTTCACTTTCCATAATGCCTTTCAAGTTCACCCATGTTGCTGCATGCACCAAGCACTTTGCTCCTTTTTATTTCTGAAGAGTATTTCGTTGTGTGGGTATAGCATATTCTTTTCATCTATTCACAGTTGGTGGACTTATGGATTCCTTCCAATTTATCACTATTATGAAACATGTTCTGAACATTTGTATAGAAATCTGTAGGTGGGAGTGTTTCCATTGTTCTCAGGAGGTACCGAAGAGGGGAATTGCTGGGAAAGAGTGAAGACTGCATGCAAAATTTGAGTTTTGGAAGAAACTATGAAACTGTTTTTCAAAGCAGCTCTACCATTTTACATCTCAGCCAGCAACATAAAAGAGTTCGACTTTTGCTGTGTCCCTGTCAAGACTTAGTATTGCCAAGTCTTTTTCATGATAGCCCTTCTAGGGATGCACTCTCCATGTCCTATCTACTATACCATCTTGTTTTCTACCACTGCTGGACTTTGTCATGCCCCCTCCCAACTTGTACTCTTCTTTTTTTTTTTTTTTTTTTAGTTTTTATTTATTTATTTATTTATTTGAGAGATAGAGAGAGAGCAGGGGGAGGGGCAGTGGGAGAGGGAGAAGCAGACTCTCCACTGAGCAGGGAGCCCAACATGGGGCTTGACTCCAGGACCCTGAGATCATGACCTGAGCTGAAGGCAGACACTTAACCAACTAAGGCACCCAGGTGCTTCTTGAATCTGGGTTTTTCTTCACTTCCAATGCCATTCTCAGTCCTTGGAATGACTTATCCTTGAAGACTCTAAGTTGCGATGGCTTCCTGACACCCAGTGACACTCTTGGACTTTCCTTATTCTGTGCTCCGTCTTTAGCAAAGCCCTTCTGACATTGTAGCTTACTGAGGGATTGGTGTGTCTGCTTTCCCCAGGATTACATCAGTTATTTGAGAGAAGGACACTCTTACTCCTCTTTGTGTTCATATTGGGTAGTGTCTGGAGTACAATAGATATTTCCTATATTCTTACTTACAGGATAAATTAATGAGTCTTTTAATTAGCAGAGGAGTAAGTGGTTGCGTAAGGGATCAGGAGATTGATTATAAAAATGGAAACATTTTAAAGAAGAGCTTTGAGCTAGTCCCAGTTCAGCCTCTGCCTCCTGGCACAAGGGAAGCTGATTGCTAAGGTGGTGGGAGAAAAATCTATTTATTAGACTAGATCAGCAGACATGCTGGCAATGAAAATGTATCACGTTGGAAAGATTTTGATCACAAGAGCTGAAAGACGGCATTCTTTCATTAAGAACTTTTCACTTGACAGTAGCAATTTTTATTACGATGTTTTCTGACCCAGGGACACATTGAGGGGCTGTTTTAGTGAGTTCATTTCTTCTCAGTGTATAGCCCTTGACTTTTAAACTACTTTAATAAAAGAAACCTTGATACATCGGAGCCATTAATAATGGCTTTCCTCTTTAAATGGAGTTTTTAGCACAATCCTAAATATGGATTTATTGAACTTCATGTTTAAAGCCTGATGAATATCTCAGCTGTCCCTCTTCACAGAGCTTCAGGTGTCATAAAGTCTATGGTTGTGTGAGAAGAGTGAGTAAGCCTGAGTTCTCTTTCCTTTAAAAATGATTTATTATTAAGGAATAAGGAATAGAAGGCTCATGGCACAAGACAGATCTGAGAAGAGCATAGAGATCTGTAAGAATAGATTCCAGAAGAGGGAATAGACCCCCAAGAGAAGAAATGCTTCCCAAAATGCTGTTAAAATGTCTCAGATAATACATAAATAACAATTTCTTCCAACATATTTTACATCTTTTTTTATTTGAACACAACAGTTCCATGAGGTGGGGAACAGCTTGGGAAACTGAGGCCAGATTGTTTAGACTACACACAAGATTAGAGAGCAAACAAGTGGTAGAGCTAGAATTTAAAACAAAGTATTTCTATTTGCCCGAGATTGGACTATTTTTACTGTGTAACGTTACCTCAGTTTAAGAGGTCGAAACAGACAAGATAGGCAGATGTTTTTTATTTGATGGACTTTTTTTGAGTACTTCATAGAAAACAGATTTTGCACCACAAAGCACACCTAAGCCTCAGAGGTGGCTATTAGTTCCCATTTTTATTCATTACTTACTGTCACACAAGGAGAACATCATTGAAATTCAGTCTCTGCCCCCAGGAAGTTCCAATGAAGAAGTTGCTAGTTATTCGGTGACTAAGAAGCTTCAGAGATTTGCATCATTCTTAGGAGACTGAACACCAGCTGTTTGCCCTTTCTTGGGTAGGAGATACATTAAATGAATCCTGGCAAGGTCACCAGAACATTCTCTTTTACTTTTCAGAGATCTTCAGTCCTCATCAGTAAAAGGAAAGAGTATCTCTAAGATCTTCCAGTTCCTGGAGAGATATAATTCAAGGAATGACCCTCCTGAAAAACATGCATCACACATGGAGGGCACATGTTGAAAATAAGCCATTAGTTAGTCTACAAATTACACAAGTTACAGGAGAAGAGACAATTGGTCCACTCAGACCACCTGCCTTACTGCCTTGTTGCAAAACCACGGACATTCCCACTGGGTTTTATTATTGACAGTATTTTACAGATGGGAAACTGAGGCATGGAGGGGCTAAACTGTTTGCCTAAGGCCACATATTCATTTAGTGGCCAGGCCAGGATATAGCCAAAGCACCATCTTCTTTTAAATATAAAAATCAATTCCATCAAGTTAATTTGCACTGAGAGTCAACTATATGCCAAGAGCATGAGTTTTGGAAATAAATGAATCTGAGTTTGAAGTCACAGAGTGGTGGCTACTCAATTCTGTGAAACCCTGCCTTCTGGAGCCTGATTCCTTGGCTATAAATGAAGTCGGATGGAGGGAAAGAACAGAAGATGGTCATGTTGGTAAATAAAGTGATATATGCAATGTGTCTGGGATAATATCTAGTTTAAATTAAGTGTTAAATAGTTGTTTTTTTTTTTTTCCAAAGTCTGAAACTTACTTATTGATTCAATTATTAGCTACCTGTTACTGGCCGTGGAGGATGAAGATGTTCCTCATCATTGATTCTTTTCAAGATGACGGTTAATGATATGGTCCAGTGAGGGGAAGGGCGGGAAATGACCTGTCCTGTGAAAAAGAATTTGGGACCACCCAGAGGCACCTCCCAGCCCCACAGCTGTAGTGGAATGGAATCAAGGCCTGACTCAAAGCCCTCTGTTTAGTTTTTCCAGCTTCATTATAGAGACTGTGGCCCTGCCTTTGAAGACATCAAGGATTAGTTGGGAGTGAGAGAGGAAAACCCAGGGAGCCATCAGAGGGAAAGGCCGTGCCTTTTCAGCATCTCTAACTCTGGAAATATAAACATCAGAAAGCACAGCATGGGCAAGGTGGCTCTTCCTTGAGGAGGGGTGTGTGTGTGTGTGTATATGTGTGTGTGCATGCTCGCACGCTCAGGCCGGTGTGACAAGAGAGTGGCATGTGGACAATTGAACCCAGGGGACAAGTGGTGGTATTCTGGGAGCTCAGCCTTTTTTTTTTTTTTTTTAATTTTTCTTTTTAATTTTCTTTTTTAAAGATTTTATTTATTTATTTGACAGAGATCACAAGTAGGCAAAGAGGCAGGCAGAAAGAGAGAAGAATGCAGGCTCCCTGCTGAGTAGAGAGTCAAATGCAGGGCTCAATCCCAGGACCCTGGGATCATGACCTAAGCTGAAGGCAGAGATTTTAACCCACTGAGACACCCAGGTACCCTGGGAACTTAGCTTTCATGGAGACCAGAAAAAGACCTAAAAATGTCCCACTCACTCCTGAACTATTGATCCCTGGAGGCCAGCATGAGACCATCCAGTGTAGGAGCCTGCTGTGCATGCTAGAGTCTGGGGAGACTGTGCTTCAGAGTAGAGAAATGGGGGCTGGAGAACTGGACCCATTTAATGTCAAGTCCTTAGTTCTCTCCTTACAGTTTTGTGGCCACACCTCCTTGAGGAACACTATTTTCTTTGTATGTAAAACTAGGGTAAGAATGCGTACTTTGATGTATAATAAACAAGATAACTTATTTAGAGTTAGCAAGTGCATGGCACATAGTAGGCAATTAAGAAATGGCTGAAATTAATGATTCTGAAAGAAACAAGGAGACAGTATGTGGAAATATGAGACTTAAAATAGCCAAACTGTAGGAGAAACCTGATGCCACAGGCTTCAGAGGCTGGTTTTCAGCATTGAGGTAGGATTGAAGACATTTTGACATAGATATGGAGTCCTGGATGCCCAGAAGCCCTTTGATCCTCTGGTCAGAAGGAAAACAGTGACCGCATCTCCCTCCTCCATGAGTCTGTCTTTGAGGAGAGTCTGAAACCCAAATTTACCTCTTCAAGACAGAGAACTACTCAACACACCTTTCCCAATAAGATCCTTCCCTTCTCAAAATTCTTCTTTAGCAGATTTAAGCTCTGAAGAGTGAAATGAAGAATATTTAGGTCTAAAAGGGCAATTACAACCAATTGAACCCCTCCCATGTATTACATATAGGGAAAATGAAGCCTGGAAAGGAAAATGACCAGTAACATCACAAAATGGTTGGGGGGAATTAGAGCTCCTAACTTTATCCCAACTACTACAGAAGTCACTTTAAGAATTGCTTTTTTCTAGAACAGATCGGATAAAAGATTAGGGGAAGGGAGAGAGGGAGGGAGGAAGGAAGGGAGTAAGGAAGATCAGGTACATCTAAGGAAAGTTTGCCAAATCTAAGCATTTTTTTCAGCAGGCTTTTGGCATGGGAAATCCCAGAAAGTAGTAAGTCCTCAAAGCTGCTTGTCCTCTGGCCCTTCCCTTTCTGATTTCATCTCCTCCAAGCACCCCAACCATCCTCTATGGTACCAGCAAATGCTAGAACAGACCTTGCCTCCTGGCCTTTGCACATACTGATGCCTTGCAGTGTTTCCTGGATTAGGAACAATGGAGTTTCATTTCTCAGCTCAGGCATCCCACAGGACCCTGGGCTCTCAACCCTGGCACTTTTCATACCAAATCATAATGGTCTGTTTGCTTGTCTGTCTTGCCACTAGACTGTGAGCCCCTGGAGCACAGGGGCTATATCTTACCATCTTGATTTCCCCAGTGCATACCACTTATTTGTTTATTTTTTTACTTATTTAAATGACTGAGTGAGTCCATGTCAAGCATGAGGGAATATTTATTTCTGCAATGTTCTTGCTAAAGCCTTGTAGGTATCTTCATAAATCCTTCATCCATAATGCAGTGCTCATTACGTTATGAAGTCCAATCCCTAGAGCGTATCTTTACCCAGATTACTCTATTAGATAAAACAATATTTATAAGTGATGAGTAAATTTATATACTGTGGAGATTGTTATTAGAAACCTGCCACAGGAGGTTTCCAGTGTAGTGAAATAGGAGTTTCGAATATAGCAACTGTGATTCTACTAGAAGATTCTACAACTCCATGCTGGGCCTGCTCACCATGACAGCTTCCCCCTTTTCCTCTCCTGCAGGCAGGCTCTCTGATTCCCATAATACCCCTCCCTCTAGAAGCCAGGCCTATAGCAGTAGCCAGTGTCCCAGAAGGAGCTCCACCCTGAGAAGTTCTGCTTCCACTGGGGGCTTCTCAACCTTGGAGTGAACCCTTAAAGAACAGACTCCCAGGCTGTCTGCTGACTCTTTCTTGGATGTACTTTCCTATTTGCACTTTGATCTTACAGTCACTGCGAAAGGAGAGATGGCCAAGCAGGAAGGACGTCTCCAAAGCCCAGAAGAGGTTTGAAACTTCTGTTTGGCTCACACTCACCTGCCCCAGCATTTTTAAGAAAGTTTTCCACAAATGAGATTCTTATGGAGGCATACCATAGACTACTATCCAAACATGATATTTGTTACAATTAGTCCACCATATTGTAAATCCCTTTTGGGTGGGAATTCCAGCCTAGTAGTCTTTGAATCCTTGGGATTCAGCATAGTTTCTAGCTCAGAATAAATCCTTAAAACACACAATGAATGAATGAATGAATGAGTGACAGCATGAAGAGCTAACAAGGAGCATGAGTCACGAATAATCACACGATTTAGAGTAATGGACACGTTTAGTCTGGCACTCAAGGCCTCTCATGACTAACAGCACTCCATGGATGGTGTGGGTGGGGCTCATAATGTTATCCTGAGGATTTTTTTAAGAGTTTTTGATAAAAAGATTAGATTTGATAATCCTGATTATAGTTGAATAAAACAAAAATTGAAAATCACCAGAGGAGAGAGCTAAAGAGCATTTTGTGCTCTCTTATTCTAAAATACATGGTTTCAAATGCAGACTGTCCCAGAGTTTAGCCTTAATATTCTCTGGCTTGCAGTGGCCACACGTGGCTGGTTTTGATGGGCTTTTGGGAGCAGCGGAGTGTGGCCACGGGCTGGTGTGCTCATTCTTTTGATTATGTCTCACTGCAGCGAGCACAGGAACTTAGTGTAGAAAGGATAAAATATTGAGATAGGAGACGACTGCGTTTAGCTGCCCGGGCTGCACAAACAGGCATTAAACAGACATGCGGACGTTTTCTGCCTCCCTGGGCTTGCCTCTCTGGGTTCTAGGCCTGAGATCACAGATTCACAGTGGCAGTGAGAAACTTCCCCAGGCTCTCTGGGGGCTGAGAACATCCTCACGCAGCCCCGAATGTCCATGTCAGAGGAGGAGCACCCCCTTAGGAAGTTGCCTGGGTCAGACATTTCAAGGTTCAAGAGAATCATGGTCAAAATCTGAAGCCAGAAGCTCCTATTTAAGCACCCACTTTCATGCTGCTTAGAACGACAAGGTAGTAATTACAGGTTCTTCTCAAGCCTCCTTAGGCCTCACTGTGTCTCTGTAGGCACCTTACATTTTATTTGATGACAGTGACATTGATGGATAATAGTTTCCACCTCTGCAAATGATTACTGATTCTATAGCTTGTCTAGTAGAAATGTTGCTGCAAAATTGAACACTTTATACCAAGAGAGAAACACACTCCCCTGTGCGCAGGTTTCTCCTTGGTGACCTTGTGACTGATTTTCCTCTACTCCATATCCCAGGGATTTTGCTAGTAAACTCCATTCGTCCTCTCTCCATCTGGGATACAGAGCTCCGAAACAAAAGCTGAGGTTCACTGAATGATGACTGCGTGTCAAGGATCCCATGGCTAGTCACTCATTTGATCATTTGCATTCCTAAAATAATTTGGGTTAACCTCTCTTTGTTAACCCAAGGTTATCATTGATCCTGACTGAAGCAAAGAAATATGCTATAGACATAGGCACCTTGTATAAATTTAAGTAACTCGTCCAAGAGTAGCGGAGCTCGTGATGGAAGGAGGCTGAGATGAGGATTCAGGAAATTCATAATCACCGCACCACAGCCTAGCAGGAGGGGAAGGCAGGGGTCCGAAGCAGCAGGAAAGGCGCAAGGAGCCAGAACTCCTACGGTCGAGTCTCAGCTCTGCCGCTAACGACCTGCTGTGACTGGTACCCCACCACTGTGGCAGCCTGCTCCGGCTGCCCCAGCAAAGCACCACAGAGCAGGCAGCTTAACTGACAGAAATGGACTTTCTGACAGCTCTGGAGGCTAGAAGGGCAAGATGAAATTGTTGGCAGGGTTGTTTTCTTTTTTTTCTTTTCTTTTTTTTTTTTTTTAAGATTGTATTTATTTATTTGACAGACCGAGATCACAAGTAGGCAGGGAGTCAGGCTCCCCCCTGAGCAGAGAGCCCGACTTGGGGCTCAATCCCAGGACCCTGAGATCATGACCTGAGCCGAAGGCAGAGGCTTTAACCCACTGAGCCACCCAGGGGTCCCAGCAGGGTTGTTTTCTTGAGGCGTCTGTCCTTGGCTTGTAGAGGCCATCTTCCCCTGGTGTTCTCCCATGGTCTTCCGTCTCTGCACATTCTCTCCTGGAGCCTCTCTCCCTCTTCTTAGGAGGACCCCAGTCAATTCAGAGCAGCACAACCCCCCCCCCCCACAATACCCCATTTAACCTAACAACCTCTTTAAAGATCCTGTCTCCAAATAGAGTCACATTCTGAAGTAGCGGGGTTAGGACCTCAGCACACAAATTCCAGTAACATGGGTGAAAATCAAGGCATCAGTAGGGCTGTATTCCCTTCAGAGGCTCAAGGGTAGAATCCGTTTCCTTGCCTTTTTCAATATCCTCTTCCCTGTTCAGAGCGCATCACCTTACCATGGATTCCGTGTCCATATCCCCTTTCACACTCTGACCCTGCTGTCCCCTCCTCATCAGGACTCAGGATTGCACTGGGCCATCTGCATCGCCCAGGAAGATCTCCTCATATCACAATCCTAAGGTAATTAATTACATCTGCAAAGCACTTTTTACCATAAAAGGTAACATACTCATTTTATTTAAATGACTATTTGAGACTTCAATCCTCTCTTAAAATTAATGCTGTTTTGCTTTTCTATCACTGCCTCATAAACTACCCCAAAATGTAGTGATTTAAAATGACAGTTGTTTCATTATATTTGCATTGTTTTGTGGGTTAGGCATCCTTGGCAGGCTGTGACTGATGGGTTCTGCCTCTTGTGGCATCCACTGAACTCACTGGCAGCAGGTGGCTGGCTTGCTCTGCAGATCCAAGATGGCTTCTTTCTCCACCCTGGGGCCCTGGTGGGCTGGCTGAGAGGCTGGGCTCCCATGGGGCCCTCTCCTCTCCCACACCAGCTCAGAGACTCTCCTAGTGTACCTCCACTATAATAGGTGGACTTCTTACCTGATGGCTCAGGGTCCAAGGAAGCAGATGCCATCAGTCTCTTAAGCCTGTGCTGGGAAACTGACATAGCCCGTTCCACCATATTCTTTGAGGCAAAGCAGTCATCAAGGCCATCCGGATTTAATAGGAGAAGATGCAGACCCACTTGTTGATGGGAAGAGTCTCAGAGAACTTCCAGCTTTCTTTAACCTGCCACAAACACGAACAAATGTGTCCCTTTGTCCTCTACCCATAACAGATAAAAAGCAGATAATCAGAAAAAGAAAAGATACAGTTTCAGGCAAAGCCATTAAGTGTTTTGGCGAGTATCCTCAGTAGACAAGCAAACTGAACAGAAATGAGACATAACTGAAGTCATGAGGGGAAACAGAAAAACACATCAGATAGGGCCATAGCAATGAAAGAGGGCTAGCAGCTTGGAGCAAACAAGTACAAGGTCAGCCATCAAAATGGCTGGTCAGTCCTTGAGGGCATCCCTACTCACAGCACTGGACACTAGAAATGTCCATCCATCTACTCATTCATCCAACTTAATATTTGCTGAGCATATACTGTAAACAAATGCCAAGCAATTCATTAAAGATATAAAGATCAATCAGACAAGATTGATCCCCAAGGGTTCTGAGTCCCTGCCGTGAGGACATGGCAGCCCTTAAATAAACCATACTCTCCACAAATTATCTTTTCAGTGCTAACCTTGGGTCAGCAAAACTAGGTTGTACCAACCCAAATTATTCTGATAATGCAAAGGAATTAATAAAAAGACCAATTATACATCTATTTAATTTTTCCTGGCAATTGCTACTTAAGATATGTCCATCCAATGGGACTTAATTGCTGAGTTTCTTCCATTGTCTGGAAAACTCAGATAATAGGAATTACTACTTGTTGGCTGTGCATATTGGTGTTTTCCAGTAGAGTCTGAAGAGTCCTCTGTTATCTAACATTGATGGAGTTTCCATGATGTTTCTGGCGCACAGCTGGGAGTTTTTGTTACATAATCTACACAGAAAAAAACCTGGAGAGCTTCTCATTCCTTTCAGTGAAAGAGACCAGTAACTGCTCTAATGTCTCTCCCGCTCTGTTAGCAAACTAGAGCCCAGTGTGTTCCAGAGAGAGCTCTAGGCAGCAATAGTCAAGGTAGACTGAACTCTTTCCCTCATGGGACCTACAGTCCCATGGGGAGGATGACAATAAAGAAGTAGACAAATATGGGGTGCCTCAGTAGCTCAGTGGGTTAAAGCCTCTGCCTTCAGCTCAGGTCTTGATCCCAGGGTCCTAGGATGGAGCCCTGCATTGGGCTCTCTGCTCAGCAGGGAGCCTGCTTCCCCTCACCCCCCTGCCTGCCTCTCTGCCTATTGTGATCTCTGTCTGTCAAGTAAATAAATAAAATCTTTTTAAAAAAGTAGACAAATAGGTAAATAATATAAATTTAGATGGCCATATATGATTGGAAAAAATAAAAAGGAGGAGTTGAGGTCCTGGGGACTGGGGCAGAGTGGAGAGGGAGAGGGGGTCGATTTTACATGAGGTTTTCACTATTTTTAAATTTCCTGCATCATTGAAACACATTACATGTTTGGCCTAGTGCCTGGAACATTATTTACTTACTTTTCCAACGTGTAAACCACAGCCCCTGCTCAAACAGCGTCATTCCTAGACTTTGTCTCTTCAGAGAGTAAAAGCATGATGAGGACACGGACCAAGGCTAATTAACCAATAAATAGTAAACAGTTGGTGAAGTGTTGCAGCCAGCAGCCCAGAAATATCCTAACTCTGGGTTCCCAGATTCCCTGAGGAAAGATGGGACAGAAATAGATGCCCCCAATCTTTCCATCTAAGATTATTTATGGACACTCTGAGAATGCAGCAGGAAGAGACCCCACATGGAGAACAATTAGATTGTCTTCCTAATCTGGTTGCTCTTTTATTTATTGGCTGGTTTTGGGGATGAGAAGTATTTACAGAGCAGGAACACCTATTAGTTTAGAAATTCCAGGGTGTACTTAACGTACTTGTGTTAGTAATTAACTCCCCAGAAACCAACGTGAGACTTAATTTGGGGAATATTGTACTGCCTGGTTTGGCCAGTTTGGTAAATAAATGTAAATTGCAAAGAGTGGTCTATATTGGGAAGGATAGCGAAGGGGGGTGGTCAGGGAGACAGAGAGACAGAGAGAGGAAGGGAGGGAAGAAAGAGGGGTGAGGATAGAAAGAGAGTAAAGGAGAGGGAGATAGAGGAAGAGGGAAAGAGAAGTGTTTTCCTGTAAGGGGACAGTCAGAGCTTCATTCTCAAGTCAAAGGCCAACCAAGAGAAACAGGCAACATATATAGACTGTGTGACCTCAGCCTCCCCTGTGTGGCAAGAGAGGGAAGCCTCAGTGACCAAGCCCTGTCAGCTCTCCTGCTGGCCAAACCAAGTCACAGGCATAAGCCCAGTGTCCAGGAGGAAAACTACTCAAAAGTACAGAAGGGAAAGAAATTACTGTGGCCATTTTTTTTTTTTTTTCCTATAGCAGAACACTGTTTGGGGTAGACTGTTTATTCATTTACTCAGCGAACCTCAGTGAGGACCTTTGTAGCAAGGCTTACTCTGGACTAAGAAGAAAGCTGAAACAGAATTTGGTCCAGAGCCTCCTATAGAGAAGGAGAGATAAGTACACCAAAATTGGATAATGTACTCAGTACTCAGTGTCATGTGAAGGGGAGGAATAAATTACTCAAGGAGACTAGAGAGCTGGGAAGTTATAGCAGGAAAAGCTTCATGAAGGAGATGGCATTTAATCTGGACCTTGAGGGATGGCTTGGAGTTGTACATGCTCAGATGTCTGAGAGATGGTATGGTATTAGTATGGGGCTGAGCAGCAATTTGGTGGAAAGTGATGACTGAACCCTTATTTCTCAAGACTCAATGGCTTTCCATGCTTGCATTGGCCTGTTCATGTGCTGCACATTTATGGGCCTCTCTCTTCTTGGTAGAAATCACTCAGCCTTTTGTTGCATTCTCCAGCTCCATTATCCTGGCATAGAATTACTATCCAGAGAAGAATTTGGTGGGAATGGGGAAATGGGAAGGAGTACAGTGTTTCAGGAAGCCCACAACCCCTGAGTCTCTAACCCTATCCCAAATACAGAGACCATTCCAAGAGGAAGATAGGCCAAAGCAAGGGGTGTGAGCAGGAAAGTGCTGCTTCCAGAAAGAAGGAGGTAAGAAATCAACAGAGATAGGTTGCTTAAGAGATGCTGGCGACAGGCGAAGCAAGAGCCACCATTAACTCTGAGATTTCTGAGCTGGCCATAGAATGACAGCAATGCCATTAACAAGACAGGAGAGCAAAGTGGGTGCCCAGTTTGGAATTTGTTGCAGTTGAGGTCTTTGTGGGACACACAGGAGGGAAGGTGCAGCATAGCGCCTGACACTCAGATTGGACTGTGGGCACAAGTCAGAGGCTGGGAAGGGAAATCATAAATGAGGGGATGGGTAGTAAATTCCTGGGTACAATGAGATCACTGGAAAATAATTTACCAAAAAAAGGAGAGGGGGAATATGGGATCGTTTCTGTAGCAGAGGCGAAGGCAAAGGAGAAAAAGCATGAAATCTAGTAGTTAATGGAATGGTGTCACCATCCACACATCTGCCTCGAGTCAGTCAGAATTTTATCTCAAAGCTTGAGGGCTGAGGCACCCTGGCTGGGGCACTGGAGGTCAGTGAGGACGGCATGACAATCCTGATTCCCTCCACCACTGTTTTCAGAATCTGTTCTGTTCTCTTTGTGAGCGGCAGCACAGCACCGTGATTAAGAACACTGATTTTGGCTTCTAAGCTGTTTGTTCCAGGCTTCCTCCTGATCCTTTCTCTCTATTTGTTTGTCCTCCAGATCACTAATTCTATCTTCTGTCTCAGTTACCCTAGCTTTGAGAGAATTTAGATTAGATTGGAACTCATTGAGAGCTTTGTGAACCTCTTCCCTGGTCGCTTTCAGTTTGGCCCTAATCAATTCTGTTTGGTCATCCATGGCTTTCTCCAACCTAGCTATTGCCTGGATAATTGTTAGCCTTAATTCTCTTCCCAACATATTGTCTATGTTGATAGCCATTAGCTCTGTTGCAGAAGGCCCATCCTCTGTATTTTTCTTCTGTTGGGCATTCCTCCTCCTAGTCATTTTGGTGAGAGATGACTGAATGGATGTAGCTGGATGTATTGACCGTGGTGCAGTTAAGGTGCACCCTGGAACACTTCCGAGCAATCAGGATTCCCCCACTCAAATGAGAGAAAAAAGAAAAGAAAAAGAAAAAAAAAAAAGAGAGAGAGAGAGAGAAAGACAGGAAAAAAAGGGAAGATAAAAGAGAAGGTTCAGCCCAAATGGGCCCCAAGGTAAGATTTAGGAAGTACACAAACAAAAATAGACAAACAAAAAGACTGATAAAAGTATATGACAAGAGAGAGAGAAAAAAAATATATATATATAAGCAAATAAAGGAAGAACCTCGTCAAAAAGAACTCCAAGTATAAGATTTATATACTATCAGGACAAACACAAAACACAGAAACACTACAGAACACTCATGAAAGAAATTGAAGAAGACACAAAAAGATGGAAGACCATTCCATGTTCTTGGATCGGAAGAATAAACATTGTTAAAATGTCTATACTGCCTAGAGCAATCTATACTTTTAATGCCATTCCGATCAAAATTCCACCGGTATTTTTCAAAGAGCTGGAGCAAATAATCCTAAAATTTGTATGGAATCAGAAGAGACCCCGAATCACTAAGGAAATGTTGAAAAACAAAAATAAAACTGGGGGCATCACGTTACCTGATTTCAAGCTTTACTACAAAGCCGTGATCACCAAGACAGCATGGTACTGGCATAAAAACAGACACATAGACCAGGGGAACAGAGTAGAGAGCCCAGATATGGACCCTCAACTCTATGGCCAATTAATCTTTGACAAAACAGGAAAAAAATATACAGTGGGAAAAAGACAGTCTCTTCAATAAATGGTCTGGGAAAACTGAACAGCTATATGCAGAAGAATGAAACTCGACCATTCTCTTACACCGTACACAAAGATAAACTCAAAATGGATAAAAGATCTCAACATGAGACAGGAATCCATCAGAATCCTAGAGGAGAACATAGGCAGTAACCTCTTCGATATCAGCCACAGCAACTTCTTTTAAGATATGTCTCCAAAGGCAAAAGAAACAAAAGCGAAGATGAACTTTTGGGACTTCATCAAGATCAAAAGCTTCTGCACAGCAAAGGAAACAGTCAAAAAAACAAAGAGGCAACCCACGGAATGGGAGAAAATATTTGCAAATGACAGTAGAGACAAAAGGTTGATATCCAGGATCTATAAAGAACTCCTGAAACTCAACACACACAAAACAGACAATCATATGAAAAAAATGGGCAGAAGATATGAACAGACATTTCTCCAATGAGGACATACAAATGGCTATCAGACACATGAAAAAATGTTCATCATCACTAGCCATCAGGGAGATTCAAATTAAAAGCACATTGAGATACCACCTTACACCAGTTAGAATGGCCAAAATTAGCAAGACAGGAAACAACATGTGTTGGAGGGGATGTGGAGAAAGGGGAACCCTCTTACACTGTTGGTGGGAATGCAAGTTGGTGCAGCCACTTTGGAGAACACTGTGGAGATTCCTCAAGAAATTAAAAATAGAGCTTCCCTATGACCCTGCCATTGCACTACTGGGTATTTACCCCAAAGATACAGATGTAGTGAAAAGAAGGGCCATCTGTACCCCAATGTTTATAGCAGCAAAGGCCACGGTCGCCCAACTGTGGAAAGAACCAAGATGCCCTTCAACGGATGAATGGATAAGGAAGATCTGGTCCATATGCACTATGGAGTATTATGCCTCCATCAGAAAGGATGGATACCCAACTTTTGTAGCAACATGGACGGGACTGGAAGAGATTATGCTGAGTGAAATAAGTCAAGCAGAGAGAGTCAATTATCATATAGTTTCACTTATTTGTGGAGCATAACAAATAGCATGGAGGACAAGGAGAGATGGAGAGGAGAAGGGAGTTGAGGGAAATTGGAAGGGGAGGTGAACCATGAAAGACTATGGACTCTGAAAAACAATCTGAGGGTTTTGAAGGGGCGGGGGGTGGGAGGTTGGGGGAACCAGGTGGTGGGTATTGGAGAGGCCATGGAGTGCATGGAGCACTGGGTGTGGTGCAAAAATAACGAATACTGTTATGCTGAAAAAATAAAAAATTTAAAAAAAAAAAAGAACACTGATTTTGAATCCTGAACTGTGGCATTCAAATTCTGGCTGCATCTTGTTAATGGCTGCCTCTCAGAAGAGTCACTGACCCCCTCTTGGGTTCCTGGGCCATAAAATGGAGACAGCACCCACCTCAATGAGTTATTCCGGGGATTCTTGGCATGAATACAAGTTAACTCTTGAGACCCGGGCCTGACCCAGAGTAAGTGTTATGAAAGTGTCTATAAATTTAAATATGCATAGATGCCCACAAACCAAGTGGAAAGAGAAAGATTGAAATGTTGTGCAATCTGATGCATGGTTTGAGGGAAAATGGACCAAACTGCTGTGCCACTCAGGAGTTGTGAACAGCTGGGGGCACGGGTGCTCTGGGGACAGACTGGAGATGTGGTGCTCCTCCAGCTGAAAGCACAGACCAAGGAAAGCGGGCTTGCAGCATCAACCAAACCCTAGCACCTGAGGTAGGGATGAAATTAGTCACACGAGACAACTGGAGACCTGGTGGCCTGAGACTCACCATGACTTGGTGATGCTATAAAAGAAAGGAGCAGAGAAAGAGGATTTCAAAGATAATTCCACATTCCCTTGTGTTCCTCTGCCTCCATCTGTCTGAGCTCTGGGCTACCTCTACTTTTCTATCCTGGGAGAGTCTGAGAACACACTCTAGAATTTTTAAGAACATGTGTGCCAGTGGGGGGAGGGGGGCTATGGAAATGGAATGCCTACTGAAGGCAAGAACTGATAGGCAATGTCTGTCAAACTTTTTAAGCACTGCTCTCCCAGGACTCCATCACCCTTGCATATATGAAGACGTGCATGTGCACGCGCACACACACACACAAACACACACACACACAAAACACACACACACTTTTCCTCCCCTCCTCTCTTCTCCCCTCCCCTTCCCTTCTCTTCCATTCCCTTCCTCCCTTCCCTTCCCTTCCCTCCTGTCTTTCTTCTTAATTTGTGCACTGCTTCCTCATTACCCGTAGGATGGGCTCTCCCTCCTGAGGATGACATTCAAGGCTTTCCACCATCTGGCATCATTTCCCATGATTCCTTCAACTCTATCCTGCAGCTAAATGGACTGTTCCTCGATTTTTGCACATGCTACAAATCCTTATACCTCTTACCTTTAATAATTTATCCTTGTAGTAGATCAGAAGCAAATTGACTAATATCTCAGTCTTGGTTTCCTTTTTGATAAAACCTATCTTGCCAGATTGGTAAGGAAAATGCTTTAAATACTGGTAAATCACTTTCTTTCACTGCCAAGCACATTATAAACATTAAATAAACAGAAACAGTTGTTTTATTATTATTATTTCTTCTGTTAGCAAAACTGTTGTTATTTATAGGAGTTTTGTGTATTACAAAGATTATGAAAATATAAAGAAATTAAAATGCCCCTCATTCCATCTTTATGAAACATTCTGTCCATTTCCTGGATCATGTATATACAAATTTATGAGTTCATGAGTTCTGTGTTTCCTGATTTTTCCACAAAGCTTTCTATCAGAAATATTTCCCTACATTCCTAAAAATTTCTTAAAAATACATTTTTAAACTACCTATTATTTTACTTCATGGATTTGTTTACTTGATCATCCCCAATTCTTAACCATGTAGGCTTTTTTTGAAAATACCTTTTTATAAGTAAAGCTGTGATGTACACATTTTTAGAAAAAAATTTTCTGAACTTGGATTTTTCCTTTAGGAGGATCTGTAGAAATTGAATTAGTGGATCAACACATATGAACATTTGAAAGCTCTTTACACATATTGAAAAAAAAAATTGCTTTTGGAGAAGTGAGACTGATTATACGCCCACTGCCTGCCCCCAACGGCTTTCAGTTTCCTCCACCTCTGCCCCACTGGGAAACCCTAACCAACCATCATGGGTTTCTCAGGGGGCCGACTGGCCTTTCTGGATGTCTGGGCAATATTAGCATGGTCTTCAATATCTCTGAAGTCTCCCCACCTGAGATAGAGCAGGGACTGGACTCTGGTGTCCTCAACCTTGACTGCCAAATCCAGCCTTCTTTGGCTATTTCTGGAAGAAGAAAATAAAAGCTCAAACTCTGTGCATCCCCAAGCAGCGTATCTTGCAGGAATGGGGAGGCAGGTGCTTACTAAAAGGAGGGCGCTTCCTACAAAGCCTGGAGAAGACCAGACCACACCAGTCTGTGCCACGGTGGACTCCAGCACTGACCTTTCACCCACTTTCCCCCTCATTACAATACTAAAATTACAATACAATACAATACTCCACCCAGAGGTGGAGATTTAACATGTTAACATGTTAACATGTTAAATTAGACAATTGATGTGTGATGAAGCATGACCTTGAAGTATACAGGTGTGAAGAAACGGCCACCTCTCCGGGCTCAGAGGCCGCTCTTTTCCCACCTATGTTTCTTTAAAAGCTTCTCCCTGATTTCTCCTGGGGGAGTCAGCCTGACAGTTCTTCCCTTTCTTCTGTGCCCCCCCATTCCAACCTAAGCCCCCCACTAAAGCCTTTCTTGTGCTTTTAAATTTGAGGTCCAGCCTGGTTTCTGCCATTGCTGGGTCCAAGGACGCGAGTCCGGTCACCCACACACACCTGCCAGGGAACCTTTGTCTCCCACGACAATATGGTAGAGCGCAGGCTCTCAGCCAGCCTCTCGGATCGAATGTCACATCATCTCTGCCCCTCAACCTCTCCCTCTGTAAAATGGGGGTTGTAACCGCGCGGGTCATGGAGGGCTTGAGGTGAGGCTTTTGGGAGCTACTGTGACTAGGGAACGATGAGAACACCTGCATGTTTTGAGTTCAGTGTTTTCAGTGCTCTGCTACTGCTCCTGGAAATTGCCACAGTGGAAGGACTTGCTCACATGACGGCCCTGCCATGATGGCTGCAGCGGGAGGAGAATGTCACGGGCAAAGTAAACTCCACACTGGGGAATACAGTTCTTCCCCGGGGCTGGGTGTGCGGCCTTGGGAGGGGAGGAAAGGTCTGTGGCAGGCCCGATTCTCACGTTCTCTGCTCCATGAAGCAAAGCTTGGATTCTAAAATTAAACTCCTCTCCACTACCCCAAACGGCCACGTGCATTTGAGTGTCGCCTGCATTAAGGAGCCTTTCTTCATCTGATCTCATTGCCATGGTTACACCTCCAAGAGCAAGAAACGCATGGTTGCTGCGGTTGTCAGATCAGGCCTACTTGTCTGATTCAGGCCCAGGGCTGCCAAGTTGCTGAAGGCTGCCCCCGGGAGGAGCTCACTGAGGCAGCCGGGGAAGGACCAGAAAGGCCTTCTGCTGGAACGCTGCGCCTGGGTGCCCGCGATGCAGACAAGCTCCCCAGCCCAGAGGCTGACTCTGTCTTGCAAGGAGCCCTCTGATGTGAGAACCGGATGGTGGTGTCGCCCCACGCCGTACGTGAGTCCCTCAGCCGGGTCCAGGATGCCAGGGCTGGCTAGGGTCGGGTGCCTGCCCAGAGGCCAGCAAGGAGACAGACACCTGTAGGAAATGCACAGAGGAAACTCCGAAGTGTTGGCCTGGGGCGGGACTCAACAGGCGCCCTCTAGCGGCAGTCTGGGGAAGGGTGCCCCTGAGCAGGCAAGGGACCGGGTTCTCTTGTCCCCCGTGCTCTCGGCTCGCCCCAAAAGAATGTGCCTTTCAGTGCCGCTCAGAAAGGGGACAGCAGATGGACTCCGGTGTGCCTGCAGGCTTGTGCCATGAAGGGTCAGAGTCAAGAGCTTAGTCTTTGAGGGCCATGTATGATCTGTCACATAATCTCCTCTCCCCACCCCTCCACAACGCTTCCAAAATATAAAAACCATCCTGAGCTCCTGGGTCACACATAAACAGACCTCGGGACAACCTCCCCTCTGGTCTTTTGTTATTCAGGGTGACCTCTGAACGGGCAGCGCCTGCATCACCTGATGGGCTCTTCCAATGCAGAGCCCCAGGCCCCGCGGCAGGCAGAACCCTTGTGGCAAGTTCACAGGTCCTGTTGTTTCAGCGAGCATGGCAGTCTCGGCCTGTGACAGTGTGTGTGTGTGTGTGTGTGTGTGTGTGTGTGTGTGTGTGTGTGTTTGTGTGTCCCTCTGACTACATGGTGAACTCCTGGAGGACAGGGAACCAGAACTTGCTCACATCCAAGTTCTTTGTTCCTTGGGTTTCCCTGTGTAGAGAAAGAACAGGGCAGAAGAGTTGTTTGCCTTTCTGAGCAAGGAATTCCTCCCCACCACTTGCCGTGATTCTTTCTAAATCTTCATTTCCTGCCTTGTAAAATGAGGTTCTGAATCCCTTCTTTCCAGGGCTGTTGGAAGTATTTGACTCTGTACCGAGGGTCCTTCCCTGTTCCTCGTGAGTAAATGGTACTTTGCAAGAGGCATCTCTCCTTGGAGTGACAGCTCTTGCCCTCAGGCAGAGTCCTGGGAAGGTCTGCGGCATTACACTGGGAAGAGACCTCTAACAGAAGAGCTGCGGAGAAGGTGTGGCCCTGAGAGCCCCCCACAAGCACCCTGGCCTGCCACACCGCTTGCATGGTGAATTAGCACCCCTTGACCTTGGCATAAAGCGGCTGATGTCTGTAAAGTGATACTCTCAAGTCCTTCCCCACTGGATAGGAATTTCGGGAATATAGCTATTCAGGTACCCAGTAGGGATGGGTCCCACGATGGTACCAGGACCCTGAATAACTACATGACAGCAGCAGAATTCTAAGAAACACCAGGAATAGACTCTTAGCAGTCTACCATTGGTGACTTCTTGGGAATGAGCACCATCTAATGGACAAATCTTATCATACACATCTAAGCCAGTGTTCCTTAAAGGTCTTTCTTCGAAACTTCAATAAGGAAAAAAAAAGTGATATATATCCCAATACATGTTTATTTATTAAGTTATATACATTATAACATCAGTAATGTATTATGCACTACGTATTAAATATAGCCATTCAATCAACCCACCCTTCAACCAATATATATTGAATTTATTGTGTTCCTGTTATGGGCCAGGCCCTGTCCTGGGAATTTGGAATATTTCCACAAATAAAAAAGACAAAAATGCCTGCCCTCGTGTAATCAGATAATAATCAATGCACTTAATTAGTAAGAAAATTACACAGTATGTTAGAAGGTAGTAAGTACTATGGGAGAAGAAAATGAGCAAATTGTGTGAGGGAGGTTGGGGGGAGTGGCGGTATTAGGGGCCAGCTGAAAGATATGACTTAAGTAGGACTCAAAAGTGAGAGAGGTGAGCACGTTGGTGTCTGAGTTTCTGGCACATTGGTCTGAGGGAACAGTACAGAGGCCCTGGAGCAAGAATGCCTGGCATGTTTGTGGAACAAAGGAAGCCTCTAGGGTTGGAGTGGAGTAAGACGGGGGAGTGGAAATAAACTCAAGGGTAGAGATCTTTGTGTCTTTTTTTTTTTTTTTTAGTTGTGTTATGTTAGTCATCATAGAGTACGTCATTAGGTTTTGATGTAGTGTTCCATGATTCATTGTTTGCGTATAACTCCCAGTGCTCCATGCAATCCATGCCCTCCTTAATACCTAATCACCAGGCTCACCCATCCCCCCACTCTTCTCCCTTCTAAATCCCTCATTTTGTTTTCTAGAGTCCATAGTCTCTCATGGTTCATCTCTCACTCCGATTTCCCCCCTTCATTTTTCCCATCCTTCTCCTAAAGTCCTCCAAGCTTCTCCTTATGAGACATGAAACCATATAATAATTGACTCTCTCTGCTTGACTTCTTTCACTCAGCATAATCTCCTTCAGTCCCATCTATGTTGATGTAGAAGTTGGGTAGTCATCCTTTCTGATGGCTGAGTAATATTCCATCGTGTCTTAAGGGAACATTCTGACTGACATTTTAAAAGCATTCTTCCAGCCACGGAGAGGAGACTAGTATTGTGGGTCAAAGACACGGACACCAACAGAGCCTAATTAAGGAGCGATTCCATTTCTCCAGTGAGAAATTAGAGTAGCTCAGCACAAAGGTGTTGTTGTGGTGAGGGCATGCCAATATATTTTTTAATGAACAGATGAGATAAAACTATGGAATTAGAAGCTTTAGTGTTTTCTTTCCATACCACAAGACTGGGTTGTACTGGAGATCACACACTTAGGCAAGGCAAGTTCTGAAGATCAGCAGGCTGAAGATGAATTTTACAAATTTGTACTAAATGTTATACAAGAAAAATGTTTCATGGAAGAGCATGCTTTTGTGCTGATGAGACTGGCCTGTTTCACAAGGGCATTGACAGACAAATTCAGTATTGGCAGTTATAGAACATAACTATACTGTAAATAATAATTGACTGTATATTTTCTGAAGGCAAACATGAATACATTCGCCCATTTTTGGATGCTGTGATATATTGATTGGACAACGGCCCTAATTTGTCCCTTCCTTTGTGTTATGTCTTTCCAAATCCTTCCTTCTAATGGGAGAGTCTATTTTCCTCCCCTTGATCTGCACTGCTCTTTGTCTTGTTCTGGTCAATGGAATGTTGGAAAAGCGATACAGTGCCACTTCTGAGCCCAGCCCTCAAGAGGGTGAACAGCTTGTATTCTCTTTCCCACGCTTTACCCCTGAGGTCATCAAAAGAACATGTCAGAGGAACAAAGGGATTTGTTTGAGCCATGGCCACCCGAGGTTAGCCACTAGCCTGCCCCCTGCTGGACATGGGAGAGAGGAATTACCAGGACAACCTCACCAAGATCAGCAGACCCAAACCGCTCCACCAGTCTGCAGACTGGTGAGCAATAAGTTGGCGTTATTTTAAGACTTTGACCTTGGGATGGTTGGTTACACAGAGCTATTGTGACAATAGATTACTGATGTAAATGCTGGGAGACACTATTGTCTTTGCTTGGTGTTTTGTCTATGATGTAACTTAAGATGACGGCACAGGGAGAGCAGAGGATCCGAGACAGGAGTCAGCCTTAGTTTCCAAGCACTTTATGGGAACCAAGTTTTCTTGCTTGTCAGATCTGGCCTTGCTTGTCAGATCTCTCAAGCTTGGGTTTCTATTGTGGCTAAGACCCCAGATAACCCATCCCATAACAGAGGTGGATCATGGTGGATTCATCCTAATAAAATGACAACTAGCTTATTTGTTTTGAGCAGGTAATATTTGTGCACGTAGTCCCATAGCAGGGTTACTGTTTAGACCAATAACACGCATGCTTCCTCAACAGTGAACCCTTGTTCAACAGTCCACCTTTTGGCATTTGCATCGCTGACAACAGTGAGCTGAAGGAGTCCAATTTTGTTTGGTGCCATGATTTTAACACTGAATAATTATTCATGCTTGCTTCCCTTCTGCCAAAAATCCTGCAAATATCCCAGTTTCATGATGTAATTTTTAGCAAAATTAGATTTGAATGGTTCAAAATTATGTAATTCATTATATTCAGCTTTAATAAAGATCACCATTTGATGTAGGCCACCAACAGGATCCCTGATAATGGCAGTTACACACCACACATGGTCTCATGGGACCTAAGTATGATAGCTAATTTGATCCCCATGCTTTTTTAAAATGAAATTCTCTGTTTGACTAGGGTCAGGGAGTTTGCATTTAGTCCATCAGTGAATTATTAATGTCCAATTCCAAGTTAATAGTCATGGAAAGACTTAAGTACCATAAAACTAAATATAATTAAGAGCTAAAATGTATTAAGTGTGTTTCCAAGCCTTTGTAATAAGGTGAAATGGTCATTGCATGATCTCTTAATGCCGTCTTGGAGTATTGTTTAAGAAGCTTGCCTGAGAGTCACATTTCTGTATTAGGAACATAACTTCCTCTGACTCATTCACTGGTCATAATCAACTGTAACCTCTTACAAAATCAGAGGTTAACTCGTAGAAGAGCTTTATACGTGTGCTTCTGAGGTCTATGACATTTAGTGGAGAAGGCACCATCCTTCTAAACTGGGGAAGTTGGAATGAAAAGGAAAAGGGTTCCCCAAGAGGAGGCATATCTGAGAGGAGACACAGAATTTGAAGGATCTTCTGAGCTTGTGAGAGTCATGCACTAACTCTTTGTATTTCTCCTTCCTTGGTGGTTTGAAGCTCATACTAGGATCTCAAATCAGTGTTGAATGAGCACTTTGAGGGAAACACAGAGAGAAGGCCAGATCTGGGTGGGAGAGTCATAGAAACCAAGTGCCACCTAAGCAACACTGCTCAACTAAATGGATTGCAGGAGGGGCCACACGACAGAAGGTCTCGGCATATGTCAATGCCTTAGTTTCTCATTTGAGGAAATGAGAAGGTCTTTTATTTCTAGATTATTTCATGCATACAGAAGGATTCATAAGTTTCTTAAAGAAGCCACAAGATGAAAGAACTTACCTAAAATAAGAAGTTGTAAAGTGTATTTATTATCTATTGCTGCATAACAAATTACCCCAAAACTTAGAGTCTTAAAACAACATGCATGTATCCTCTCATGGAGTCTGTGGGCTGGGAGTCCAGACCTAGCCTAGCTGAGTCCTCTGCCTTAGGGTCTTTCCTGGGACTGTGATCACCATGTTCATTGGGGCTGCAATCTCATCTGAAAGTTCAACCGGGGAGGATCCACTTCCAAGATCCCTCATGTGATGGTTGGCAGGATTGGGCTCCTTGTGGATGTTGGGGTAAAGACCTCAGTTCCTTGTTAACTACTGAATGGAGGACACCCTCAGTTCCTTGCAGGTGGCATGCTACACTAAGACAGTGGGTTTCATCACAGCAAGCGAGATGACAATGTGGGACAAAATGCCAGCAAGAGAGCAGTTTAGCAAGACAAAGCCACAGTTGTGCATAGCATAAATCAAAGAAATGATAGTCTATCCCTTGCCTTATTCAGTTCCTCAGAAGCAAATCACCAGGTCCAGCCCACACCAAGGGAGGGGCTTACACACAGACAAGATGCTGTGAGATGGGGAAAATGGAATTTCCTCCAAGTCTTCCTACCACAAAAAAGGTTCTGGTGAGATGGACCCCCCCTCATACTCTGCTGATAAAATTGTAAATGTGCACAGCTCTTTGGGAGATGTATTTAGCAATATGTGTCCAAATGGCAAATGTGTATGCTATATGGTCCAAATATTTTTTTTAAGATTTTATTTATTTATTTGACACACACACACACAGAGAGAGAGAGCAGCAGAGGGAGAGGGAGAAGGAGAAGCAGGCTCTCCACTGGGAACCCCATATGAGACTCAATCCCAGTACCCCAGGATTATGACCTGAGCCAAAGGAAGGCACTTAACAGATTGAGCCAACCAGATGCCCCTGATCCAGATATTCTAACTCCAGGACTATCATAAAGAAATAGTTAAAAACACAGCAAAAATCTGAGGACAAAGATCTTTGTTCTGATCCTATTTGGACACATGAAACATAGGAAGGCACATAAGTGAGTCCCATTAAGTTAGAACTATGATGTGCATAAATTTGAGGATATTCAGCGGTAATTGAAAATGAGCTTTGTTCACTTAGACATATATCTTACAAACAAGCATGTGGCTGAAAATACAGTCTTCGCTCAATCTTACTAATTGCCACATCTTATTCCATTATATGGATATTACATAAGTATTTTAACCCAACACTTGACAGAAGTAGATGGTTTGGGTGTTCCCATCTTGCTTTTATAAATGTTCCTATAAATAAGCTTGCCCACAGATTGCAGTTTATGTGGAGAATAAATCCCTAGAGATGGAATTGCTTAGGCAAAGAGCTTATATGTCTTCAGTGTAACTAAACTAAGTATGTGGTAGCAATACTCACACGCACTGACGTCATGCAGAGTGACAGCAAGCATCTACTCGTGATGGCAGCTTGAGACAGTCATCTCTTTCCCAGCTACACTTCCCACCCACATTCCTGCCAGTAAGTAGACTGAAGGGAAACTGTGCCAGAAGGCTCCAGAAGGCTCCAGAGGCAACTGAGCCAACAAGAATCCCTCCTGACATGTGGGTGTCTGGATAAAGGGCAGAAGAGCATCTTGTTGGTGCCTGGATCTTTCTTAAGCCACAGTATCTGTCACGCCAGTGCCACCAGGGCTGGGCAAAGGCCAGACCCACAGAACGATGGAGCCCTCCAGGCAGGAAGGAGCTATGATGAGGCATCAGTTTCCCCACAACTCGCAAGTGCTAGGGGCTTTGATATTCTCAGATTTCTCTACCTGCACAGAGGAAATGGGGAGTAGATGAGGGCAGAGGACTGCGCCCTGCTTGTCCAGAGGAAGGTGAGCCCTGTGTGCGGCCAGGTGAGAATCGGATTGAGAATTCAAACCAACCCCTCCACTGTACCCCAGGTCCCACCTAAGCCAGGCTGAAAACAATTTGTCTGCCCACCCCAATTTCACATCTACCAGCTGGCGGCATCTGCTCCCATGACAAATGGAAGCTTGGAGATGCCTCCTCAGCACCCGCTAGCAGGACAAAACCTATGGTATAGAGAGAGACAGGGAGAGGGACAGAGTGGGTGGACCTGGCCCTCTCCTATGCTCTCACACACTTCAGTTTGCAATCAGTGCTTCTGGAAGAATTTTTAAAAAGGACTAGTATACCCGTATTATTAAATAGGCAGGATTCAGTAGGATAAATGGCTGATTGTTTTCTTTCCCCATTGTCCCTTCCCTCTGCTCTTTGGGTTAGGTGTTTCCCTGTCCCCTGCATGAAGAATCAGGCAGGTCACCAAGCTCTTCTTGGTCACACTCGTAGAAGGAGGTGTTCTCAGGTCATTTTCATGCATAAGAACAGGCTCATTCTGATAATTAAAAAGAACAGTCTAGAATATTAATGGAAACTTCAAATTCTTATCCAAGTTTTATGTATCCTAGTGTCCTTGTGCAGATCTGACCCAAGTTTAGAAGACCTGATTGGGTGAAGAAGGGCCACTATAGGCATATATATGTCTTGTCCTGCTCAGGGGGATAAGAGAGTACCTACACATCCACCTGTTTGTCATGGGAGCAGATACAGATGGTGTGTATATACACATGAGTGCCTATGTCTATGCAGTAAGTAGTGTGTATGTGTGTATACAAACACCTGTGTGTATGTGCCTAGGTACATATATGTGTGTCTGTGTGTGTAAGTATAAACTCTTCCAGTTCTTCCACCCACTACTATTGGAAGTGATGGAAGGAGAAAAGAGGCAAGAAAGGTTTTACCAGGCTGGTGTTGTCATGACCTTTTTGGTGAGTGTTTTTGTGGGTTTCTTAGTGATTACCCTACTGAGGACTTCTGCCTGCTGTTCTCTTGAAATGGGAGACCCCTCTCTTCCTGGCCATGGTGTGATGCATTCTGCTGGGTCACATTGCCCCCACCTCCACCTCTAGGAATTCTCGCTAACGTAGTTCTTTTAAAGGCTCATCTGGGTCCACTGGTCCTTGGGGAAGTTCAACCATTGGACCCAGCAGTGGTGGGAGAGCAGCTTGCTCCCAGGACAGTCCTGGCTTCCTCAAGTTACTGCTAGAGTAACTAGCCTCTAACTTTGGCTATTAAATCTCTCAGCACCCTTCACATCCCCAGTGCCATCTGCCCCTTAGACAGGGCAGATGTTCCCAGAGGAACACAAATAAAGCTCTCTGAGCAGATTTTGATGCCAAAGAAACCTCTCACTAGAATGGAAAAGGGTGTCCTTCTCCTCTTACTGGGACAAACAGGGAAGGAAGCTTTGGTGGCATTCCAACAACCACTTCCACACATGCCTGGCTCCACTCTTCTTACAGTGGGAGGTTACAGACAGAGGTGGGTGCTCATCCCAGCAGAATCTGGGTCACCATCTCTGAGCATGACCCAGACAGGTGATCGCACATCTGGCTTTACATGGGGAGGTTCTCTGCACCTCTTTCTGCTGCTCTCAGCTTGGGGTTCTGATAAAAATTGGTGAAACTGACAAAGACCCCATTTTAACCTCATGCTCACCATTAAAACCTTCTTCACCATGGCTTGTAGGGAGGACTGGATCTCTATATACTTTGTTGTCCTATTATATTTCTTTAAAGAAATGATCAATGAACTCTTTAGCCTTCAAGAAAACAAAGAAAAATAAGCTATTTGAAGAATAAGCTTTATTTTACAAGAGAAAAGACTTTGGATGTAACTGTCATTTTTTCTAAATGTTTACATCAATTAACACTGTACATTTTTATAAAAGTTAATGCAAAATGTTTTTTAAATACAGGTAAATTTGTATTTACTATGCAAAAACACCATAAATTACTAGAAAGAAAGGATCCAGGATGTTCTATCCCAAGGCATGAATTTTTTTAACTTAATATTTTGGGGTGATGAAATAATTTCATTTTGTAGCTTTCATAATGTAGATAGCTTCTTTTCTCATTTTTATAATTATTAGAATTTCTAAATGCTATTCAATACAATTTTCTTTGTTTTTTACAACTAGAAAATCTAAGTTAAAATATGTCCATGGCCTGAGGTCAGTCTCAGGCTACTACTATGGCCCAAGGGCATCATCAGAATATGTAGAGTAGAGTCAGTCACCCATGATTGACTTTATTCTGAAAGGATTATGCATGACAAGATGGCGGTCTTGCCCACTGGGCCTGAAGGCAGATGGCTACTTCCCTCTGCTATGACAGAACCTTAGAACCTTGGTGTACTTCCTGTGAAGCATCTCAATAAACACCCTTGGGTCCTTTGTAGCCACCCTGTGTACAAATCATGAACAAATTAACATTCAATTCAGACTCAGTGCTGACTCTTTCAACTGGGGGACATGTATGTGTCACAAGATGAAGATCAGAGTTTTAGCCAGATTTGCTTTGAGCTATTCTCTTCAAAGCAGTGAGCAGGAAAAATTATACTAAATCTCTTCTGGGAAGGAATGTTTTTATATGAGGTTATTTACAACATCATTCTGAAAAGAAATTAGAATTTAAGTAATTTTCTGGAGTGAAATCCTAATGATCTTTAACCAGGATTTTATTTTTCTTAAATCTAGTTTAATAATAGTTGACCATTTTGATTTTCAAAAAAATTTGCCCACCAAAGTGGAACCTTTCAATAGAGCTGTTAGAGATCTCTACCCCTGAAGAGAGTTCCTTGAGATAAAAACATAAAACTCATAATCAAAATGTCTAGAAAATATTGCTAACAAACTTTAACCTTTTCCTAAGGCTCTCCAAATCATGTTGATGCCATTTGCTTGGAACTCAGAGCACAATAGGCATGATTTTTGACACTAAGGGTACCAACCTCCATTTTTTTTTTTTAAGATTTTATTTATTTTGACAGAGGGCAGTGGGGAGAAAGCACAAGCAGAGGAAGAAGGGGAGCAGCAGGCAGAGGGAGAGGGAGAAGCAGGCTTCCCACTGAGCAGGGAGCCTGATGTGGGGCTCGATCCCAGGACCCTGAGATCATGACCTGAGCCGAAGGCAGATGTGTAACCATCTCAGCCACCCAGGGAAATCCTGACCTCCATTTTGTTTAAGAAACATTGTCAGTTATTTAGTAATTGGGGTATAAAAGTAACGAGAGGGAAGAGGAGGGAAAGAGAAGAGAAAAGTTAGGAAAAAGAAAGGGGAGAAGAAAATTGTTCCTGCTCATGGGAAATGCTGACAACAACTTTCTCACAAAAGAATGGTGGGAATGGAGACACCCAAGAAGAAAGGAGTAAGGAATCAGAGAAGTTCAAGCTTCAAATCACTATGGGCTGCATGGGCTGCTCTCAGGACCTGGGCTTTTACTGGGATCTGGTGGAGGAGAGCCTGTGAAGATGTGAGGTGAAAGCCAAGGAGACCCAGGAGACCCAGTAGAAGGCTGAGGCTGATGTAAACAATCCAGATACAAGATGGTGGTAGCCAGAGCAGAGCGACAACCCTAGAGGTACTGAGAAGTGGCTGCCTTGTATTGTATTGTGATGGTAGGGACACCAGCTCAGGTGATTTAAAACCAATAGCTGCACAGGCATGTGCTGCTGAGAACAAGGCTAGAGCTGTTCTAGAGTTTCAAGTTCACTTCATTGACAAGGTAACAATCAACTCCTCTAACCAACTAGTTGGTCATAGTGGGCATAGCTTCACCATAAGGATGTTGTGAAATACTGTGCTTACCCTTGGCTTTGCTAAGGTTTTGTTCATTTTCTTTTCACTTAAACGTTAAACGTGGTGCCCTATTTTGGTAATTCTTCTGTCCTTAGTTCCCTGGTATGATGTTCAGCCTTTTCTTAATAAGGTTTCAAATCTGTCTTTGGAGTGATAATAAGAACAATAACAATACCTAACAGCGGACCCAGTGCTCCTTCAAGGCAGTGCAGGGCACCCAGGAGGTGGGTGCTGTTATTCTGTTATTATACTCATCTGAGGAAACTGGGCACAGAGTTAACTTGTGTTTACTCTCCTGGAGAACTGGGGATCCATGCTCTGAACTATCATGTCCCACTACCTCCCAACACAGCCTGTATTGTGGTCTTGTAATATTGAAGCAGGGCAAATTATATATATGAAACATGGTATGGGAGATCTGATAGACACACCTATAATGTGAATTTCAGTGTCCAATCTGTTTCTGTATTTCTGTATGTTATATCCATTTGGGGGTCAAGACCCAAAGAAAGACAGGATCATTCTGTCTTTACAGTGTCATCACCTAGAGAAGAAAACTCACACTCATACACCCAAGAGCCCAGCCCCACTAGAGGAAGCTAAGCCTCGAATGCACAGGGGACAGGGCTGATGGTAGGAATTCAGACACCAGCACGATCATTTAGGGCAATAAATCTGCTTCTGAGCAACCCCAGCTGTTACTCACCCATGGTGTCATGGGGTTAAAATAAGAATGAAATAAACAAACTAGAAAGAACAATCCTGGATTTTAGAGTCAAGGAGACTTGTATGTGAATCCTGGGTTCAACGCTTGCTCCCTAGATCGCCTTGCAGATTACCTCTCCTGCCCACCTATACCATGAAGATAACAATCCCCGCCCCCTTGGTTTGTGCTGGAAAGTCTTTTGTCCACTCAATTCCATGACCTCTTTCTTCTAAGGCTAGGAGCTATGGATCCAGAATCACCTTCCCCACACAATTCCAAGTCAAAGGCGAGCTCGCCTGGGATTTGGAGTGTGGAGGTGAAGCAGAAGCCACCAGCTCAGGTGGTCATGAAGGTGAGACAAATGGCTTCATAAACATCTCCCTGAGTTCCCACGTTGGTCTTCAGACATGGCAGCTCCTTGGACTCCCCAGTGAGTCCTGGTTTCACCACCTGTCTCATTGCCTCAGGCTGAGGTCATCTGTGACTCTTTCTGCCTCCGTCTGCCTGCAGTCTCGCAGACCTCTCTCTCTTAGTTCCTCTGATGTTTGCAGAAGCCCCGATTCCCGTCAGGCTCACAGTGGTTCTCTTGTCCTCACTAAATCCAGGCTGAGGCACTAGGTTCAAATGACAATACACACAGAAAGTTGGCATCAGGAAATGGGTAGGACCGAGTTCTTTGGTATCTCAGAGTCATCATGAAGAGGACATTTGGGGCAGTGTTTTGTACCAATGATTCTCTTTTTCCTTGGGTGTCAGAAGACTCTACATAGACATCAGTGTCCACAGTAGTAAGGGTCTGGAGAAAATGCAAGTGGATTTGAGGCCTGGCTCCAGACCATTCTTGCTGCGTGCTTTTCACTGAGTTACCAAACCTCTTAGAGCCTCATTAACTTGTCTATGCCTTTCTAATTAGTACGGTTAGACTGTTAAGACTTAATTTGAGATTTCAAGAGCATATGAATGAAACACCGTGCACAGACCTGGCATGTAGGAGGGATTCAACAGAAGTTGGTTCTCTTCTCTCCACAGTAAAGTGAGGGGTATGTCCACAGACTTGGGAGCCACTCGGGGCTCCTGGAGCATCAGGTGCGAAAGGGAGAGAGTCCAAGAAGTAGGTGTGAGTCCAGGTCAGAGAGAGCCTTGACCATCCATCTCCATCTTCCTCCTGAGAACAAAGAAGAGTCACAGTAGAGCTGAGAACACGGTCACATCTTCATTCTGGGAAGATCCTTTCTGCAGAAAGAAGGGGATGGCCTACAGGGGACTGGGTGGAGGATCAGAAAGGCAGGAGAGGCTGTGGGTTCCTCACATTAGAGAAGGGGCAGTAGGGGGAGAGAGGAAGGAAGGAGTTTGTTAGAGACTTAGGTGGTCATTCAGCTGGATGTCATGTCAACTACAGACACATGGAGCCAAAAGTCTAAGGCACAGGCAGGATCTTCCAGAACAGAATCCAGGATCCAGGCTACTAGAAAGGGATTTATTTCCTTCTAGAGGGTCTGGAGTTAGAGGTTTCCACACGTGTGTAGCTGTAAGCCTGGGCTGCAACCTGAGCTCAGTACATCATATCCAACAACGGAGGAGACCCCAGGAAGGGGAGAGGCAGCTACGTGGCATTGCCCAGGGCGGGATCAGCAAGGAGAAGACAGAGGTCTTGACAGACCACAGGTTCCCCCCACCCCCACCCTGAGACAGTCAAAACAGAGGCCACTGTGACCATTTTGCAGATGGGTAGACTGAGGCCCTGAAAGAGGATGGGGCATTTTGTCTTACTCCTTCCTCCATGCTGGCTTAAAGAATAATCAGATCAGCAAATCATCCTTTTTCTTCATCCATTCTTCTGCCAGCCTAGCTCTCCAACCTCACTATCTTGAACGTCTGGCTGGACCCCCTGCCTCCAGAGTCCAGAGTCCCCCCACTCAGTGAGCCATGCTCACCATTGCCAAAGGCCCTGAGAGATGCTTTCAGTGGCAGACCTGAGAAAACACACAGGTGCTTCGTGCCCGCCCCCGTTAGCTTTTACACAAATGGTTTAATCACAGCAATATTTCCAAGCAGTAGGTGCTACTATCCCCATTTTGCAGGCAAGGAAGCAGAGACCCAGAAACACCGACTACATCGCCTAAAACCACTCTGCCGCTGAGGAGTCGTGTTTACACCTCAGCACTTTGTTCCACATCTGGCCTCCTTCCCACTGACTCCCTGCCTGCGGAGTTTGCTTTCTGGTAAAGTAGAAAGACACACAAATCATTCATTGACAGACATGAAGGTGTTCTTAGCACCAAGGGCCCAGGGAAGGGAGGCCTCCTCCAGCCTGGAGGGTGAGGGAAGACTTCTGTAGGCGAGGCGGAGGGCGCGGTGTTGAAGCAGGAGTCTTCAAGCAGAACACACGTGGGAATCTTCTGAGACGTCAGAGGGTTGTGGCGCTTCCTTGTTCAGACCTTCTAGGGACTTCCCACCACACACAGCATACAAACCCAGCTCACCTCCCAGATCTGGTCTCCACTTACCTCCCTGATACCATTATCCTCCAGTCTTCCCCTTGTCCCCTAGGACACCCCTTCCCTGGCCTTCTCTGCTCCCCGGACCTGCCAATCTTACCCCGGACTCAGGGCCTTTGCACTTACTCTTCTTCTTGCTCAGCGTTTTCTTCCCTCCTGCTCTTGTTCCTTTGTAGCAGGCTCCCTCCAGAACAGCCCTTCCTGATCACTCTCGCTCACTGTCCCCAGAGTCGTTCTTTATCATGTCTCTGTTTGTCATATTCTAAGTGCTTATCAGTACCCACAGCGCTCTATCCATCTACCAGTCTGTCTGCCTTTCTCTATCCATCTGTCCATCATTTCCATCCTACTCCCCTTCCCCCACCACCACTGGAATGGAAGTCTTCCCTGTTCTGCATCCTGGTGTCTAGGTCAGCCCTCCTGCAAATGTTGGGTGAATGGCCAGCTGCTGATGGGCTTCAGAAGGGAGGCTTCCGACTGCAGCAGGGGAACTTTCTGGAGGGAGGACCAGCGTTGGAGCCAGTCAATAGGCATTTGGAAGAGAGAAGACGAATACTGGAGTGCAGTTTAGCCCTTCTTGTCCTCTGAAACAGGAATGCAAATGCAAAGTGGGACATCCCAATGAACTGTTCTAAAGTACTCGAATGGATGAGTGTCAGACGAGGGGCCCGGAAACCTGGCTTCTGGTCCTGACTCTGCAAGTAATTTAACCCCCCAGTCTCCCCTCTCTGGACAGCCTGCAGTTTGGCTGTCTGAGAAGGGAGCGGGTGAAGGTCAGTGGATCCCTGCACCACCCTTGACCTTGCAAACTCCAGGTGAATACATTATCAACACCCTTGCCCAGTCACTGCCCACGTAAGAAGTGGAGCTGCTTATTCTAGACGTGGCCGCACACATTCGGGCCTGCCACCATTAGGCACATGTCTCAAACATAGCAGGATCTATTCTGAGCCTCCAGGAGGACGTCACAGACCCTGTTGTCACACAGCCTGTGTGCTGTCCCAGGGGCCTAGAAGTCAGCCACCTGCAGACTGGGAGTGTGGGTAGTAACTCCCGATGGCCAGCAGGTGGCGCGGCTCTCCAAGGCACTGAGCTTCCCAGCTAGAAGGTCATTTGCATGTCCTTGGAGCTGGATGGCGTGCAAAAAATAGCCAAGGCTAATGTTTAGTAAATATGTTCCGGCGCTGGTGCTGGCTCCCAGGGGATGAGAAGGGACTGACACATAACTGGATCCGGGAAAAAAGTGCAACTTGGGAAGCCGGCTGAGAACAACCATTCCTCTCTTGAGTTCCTGTCGCCAGTCTCAGTGGGGAGCTGGGTGTGGGAGTCCCGCCCAGGGGTCCCCACATCTCCACCCAGAACCCCCCACCCCCGCTATCACCCCATATGGCCTCCTCCCACAGCCCTGACCTCAAGGCCACAAGGATGTTGCAATCTTCATTTTTGGAGCGAACACAAGACAGAGGTTTCTCTGACCCAGGGGCTTTGGCCTGTGGACCCTGCAGCTGTCTCCACCAGAGGCGAAGGCAGGCAGGGGCCGCGGAGAGGACCGAGCGGTCCATCTTGTCTGAGATCTGTTTTTGTTCTCTGACAAATTCAACAAACATCCACTGAGCCCTTCATCCGTGCCAGGTTCCCGAGACAGAGCTGGCCCCGCATTCGGGAACTCCTGCCCCAGCAGACCCACAGACAAGTACACAGACGGGGTGACCGCTCTGGGCAGGTGGCCTCACAGCTGGTCCCCAGAGGTGAGAGGGCTCCCTCCAACTCTGGTGGGGACCCTGTCGGTGTGGAAGCTTTCATAGAAGAGGTGACACGTGAGCCGAGAAGTAAAGGAGGAGACGGGACGGGAGTTCCAAGCAGATGGAGCTGCCCAGGCAGAGGCAGGGTCATGAAAGAGAGCCCAGGGTCTGGGGGCTGTTTTGATGTTGCTGAATTTTGATTTTCAGCAAACAGGTGGACAGGACCGTGGCAGGGAGCTGTCTGCCGAGGTAGGCAGCAAATGAAACCTGGAGGGCCATGTGTGCCCTGGTGAGGGGCCCTGCATTATGAGAGCAAGAGACAGTCCCCAAATGGCTTTATGCAGGAGAACAGCCTGGAGACAGTTCAGAAGAATGACCGTGACCGTGGCTTGGGGCTGAGATTCATGAGAGAGCCGTGTTGAGAAGGCCAGAGCCCGCCTGACAGATCAGAGCTTTGCAGTGAGATGCTGAAGCCCAGCTTAGGGCTGAGGCCTCGAGGACAGAGAGGAGGCAGAGAAGGGGCGCCCCAGGAGGAGGCTGTCTGCCTGCAGCAATGTCCGCCTGAGAAAAGGGTGAGAAAAGGCCGGTCAAATATCCTCCTTTCCATAAAGGCCCTGGAGAAATCCTCAAGATGTAATTTATGTGTAAATCAGCCTGCATTTTCTCTGGCTAACGGCAGAGGATATTTGAAGATCTTGTCAGCCTCTTTCTCTGTTCGCTGATTTTCTCTGATGAAATCGTTTGGAAATCCCAAGTTTGATAGGACTCGGGAGTGTCCAAACCTCAGCTGTGTACACAGTGTCATTTTCAGTTTCTCCAGAGCCGCTGCTCTCAATGAAGCATCAAAAACAAACAGATGAGATGAAGCCAGAATCCCAAAGCAGAAGGGATGGGAGCAGGAAGCAGCCAGGATCTTCTTCACAGTTGTTTTTACTTACTGTTCGCCCGGGGTTCTCCAAGCAGGGCCCATCACCCACTCTCCCCGCCCACGCTTGCCCAGGGCCAGAGGCAGCTCGGGCTCGGGGAGACAAGCCAGCGCCTGGACACAGGGACGGCGCCTTCCAAGGCCCCTTGCTCTGCATCTGCTGGATTCATCTACTCCGGGAACTTTCTAGAAAACCACTGCATGGCTCACGGTGGCTCTTCCAGCAGTGAATCCCCCAGGGAGGGCGGGCAGTGTCCGTCCTGAAGGCCAGGTTCACAGTGCCGGCCTCGCTCCACAGCGCCAGCCTCCAGGGCCACGTCCGTTGCTTGGGAGGGGAGGGGACAGGTCCTGAGCCCGGCCCCTAACATGGAGCTCTGTCCTTGGCAGGATCCCACTGCTGTCCGTGGGCCACATGCCACTGAGAAAAGTCCCCAAAACACCAGGGGACAAGAGAAGGAAAAATAGAATCTCTGAAAGGCCGAATCAGGAGCTCCTTTGAGATCCGGCGTTTCTCCCTGCCATGTGCTACATGTCAAGACTGTTGCCTCCATTTACTGCCAACCAGCTCTGCAGACTTTAGCCAGTCGCTTAAACTCTTGAGCCCAAGGCATATTTTTTCCCCAAGTAAAAGATGATAGCGTTGGACGGATGGCCTCTAAGTTCCTTCACAGTTCTCTCAATGACTCATTGAGCAAAGATTTGAACCGGGAAACCCTCAGCCCCAGCACTAGGGCTCACACTCCCACGAGGCACAGAGCCATGAGCAAAGTGGCAGAGTCCTGTCATGCCAAGGCATGAGGGACAGGGGACTTACAGAAGAGGCAGTGAGTCACCCTTCGGTGGAGGGTCAGGAAGTTTCCCGAGAAGCCACGGGTTGCAGGGAGAGGAGGGTCCTGACAGACCCCAGGGTGGATGTGGCCAGGTGGGCAGAAGAAGCAGGGTCCGGACCCGTGAAGAAGCCTCATGGTGGTGAACTGGTGTGTAGTTCGCTCCACCCCTGGGGAGGATAGGTCGGGTGAGGTGGAAATCAAGCCTGACATTTTAGCCGGAGTCCGGGTCATGAAGGGCCTTGAGTGCCATGCTCCAAGTTCAGCGTCAGCACCGGTTCTGCCAGAAATGAGCAGAGGACAGGAGCCCCAGGATCTACGCGTGAGAGAAGACCTCTGCATGTAGTAGAAATCTCAGAGAGTAACCGAGCTAAGGCTTTATTTCAGCTCAGAAATTCATTTTTAGATAGTCAGCCACAGGTCCCTTGTTCGGTACAGACTCCGGCCATCCGTGAACTTCAGGGCCTCATCCCAACAGTCAATTCCATTCCCTTCCAGGGAAACTGAGGGCAGAGCAGTCCTGAGTCTGTGCCAGGAGTGAGCTAACCAGTGGTCATGAGGCTGGGTTCCAGAACTCTGGGGAGATTTCCAGAAGGAGCCAGGACTCCTTGATGCTCACAATGACCAAAGGCAACCAAGGGCTGAGACACTCAGGACAGCAGCCACAGGTGGTCCAGAGGACGGGCCCAGGAGGCCAGAGGAGGAGAAATGTCCCGCAGCCTTGGTGGCTGCTCCCAGTGGGGACACTAAGGACTGGCGACTTATGCAGACCTCGGTTTCCGTGCAGGCTCTGCCATGACTTCAGATGAGTCAGCTTCAGTTTCCTCCTCTGTGAAATGGGGCCAACACTACCTTCCTTGCAGGGTTATGTGAGGGTTAAATGAGACCAGGCATGTAGGGCAGAGATGCATATGCTGCTGAGAAGCTGGGGTCCCTCCAGGGGGACCCTGTTCCAGCCCCCTTTTCAGTGTAGCAGGGCCAGGAGACGGAGTGTCAGCCTCAGAATAAGGGTGGGAGCAAGGTCACACGCTGAAACCGGCCTATAAAGCCCTCTCACATGATCTCCATCTCCTGTCTTTCATCTGCCCACCAGAGGTTGGTGGGCACAGGGGCCTCAGAAGCCAGGTGTTCAGGATGGCAGGACCTCCCTGCCAGCCTGGCTGCTGAGGAGTTCACGGACTGGAGTTCCCATGCCCTTCCCCCACCAGCTGACCTATTGGGGGAGCAGGTGTAAACATCTACCATACTGTCACAGGATGTCAGAGCGACGTGCTCTGTGAGTTAGGGTGACCCTCACAATCCAGTGTTCAAGGAAATACTTTGCGTGATGTATAGAAAGCGTTCAATAAATGAATTCTGTGAACGGATAGGTCCCCAGGTGTCTAAGCCTATGCCAGGCAGTGAACTGATTAGTCACAGAAAGGATCTGTGAGTACGAAGCACTCCCATCTTCAAGGAGTTGGTGGGCGATTAGGGCAGAGTGTGAGAAGACCTCTGGCAGGGGCGGGCCTGGGACGACTGGTGCCATGCTGGAAGGTCAGAGGGCATCACATTTCGCCTTCACTCTCACTTCCCTTGAGGAGCCCGGCCCTGCCCCCTCAAGTGTAGGTCAGGGGCGACCTGCGTGACCAGGAGAGAGTGTAAGGGAGACGGGAATGGGTGAGAAGGCCTGGTGCAGGCAGCTGGGGGCTGATGGTGGTTGGAGCACAGGTTATGACTGGGGAGATGTGGAGCTGGATGGGAAAGTGACCATCAGAGCCCGCACAGCACGTGAAGGGGAGGAGGGAGTGTCTCCTAAGTAATGGTGTGTGACTGAAGAGATGGAGGTGGGGGAGAGAGGGAAATACATGCTCTTCATTTTTTAATTTTTTAAAAAGATTATTTGAGAGAGAGAGAGAGAGAGAGTGAGCAAGCATGGGCGGGGAGAGGGAGAAGGAGACTCCCCGCTGAACAGGGACTCTGATGTGGGGCTCTCCCATGATCCTGAGATCATGATCTGAGCCAAAGCCAAGAGTCAGACACTCCACAGACTAAACCACTCAGGCGCCCCCAGTATTTGCTCATTAAACACATTAGTCCAGCTGAAGTGTAGACCACAGTCCTCTCGGAGGCAGGGAGATCAGATGCTCCTGTCCTAATGCCCAGAAGGTGCTGGTAGTGGTAACGGCTCAGGCTTTTGACCACTCACTGGGCTAGAAGCATTATTTAAGCGGTTCACATGAATTACCTATTTTAACCTCTCAAGGACTTATGTCAGCACAATGATCATCCCCAACTTAAAGGGGAGGAAACAAAAAATGCTACAAACGTTAAATAAATTGTCAGAGCTAACACAGGCCAAATCTCCAACTCCAGAACCCACACTTGGGCCCTCAAGCAACAATCACTGCTCTGTACGAGGGCTAAGAGTCACGATGGTGGGGGTAGAGAATAACTGTAAAGCAAGAAAAAGCAGAAGAACCTACAAGACTTGGCGGAGCCCTGACAGCTTCTCAGCCCTTGAAGCTTACAGGAGGTGGCCCCACCTGCTGTTTTAGTTTCCTAGAGTTGCTGAAACAAACTACCACAGAGCAGGTAGCTTAAAACAACAAATTTGTATTCTCTCGCAGCCCTGAAGACCAGAGGTCCAAAATCAAGGTGACATCACGGTTCATTTCTTCTGGAGGCTCTGAAGGAGGCTCTGTTCCTTGACTCTCTCCTAGCTTTTGGTGGCTGCTGGCAAGACTTGGTGCTCCTTGCCTTGTACTTATATCCTTCCATCTTTACCTCTGTCTTCATGTGACCTTATCTCCTTCCCTTCTCTTCTAAGGACACTTGTCTTTGGACTTAGGGCCTGATCCAGGATGATCTCCTCTTGAGATCCTTAACTAAGTCTGCCAAATAAGGTACAATTTACATTTCCAGGTGGACGTATCTTTGGGGAGAGCACCATTCAACCCACCAAGATTGAGAACTCTCTCCACCAAGGCTGGGAACACAGAAGGAGAAAGATGGCGTGGGTAAACTATCACAAGCGCCATTTTTCCTATGCTGAGATAACAGATTGAGATTTCTGAATGGTGATATCTAAAAGGTGTTTAGATAAATACGTCTCAAGCTCTGTGGGACACAGAGACTCAAATGCTGAGACTCAAAAATCTTTAGTACATGGACAAAGGAAATGCCCCAGGAAATACATATTGAGACAGAAGTGACAGGAGGAGCTCATATAAGAGCCTGAGAAGAAATAGCCCATGGGCTTGAGACTGGCCCGAGGAGTCACAGAAAGGAAGAGAGGGGTGGAAGTAGGAGGGAGTGGGCATGGTGATAAAAGCCATGGAGCAGCCTGTGTGAGGTCCCCAGAAGTGGCCCAAGGGCTTAGCTTCCCAAGATTGGTTTTGGGCCTTAGTGAGCACAGCTTCAGAGGAGGGTAGGGGGTAAACTCCAGATGTTATAGACAACATTTTCGTAAAGTTTGGTTGTGAATGGAAGGGAGAGATGGGGCTGTGTTCAGAGGTGGACACAAGACAGAAGACCCTGGAGCTCAAGGGACAGATCTGAGGAGAAGAATGGAAAGGCGAGTGATGGAGGGGATAATCAATGGGCAAGTGAAGAGCAGGGGAATCAGATCTGAGATGTCATAGGAAGGATAGGGCCTTGTGGGGGTGGCTCTGGAGAGGAGGCTTTTCAAGGATGGGAATGACTGCAAGTAGTCTGTCGTTGTGAAGTCAGGAAGTAGAGGGAGATGGTACCCTATACTGCCTATTTTCTCTGTGAAGTGGAAGATAAGGTTATCTGTGGGGAAGGAGTGGGAAGTGGAGGGTGGGAAGTTTGAGAACCATCAAGATTTTAAATAGCTACTATGGGAAACAAAGTTGACTCGGGAACAGAAGGACTTCTTGGCAGCATCAGGGTTGAAGACCATGAATGTTCTCTGGCAGCTTTCTCCACAGTTGTGTGAATTTCCCCAGAGGTCCTGGTGAGGCTCAGAGATGGTTTCACCAGAGCGGAATTAGGGATATCTGGGAAAATTCACCAGAAGGCTAGCAGGGCAGGATGTCCACAGAGAAGGTTGAAGGGATGGGCCCTAAAAGCCACCCTGAAGAAGGAAGGAAGGAAGGAGGGAAGGAACGAGGGAACGAAGGAACGAAGGAAAGAATAGCTCCGACAAGAGAGTAGAGGGGTTAGGGTACTGGCAGTTTTGAAATACACAAGTGTTAAGGGTAAGGGACAAAGGCTCCAGAAGATGGTGGTATCTAAGATGGTGGTATCTAAACTGAGGCCCCAAGAAACAAGGAAGGTGTCATCCTATGTCAGGTTCCCTAGAAGCGGAGCCTGAGGCAGGGATTCTTATGAAAGTGATTCTTTGAGGGGGTGCCCTCAGGGGAAGAGGAGTAAGGGAAGCAGGAGAAAGCTGAGGAAGAAAGCTAAACAAGGATGTAGTCTTGCCTGGCGGCTAGTTTCAGCCAAGGCATCTCTGGGGCACAGACTGTACCAACAAATTGGCCCCAAACTGAAGGCAAGGGACCAGTCTTTTGTACCCCGGTGCCAGTCAGCTGTTAGTCACTGGCACAAGATAGCCCCATCTGGTCAAGGGTAATCCTGCAGAGAAAGGACCAGCTGCGAGCAGTTGGCCGCCCACATTTACAGGACGCACAAGTCTGCCACCTCAGTGTGAATACAAGTTTAGGAAAGGCACCAATGGCATCCACGTCCCAATTCCCACCTCTACATAAAAGGGTTCAGGGAGAATCAGCAGCTGCCTTGAAGGGAAGCAGCTGGGGAAGTTGCATCCTTGGGGGTAACATTACTGGATTTTCGACACTTCAGGATATGGGATATTTGATGACAAGTCCAAGGGACAGGAGAAATTGTTTCCCACAGATCAGCAGTTCCAGCGGGGGAAGGGACAAAGCCTTGGAGGAGGAGGGTAGAAGGTTGAGAAACAGAGTAGGTGATGCATCTGAGAAAAGGCAGGGGACCCAGGGGCTTAGCTTAGCTAAAGCACATAGAGATAGAAGGGTCTGTGGGGCCAGCTGGGGCAAGGTCTCTAGCCTGGTGGGAGAAGAGAACCGGGCCTCTGGGAACATACCTGCTTCCTCTCAGATGGGTCAAGCTCTCCTCGTGAGCAGGGCAGCGAGTCAAAGAATCAGCTTCAGGACGGCTATCCACGATCTCTCCGTCCAAAGACCCACTCTGGAGCCTGACACTCCCACCTGGACCTGCACCCACTTGCCTGTGAGAATCCTCTGGAGGAACACGTCAATGGTTTGGACCCCAGAAAGAGAAGGAACACTTCATCTCCAGCTGGCTGACTTTCCAGCCCATCTCAAAGGCTGAGCTCAGGCAGGGCCTGTCCTCCCAAGGTCTGTGTAGGCAGCTGAAAAATGTGTGTTCTAGTCTCAGCCATCAGCAGAAGCAAGAAGTTGGCCTGAGGATGTGTCCCACGGTGCAGCAAATGACAAGAGGGCCATCGGGTATGCCCTTGCGGTGAGCAGTACGCTCCTGGAGCCCAGCCAGGCACGCGGGGAGGAAGAGTTGTGGGTCTACTGCAGGTTTCTGAACGCTGGTTATGACTTTTTCTTCTTTCAGTATGTGACCCTGTCCCTAGGACCTGTGAGTGAGTAATTTCCTTGACCATCACAGAGCTCCAGGTTTCCTAAGTGTTGAGCAGAAGGACTGGCATTGTCCATGGCATCAGAGAACGAGGGCACTCTAGCATGTCTCGTGCTATTTGAAACTTACTAGGTGGCTTTGGACAAATTCCTTGCCCTCTCCAGATACCATTTGCTTCATCTACATGGTGGAGGAGGCCGCTGCCAACTTTCCAAGGCTTTGGCATTAGACCAGGACAAAAAGGAAACCTTCCTAGCACAGGTCCTAGCAATATACGTGTTCGGATACTGTTCCTGCTCAGGACTGTGCCCCCCAGAGGGCTGTCCCAAAGACCCAGACATCTTTGTATCCTTAACCCTGTGGCCAGAAGCAGTGTACCTGTGGCAGAAAAGGAAAATTCTGTTCTCCTTCCACAGACATGCCTGTGGACACGGCCTTCCCCGGACTTTCCAATGCTGGGTCCAGGCTGGCCTGGTGTCCAAGCAGGACAGGTGTGGGGGACACACACCAGTGCTATTAGCCGGGGCACGCTTCACGAGCAGCCACCGGGCGATGCGCAGGAGCCTTCCTGGAAGCTCCTTTCTCTTCAGAATCAATCTTTGGACCTAGAAAGGAATCGTCAGAGAGAGGTCATGCACAGATAGAAATCCTCTTATTTGCATACCTTGTGCTTTTCTTTGGTTTGTCTGAGGCTAGAAGGTGACTGAGTAGATGCACAAATGCGAGTCCTGAGCTGGACATCACGGGGACAGAAGGGCTCTGCGGCTCCCCCAGCTCGCACACTGTGGAGAGGCATGAAGGGAACCCGGGAAAAGCACTGTCGGAATCCGGGAGCGAGCAGGGAACAGCTCTGGGTTCCCCTGGTCTAGGGCAGGTGTGGTGGCCCATCCGCCCTGAGCTACCATGCACAGGCAGCTGCCTAAATCCCCCACAGGGGGACCCACCATGACACCAACTTCTAGTTCTGAGGCCCCAGAGAAGGGTCGTGATCTCCGTGTATCTGAACCCGAGAGGGCAGAACAGCCAGGATGCCAGACCCACGAGGCAGGTGAATCAGAGGCGACGGTTCTAACACTGATTCGAGAGTGATCTGGGGAGGATGTGGAAAATGGCAAAACCTCACATCTCGCCTTAGACTCAGCAAGTAAAACCCTTCACAGAGACCGTTGGAGGGCCTTCTCATCTCTTCAGGCCAACGATTCGGGCCGCTGAAGTTCCCAGATCACCCCAGCGAGGATCTAAGCTTGTGAGGACAGCCCTAACAAAGTAACACAGGCTGGGTGGCTTCAAAAAACAGACGATTTCTCACAATTCTGAAGACCAGAAGTCTGAGGTAAAGCTCTCTGCGTAGTTGGCTTCTCCTGAGGCCTTTCTCCTTGGCTGGTCCACAGCCGCCTTCCTGCATCTTACGTGGCCTTTTCGCTGTGTGTCTCTATGTCCTGACACCGGTGTTAGTGCATTAGGCCTACCCGTAAGACCTCATTTCACCCTAATTACCACTTTGAAGACCTAATACCTTCTCCTAATACAGTCACATCCTGGGGCTCTGAGGGTCAGGAGTTCAACAGGAGGGACACAACGCAGCCCATGATAGCCTATAACTCGTTGACGGAGCGAGCTGGCACGGTAGGGAGCTGCTTCATTCTTTCCCATCAATCCTCATGAATGTTCTCCGTGGACACCCACTCCATGCCCTCCCACACCAGCCCTGGACAAAGTCTTGGGCTGGTCTCTGCTCTTTCACTCGCCCTCAGTAAATAAAACAAATGTGTCTTTTTCCATCTTAACCAAAAACTCTACCTTTTTCTCCAGGCATTTCCAGAACTCACCATATTTCTCACCTGTGGCATTCAGGAGACCCCCCCCCCCATTCAGAGTCAGGTCTGCGTTCCTGCATTTCCGCCAAGCTCTCTTAGGTGGGTTTATCACTGCTCCTGCTGGGGAGCCAGGTGGATGGGCAGGGCACCCACTCCTCTCTCCCATGAGCTGGGAGTGATACGCAGAAACCTGAAACTCTAAAGACATCTTCCCTGCGCACTCTACGACCTCCTCTTTGGCCAAGGACTGAAAAACAAATTTTGCCATTTATTCCCTCGCCCTGGGTCATTGTTGGGCATACATACATTCTACTGGGGTCAGCCTGTGGGGTCTCAGCAGAAAGTCTCAGGGTAACATCTTATACAATTTGTTTTCACATAATTTCCAAGTCAACAGCAGTCTTAGGGGATCTTAGAGCTAGAAACCAAGTCCCTGGAAGAAGGGACTGGTCCAAGGGTGCCCGGGGTGGGGGGCCGGTGAATTACAGAACCAGGCTTACAGTCCCACTGGCACAGCTCCCTGGGTTCTAGTCTTCCCAACACACGGTTGTTCCGTTGGACTGAAATCAACAGTTTCAGACCCACGTTTTCCAAACTGAATAGTGCATCGTTAAAAATATATTGGATATGTTTTAAAAATGCCTCCAACTCTGTGTGTTACAGAAGCCTTTTGTCTCCATTTCCCTGGGAACACTATTGTCTAGAGGGGTCTGATTGCAAAAGGAAGAGAGGGGAATAAATCATTATTGAGGTCACGGAGAAGAGCTTGGCCTGACCACAAAAATTCATGCCTTCTGGTTTGTCCCCAGCATAGCAGGCCACTCCTGGGTTGAGAATGGTGTGAGTTCTCCCTCCCCCTTAGCTTTCTCTCCTCCCTCCCTCATTCTCCACACCTCCCCCAACAGGAGGATGTTTAAATTCTGGAAGTGGAGCTCCCATCTGCTCACGTCTTCTCCTATCACCATGGTTACTGGGCCCAGAGTGGTCTCTGTGGAGACAGAGGCAGAACAGTAACCAGGGGCAACTCCACAGCACAAGGCTATAAAAGTGAGCATCAGTTTGTAACCCCCCATTCCACTGGCATGCCCACACTCACACAATTTTGTTTTTTTGAAGTGCCATGTCAGATTTTAAAGGCCTTTGATCCAGGACAAAAAAACAAAATATGTTCAGTAATGCCCTATGACTGTATTAAAAATTCACTCTTCAGGCAGTGCTAGGTCTGTACACGGGGGTGAGTGGTGCGGGTGGTGAAAGGGTCAGATCTCAGCCCACCTCAGCCACACCCCACGCATGGTCCACGGTCCAGGTAGGGGCAGAGAGCAGGGATTCATGGGGGTGAGTTCCTAAGTCTAACCCTGATACAAAAGACAACGGGAAAAGTGGATATCTGTAATTCCTGACCCCTGGGGATCTGACTGGGTCCCCCAGCATAGCCTCAAGGACATTCAGTTTCATTGCCCAACTTCATTTTTTCCAGCCTGGTGGCATTTTTGTTCACTGAGCTCTGGGGTCACATGCAACAGGAAGAGAGAGAATGCGGACACCTGCAGTGGTTTGGAAGGACTTTTCATTTGATGAGAAAGAGAGCGAGCTTTAGAATCAGAGGGTCTCCACTTCCAGACTGGGCTTTTGCTCTGGGGGGCTTGCATGGTCGTCTCTCCTTCTGGGAAGCCAGTGGGGCGGCAGGGTGCAGGGTTAGGGCAGAGCACCTCAGTCTGGGTGCACGTGGCATTGTCTGCGAGTATGTCAATGATGTCAGTGTCCCGGGTCCACCCCCAGACATTTGAACCTCCCAGATGATATCAGTGAGTGGTCAGTTTAAAGCCAGTGGCCCAGAGGCGCTTCAGCGTGCCTTCCAGCAATGAGCTGTAACCCTATGAGGAAATGGCCTGGACCTGCCAGGAAGGGAAAAGACCCAGGGTGGATGCACCTAGGTGAGGTATCCTAGGCTGCTTGCATGGCCAGGGCTAAATGAGCCCAGGGGCCCAGCTCTGTAGCCAGCCTACGGAACATAAACCATCTGTATGATTGCAAGCAAGTCCCTTTCCGTCAATACCACAATTTCTTTGTATCTAAAATGAAGAAGATGATATTTTGAGTGTGTTAAAATGCAGACTCTGGAGCCTATGTAACTAAATAGCTGTGTGACCTTGATCGAGTTACTGAACCTCTCTGGGCTTCCATTTCCTTACCTGTTAAATGGAAAGAATAATAGTTCTCAGCTCAAAATATTGAGGATTTCCCTGAGCTAATTCAGGTAAAAGGCTTGGCAGTGCCTGTCTTTAGTGAACGCACAGTAGATGTTGGAATTTACAAGTCAACACTGCAGCATCACAAATTGGAGAGGATGGACTACGTGCTCCCTGAGGGCCTTTCTTGGTCATTGATGCAAGGCCCCGAGGAACAGAGTGAGCCTGTTGCAGATAGGGAGGGAGGGTCACAGAGAGAGAGGAGAGAAACCTTCACGTTCAGGGTAGTAGATGGGATGCACAGCCTCATGGAAGCAGGAGCTAGAGGCAAAAGAGATAAGGATTTACCATCAGACAAGAGAATAAGGAGAATTCATGAAGACAGACCCCTAAAAATCAGAATGCAGAACTTGATCTTTTCCCATCCCCTAGCGATCCCACACATTTCTCATTGGTGGATTTCAACTTCAAACAAAATCTTACAAGGAACTTGGTCGTATACAACTAAGAAAAGTAGAGGTCTTTGAGCTGCAGCTCGAATTCCAGGATGGAGCTAGACTCCCTGCCCTCCCTGGCTTCCTCATACCATGGCTGGCCCCCTCGCATCTGGGAGGTTCTGGTGCTCCAGGATTCTGTGGAGCATGGTTAAGAGCCACCAGTGTAAGCAACAGAGGTACTGGGATACAACGACCAACTTTGTTTTTTAAATCTCCCCTGCTCTGTGCTTTGTAAGGTGTATAGCCACCAATCCTTGATATCCCTCTAAAATCAGACACAGGATCTTGAACTTGACATCTTTGAACCTGAGCGATTCATATATTTTCAGGCTGATTTTTATCATGGGCCCTGCCCCCTTGGAGAAGTTAAGAAGCTTGCCTGAGTTTATTAATGATTGAGGGCAAAGGAGTATTGTTCATAAACTACTATAATAACACTATGTAACGCACAATCCCAACACCTCACGCGCTCGTTAAAACAAATAGTTACGTCCCAGGCAAAGGTGGACACGCCCACTGCGACGTTGCCGGCGTCCTCTGGGTTTGGCTCAGGTCAGTTGGGATTGGCTGAGCTTCTCCCTGACTGTGGGTTGGGCTTAGACTGGCTCCGCCCATCTGCGAATTCTGGAGCCAGCAGCTACCTGGCTGTTTTGCTTTACATGGTGGAGTAAAGGGATAAAATGAGATTGGTGTAGCCTGGTCATGACTTTTAAAGCTTCAGATCCAAAAAAGGCACCTGTCACTTCCACCCACATCCATTCACCAGGGCTTGCCATATGGCCAAGGTCAAGGTCAGCGGGACAGACAGCATTCTGCCCACAGGGAAGCCTTGGCAAGAGAAAGAGGGAAAGGGAAAACGGTCAACAAACATTGCCTACCATGGGTGAGGATGGTGGGAAAGCTGAGCCAGCAGCAACCCAGAATCCTAACGCTTCTCATGCTCCAAGCCCCTATTCTGTCTTCCCCAGCCAGGCTACCTAGGGCCCAAGTTGTAAGGGACCCCTGCCTCTCTGACCATTGCTAGACTTGGCTTTCGTCCCTCTGTTTAGCTGCCTACTGAGTTAGATTGCAGGCGGTTCAAATCCTGGGTTTTCCTTGCTGTCCTGCACAGGTGGGCACATCGCGGCCCAGGCAATATTCACACCACTTGCTATACAAATGAAGGAAGCATCCAGGAAGCTTCTCTGGGAGGGTGATGCAGGATGGTAAGTTCAGGGTCATCCCACTCTTTTTCTCAAACACCAAGGGCTGCCCTGAAGCACGGCAACATGATGGGAAGAGACAATCTGGTTCAAATAACAGCTCTACCTCCCACCCGTTCTGTACCCTTGGACAAGTTGATCTACCTAACGATGCCTGTGATTCCTTATCTGTACAATGGGAATAATAGTAATTACTTTGCAGGATGATTGTTTTTCAAACACAGAACATATAGTCTTGACTCAGGGCCTTCAAACTTGCAGTCCCCTCCCCCTAAGCTATTGTCCCTGTTTATGTGCATGATTCACTTTGTCATTCCAGCCAGGTCTCTGCTAAAATGCCACCTTGTCAGAGACCTTCTTCCACAAATCTCTGAAATAGCACAAAGCCTTCTAGGACACACTATCTCCTGGCCCTGTCTGCTTTCCTGCTGTATTCACTGACACAACACTCATTTGTTTGTTTGCTTCTTTATATGCCTAATTATTGCCTGTGTACCTTCCCACACAGGAGGAAGACAGTGGAAAATAGGGATGTTGTTTTAAACATTTTAATAATCTCTGCTATCTCCATTGCCCGTTATAATGCCTGGAAGCTGTTTATGAAACATTTCTGGAATGAATGAACTATAAGGATCGAATGAGATCATGTCTGTCCAGACCCTCACACAGTGCCTGGCACAACACACTCACTTAATAAATGGTAGCAATGCACTTTCTCCTCTGGGTGTAGAGGACACAACAAGGCAGAGGAGACCACTGGGCCTCTGGGACAGAAGGTCTGCATGCAGACTTGGGTACGCACTTAGGGATTTTCAAGTGCTTAGCTCTCTTTCTCCATCCTTAGCAAACAGAAGAGCCTTGATCTTGACGGGGCCCAGAATATACTCCATCATCTTTATTTCCTCTGAGGGCCCTGGACACATCATCCTCCAGATTTACCATGTGAATTACATGCATTCAGCTCATTCCTAAATGCCTTCCTCTGTGTCAAGCAGAAAAATCAAGCCAGAAAAATGAACTCTCATTAAACACATGCATGATTCCATTTTGTTCAATTAAAAAAGCCACTATAGTAGAATGCATTGACATGTATTGTAAGCCTGAAAGTATTTTATACCAAAAAAAAAGAAAAAATAAATTCTCTCAGTGGTGATTCTTGTCCCTGGAGTATGAAAATTACAAGATCTGAAGACGTGAGATAATTCTGTAAAAATGAAGGATGAAAGCATGGATAGTTCGGTAAAAGAAACTTTCGTACAACTTAAATTTTAAAAACCTGCTTCATGGATATGTTTCATATTTGGGGCACTTTAACTAAAATTAGGAAAGTGAACCTCAAAGTTTCATGATTAAAAGGTTTATTGATTCAAGGTTAGCCCAGTTCCTGCCTGCTGGGCAGTGGCCTGGATCCTGAAGAAACAGGGAAACAGAGTCCCTGCCTTCAAGGACGCATCCTGCCAGCAGCCCCAGACACATTCAAAAGAGAGGTCGCCCCGTGCCTTGCCAGAGCCCAAAAGAGGGAAAAAGTGTGATGAGCCAGGCATGGGGGGAGGGGTGAGGAGGGAGGAGCAGGAGAACCTTCATGGGAGGCCCGGAGCTGCCCATTTCAGAATACAGCAGGTGTTCAGCGAGCACGCCAGAAGGGGAAGGTTTGCTGGTGAAGGACCCAGCATGCACAAAGGCACGTGGGGACCACGGGGAGCAGGGAACCTCAGGTCCAGGGCTGACCTTCCCATGAAGCATTTTGTTGGGGGGAGAGAATGGGGGCTTGCACGTGAGACTGTTCTCTTTCTGTCTCTGTGAAGGAGCACACCAAATATGATCACACGCGATATTACAGGGAAAACATTCTTTAACTTCATACTTTTTCACAAGAATTTTGAGAGACTGTGTTGCATGGCTTCTGCTCCTGAAACTGATTTTGTCAGAGGCTCTGCCTTTCAGCCTAGTGGAACTTGAGTGAAACAACGTACATAGTTCTTGAAAGAGGCCCCGAGGAGCAGAATAGCCCTCTAGCTTCTCCTGGGTCAGATGCTCGTATACACACAGACGTACACAGACGCATGCACGTGTACACACACATATATACACATACAGACACGCATGCACACAGACGCACACATGCATACACACATATATACATGCACACACACATAAGCATACATGCAAACAGACACACACACATGGACACACACAGACCCATGCACGTGTACACACACACCCATAGATACACATACAGACACACACGCACACAGATGCATGCATGCAAACACACAGATACACATGCACACACACATGCACACACAAATAAGCATACATGCACACACACATGCACATGTACACACACATCCATAGATACACATACAGACACACATGCACACAGATGCACGCACACAAACACAGATACACATAGACACACATACGTACACACATATACACATGTACACACATGCATAAACATTACACGCGCGCAGACACAGAGACACACATATAAATTCACACGCCCATCCACACACCTTGCTTCCTCTCTAGGTCCATTTATGTACGTGCCTCTCCGGGTCTGCGCTCTGAAACCTGATTGTGATCTTCTCATTTTGAAATCCCTCGAGTGCTCTGGACTGTTCATTCAGGGCAGAGTTGGTGCTAGTCCTTTGACCCTTGGGATATGTCACCCTGGAACCCCTCCATCTCTCCAGCCCCATCTCTGAGCAGCCCTGTCCGCCACTTTCTGCTCTAACATCAAATAGGCTCTGCTTGTGTGTACATACGCTCCCATTTCCCACATCTTCATCTCTCATGCCGTCTGCTCTTTCCCAAAGCCTTGCTCACTCCCTTTGCCTGGTTAGATCCTACTCAGCCTTGACACTCAGCTCGCTGTCCTGCCCTGAGTTGCAGGACCCAGGGCTCCACACAGCGCTGCTCGACCTGTGTCCCTGCCTCCTCCTGCTCATACAGCCTGTCTCACCTCACCCATGGCTGACTCTCCCTTCAGGCTTGGGCCTGGGGCCCATGACATTGTTAAGGGCAGACAAAAATGTTTTAACTTCTTTGAAAGTCAGAGGAAAAACAGAACATAATGATGACGAACATGTAATAATGAACCCACCCTGTATCATATTTGTATTCATACCAATGTAGTCATAAACTATTACTAAAAAAAAAAAAAAAAAAGTCTAACAGGGGAAGGGCCCACAAAAAGCAAAAGTGATAAAGACCTTGGGAGTCCTAACACAGTCCAGCTTCTCCCCCGCCTCACCCCTGCCCTTGCCCTTCCCAAGGTTATGGATCCTTGAGACTCTGGTGGTACAGCTCCACTCCCCTCCCACACCCCAATTCCGTGTTGGCACCCAGGCAGGAGCTCACTGCGGTGCAGGTGCAGTGAAGAAATGGGCCAGCTGGGGCAGGGGACAAACGGAAGACAGCTGTCATGGGTCTGTGACAGAAGGGAACCACTGAGTCTTAGGAAAGCAGTCCATGTGACCCTACAACTCTACTCTTAAGAGGGAAAGGAACTGAGGACAATTTGGAATATTGCGGGGAGGAGGGGAGTCTAAGTAGAACAGACTCGCAGGCCTCGTCTGTCACTGGGGCTGAGGATCCATGAAGTGGTTCTGTATCATGATTGGGTGGAAGAATTCGCCCCGGCTGGCTCTCCTGTGAGAATGCAGGATTCCTGAGGCGATCCTCAAGACCAGAGGACCTAAACAGGCTTCATAAACCTTCAGGAAAAATGAACAGTGGGTAGCGTATTTTCATTTTGACGTGATTTTTTTCAAAGATCTGGCTCCTGGAATAATCATCCCCAATAATGGAAGTTCTCCCCATGTCCATAGGCAAACTACTTAAGAACAGACTCAGAAGAGGCACCTACATTATTTTTAGTGGGAGGGCTGGGGATTCCGAATGCCTTACTATAATTTTTCTTTTTTTGTCAGTTTCCAAAGTAGGAGATGAATGGTGGCCTATAATAAAGTCAGGAGATTAAATGTTTTCCATCGCAGAATTCTGGCTTGGAAAGCTGGGAACCCCCATAGAGAGCATTCTGTGTCTCCCCCGCAGGGTGGGGAGTGGCTGGCCCCAGGTGTCCCAGGGAGGTACCCAGCAGCTGCTCCTGGAGGATAAGAGAAGAAATCAGGCAAATATTCAGTGACAGGGCTGAGAATGGACGGCCTCCTTCGAGCAGCAAAGTCACAGGTAGATCTGTCATTGAGTGGGATGTCTTTTTTCTGAAGGATGAATGCAAGATCTCCAGATGAAGTGGACAGCAGTGTATGCAAGCCCAGAGGTCATTTGGAAGATGGACAATGGAAAAATACAAGTCGTTGTGTGTCTGAAGCATGGGGAACGTGTCGGTGGAGTGGGGAGAAGGAAGGCTGGAAAATGAGGAGGGGTTCCACAGCCTGTTTGGAGCCTTGGTCACGCTCCTGTGTCCCGAGCAGGAAGGCATTTAGCAGACTTGGAATTTCCTCTCTGTGATGGCCCGAGATGTCATATTTTATGTGTGTGACAAGGATGGGATTCATTTTAAGTAAGGCACAAATATATCTTTATTCTGAATAGCTGTGCAGTACTCTCTTGCTGGAAGTTAGGATGTGAACCTCAGCTCAGAAGGGAAGGGAGAGGGTCTCTTGAGTTGGAAGGAGACTAATGTCTCAATAGGCACAGCTTGTCAACATTTCAGTGAAAAGAGACAGGAAACTTTTTTCCCTGTGGTGGGAAAATCATTAGGACTATATTAAATTCTTTCACTTGAGCTTTGCTTTCTGCCTTCGAGGACAGCATCAAAAAAAAAAAAAGAAGGCCTGAAAATTCACATTCACATGGAGAAATCACGGCGAAGAGAGAAGGACACTGACGAGGATCACTCACAGAGAGTGAGTGCCAGGGCAGTGATTAGAACTCAGGACTCCTAGAAGCTCTATGAACCCAGAAAACTAACTCCAGAAATCTGGAGTGTGACCCCCACCAGGGTCTCAGCCTGAGCTTCAATTCTGGGCTGACTAGTGCTTGTCCGATGTGAAGTCCACCTTACAGAATAACTTTAGAGGAGAGAAGAGAACAGGGTCCGATGAGAATGAGACTTGGGAGAGGTATGGCGTGGTTCAGAGCCTCTCTAAGTGGAAAATATCTGAATGCCGAGCTCTTAAGAGGTTGGGGATCAACAGATCTCATATCACTGTAGGGAATATGGACGCCAGCGCCTATGAAAGCAAATTCCTCCAGTTTGCTGGTTTTCCCAACCCATGGTCAGCTTCATCTGACAGCTTAGTAATGGATGAGTGCATCTCAGTAATGAGTGCCCCCTCACTCTATAGGCAAACGAAAATGCAATGCCCGTCTAGTTTTCTTTTAGACATTTTGCCCAGGAATTACATTCACTTTTGTTCAAATGAAGGAAGTCCTGAGCTTAATTTTCCTCCCCTGTTTGGGCCATAGTTGTTCTTAGAACTATTCTGGCTGTGATATTTATAACTTATTTATGTGACAAGAGAGGTGGCTACATGTGTAAAGCAAATACTGCTTGTGATGTTTTAGAACAAGCAGTATTTGGATCATTCTTTCATGGGTCCTCAGATTAATGACCCTTCAGATAAAGCCTCCCTTCACAGCAAAATCCTGGGAAGACAAGAAGAATGGAAGGAACCCCAAACAACTATCAGAGCTCTGTATGCAGAGACAGCTGTCCCACGAGAAACAAGCATACAGGAAACAGGCCTATCTATTGCCTCCAACATTGCAAGACCATGGCGGGAAAGATCCTCCTTCTGAAGTTTAAGGAAAATCAACAAAACCTGAGTTTTTACGGAAAAGTTGCCTTGATGTTCGAAGACAACATTTGTAGCTTTTTTACTTTTAAGGTGTGAAGCTCACAGGAATTGTGTGGCTCTTGTTTGGGTGTTCTATTTTCCCTGTTCCATAAGGGAGAATGATTACAACAAGATGGCACATCTTGGAGTCTTACACTGGCCATTGCAATGGGCAGAGCATTTGAGAGTCAGTGAATAGACCAGCTCCCTCATCCTAGGAATACTGTTACTTGGGCAGCCTCAAAATACATAAGGATTTCAGAGATGGCTGAGAATCTGGACCTTTTCATGATATTTTGTTTTCTAAATTTAACTATTTGTATTATCTTGAAAATCAATTCAGTGTTGAAATTATGCCCCAAGAAGAATAGGATATGCAAAGCCTTTTTACTCCTATAAAGTACAATCCACTATCCTCTCCCCATTGGTAAAAGGGTACTCTTCCTAGTACACTGCCAATCTCCTGAGTTGAGTGCTCTCCTAGGATTCACTTGTTATATATCTCTTGTGCTTTTAAATTATTGAGCAGGATTGCCTTCCTCGTAATATCATCGTCCCAATTACATAATCACATGTGGTTATTCTGTTCCATTCCCTGCCTTCATATATATCCCTCAGTCTTTCTCTCAGACAAAATCTCTATCCTCTGGGTGTTCCCTGTCCCCAGTCCATCAATGCTTTGTACTGACATTTTGGTTTTCTGGTATCTTGTAGCCTTTCCTTGGCAATGTTGATAGGAAACAACTCCACAGCAAACAAATCCTAGTACGCTTCTATTTCCCCCCAAAATAGCATGATACATTCAATAACCTATGTGAAGTTTTGCATTTCCCAAAGTCCAGCTAAATGATTTTCATTGACTTCTGCCCTCATGGAACTTTGAAGGTCACCCTGAATTATAGATAACTTTCTTTATGTCATTCAATGAGTCTGAAGAACTCTTGACTCCCAGCTATTGCCACACAGTGGTGCTAAGATCATGGGTATTTGATGAGGTATCGGTTGGGTATTTGACTAGAATATTTAAACTCATGTCCTCTGGTCATGTCAGACCCTGATATTAAATGATCCACCCTCTGGTCTGGATTTTTATTACTCGTGGTTCCCTCCCCTCTTTTACTGCCAATAACTCTATGTCTTCCATTCAGAACAAATGCCATCTGGGCACTCAAGTGGGCAAACACACAAACACACACACACACACACACACACACACACACACACACAATGACCACCACCACCTCCTTTGATCCTGCTGTTTTCATTCTCAAGAATCAAGGAAAGCATCAGACAGATGATGGAGGCTTCTTGGTGTCCCTTTCCGGCAGTTTTTTCCTTTCCACCCTCTCTCTGCCATTCAGGTGCTCTATTGAATTCAACCAATATTTTCTGGAAACCATACCAAGTGTGGAGAATACAGATTTGAACAAGATACTGCCCCTACCTTCTGGTTGTCCACTGCCTGATAATGGAGGCAATTGTGTAAATAATTGAGAATGCAACATGATCAACAAGAGAACTGAAATATTATATGACTTCTCTGAAGTCACAAAGCCAATGACTAAGGGAAGATGACTAGAATTCAGGTTTCTTGTGTTCTAGCCAGAAACTTTACCAGAAAGAAAAATGTGCCTTCGTTTTCATTATGATAAAGCAAAGGATGACTTAGCAAATACATTTAATTACCCATATTTGTGAGGAGCTTTAAAATGTCTCAAAAAATAGACGTGCAAGGAAGAATTGGAGGGTTGGGGGAAGAGGAAGGAAAAAAAACTATAAAAAGTAAAATAATGTATATTCTAGCATTCTATTTTAAAAGACTAGAAACCAAATAGTGTTTTGCAACCCATCTTGCTCCAATGCCCCAAAAGTGGCTCAAAAGTCCTCTGGGTCGACATGTCTTCTGGACGAGAACTGGGGAAAGTGAGCAGGGAGAGGTCAGACATGGGGCATCTCAGAAATAACAGCTCCTGTTGGAATTTCCAGTCAGGGCAAGTGGTGTCTTTCCGTAAGAATCAGAAGCAGCAGGGACAGGCATTCAGCATGGAGTCCCCCACTTGGCTCTGGCAGAGAAGTATCACACAAATCTGAAAAGACACAAGGGAATGAGAATTGATTGAAAAAGATCGAATGTGATGAAGGGAAAAAAAAAAATTTCAGTCTGAGTCTTAACTCCTCCACCTGCTCATGTACAACCACAGTCATATCCCCTGACCCTCAAGTACCTCAGTTTTCTTGTGCCTGACAGCAGAATAATGATGCCTTCCCTGTTAACCTCCAGGGACAGCATGGAGGTAAGGATAAGATAGAGGATGTAATGCCCGGGGAATTTTGAAATGCTCCATACAAGTGAGAATTTCTTGAAAAACTGCCGCAATGTGCAACAACTCATGTGTCATAGAATCTGAACCTGCAGAGCTGGGAAGACTGTTTTGTCTAACCATGGCTTTTGTTTACTTGCTGGTTCATCCATTCTGTCATTTGGTCTGTAAGCTTTCATGATGGATGGACACTGCGCCAAGCACCACGCCAGGTATGGACTTCAAAGATGAAGGAAACATGGCACCTGCTCTCAGGGCACTCACAGTCTAGTAGGGGAGACTGATCCTCAGATCATCAAATCCTGAATGAAAGGCAAGGAAAGCAATTGAAGGGATTCCCTCAGCTGTAGCTTAGATGAAGCAGAACTATAGTTGGGTGTTGAAAGGGTGTATAGGGTTGAGGCCAAGTTTAGGGTTTGCGGGAAGGGGACACAGTGGAATTCAGTTTCAGCAGAAGGATGAGCCCAGGCTGTGCCTGAACTAGGAGACAGTGTGGCTCCTTCTCCCTATTGTGGGGGACCTGCCTCCTGGGGCTCTGCCAGTACCACCTGGAGGGCTTTCTGCTCTCTCTACCCCAGATTCAGACTCAAGCACTGGTATATGGCCTTCCATTCTCCCACTGAAATTGGGAACATAGGAATTGACCTTCTATCATTGATCCAAATGTACCATGCCCCTCAGGGGATTAGGATGGCAGAAATACTGGTGGGAAGAAATATTAAGTCAACGTGTTTCTGTGGTTTCTCTGAATAGCTGCATTTTTACCTACATACAAAACTATGTAACACCATCAGCCAAAAAGAAAGAGTGTGGAAACTCTGGCGACATGTTGAAAAGCCAATCATCAGATTTCATACTAGGTTCTGAACATAGGCTTCTCAAGTGGCTTAGTTCCCTAACTCCAGCATCTTTTTCCAGGGATAGACCTGCAATTTCCATGTTGCATTATTGATGCTCTGAGAAGTCAGGGCAAAGAGTGGCTCAAGCAGTAAGTATGTCTGAAACAAAGCTATGTTCAAAGACAGGGGCTTCAGATCCTACCTCTGACCCCTTTGGTCTCCTTCCCTGCTTCAGATCAGTTCTCATACCACAACTCGGTGCCCCACACATATACACTGCCCATTCATGTGACTTTCACAAGTCTTAACCTCTTTGAGTCAATTTCTCCTAACCCCTGCCACCTCCACCACCTTTCTTGCCAAGAGCCTGACCTCAAAGTCCTCACTACAGCATCCTTCTTTTTCTTGCTATCCAGATCAATGTCCCATCAAGCATGCATCTCTTTTTCCTGCCCCCACCTCAAGCCTTGTGTCCTGAAGGGCATAGTGGGACAGCATCCTCCCATCCTCACCCAATCCACTTTCCACACAACTGCCACATGGCCCTTCCTCAAACACAAACATCTCCATGCCTCACTGTTTCTTAAGATGTGGCTGGTTTCGTGTTGTCTGTTGTCCAACCTCATTGGCTGGGATCCGAGTTCTTCCCGGTCTGCACCCTTCCAACCATCTCTCTCGCTCTACTCCAGCATCTCCAGGAAAACTCATCATAGTCCTCGTTCCCTTCTATCTCATATCTTGCTCATTCCCACAGTGGCTCTGTGCAGTTGATGCTGTCCTCCTTGAAAATCCTCCTCACATTAGAAACACCATATCTTACTTTTCCTTCAGGACTCAGCTAAAGTTTCATGTCCTTGATGCATTGCCCCACCTCATGGTGAACTCCCCCATGGCACGAGCTTCTGCTCTTTTGCCAAGTCAGTGGAATAATTTCCTAGTTATTTCCTGGGCTTATATGTCAGCTTCTTAACAGGATAATAAATTTCTCAAGGACAGGAATAATAAATTCTAGGTGTGTCCCACTAGGCCTGGCACATAAAAGACATTTAGCAAAAGCTTTTGAATCAAGGAATTTTTATGACAAGCAACCTGAAATAGATTCAAAAAAAACAAAGCAAAAGAAAAAAGCATTTGAATTAGCCTATGAATTAGGTAATTCTGCAATTAAAATAATAGATATTATTATTATTTTTAATAATAGTTAGAAATTATAATGTTAAGAAATTGTAGACTTTAAATCTCATTATTGTGAATGCTGGGATCCAATCCTTCTCTCAGGTTCTGCTCTTGGGACAATCCAAGCTAAGACAACTCCAAACACCATACTAGAGTTTAGATTATACCTGTGGATCAAGGAAACCAATGAAGTATTTTAATCATGGAAGTGACATGGCTCGCATACACACACCCACACACACTCTTATGCATATATAAATTATATAGATAGATACATTCATTTTTTAAAAATAATTATCACTGACATGGCTGGGAGGAGGGGGCTTTGTCAAAGCAAGTGAGAAGAAGAAGGAATCCTAATTAAGAATGTTTGGTCAAAGTCAGGGCAGGTTCAAGGTGGTCATGACATAAAACATTGAGTTCTTGACCTCCTCTGGCACCAGCCTCTGTAGCTACAGCTGGTCAACTTTGCCTATTGGAAGTGGCTTATATTTCCAAGGAGGTGCCCACCCACTTTACTGGAAGCTCTAATTGCAGATTACACCCATGTTTTCCAGGGAGAAAATGCCACCTCCCCACTGACTCATGTTCACTTCTTGAATAACTTCTAATCCCAGGCAGAACAAGACCTATTTGAGCATTTTTTCCACTGTGCTCATCCCAAAATTTGTCTTGAGCCTCTCATCAAGCACACCATGTGAAATGTCTTCATCTATTAGGAAGATAGTTTACCTGGTGGTAGAATAGTTTATCTCTAATCCTGGCTTTGCCCCTAACTGCCCTTGTCTGAGCCTCAGTCTCCCCATCAGAAAAATAGGTATGAAATCCTCACAGAGCTGCTGCATGGATGAAAGGAAGTAACTAGTTGTTCTAGATGCTTCCTGTTGGCATGGGCTCAATTAAAATGTGGCTGTCCACACCCTTAACTCTGCAACGAGCTAGCCAGACCTGGTAGGGACTTGTCCATTTGGAGGTCTATGGGAGAGCTGGGGCTAAGGCTGCTTTTCTCAGAATTCCCCACTGCATCCATCTGGTGTCTAACATGTGTCCATCCTCCTCGGATGGACAGGGCACAAAGGTCCTGAGTAATGGATGAAGGAGCTTGATGTTAAGGCTGGGGCCCCATTTTGGAGTCCTGGGGAGGGGAGGACAGACGAGTAAGGTATCCGTGTGGCAGAACCTGACTCAGCTGGACATCTCAGGAGAGCAGGGGTAGGGTGTGAGAGGCTGGAGGCATCTCAAAAGGGGTGCTGAGCCCCTGCAATGAGCCCAGCTTGTCTAAGCTGGACAGTTCTAAGGACAAGACATGGAAAGAAGCATCTCTGGCCACTCAGGGACTTGTCACAGAGCTGGGGGACAGGACTTACACATATGAGAAAGCCAATGATCCTCTGGGTGAGGGGTGTCCAAGGGGAAGTTCTGGAAGGGAGGTGGGGCTGCCGGGACAAGAGTCATCTCCATGAAACTCTTATAGATATCTCTGCCTCTCCTGCTCTCCCACATTCCTGCTGTCCTCTGCTTCAGGTTCTAGCTTCTGTCCTGATGATTCTGGGGACTCTTCTCATCCTTCTGTGATCTGTGACCATCCTGCATCATGACCAGATTCTCCAGGCCTTTGCTCAGCCCAGTCCACGCTTGCAAGAGTTTGACACCCAACGTCCTCTGTGATGTTTATAATAACCCACAAGATCAGTAAGACACATGTTCTCACAAGCTCCAATTTACAGGTGACATAAGGCACAGGGAGAAATAAAGAGCCCACCCAAGACCACACAACTTCTGTGTGGGGGAGTTTGGACTTGAACTCCCGATTCTACTTGCTATCATGCGGTGTTCAAGTTGTTGCTAGATTCAGCACAAGATCGGATCAGGAAGCAAGCAGGAGCCCTGGCCACTAGGCAAACTTCAGGTGAAGAATGAGGCGGCTGGTTTCCCCTTGTCAGGGAAGCAGAGGAAGACGGCTCTCTTCAAGTAGGTGGATGGAACCATAACCTCAGAGCATCGTGGTCTCTGGTCTATGGTTTGCATGAGCTCAGAGTTACTGGCTTAGTTTAGCTCGTGGGAATCCTGAGTCTAAGATCCTCAGAAGGCAGCTTCTGCACTCCCACACCCGGCAACACTTCCCACTGCAGTGGAGTTTCATCCCCAAGAGGTTAGGAGGCCCCTCTATAGCCCAAGACGCCTGCAGGAGGAGGGCTGGACATTCTTGGCACCGTCTGTAGCTGGGGACACTGGGGTGCTGTGCTAAGTGACTTGTCTAGCAGGGAGCCGACGGCTCCTCAGGGCCTCCACCCTCCACGCCAGAGAATTATCTTTTAAAAAATTAAGTAAAAATACACACACATGCACACCCATCCTCCAAGGAGTGCACTTGCTGTGTGACAGACGGAGTCTATTTCTGTCCGAAAAACACGTGGCACAGTCAGCAAGGACACGCAGAGAGACAGCAGCCCCAGGAAGGCGGCCTGCTCAGCCGTGCCTGTGTTCAAATTACGGAGCAGGTTTTGAGGCTGGGCTTGGAGCCCCTGGTTGCCAGTCATTTCTGAGGAGCTGACACTTCACAAATGCTCTTTCTTTCTGATTCTGGGACGTTTGTGTAGCTACAGATATCACTAAGGCAAGCTCCAAGTGTGGGAGTTAAGTGGGATTGCTGTGAAAAAGAGATGCACAGAGGGTCAGAACCAAAAGGCACCTTTCAGCTGATGATTTTCCACAAGGGGGATGCGGAGAGGAGAAGACAAGTTGCCCTCCCAGGGGCACATGACAAGGGCACCAAGCAGCTGGGGAGCTGAGCCAAAGCCTGGCTGTAGCCAGGCCCTTTCCTCAGGCACTAGCCACCTCTTCGTTTTCTTTGTGAAAAACAAGGAGGTGTCTCTGTCCAGGAACCAAAACCACTGAAGGCCACGTGTTCCCTGGATCCCTTCCTTGCAGCTTCTGACAGCAGACATAAGAAACAAAGAACTCTGTACAATAAAATCATCTTTTATTGTCAAAGAACATGACATCTTCATGTTTGCCTTTTATAAATTATCTTTCTTGTGGCCTCCCACTTTTTCCTTGTAACTGTCAAAGCACCTTTGTTTCCCGGTTCTGGCTTCTGGAAGCTCCTGCTTATTGACCTTTTCATGGTTCAGTCCTGGGGTGGGGAGGTGGGGAGGTGGGGTGACCCCAAGAATTTTGGGTGCTGCCCCCTCCCACTGAGAACTCCCAGCACAGCCGGGACAGAGGCTGTTTGTTGAAGTCCTCACCTTTTCGGAAGCCCCATCTCAGACATTAGCTGTTCTAGAAAGCTTCATTTGACTCCAAGAGAGGCGATCTGTTTTACAAATGAGCACCCAAATTGTGTTTCTGAAACAGCTTCTTCTTAAGGAACATGGGGACACACAGCATTGCCGTGAGCATGAGGTGACGCACATGGGCCCACAGGTCCACACTATGGTCTGTCTGTGAAATCCTGTTCATGGATTCTCTGTTTGACCTTCCCAAGGTCGCATGCCAGCCAGATGAATACTGAGGGCTGGCAAACTCCTAGCGCTGGTTTTGATGCCATTCCCAGCTTCGGTAGCCTACTCCATTCCAGGCTCCCATGCTTCCCTCACTCCCTTCCTGCCCCTGCCCACACGTTCCAGCTCCCAGGAAGGGCCCCACTTCTGATCTGGGCCCCCAAATCCAAGGTTGGACTCTGCATACCCCCCTCTATCTTCTTACCATGTTCTCTATATCTGAGGACTTGGAAAAATGCTGTTGTCTACCAAATGGGAATTATGGTATCATTTGCCAGGGGACTCCTGGCAAAGCCAGAGGGTCTTCCTGGAGACCCCGACATTGCCCAAGGATGAAGCAATCTCCTCCCTTGCATGGCCCATCAGCCTGGAAGGCAGCCCCAGAGTGATCAGATTCCAGACTTGCAGTCTAGACGGATCATTGAGCCCAACCCCCAACAGAAAAATGCGAAGTGTGAGCTGGGGGCAACTCCTGGGAGAGGAGAGACTTTTCACACCCAGCCCCCTGCGTGACCCCTTCAACACGGGAGAAATCTGAACAGTGGTACAACCGTCTGTGGAAGGGTCATGCCCCATGGCCTAGTTAATCACGTTCCACAGAGTCTGAATTCAGGGGCTCAGAAGCAGCCCTAGTGAACTCGCCGCAGCATGACCGCTGACCCTCTGTGGAGAATGGAGCCACTGTTCCAGGACAGGCCTCCGCCTCTCAGCATCCCTCCTCCAAGTCCCTCATGGCCAAAGCAGCAGTCCACCCTCCCAGCTGGGGTCCTCCTCTGCAAGAGGTCCCAGGGGGTGCAGGAGGCCCCAGAACCACCCAACCTGGAGACATGATCCCATCTGGTGGAGTCTCTGCTCTTGCAAGTGTCACGCAGTGTCCCAAGATCACAAGTTTGGGGCCCAGAGATGCCCTGGGCACAGAAACAGAGCAGAGCCAGGGCTCAGATACCTTCATTACAATTTCGATTTTACACAGCAGCCAGGGCAGCCAGGAAATCCTGAGTCCCCTGCCTGAGAAACCAACACAGACAAGAGCCTTCATAGTTATCAGTGAGAGGCACACGCGTATGGGCACATGCACGTGGAGGCAACATCCTGAACAAGAGCCTGGGAGGAGCGGCAGAGAAGCAGCAGTGTGCAAACCTGTGCCCAGAGAGCTCACTGGTAAGAGAAAAGGGAAGCGTGTCTCAGAGAAAAGCCCATTTCACAACCCCTTCCTGACTGTTTGGTGACGTATCACCCAGATTGCCCCAAAAGGCTGAGTCACTCATTTCCCCAGCTGCTGGGAGTGTTGGGAGCAGATGGTTCTCAGTTGAGTTCCTCTCTTTGAATCCCTGAATTGCACTTCCTTAAAGTGAAACACTTTGCCCCAGGTCGCACCCTTCCTAAAGGCAGCCAATGACTGGTTGTTAACAGGGTGCAAAGGCCCAAACTCCCTTGTTCTATTTAAAACAACTCAGGGGACATCCCTGCTCCAGAGCCATCTGGAGCAAGAGCTGGGACCTTTCTTGCAACTACCCTGCAGTATGGCTTCTCCCTCTGCTTGATCCTGCGTCCTTCGTTCCTTGCAGGTATCAACACTGAGGAGCCTTCCCAGTGAGCTTCCTTTCTTTCTATTTTTTTTTTTTTTAAGATTTCTTTATTAGGAGGAGTGGGGGATGGGCAGAAAGAAAAGGAGAGAGAATCCCAAGCAGACTCCACACTGGGCATGGAGCCTGACGTGGGTGTCAATCCCAGAAGCCTGAGATCATGACCTGAGCTGAAGCCAAGAGTAGGATATTCAACTAAGTGTGCTCCCCAGGAGCCATTGCCCAGTGAGCTTCCTGCACACTAATCTCAATTTCCCAGGCTGGTTCCTGGAGAACCCACCCTAAATATCAGGCAAGACCCCAAGCTCAGTGATGAGGATGCACCCAGAGAAGACAGAGCCCCCGCCTGAGTAGCTCCTAGTCTCTGGGGCAGGCACACATGCTCAAGTTGGAAGACCTGGATTCAAGTGTCCTGCTCTGGTTTTGCTTCGTACTATCCTGCTCCTGGTTCCTCACTTTCTCTATCGTTAGAATAGTTCTCATGACCCATCTCACATGGGGCATGGGAAGATCCCATGAGAGTGAGCACTGGTCCAAGGGCCTCCTAAGTTATAGGGGCTGCATGATGTGTTGTGAAGCTAACTCGATGTGTTCCAGGGGTGCACAGGGCAGGCCAGAAGCCACTCAATCGGCCCGGGGTCTTCTGGGAAAAAGAAAGATCAGGAATTACATGAGCCAGGGTTCTCCAGAGAAACAGAATCAATAGAACTGATACAGGTATGGGTAACCATTATGAGAGATTGGTTCACAAGAATCATGGAGCCTAAGAAGTCCCACAATCTGTCATTTGCAAGCTGGAGACCCAGAACGCTGTGGTATAATTCCAGTCCAAGTTTCATGGCCTGAGAGCCAGGGAACTGAGGGTGTAAATCATAGTCCAAGGCAGGATGAAACTGATATCCAGCTTCAGCTGGCAGGCCGGATGCAAAAGGGGGGAATTCTTCCTTCCTCTACCTTTTGTTCTGTTTAGTCCTTTAGCTGATTGGATGATTCCCATCCATACTGGGGAGGGTGAGCTACGTTACTGAGTCCACCAACTGAAATGCTAGTCATGTCCAAAAATATCCTCACAGACACACACACCCAGAAATAACTTTTAATCTGGGCACCCCATGGCCCAGTCAAGTTGACACATAGAACTAAACATCACAAGGAGTGGGATTTGGAAGGACCCTGAAATGGGAGACCCGAGTCTCCATAATGGTCACCCCTGAGGGCTTTGGGCAGGGCATATCTTCCCTCTGGAATGTGCTGTTCTCTTTTCTTCTGTCCAGAAAGAAATATGAAGGTATCATCTCTTCCTAATGTTCTAACTAATACAAGTGGAAAAGATGAGCTTCTCTTTCTGTTCCCTAGAGCCCTCAAATATACCACTTTGACAATGAATGGGATACTACTAATCTTCCTAATGAAGTCCCTTAATTATAAACACTTACGTGAAGTGAGTTAGACTCTTAAGCCCCTCTAAACATCCTAGAACCTATATTGTGGGTGAAACCTGAGCCTGAGCCAATGAAACCTGAGCCAACTGGCCAGGGGTGCACCTTCTTGAACTGCACTAGAAGGAGCATATCAGGCCAATGCCCCCACTAATTAGAAAAGAGTAAGACCTACAGAAAGGGACATGGACATGTCATGAAGGGGAACAGGGCAGAAGACAGGAAGGAAAAGACAGAATCTTTTACAATGTAATGTGTCTGAACTTGAAGATAATTTAAGGGGTTTCACTGTGACCCAGAAAGGCCACCTCAGCATCCATGGACAGAAGAATCAGCCACAGCACTGCTTAAAGCATGTAAGCCAAGCCACAATTTTTCCACTTTTGTTTGGCATGATTCTTCCATCAACTGACCTCACAGACTCAAAGTCTGGCTTGTTCATCTCCTAAGTGAATATATTTTGAATGAACAAATAAACGATGTCCATCCTCAGCCCCTCCCTTCCTCCTACACAACAACAAACATATAGAAACTATATACACATGCATAAATTTACTAACACATATGTATACAGGTATATCATATGAACTCACAGACTTTCATACATGCCCACAAATCCTAGTCCATAAAATCACATGCACAGATAGCTGAACTTTGACATAAACGCACATACTGGGACCCATGTCCATACTCAGAAGCACACACACATACACACAGAGATACCACCCAAATTCTTTTGTCCTAATTCATGGCTTATCCATGGATTTATGACCCTATCTGTGACCCTAGGACCTGGTAAGTTGTGATGACAAGTTGACAATGTAATCATTGTCTATTTGACAGTGTAATTACTCATGTAAACCCTTATTCCAGCACACAATGGACAAAGAAGGTGGGAAACCAGCGTGACTACTGAAGACCATGGAAGACCATAACAACAGCCGGTGAAAAATGAAGAAACTAGCACTAAGCTAGCTTCAGTGCTTCAGATAAGACTTGTAAAGCTCTCTGTTACTCAGGGTTTTTTGTTTGCTCTACTTTTGGTGGGAAATGACAATTTCTTGTTTTTCCACTTATACAAACAATTCCACGGGTGTCCATCTTTAAATTGATCAAGCCCGTCAACACACACCAAGTGCTAACTACAGAAGATGGAGGGGGCCGGTCTTCCCAGAGAGACAAGTCTCCTCCAGTTTATTCCCTCTATATAAAAGGTGTGATGACTTGATTCAACACACACAACGTTATGTGCCAGGCACCATGGATGCCATGATGGAGGGTAGCAAACTATAAAAGCACACCCTCAAACTGGTGTCCACCTTACCTCCCTAGAAACCCTTTCTAAATATTAAATGCTGTTGAATACTTTGCAATGGAGAAAAATTGATTGAAAACTTTGCGACGGAGACAAATTGCCAAATGAAGGATTGCCTCCATTTCATTGAAGATACTATGGCTTGGAGATGACAGGTGACAGCTCTCAGGTCAGAGGCCTGAAGGAGGGTAGACACATTTTTAATGATCTGTTGAAATGGGAAACCTAGAATCTTTATCCAGTAGACAGCGTCCTCTATATTCTAGACAATTGACAAGAGGAATGACAGTTAAACGTGACTTAAAAAAAAAAAAAAAAGGCAACAAGAGAAATTAGTGCTCTAAAATAATGCCAGTTTGGGTCCTGCTGATACATGTCGGTGAGAGGAAATCAGAATCCTGCCAGGTGGGCAAAGGACTTGGAGGCCTCAGATACATGAATTGGTCACGTTGAATTCTGTCATCAGATTCCGGGTACATCAGTGGTGCTTCATTTGCATTAAATGAAAAGGAGTCCAAAAATACACACTGTTGCTAAGGTTACATCTTGCGGGATGCAAATGAAGATGTGTTTGTGCAGACCAGTTAAAAATATCTTGGCACTAGCTTATCTTCCCATTGGCATAAAGGGATTTATCAGGAGCCTATTAAACTGAGAGGTTAAGTTTACCTTAGTCAGCATTAGGAATCTGGAAAGAGCATTTTTTCTAAGGGTTACTTCTGGAACATGCTGGAACTACTCTTTTTTTTTTTTTTTCTTATTAATTCAAGTCATTAGTCTGGTTTCAGTAGGGTTTTTTAAAATATAAATATCACTTAATAACAGGACCTAATGCTGCAAATGTAGACATATTTCTCCATGTTCTGGAAGAACTAACCACACTGATATTTTTGAATCTGAGAGGAAATTGGGAACAAGCGGTCATAGGGGTGGCAGTCTAGTGGGACAGGCAGAGAAGAAAAGCATCATCTCCATCTTGCTGAGTCTTTTATTTACATTGTTTTATTTAATTCTCACAGTCACCCTGCAAGTGAAAGGTTATTATTTGTTTTTAAGTTGAGGAAACTGAAGATTGGCGATGTTTCTCCACTCTGTAGTAAGTGGAGGGGCCAAGAGTTGAATTTAGAATAAACTCTGAATTCATGTCCTTTTCTCTATATTGTTCTGTTTTTATAACTGAAGATAAATTATCAAAGAAGATTTTAAAATAGGACATTTGAGCCCAGAAAAGCGGTTGAAGTTTTGACATTTGAAAAATAAAAGGCATTTTTGAAAATTGAAGTGGTTTTGACTTTTTAACCCAAATTCACAGCTTTGCCTGAATGTGTCTCAGCTTTCTGTGTGTAGGGACACATGCTTCTGCTTCCCCTCCACTTCTGGACACAGCCCAACCCCCAAATCATTGTCTCACTAGTCATCAACTCCAAAAATGTCAGAGCCAAAAAGTGTCTCAGAAGTCATCCCACACCTCCTTCTTGAGGCATGAAGATCTGGTAGGGAGAGATTCCTAGAAGGGAGGTCATTCATCCTTCTGCTTGAAATCCTGAATATAGACAGTAGCTCACATATATTGAGCCCTTCCTCAGTATTGAACCCGGGGCTCTCTTCCAAGTACTCTATGCCATTTAATTCCTCATTGCAATCTTATGAGCTGGTGTCATTACTGCCATCTTACAAACAAGGAAAGTGACACATAGAAAGCACAAGTAACTTGTCCAACTTCACATAGCCTCTGAGTGGTAGAAATGGAATTTAATTAAATACTGGCTTCTTCAAAGGAAACAGTTAATAAAACCAAAAAACAATGGACAGAATGGGAGAAGATATTTGCAAATAACATATCCGATAAAGGGCTAGTATCCAAAATCTATAAAGAACTTATCAAGCTCAACACCCAAAGAACAAATAATCCAATCAAGAAATGGGCAGAGGACATAAACAGACATTTCTGCAAAGAAGACATCCAGATGGCCAACAGACATCAGGGAAATACAAATTAAAACCACAATGAGATACCACCTCACACCAGTCAGAATGGCTAAAATTAACAAATCAGGAAATGACAGATGCTGGCGAGGATGCGAATAAAGGGGAACCCTCCTACACTGTTGATGGGAATGCAAGCTGGTGCAACCACTCTGGAAAACAGCACGGAGATTCCTCAAAAAGTTGAAAATAGAGCTACCCTAAGATCCAGCAATCGCACTACTGGATATTTACCCTAAAGATACAAATGTAGTAATCCGAAGGGGCATGTGCACCCGAATGTTTATAGCAGCAATGTCCACAATAGCCAAACTATGGAAAGAACCTAGATGTCCATCAACAGATGAATGGATAAAGAAGAGGTGGTATATATATACAATGGAAAACTATGCAGCCATCAAAAGAAATGAAATCTTGCCATTTGCGACAATGTGGATGGAACTAGAGGGTATTATGTTTAGCGAAATAAGTCAATTGGAGAAAGACGACTATCATATGATCTCCCTGATATAAGGAAGTGGAGATGCAACGTGGGTGTTTGGGGGGTAGGAAAAGAATAAATGAAACAAGATGGGATCGGGAGGGAGATAAACCATAAGAGACTCTTAATCTCACAAAACAAACTGAGGGTTGCTGGGGGGAGGGGGGTACAGAGAGGGTGGTGGGGTTATGGACATTGCAGAGGGTATGTGCTATGGTGAGTGCTGTGAAGTGTGTAAACCTGGCGATTCACAGACCTGTACCCCTGGGGCTAATAATACATTATATGTTAATTTAAAAAATTAAAAAAAAATTTTAAAATACTGGCTTCTTCACTACTGTCCTTTACACCTTAAAGTACCTCCTGCTTCACAAAACAGACTAAGTCAGTGTGTTCTTAGAAGGGTATTACCTACATGGATGATTTCTCTTATTTGCTTTAGAATTCTGTGAGATCTGGAAAACTGGCCTGGCATGGGAAGAGGAAGTTGAAGGAGGGAAAAAAGAAAAGAATGAGAGAGCGAGGGACACCTTAGAAAGTCTTGGGTTCAAAAAGAATATGGGGCCAATGGTCAGTTCTTTCTAGGGCTATGCTATGGGAAAGGAGACCAACCTAATAATCACTTTAATGTGTTGAGTATAGGTTAGAGGTCACATGTGTGTTCCTCTGCTTAGCTGTTCCTAAGCTTCACCATGGCCCTGCAAAGTAAATGCACTTGAAATATAAAAATAAACAAAAAGTCCTTTGAATCTCATCTTCCCTCAAAACAGTCTGCCTTCCATCCCATTCCTCCCAAAACACCACTCTTTCTGGCTGCATCAGTGGCATTATAATCCACCCAGTTGTCCAAAGCCAAAACCTATGCATGCCCCCTGGATTTCACTCTTGCCCTTGGTCCCCACATCTGAACTACTAGTAAGTCCTAAGGGTTCCACTCCTGAAACACATCTTAACTCCCCTCCCTCCTCTCCTTTTACCTCACTACCATCCTGGCCCAGACCATGATGAAGATTTACCCAGATAACTCCTAATCCTATCATTGTTTTCCCATTACCTACTCTTGTTTTTCAGAGCAAGTGGAATGGTTTTTCCAAATAGAAGTCAAATAACATCTCTCCCTTAAAAAAAAAAAAAAAAAAAAGAATCCAGTTGCTTCCCCCTGAATTTCAAATAAAATCTAAACTGACCATAGGATTTCTCCCTTGCCTTTCTCTATAACCTAATTTTGTCCCACTTTCTGTGTCACGTGCCATTCCTCAGTCACACTGACTTCCGTTTCTTCCTGGAGCACTTTGAAAGGGATTTTAGTTCCTCATCATTCTGTCAGCAAAGCCTTCCCCCTTCTCTTCAAGTGGACAGTCATTTCTTATCTCTTAAATCTCAAAAGCTGAACGTCCCCTCCTCAGGTAAGCCTGTCTGTGTCACCCAACCTGAAGGATTATTTTCTATAACATTCTATCATATTACCCTAGTTTACTGCTTTCATAATATTTATCAATATCTAAAACTATATTTTTATTTGTTTACTATTCATTATTTCGATGGACTGAATGTCTGTGTCTCCCTCCAAAGTTTTATGGTGAATTTCTCATGGCAAGATGATGTCATTTGGAGATGGGGCCTTTGGGAAGTGGTTAGGTCTAGATGAGGTCATGAGAGTGGGGCTTTCCTGATAGGATTAGTGCCCTTATAAGAGGAAGAGACTGCATAGCTCTTTCTCTCCCCAAGCACAGGCCAGGGGAGCTTATAGGAAGAAGGTGACTGTTTAGGAGCTAGGCAGCAGACTCTCCCCAGACACCAAATCTGTCAGCACCTTGATTTTGGTCTTCTGGCCTTCAGACCTTGAGAACATGAATTTATTGTTGAAGCCACCCGTCTGTGGTATTCTGTTATAGCAGCTGTAGCAAGCTAATACAAATACTAAAACATAAAATGAAAAACATAATTGTACAAAGCAATGTATACATCCTGCGAAGCACTGGTTTTGCAATTGGGGACATTTGGAAACAGACTTAATTTTTACTCAAAAGAGAATTATTTAAGTTAACTGTGGGGGATATGTCTATCTCAGGGAATAAAAGTAACATTTAAAAATACATAGAATATTGACTGGCGCCTGGGTGGCTCAGTCAGTTTAGTGTCTGCTTTCGGCTCAGGTCATGATCTCAGGGTCCTGGGATTGAGTCACACATCAGGGTGTTCCCTGCTCAGTGGGGAGCCTGCTTCTCCCTCTCCCACTCCCCCTGCTCATGTTCCCTCTCTCACTGTGTCTCTCTCTGTCAAATAAATAAATAAAATCTTAAAAAAATAAAAATATACAGAATATTTATGCTAATATTAAAAGAGATCAACTTGTTAAATCAAAAAAGCAAGTTACAAATCATTACATATAAAATAACCACATTTACATTTTTTTTAATATGAACACATCAGTATATGATACATGTATTTGTACTCAAATGCACAGCAGAAGTTCTGGAAGGATACCACAGACAGTTAATGGTGGTTACCCCTGGGCAATAGCATAGATTGTGTACATTTATGTGTGTTGGCCTTTTCCTTCTGACTCTATATTTCTATGTAGTGGCAATATCTACATTGGCTATGCATTCCTGTACTAGTAATGCAGAAAAACGATTCCTTAATTAACTCGCTATATCTTAATTAACCCATAATGCTAATTTCCTGTCCCTCCTGGCCCAGCCTCTTCTGCCCAGTCCCCTAGTATGCTCTGATGCAGCCTCTAATACCCCTCAGCTATGTGAGAACCGCAGCTCTAGCCTTGTAAGTCTTAGTATGAGTAAAAACGCTGGGACAGCAGAAACATGATGGAAATTTCATTAGTGAGCTGCATTACCGGGACCGACACTGTTAGGTTTGGAAACGTCCACGCTTCTGCCTGGGAACCTGGGGTGTAAAATTCCTGCAGTGGCTTGAACAGTTGTTTCCATTTTAGATGTTTCTAGCGCCAAAGAAAAAAGAAAGATAGGAACTTCTTGGCACATTTGATTTTAAATATCCAGAACCAAACAAAGTCACCATTAAATTCACTTCAAAGCCCTTTTCTAGGAGCTCTACTGGAACTTTGGAGGCATTGATGGTCATGAATTTGCTTTTATTCCTTTTAATGCTGTGAATCTGATATGCTAAATGCACGAAGTACCTAATAAACTATAAATTGAATTGAGAACAACTTCATTATCTTGTTCAGGGAGAGAGCCGTCCATTCATTAGTTAATTTGCCCATTTCAGAATAAACAATAGACATATTTTACAAATGGGAAAAATATGTTTTGTTTTTTAAATAGCATGTATTAATTCCTGCTCCTGACATCCAGGCAAGACGGTAGCCTGAGAACAAGCCCCATAACACTCCTCTGCTTCTCCCACAGTAAGAAAGAAAAAAGAGGATTCGATAGTAAACTCCTAAGAGTATTTTTATTGTATCAAGAACCAAGAGTTAATACCTGTGGCAAAAATGAAGAGATATGGCCATGTTTTTGGAAGGGTCTAGAACGGCATTCACTGCATGAAGCCCAGAGCTGTGGACTGAACCTAGAAATATCATAACCGGTGGATAGGAAGCAGAATCACCTAACCAAGTAGGGCATCAAGGCAGAGTTACTATAAAGGGTACCATCATGTGGCCCTAATGGACACATCTCAGAAGTTGTTAAAACTCCTGAACTGGGAAATTAAAAAATTGCCTAATTCCAGTTAATCTCACAGGTCTCCATATGGCTGGCTCTACAAGTCAATCCACAAAAGAGCTCCAGCAAAAAGGAATTCTACTGAGTATGAGAACCCATGTGAAGAAATGTCACATGAGGTCATTAGCAGCTGCAACGAAGAAGGGAATTTTTTTAAAGAAAAGGCTTTAATCGGCATTGTTTAAAATGTCCAAAGAGACAAATTAAGGAAGGGAAAATATAAGCAAATAGCATGGAATGAAAAATAATGGATAAATTTCACCAGAAAATGTAAATTCTTGAAAAGAACAAGGAAGGGACTAATATCAGAGTGGGAGGGAAACCCAATGACTTACTAATTGATTAAATAAATCCAAGAAAGAGATTTGTCTAGAATGCAGAAGGAACAGAATCTAAGAGAAATGGAAGCTAGAATATGAAATTCTAGCATGCATCAAACAGGTGTTCAAAAGACTGTCCTATATTTGCTATCTTAAGCCAGCTATGACCAAATTTTGATCTAAAAGTTCTAATGGCCTCATAAAATGTGTTGGTCAGTTTTACTTCTTTCCCTATTCTCTAGAATAACAATAAGCCATTATATTTTCTATATGTTAGGGGTTATGTGTTCCTTCCTTGGCAGTTGGTAAAATGTCTATCTTTAGCCAAATGAGCATGGGGAACATACAGAGTGGTTGGTGGTTGGGCATTGGGAATTTCAACTCTAAATGAAAGTTATTTAGTGGTAATCTTTTAAGGTTTTCATTTCTTTTTCTTATGTTTTTTTTTCTTTGAGATATAATCGACATATAACATTATATGTTTCAATACATAATGCTTCAGCATTTTTGTATATCATTGCAAAATAATTACCACATTGTCTAGTCAATTTTTTTCCTTGTGATAAAAACTTTTAAAGTTCTCTCTCAGCAACTTTCAAATATAATGCAGTATTCTTAACTATAGTCATGGTGCTGCACAATTATATCCCCATGACTTATTTCATAGCTGGAAGTTTTTATATGACCCCCCCTTACTTCTTCTTGCATCAATCTTCATGCTTACATTTGCCTTAAAGTTTTTATGTTTGTTATTGGTGAAAAATTAGTTCATTTCTAAATGTGCATTTTATAAAATTCAATACTCATTAGTGATATTTTTTAAATGTGAGAGCCTACTTTAATAAAGTATTCTACTAAAATACACTAACAAGCTTCACACTTAATTTATTTAACATTGTATTAGAATTTCTGACCAATGCCTTTAAGCAAGAAAAATAAATAAATGAGAAAGGCTTTGAAATACATAAAACTTGTATTAGTATTATTTTATTTACTATTATTATTTTGCTTTATAGCTTATGTGATTTTGCAGATAAAAAAACATTAAAAGACTCCACATACAAGCTAGTAGAATTAGTAAATGATATTAGCTAGGTAGGTCTCCTCGTGGATCAATAAACAAAAATTGTATTTTCATATGTCAACAACAAAAAAATTTGCAAATGAATTTAAAAATGAATTCCATTACAAGAACATAAAGAAAATATCAAACACCTAAACATATCTCTAACAAAGGATATAAAAACACTCTATACAAAAATGTGCAAAACATTAGGGAGTTAAATAAAAAAAAGACATAAATACAGGAATATAACATATCATAGAGTGGAAGGCCCCATATTATGAAGATATCAATTTTCCACAGTTTTATTTCAGGACTCATTGTACACAAAATCATAATACAAGCAGACTGGTGTTTTTTCTTTCATTTGTATTGATTTTTTTCTGGGAAAATTAATAAACTGATAACAAAATTAAAAAGAAATGCAAAGGACCAAAATAAGTTATGATAATCATGAAGAACAAAATGAAATTGGAGAAATTGCACTCTCAGATATCAAGATTTATTAGAAAGCTATAGTAATTAAGAGTGTATGGCATTGGCTTAAGGACAAAGAAATTAGTGAAGCATAATAGCAGATTCAGAAACAGATTCACATATATATGGAGAATTTATTTATGACATAATGGCTCTGCAAAACTATGGAGAGAGGACATTTTCAATACTTTTTTTTTTCCCTAGTTCAAGTAGACTTTCACATTGAAAGTCATAAATCTTGGGATGCCTGTGTGGCTCAGTCAGTTAAGTGCCTGCTTAGCCCCTGATCCCAGGGTCCTAGGATTGAGTCCCACATCAGGCTTCCTGCTCAGCGGGGAGCCTGCTTCTCCCTCTGTCTGCTGCTTCCTATGTTTTTGTCCTCTCTCTCTGACAAATAAATAAAATATTTTTTAAAAAATAAAGAAAATCATAAATTTTGACCCTTACTTTTTATCATATACATCATACAAAACCATTAGATTGTTTGCCTAAATGTGAAAGGTGAAACAACACAGTTTCTAAACTATAACATTTACTCAATAATGTATATACTAAAGGATATAATTCAGCAAAAAGAAAAAGCTAGAAGAAAAACAACAGAGTTAAGAGTTGATAAAATACTTCAGTAAGTATGCATTTTATTATGAATACTAAAATATAAGATAAAAGTAAAATGTACATAAAGTTGATACTACTAATTCATTTTTAAATAATTCATGATGAAATAGGGGATGGGGATTAAGGGGTGCTCTTGTAATGAATCCCAACTGTTGCATGCAAGTGTTGAATTGCTACATTGTATACCTGAAACTACTATTACACTGTACATTAACTAAGTGGAATTAAAATAAAATCTTAAAAAAAAAATTCATGATGAAATAGAAAAAAGGGAAATCACTCAGTATTTAAAAATAAACAGAATATACTGCATCTTAAAATTAGGACATGTAGATAAAAAGGACATAGAAATATGGAGCAAACTGTCTCAATTAGAAAACAAGAAAAAGTGAAAACAAATGAACTAGCAGTGAGGGAAAGCAAAATAACAAGAAACATCAAAATAAAAGGAATTGTAATAAACAAATAAAATAGTAAAAGAAAATAAGTCAACAAAATATTAAGAATGGTTTTTTCCAAAGGTTTTCTTTTCAAAAGCCTAATAAAATATGAAAAACAAACAAAAAATTGAAAGCTAAAAATAATATTACCCAAAAAAATAGAGACCTATTCTATATTTTGTAGACAATTTTAATCAAAGGAGAGTAGAAATAACTATGGGTTAATGGATCTGAATTCTAAAAAAATGGAAAACTTTTTGGAAAGTGATAAAAATAGATTCAGTAAGAATATTATTATTAAAAGATCATTGTGCATGGTTAAATGCAATATTGATTCTGGCCTGCTGGTGTTGTATTTGGGGATTTTATACCTATGATTTAAAAGTGAAAAAGATTTACAGTTTCCTTATTTGTGTGTTCATTTTCTTCTTTTTCTAATAGAAAATTAGATCCTTATTTCATTTATTCCTTTTAGTAGTTAATCCCATGAACTTGTCTTATAGTGCATTATAGGAAAGATTATCCTGAAATGTACTTGTCATAAAATAATGACCTTCCATAGTGAAAGTTCATGAGGAACTTGCTCATTAAAAACAAACAAACAAACCAACAAATGTTGCATGCTCTGTTCTTCCATCCTTCTCTCACTCATTAGTTTATTTTAATCACCCAAGATAAGCTGATGTGCAGCAGGCTGGAGAGGTACTGCCAGCTACAGAGTTATCTTTTCCAGTACCTTCTGTGAAGGCCTCCCCCAAGCTTGCCCCCCCAAAATTAGAAATCTCACAAGTTAAATCTCCCCTAACACTGCCTGACATATAATAGAAATTCTTTTCTTTTTTTTTTAAAGATTTTTTTTAATTTATTTATTTGACAGACAGAGATTACCAGTAGGCACAGAGAGAGAGAGGAGGAGGAAGCAGGCTCCCCACCGAGCAGAGAGCCCGATGTGGGGCTCGATCGCAGGACCCTGGGATCATGACCTGAGCCGAAGGCAGAAGTTTTAACCCACTGAGCCATCCAGGAGCCCCAGGAATTCTTTTCTTAAAAAAGATTTTTATTTATTTGAGAGAGAGAGAGACAGAGTGAGTGAATGAACAGGGGAAAGGGACAGAAGGAGAGGGAGAAGGAGTCTCCTGACTCCCCACTGAGCAGGGATCCTGAAGCGAGACTCAATCCCAGGACCCTGAGATCATGACCTGAGCCAAAGGCAGACGCTTAACTGACTGCGCCACCCAGGCATCCCCGTCATAGGAATTCTATGACAGTCTATGGAATTGAGTAAAACTGAATAATTATTATCATTTTTTATTAAGCACATTATACAGTCAAATTCATGTTCTACACATTTTGCTTTTTTCTAACAGAAGAAACAGGGAGATGATGATCAAGTCAAATTCTAGGCCTGGGGTTACTCACAGACAAATCCGATTACCAGGTTGTGTGGATATTGAATTTCTTTAAGTCCAGGCATTTTCCCATCCTTTCTAAAAGCTATTTTATTATAGAAACGTTCAAACAGTTACAAAATAGACACAATAGTATATTTAACTCCTATGAACCCATTATCCAACCGCAACAATAATCAGGTCATAGCTAGTCTCATTTCAACCGTTCTCTCTCCTATTCTTTTTCCCCATAATATTTGCTATGTGAATTTTAATTTATTTTTATGTTATCCTGCTTTATGGAGATATAATTGAGATATACCACTGGGAAATTTTAATGTATAATGTGATGATTTGATACACTTGTGTATATTGCGAAATGATTACCACATTAGGTTAATTAACACATTCATAATATAATGTAATTCACAACATACTAATCACCACTTCTGTTCATGTGGTGAGAACATTACAGTCTACTCTCTAGCAGCTTTCAAGGATACAATACAATATCATTAAATATAGTCATCATGCTGTACATTTGATCTCCAAAACTTACTCAGTTTATAACTGGACGTCTATATTCTTTGAGGAGTATCTCCTCCTTTTCTCCACCCTCAGCCCTGGCAGCCACCATTCTACTCTATTTCTATGAGTTTACCTTTTCAGTTTCCAAATATAAGTGAGATCATGCAGTGTTTGTCTTCTTTGTCGAACTTATTTCACTTAGCATAATTCCCTAAAGGTCTGTCCATATTGTTGTAAATGGTAAGATTCCTCTCTTTTTTTTTTTTTGGTATTTTAATAAGATTCCATTGTACAAGTATACACTGCATTTTCATTTTTCTTTCTTTCTTTTTTTTTTTGGAGAGAGAGAACAAGTGCAAGTGGGGGAGGGGCAAAGAAAGAGGGAGAGAGAAAATCTTAGGCAGGCTTCACATTCAGCACAGAGTTGACATGGGGTTTGATCTCAAGACCCTGAGATCATGCTCCGAGCTGAAATCAAGAGTCAGACACTTAACTGACTGAGTCACCCAGACACCACTACACTGCATTTTCTTTATCCATTCACACATCAATGGACACTTAGTTTGTTTCCATATCTTGAAAATTGTGAATAATCTGTGATGAACATAGGAATGCAGACATCTTTTCTAGAGAGTTATTTCATTTCCTTTGGATAAATACTCAGAAGGGAGATTGGTGGATGCTAAAATTTATATGGCATCACAAAGACCCTAAGTAGCCAAAACAATCCTGAAAGGGGTGGGGGCATAGAGCATCAATCTTCTTAACTTCAAACTATATTACAAAAGTACAGTGATCAAAACTGTATGGTACTGGCATAAAATCAGACAAGTAGACCAACAGAATAGAACTGAGAGCCCAGAAATAAACTCATGCATATCCAGTCAACTAATATTTGACAATGGCGACAAGAATACTCAGTGCAGAAAAGAGATTCACTTCAATAAATGGTGTTGGCAAAACTTGATATTCACTTGCAAAGAATGAAACTAGACCCAGATCTTATACTCCTCATAAAATTTGACTCAAAATGGATTAAAGATGTAAATGTAAGATCTGAAACCATAAAACTCCTAGAAGACATAGGGAGAAACTGCCTTGGCATTAGTCTTGGCAAGAATTTATTTGGATATGGTACCAGCAGCACAAAGTGCAGAATGGCTACTATTAAAAGTTGAGAGAGAGGCATGAGGAGGGATATGAAGAAAAGGGAACCCTTGGGCACCATTGGTAGGAATGTAAATTAGAGCAGCCACTATGGAAAATTGTATGGAGCTTCCTCAAAATATTAAAAAATGAAAAACTTTTCTAATGAAAAAATGCTAGCAACCTTCAAAAGTGTGTTTGTCAAGGGGTGAAACAAAACAACAATAACAACAACAACAACAACAAAAAACCACACAAAAAAAAAACTTAAAAAAAAAGTGTATTTGTCAAATCCATGCAAAGTCTAGACCAGAGTATCTGTTCAGCGAATGTTTCTTCAGGAAAGCTTTCACTTTTTGCAACAACAAGAAGTCTCCATTTGAAAGTGACAGTAGCAGGAGGCCATTGGAAGTCCCCAAAAATCTTCCAAAAGGGAAGACCCAGTGTGAGCATTTTCCTTTTTTTTTTTTTAAAGATTTTATTTATTTATTTGACAGAGAGAGATCACACGTAGGCAGAGAGCCAGGCAGAGAGAGAGGGGGGGAAGCAGGCTCCCTGCTGAGCAGAGAGCCCGATGCGGGGCTCTATCCTAGGACCCTGAGATCTTGACCTGAGTCAAAGGCAGAGGCTCAACCCACTGAGCCACCCAGCTGCCTCCAGTGTGAGCATTTTCTATACTTCACCAGCTCAGGACAAATGAGCCCTGGCCCTTGGCTGAAATGACCACATGTGCCTCTGCTTACAGACAAGGGGATGTCTCACAGTGGCCGAGTATATACTCTGAGAGAACGAATGACACTCCAGGAAACAATGGCTTAAGAAAATAAAACCTGGGCCCCTGGGTGGCTCAGTCGGTTAAGCGTCTTCCTTGGACTCAGGTCGTGATCCCAGATTCCTGGGATCGAGCCCTATATCAGAATCCCTGCCCCATAGGAATGCTGAATGCTGAGTCATTCCCTCAAGGAACTTTTAGGTGAGTGAAGAGTATAAGATAGGAACAGAAATAATTATACCATAAAGCATCCAGTAGCATTTCCAGGGTCTTGATGGACCAATACCATTGGGTACATGAACATTTTCAGGAGTCTCAAAAAGCAAGCTGAGTTCAGCACCCAGAGCAAATGTGACACAGGGAGACACTCTCCAGAGAAAAAAGGGGAACACACTTTGAACACAGAACAGAATAAGCTAAAACCTCCTGTGTGCTGGAAGTTGTCGTCTTGCTTGAGTCGAAGGTAGTACATAGGTACATTCTGCTTCATTCTTGACATTGATAGAGAAACACGGGTGCATTTTTTAATATAAAGTAATTGCAAGAAGATATGAATTACGATTAACAACTTCCAAAGCAATACAGTAAATAGCAGGGGGGAAATAATAAGAAAGCAAAACTAACAGAGAGTATAAAATAACAGAGCAGGAATGAGATCCATGTATCTATCCATTATCCATAATAAATGCAAATGAGTTATAAAATAGAATATATCAAAAGTTTTAAATAAAATAAGAGATTAAACTACACAGGAAAAATGCAAACAGAATACAACTCGTAGTGAGCTCATTATAATAACAAAGTGGAATCCAAGAAAAAAGCAGTAAATGGGACATCACAGATAACTGAAACAGATACTTCATAGTGGAAATAGAATACTTTTGTACACTTAGAAAGCTTTTTTGCAAAATTTCTTCATAATTTATTATACCAAATAGACAATATACAGTAACATGGTAAGCTATAGTATGCATCAAGCAAGCTCAAATACATAATCATTTTTCCGAATGTACCCAGAACGGTGGTCATGGAAAGCTCAAAATAGAAAAAAGTTCCAAATTCAAGATGGATCAGCCATATTCAGTGACCACATTGCAACAAAAAAGGAAATTACTAGGACAGAAAGAAGCTTAAAAAAAAAACCTCTTTCAAACAGCTTTTGTTTAAAAAAAATCAAATTTGATGTCATAAATTATAATTAATTAATAATTAATTACAATAAAAACACAGCACAGAAAAACCTATCCATTTACATAGATAAGAGAAACCCACGAGTTTAGCCTACTTTTCATTATTAAATAAAAAAGATGGAGAATAAATGAAATAAGGCTTAAGCTCAAAAAGTTAAATGAAGGCAAACAAAATAAACCAGGCATAAATTCCTAAAGCTAAAACCATAATTTACTGTGAATTGGAAAACAGCAAAAGTTAAATTAAAAAAAAAAAAATTGAAGACAGAATTGAGGGAAAAAAAACAAAATAATAATTCTCTAGTAAATGATATCATGGGAAAGAAGAGATAAAGCAGAATTTAAAAGCAGCAAAAAGTGGAACTTTAAAAGAAAATTTTAAATTATAAGACAATTCTATGTATAACAGAATGTTAATGAATTTGAAAACTCTTTATGAAAACACAAATTTCCAAAACTAGCTCGTGAACAAAACCAAAATCTGAATAGGTGAGTAACTTCAAAAGACATTTAAAACTCAGTCACTTAAAACCAGCCCCTAGAATGGTAGTAGTACAAAATATTCTTAAAAGTGGACATTTAAGGATTCAATAACTCTGGGCCACCTGGGTGGTTCAGTAGGTTACGTTGCTACCTTGCCTCAGGTCATGATCCCAGCGTCCTGGGATCGAGTCCCACATTTGGCTCCTGGATTCAATAATTCTCATGTTATTATGTTTTTACAGCACAGAAAGAGATGTAATGTTTCCCAATTATTTTATAACTGAATTCTAATATCAAAGTGTTATAGAGACTTTCCAAAATAAAACCACAGACCTAACATTTGAAAAGGAAATACATGTGTATAAATAAATTACATTTTAGCAACTCCAACTGTATATTTCATTATATAAAAACAAGGCTGCTCTGTAAGGTTACTCAGGGCACAGCGGATACCACTGTAGAAGTTTCAGCAAATGGAACGAATAGGATTTGTTTTATTTATGTCATAGTAATTCAGCTTTAGGAAATCTATTAAAGGAATTTAGAACATTAACAAGATAAAAAAGGAAAAACCCTATGATCATTTTTGTAGAGACCAAGCTGACATTTGAGAAAATTAATATCCTTTCCTGGTTAAAACAAAGTAATTTTCCAAATTGGAGTCAGAAGGATGCTTCTAAATGCTGTCTACTTGGGAAGCACGGATTGGAGACGGTTTCTGGGCAGAGGGGCTCCCCGGCAGGCACACTACCGAATCAAAAGAGTGCATGCACAGCATCTCCCAGACCCAGGGAACAGGAAGCCTGTCTGCAGAGGCACCAAGCCAGTGTCTGCAGGGGTAGGTTGAGGGGTGCATGGGCCAGGTGAGGTAAGATGGAGAAATAAAGAGAAATAAAGAGGGAAATCTTCCTGCGAAAACACATTCATGGTGGGGGAGGGGTGGAGATGTCACTGTAAACTTAAAAGTTTGGACTTAAATTTGGGATCTTGGACTTCAAATTCTACTTTCTGGACTGAGATGAAGTAACCAGAGAACTATCTGTTATCTAAGAATGAGGAGGCAAATCGTATGTCTGCAGGAGTTTTCGTCGGAGGACACAGGAAAATGACCTCCTCTGAACACCTTTTAAAGGGATTCCAGTGGTAGTTGCTGGGTGGTGGACAGGGATGGAACTGGAGGGGATTATGTTAAGTTTAAGTCAAGCAGAGGAAGACAATTGTCATATGGTTTCGCTCCTATAGGCAATTAACACGGAGGACCACGGAGGAAGGGAAGGAAATCCAAAGGGGGAGAAATCAGAGAGGGAGATGAATCCTAAGAGACTATGGACCCTGAGAAACAATCTGAGGGTTTCAGAAAGGAGGAGGGTGTGGGGAGGGAGTAACAGGGTGATGGGCATTGAGGAGGGAGCATGCTGTGATGGGCACTGGGTGTTATACTTAACTAACGAATCATTGAACACTACATCAAAAACTAATTATGTACTGAACAGTGGCTAACTGAACATAATAAAAAACATCATCAGTTTGTGGTTAGTCAATTGCAGTAGTTACTTTTATCTTCAATATCATGTAAACATTTGAACCTATTAAATATTTTTTTAAATGTTGCTGCGGGGGGTGGGCCTATGGGTTAAGTGTAGGGCTCTTGGTTTCCACTCAGGTGTGATCTCCGGGTCGTGATGAGCCCCGGGTCGTGATGAGCCCCGGGTCGTGATGAGCCCCGGGTCGGACTCCCTGCTCAGTGTGGAGTCTGCTTCAGATTCTCTCTCTCTCTCTCTCTCTCTCTCAAATAAATAAATAAATCTTAAAAAAAAAAAAAATCTTGTGGGGATCCAGGTAGGGCTGTATTGAATCTATACATTGACATGTAGGGAAGTGATATTTTTATAATATTTATTTGTTTCTATGCAGGTATCCTTTGTATATGATTCAGTGGTTTTCTAATCTTCCCCAAAGGCTGGGCATATTTTTGTTAGCATTTTCCCTAGGTATTTTTAATTCACTTTGTAGCCATAGGAAGTACATTTTTTTCCCTTATAATTTCCAAGTAATAGTTATTATATATTAGAATTTGTTCAGATTTCACGTTTGTCTTGAGTCTAGCCTCCTAAACCAATTTGTTATTCTTACATGATCATGTTATCACTGAAATAATTACATGGTCCACAAATATTGTTTTTCTGGTTTTTTCTTTTTTTTTTTTTTCTAGTATTTATGCCTCTTGCTCCTTGATTCCATTGTGGGAATTATGAACTATGGGGACTCACCTTATGGGAGGGAGGATATTTCCTTTATTGTTCACCTACCGAGGAGTGTGTGTGTGTGTGTGTGTGTGTGTGTGTGTGTGTGATCAAGGCTGTCTCTGGTATGTATTTAGATGATCCCAACGCTCTTGTCCTTCTATGTGCTCAGTAGTGAATTTTTTTGTTTTCCTCGTGGAGAACCATTATTACATGGCAAGCATTGGGAGAAACCTTCGATAGAATAATTCACTATGCTTTTAATTCCACTGCAAAACTCAATTTTATCAGTGTGCTACTTCTGAGTTTGGGATATATACTTGTGAGATTGGCAAAGATTTGCAAGTGTGTGAGTGTGTGATCATTTTGTGCAGGTTTTATTATCAAGATATGAAATTGGCTGTGAAGTGGCCATCTTTTTCTGTGCTTCTAGGATATGTAATATATCACAGGAATTACCTCACTTATGAAAGCTCACTGGAGAAGAATCTTTTCTAGGGCTGGATCTTGGCTATCTTTTTCCCCATCTCTCCCATGTTAATAGATAGGTATATGAAAGTTTGTTTGTTTAATGTTGCTAAATATTATGTCACCAGAAAAATCACCCATGACCTTTAGCTTCTTGATTTTCATTAAGAAAAAAAATGTATTATTTTTATCATGTTTAATCATTGTCATTTGCTAATCTCCATATTTGTTCTTTTACATTTTTTTTAACGACTGTTTGTGTTTTGGGTTAATTTGTCAGAGATCTTCCACTTTATTTGATGTTTTCAAAGAATCATTACTTCATTTAACTGTTCAAGTTTTGTCACTTTTTTAAAATTTACATATTTCTGTTTTTCTCTTTATCAAAAATTCTATCTTATTTTAATTTATTTTGAGGGTTTTCCTACCTTTCTAAATTGTGTGCTTACTTCTTTTATTCTCAATATTTTTTCCTCTTCTATGAAAGTAAGACTATATGTTTTCCTATGAAGACTACCAAACTGACATGCTATAGCTTATAAAACATAGTACACTTATTGTAACTTATTTCTAAATAGATATTTCACCTCTTTAATTCAAATCTGTAAGATCTTTTCATTCTATCCTTTTTATTGAAGCATAGCATACAGAGAAAAGTGCACAAAAAGTATCAGGATGATGTGTAATTTTTTTTTTAATTTGAAATTATTAGCTTTCTAGTGTAACCCATCCTTGTGATGTATTTTCTAATTTTATTACAGTATTGCCAAGGAATAGAATCTATAGGAATGCCTCCTTTTTTATATATTCTATTAAGATTTTCTTTGAGACATAACACATTGTCAATTTTTTGTATTATTTACTCTTTTGGAAAAAAAATATCTTCTTCCACCTTATTGGTAAAAAGTTTCACAGAAATTATACACAAATACATATGATACAAAGACATGTGATAGATCATGGATGTCCCATCACATCATGCTTCAGATTTCACTTAACTATCCTCAGTCATTCCCAAATTTGCTCAGGTCAGATCTACAGCTCACGTAAAAATGTAGTCGGATGGCACCTTCAGAAAATGCAAAGAACTGCTGGAAGCCTGAAGTCATTGATTCAAGGCTGTGGTGGCCCCAAGTCCCCCCAGGCCATAGCATGGCCATTTGGATCAATACCCAGCACTTGAGTGACCCATCTGCGGCGCACCACTGTGGGGAAGAATCAGGAAGCTCATCTCTCCGTCCTTTTTTATTGCTTACTTAATCTGCAGATCAGAAAAGTGTGCATTAATGTCAAACATGAATGTGGGTTTGTCTGGTGGTTCCCTTAGAATATATTGTCACGTATTTTCCAACAAAGATTGTCAGAGGTCTAAAAAAACTCCTGGTTCATTCATATCTTCTTAAGATTTATCAATTGTATCAAATATTTTCTCTCCCTGTTGTCTTGGTTAGAAATCCTCTTGCCTAAACTTAATGTTGCTGTTTGAGCATTTGCCTGTAGCCGTGTGCCTGGCGTAGATAAAACAGTTGCTTTAAATTGTTCCTCCTGGGTATGCCTGGGGGGTTCAGTGAGTGACGCATCTGCCTTCTGTTCAGGTCTTGATCCCAGGATCCTGGGATCGAGCCCCATGTCATACTCCCTGTTCAGTGGGGAGTCTCCCTCTCCCTCTCCTTCTCCCTCTCCCTCCGCCCCCTACTTATGCTTGTTCTCTCTCTTGCATACATAAAATCTCACATAAATCTCTTACACAAATAAAATAAAAAATAAATTGTGCCTCCTGTGTTTCCTTCTGTTTAGGTGTGCTACTTGTAAATGGTTCAGAGCTAGCACCCCGGATCTGAGGCTCTCTTTGGTTTGTATTCATCGTAATCATGTTTGTTGGACTTAGTTTTGAATCCATATTTTCTACCGAGTCTGCTTTCTTAGTGCATCATTGTCTTTCTCTGCCCTGGGTTTCTTTTAATCCGCTGAGTTTGGGGTTTTTTTGGTTTTTTGTTTTTTGTTTTGTTTTGTTTTGTTTTGTTTTGCTCATTTTGCTCCTCTGGCGTTTTCATGTTTCTGCATCCTACTTCACTTTTGCTAGGGAAAGCTTGTAAATCGTGGCGTGATTTACGGACCGCTGACCCAGCTGGTATCCATGTCCTTCACTTCAGCAAAGCCAAACCTTAGTACAGTTTCAACCTTCTTCCTCCCTCTGACTTCAGCCTCCTTCTACATTTATGGGCCCTAAAATATTTCTAAAGTGTGCAAAAATAATCACTTTGACCGTCAGTTTTATCGCTTGCTGTTGTTCGCGTGGTGTACTTTTTTGTTGTTGTTGTTGTAGGTTTGATTCATTTATTTGGAAGCATCATTTTTTTAAACTTTTGTCTTTCCTCTTACTTGAGTTTATTATGTATTTGTCAGAATCTGTGTTTCAACAAGCTCATTCGAAGGCTCTCTGAGGGCTCAGTTGTATGAGGCCTTAGGTTGTTCAATTATCTTTCCTTTGTCCTCTCATTCGAAATTTAGTTGGGAGTTTGTTCTAGGATTCTAGTTTCAAAATGATTTTATCTTGTAACTTTGAAAAAGCACGTTCCACTGTTTTTAGTTTCCAACACCGCCACAGGGAAGTTAAGTGATAATCTAATCTTCAAGCCTCTGAAGGTCCCCTGGTTACAGTTTTCCTATTTCTGGAAGTTTGAGAGGATTTCTCTTCTCTTTTATTCTGAGCTTTTACCAGGAGGGGTATGGATGTCCTAACCTTTATTTATTTATTTGTGTGTTTCTTTCTTTTGTTGCTTATTTTCATTTATCTCAAGTAGTACTTTCTGGGTCACCAGATTCAAAGACTATTCTTTCTTTAGCTTCTGGATTGTAATAAGGGACCTGTCTCTTCTGAAAGGAGGGACGTTCTTGCTGTTGATCTTCCAAAGAAGGGCAGTTTCTCCGTAGGACAAGGTGTGAGTGTGCAAACCAGAATAAAGCCTCTGGTCTCTGTTCTCCCACCGCCAGAGGACACTTTCACTCCCCTTCATACCCAGGCTCTCTCCCAGTCACTGGATCATGGAGGGGTAGGATCTCCAAATGATGGAGCAGTTTTTTTTTTTTTTTGAAGTATTATCTATTTTTTATATTTTTAATAAAGATTTTATTTATTTATTTGCCAGAGACAGAGAGAGCACAAGCAGAGGGAGAGCAGCAGGCCAAGGGAGAAGCAGACTCCCCAGGACTCTGAGATCATGACTTGTGCCAAAGGCAGACATTTAACTGACTGAGCCACCCAGCTGTCCCGGAGCAATTTTTATCCACAGAGAGCTGGAATAATGTCTCAAGAAATGGTTTAAATTTCAAGATAGGAATAAGCTTTCTACTGGATTGAAATTTATGTCTGGACAGTATTTGTTTCATTTCATGCGTGTCTGGCACACCTGTGAGTGTGTTTGTTTTCTTCTGGCTAACCAATATGTAGAGATTTGGGGGCAAGTCCATTTAATTACATGCAAATAAAAAATGAATAATTGTCATTTCCTCTGAAAATCCAAGTTGTTATGAGTGGTACCTTGTGACTTCTTCCAATAGCAGCCTTTCAATAAATTGTTAAGAACAAAGGTGAGTAGGAAGAAGGGCAAATGAGTAAAATACTAGCAAATCACTTAACCTGACATTTAACTGACTCTATGATCGGTCCCAACCCACCCTCAAATATTTTTTTCTCATTTCTTCCTGTCATCTACCCAGTCCCTTTCCAAGGATAATTTCTTCCAAAATTAGAGTCTCTCAGAAAACATACTATGCCTTCATCATGAGAAAATTGCTCTTTTATTTGAAGCAGGGGCCTCCTCCTTCCATCTGGCCCAATGCCTCTCCCAAGCCCCTTTGCTTCCCTTCTGTTCTGAGTTCTTAGAGTCTGAGTATCAAATGCTGAGCCTCGGTGGGCACAGAGAATGGGAATTGAAAGTGGAGCTGAGTAGAAACGGAAACACCAGCCTGACAGAGACACGGAGTCAGGTAAGAACCAGCGAGCAGAAACAAAAAGAAGGCACTCTCTACCAGTGGCCCAGAAACAGCCTTTGTGTGGACCCGTCCCTGCTGGGAATCAAGGGAGGAACCTGCCCGGGCTGTTGTCAGGAATTCCAGAACGTCCTATCAAGTGGCTTCTGGCCTTTTTGCTTTTTTTAGCTTTACACATCCTCAGGTGTCAGGCTCTAGGCCGGCGTGGGCCCGGGTCTTCTAGATGGTGCCCACCGAGAGGAGAAGAAATCTGGTTATAAAGCAAGTCTCATTGTGAGAAGAGCTCGAGAAACCTCCACCGAGTGTGGGCTGCAGTGTGGCTGGCAGCGTGCTCATAGAGCCAGCTTCGAGAAGGGCCCGTCAGTGGGCACCCAGGCCAATGGCACAGGGGGCCTTTATATGTACAGATCAGAATCAGCTACCAGTGGAATGGGTGCCACTGTTGGCAAGGAAAATTCCTGACCCGTCATGAGTTCCCACGGACCCTCTAGTGAGTTGTTATTCAGATAAGCCTACCTGGGCTAACGTCCCCCTCTTCTGCCCCCGCAGAACTCATCCTCCTACTACTGGCTCTGTGGTGTTGTGTCTGGACGATGACAAGGCGGTTTTTGAGATGGCTGAGAATGGGAACGTGCTTGCCTTGCCACAGCTCTCCTGAAAACCATCGACATTGAAGTTGTTTTCCTTAGCAAAGTCCTGACAATAAACATCGTCACCTCGTCCTTCAGCTTCATCTGTCCCTGGTGAGTACCCACCCCTGAGCCTCCAGGGAACGTCTGAGGGTTGGCATCTGGAATGACCTGCACATTTTCAGGTCTCTGGGTCTAAAGGACCCACCAGACTGGCCGCACCCACCTTTTCTGGGTCGAGGCTTCCGTGTGGGTCCGGCTCCTGGCTCTGCGCCTGGCGCCCTCTCTCCCTAGAGGCCTGAGCTCTCCGTGCCCCGACGGGGTCGGTTGCCTCGGTGCCCTCGCGGGGACGCCCTGAACAGCCTTCGACAGCCTCGGCGAGGATGTGTGGACTTGAATCACAACCCGGGTCTTCCATCCCACCGCCCGGCAGTGAGTTTGGCAGAGGCAGACTCCTTCGTTCATCTTCCCCGGCTCGTGTTCGCCCACAGGCTTCCCTCCCCTTCCCGGAACAGCCGTGTCACCTCCTCCCCTCCCCTCTGTGTGTCAGTTCTCGGCCAGCTGGCTCTGCCCTTCTGTCACAGCGGCCCGAGCAGCTGCCCTCCTCCGCCCCTCATCCTGCTAGCTCGGGCCCCCGCAGCCCTCTTTCAGATGCCTTTGGCCTCTGTGGACCCTCGCGCTGCTGCCGACGGTGCATTTCCAGACGCACATTCGAGGTGACCCAAGCCCTCTCCCTGACCAGGGTCCAAGGGACCCCCTCCAGCAGCCTTGCCAGATGGCGGACCAGCTCTGCCTGAACATGACCAATGACAAGGGAGTCCCAGCCACACCATATTCCTCTCCAATTTGTGCAACTCTGACAGAAAGTTCTTCCTCAAAATCATAGAGAAGGAAAAGGGGCCTTGTCAGGTTCCCAGAACACAGATCTATGTGGTACTATGCGAAACGGGGCTGGAAAGCTCCCAGAACCACCCAGTCGCCGGGGAAGTTGGTGCCATGTCTGGGCTAGAAGAGCGGCACTGCCTTCCTACCCTGGAGTGAGCCCCGCTGCACGGTCTCTCAGGTGTGGCTGAGCTCCGCCTCTCCCGATGTCACCTCCAACCAGACTGCTATCCTCTGGGGTTGCAGGGGACCCCATTTTCCGTCTCTCCTCCAAACCAGCTGAGCTTGCCCCACTGTTCTTTATGGAAATTCTTTTCATGGTTTCCCAGAACCTTCTCTTCCTCGGGTTCAGTGCCCAGTGCTAGACCCGTAAGTGGACAACAGTTCCACCAGGAATTTTAGTCATGCCTTTATCCAACCTGGATTTCCTTCCTTACTGGTTCATGAACAGCTCTTCCTTCCAGATAGATGTTTCCCGGGACTCCCTCCGGAAGCCGTATCTGATAACGGATCTTTGCCAGTGCTTGCTTCGTTCTGCAGCGGTTCCATAACACTGGCCGGAGATTTTTCTACTGTGACCACGGTCTTGACCATGCCATTGGGGGCTCTTAGTTTTTCTTGAACACACGGGGATTCTTGGAGGCAGAGGCCCATGGTTTTGTGGCCCATCAGTAAAGAAACTGTGTGTGACTTCTTCTTCAATAACTGTAATCTAAGTTCCCAATTTTGTTCACCTTTACAGGAGGAAAGTGGCGCCCAGGGAGGTTGGGGGATCCCTCAAGGTGAATACTAACAAAGCCTGGCCTAACTCCCAGGCCCCTCCTCTTCCATTCCAGAGTTTTTTTCCAACACATCCCCTTGGCCCATAGAGAATTTCAAGACACCAGCTCTTTATGTAATTGATTTACTGGTTTAGGTAAATTTGTTTGTCCTCTGAGTAAGAGAGTCACTCCTTTAAGAGTAGCAACAAGTTCATACACCATCTCGAATTGAACCGTTGTTGGTTTTCAGCCTTCAGAAAGAACAAGGCACAGAGGGTCACTCAGTAAATGCCTTTTTGATGACAGCAGTGATTTTTACCAACAGCCTTCATTTAGGCTAAGTGTGCAAGTCTAGGGCACAAGGCTAGAGTTCCTACTCACATTCCCACCTTCACCAGAAGCGACTGCAAGGAGGTTCTGCAGACAGAGCAATGAAAGTTCTCCCTCGTCATTTCTCTGCAACCACACTCGAATTTTCAATTCCCCAAATAGAAAATGAACTGAATAGACATTAACAAAGTAATCTCTCCACTTCTTTGAAAATTGCAAACTAGCTGAATTTTTCTCTTATGGTTGATAATAGCCATGCAGAAACCAATCATAATTCTTTCTCCTCAGCCTCTGAAATACATCATTTGAAAAAGCTTTCCTTATTGGGAAATAAAATGAGGAGAAAAATCATATTAGAGACTAATGAACTCACATAGCGTTATTTTCATTCCTTAGTAACCTTGGGGTATGGATAATTTCCTTTAAATAATTTTTTTTTTAAACTTGGGCTAAGAGATGCATTGCCTTAAAAGTCTGCAATCATCAAACAATATTGATAACTTTTTATTTCAAGTTCATGAATTTTGAGACAGAAAAAAAGGTCTTTTATATCTTCAGGTATCTTTTTTTTTTTCTTTCTTTCTTTTTCAGGCATCTTTAACTGCAATCACATATATTCTAGCTAAAGTCCTTCAGCCTAGGGATTAACCAAGATTGAAATAAAGGAGACATCCATTCTAGAAGCACGAATGTCTATACAGCAACTGTAACCACGGCTCAAAGTGCAGGTGTTCTGTTTTCCTGTAGGGATGGACAGAGGACTTCACAAGGGGGCTAACCACACACTCCAGGCTGGGGTGTCTCCTGGGAATCAAGCTGGACACCACTCAGAGCAGGCATTAGCTGGACAGGTCCTGGAGAGTCAAGCACAGACTTTGGGACTTCAGAAGCCAAAGAAAGGTGTGGTGCAAGAGTGAGTTGTGTAACTGGGAAGGGCTGCCTCTTTGCTAAATAAGCAGCATGATCCGAAGTCAAGAATCAGACAGAGTCAGGGGTGCCTGGATGGCTCAGTAGCTTAAGCGTCTACCTTCAGCTCCAGTCATGATCCCAGGATCCTGGGATCGAGCCCCTCATCGGGCTCTCTCCACCATGGGAACTCTGCTTCTCTCTCTCCCTCTGCCTGCTGCTCTGCCAGCTTGTGCACTCTCTCTCCCTCTGTCAAATAAAAAAAATAAATAAATGAAATGGATGAGCCAGCTTCGCCCCAATGTTTCCTCTGCCCCTAAGTGTCTGGCTGCCCACAGGAGAGCCTTCCTTTCTGGCTTTGTCTCTTCCTTTACATGCCCCAGGTCCACCGAAAAGTAAGGCACACTGAGCCGAAATAAAAGATGCTACTCTTACTCAAAACAAGATAGAATTTTTGCCTTAAAAATAGAAAAAAAAAAAAACCTGCTAACAATTGTAAATTCTTAGCTCTAACTTCAGACCAAGAAGGAAAAACCCCAAACTGGAAAGAGAGAGAGAGAGAATTTCAAAAATGGTAAGTGAGAGTTAAAACCAAAAAGTGTTCCAGGAGAATTGGAACCTGTTATAAGCCTGAACAGCTGGGACTAGGGATGAATGCCCACACAGAGAGAGAAACGTAGCCGCAGCCACATGTGGGTGGGCAGCTGCAACGGAGTGGCCTGAGTTGATTCTACAGCCACTAGCATTGCAGTTGGTAAGAATATCTCTGACCACCCAATCCAAGAAAGCTATAAGGAAGCTACCTATTGACCTACGCCCCTGATGACAGTAGACACACCTACAGGTAATCAGAACACAGCGAGGGGCCCCTGGGTGGTCAGTCGGTTGAGTATCTGCTTTCCGCTCAGGTCATGATCCCAGAGCTCTGGGATGGAGCCCCACATCGGGCTCTCTGCTCAGCGGGGAGCCTGCTTCTCTCCCTCCCTCTGTTTCCCCTGCTTACATGCTCTCTCTCTTTCTCTCACTCTCTCTGTCAAATAAATAAAATCTTAAAAAAAAGCAAAAAGAACACAATGAAGGATGCAAACTTAAGCCACCTGAATAGTTCAGGACCCAGAATAAGTAAATTAACATAAGCATCAGTCCAGCTCACTTAAATCCATAAAGTTCCAGCGGATACAGATGAGAAACTGTCCCCTAGCACAAGTCACATGTGCTTCTCATGGAAAATATCCTCACTGACAACTAGAGCACAGCCAAAATTATAAACCATATGAGAAAATGAATGACCAGGAAGAAGAGGCAAGAGGAAAAACAAATAATCCTAAGGATAAGAGGATAATATTTAAAAGACTATAAAATAAGTATTTTTAAATGTTTGCAGAAATAGAGGAGTAAATAGAAATCACAATATAAGAAAAGGACAATATAAAAATAAGGAAAATAAATTCTAGAAATGTAAGTTAATTAAAAACAAACAAAAAATCCATGACGCTCCAAACACAGAAACTATGCATTCTTTTCAAGTGCATGGGAACCATTTCTAAAAACTGAATATGTATTAGGACATAAATGAAAACGTGTTCTTTGATCAAAACGCAAGTAAATTAAACACAAACTTTTTTTTTTTTAATTCAAATGTGGAGATTTTCAGTTTCCACTTCAACATGTAAAGAACTTGGAAATTTTCATTCTCAGGCTCACAACAAGAAAAAAATCTTAAAAACTGAAATGAAAATCCACAACCTTTTATATAACAGAGACCTGAGATCACAGAGGCAGAAGATGAAGCCTTGAGTGGAGAGTGGTGGGAACACTTAAGTTTAATTAACTAATATCTGGAGATGAAGTGAGATCTAGTTTGATAGATGAAAAACTCCTAGTTCCCAGCCTTAGGAGGGGCTCCTCACTTATAGGAGTAAGACGTAATCACAAGATTATAGAATTTTTCCCTTTTCCTAACATGACAACATCAACAAAGCTCTTCTTTAATAAGAGGTGATTAAAACCAAAAGAAAATGCAAGCCTCACCTCTCATTTAAGAAGTCTCTAGGGAAACACAAAGATAACGGGAGAAATAAAACAAGGACACTAGAAGAAATCTCAACCTCTGGCACAAAAGCTACAGGAAACAATAACACGGCTTAACCCCTAGCGAGATAAGTATACAACCTCACAGCTCAGTTTCTTTTACCTGAGAGATACATCATGTAGGCTTTCAATAACAAATTACAAAGGATGTTAAAAGGCAAAATACCAAAAGGAAGAAGGAGGAGGAGGAGGAGAGGAGGAGGAAGAGAAAGAGAAGGAAGGAAGGAAGGAAGGAAGGAAGGGGAAAGAAAGAAAGAAAGAAAGAAAGAAAGAAAGAAAGAAAGAAAGAAAGAAAGAAAGAGAAAGAAAGAAAGAAAGAGAAAGAAAAGGAGGGAGGGAGGGAGGGGAAGGAAGGAAGGAAGAGGGAAGGAGGGAAGAAGGAGGGAGGGAGGGAGGAAGGAGGAAGGAAAGAAGGAAGTAAGAAAGGAAGGAAGGAAAAAATGCTGTCTGGAGACAAGGCAAACATCAGAGCTAGAGTCACATATGGTAGACATTTTAGAATTATCAGACAAGGAATTTAAAATAACTGATTAAAATGCTAAAGGCTCTAATGGAAAAAAGTGGACAACATGCAAGAACAGATTGAAAACATTAAGAAAGGGGCACCTGGGTGGCTCAGTGGGTAAAGCCTCTGCCTTCGGCTCAGGTCATGATCTCAGGGTCCTGGGATCGAGTCCCGCATTGGGCTTTCTGCTCAGCAGGGAGTCTGCTTCCCCCCCTCTCTCTGCCTGCCTCTCTGCCTACTTGTGATCTCTCTCTGTCGAATAAATAAATAAAAATCTTTAAAAAAAAAAGAGAACACTAAGAAAGAATCAAAAGCAAGTGCTAGACATCAAAAACTTTGTAACAGAAATAAGGACTTTGATGGGTTCACCAAAAGATGAGGAAAGAATCAGTGAGCTTGAAGATATGTTGATAGAAACTTCTCAAACTGAAACATTTTAACCCTAAAAAATAAACTCCTACTGACTGTAAAAGAAGGCCAAGTGGAAGTTTATAAATAGGGGTGCCTGTGTGGCTCAGTCGTTAAGCTTCTGTCTTCGGCTCAGGTGTTCCTTCTCTCTGTGTGTCTCTCTCTGTCAAATAAATAAATAAAATATTTAAAAAACGGAAGTTATAAACATTTATTGCTTAATAATAAGGAAAGGTTTACATAGTATAACATCTAGGTTATTCACATTCATAATTTCTGGGATATAGTTAAAGCAGTGGTTAGATGAAAATTTGTATTATTGAATCCATTTACTCATAAATAAAAAGATACAGAATAAAAGTGAATTCAGTTTTTTATTTAAGAAACTTTAAAAAAGCAAAACAGAATACAGCTCAAAAAATAAAAAATAAGAAGTAACAAAGATGAGAGTTAAATTAATTGAAAATGGAATATAGGAATTATAGGGTATGATATGATTAACTCGATTCTTAATATCTAAAATAAAAATAAAGAAAACAAACAAATAAATACAGAAATTCCTTCATAATAACCATTAAAATCAAAAGCTTACATACTAAAAGTCTAACAAAATACACAACCTTAGCATGACTTTTTAAATGAGAGAAAATGAATACCAAACATATTAAAAAATAAAAAGATCGGGGCGCCTGGGTGGCTCAGTGGGTTAAGCCGCTGCCTTCGGCTCGGGTCATGATCTCGGGATCCTGGGATCGAGCCCCGCATCGGGCTCTCTGTTCAGCAGGGAGCCTGCTTCCTCCTCTCTCTCTCTGCCTCTGCCTGCTTGTGATCTCTCTCTGTCAGATAAATAAATAAAATCTTTAAAAGAAATAAAATAAATAAATAAAAAATAATAAAAAATAAAAAGATCACATGTCAGGTTACATAATTACTAATAGAGCAAAAAAATTAAAAATGTATAATAGTGCATTGAAAATTTTTATATTAATAAATTTGAAATTTAGATATAACCATTTTCTCAAGAAATATAAATTACTAAAATTGACTCAAGGAAAATCAAAATCTTGAGCTAATCAATCTCATTCAGGATATTGAATACATAATTAAAAAGTGTCCCTTCTTCAGGGAACATCACAGTGAGTTACAGTTTCAAGAAATAGATAATTATTGTTTATTTTAAAGCACACACAACTGTTTCTGAGAACAAAGAGTGCTACCTGAATAATTTTCTAAGACTATTATAGTTTTGATACCCAAACAAACAAGGGTAGTAAAAATAAATAAATAAATAAACATACCAATTTCATTGGTAAACATAAATGCAAAAATCTAAATAAAACACAGTTGTTTCAACTCAGAAGTTTATCTTAGAAATTCTCATAGGAGAGGCAATTAGGTGGCTCAGGAGTAAGGTGTCTGCCATTGACTCAGGCTGTGATCTCAGGGTCTTGGGATCGAGACCCATATCAGGCTCCCGGCCTGGCGGGAGCCTGCTTCTCCCTCTCCCACTGCCCCTGCTTGTGTTCCCTCTCTCTCTGTCCCTCTCATCAAATAAATTAATAAAACCTTAAAAAAAAAATTCTCATAGGATTCTCAAGAGTCCAACAACAGGGGTACATGGGTGGCTCAATCAGTTAATCTACTAACTCTCGATTTTTGGCTCAGGTCATGATCTTGGGGTCATGGGATCTAGTCCCACATCAGGGTCTGCACTCAACACAAAGTCTGCTTGTCCCTCACCCTCTCTGTTCTCTGTGTCTCTGTCTCTCTCGCTCTTAAATAAATAAATAAATAAATAAATCTTTTAAAAAAATAACTCAACAACAGAAGATCCATCAATAATAGCTTACGACATTAAAGAAATTAAAAAGGAAAACCTCTGTGAGATGTAGAAAAATAGAATTTAGCATCATCTATGATAAAGACACTTAGCAAATTACAAATAGAAGAAAATGTTTTTATTTCATAAAAACAGCTACCCAGAACTTTCTGAATTACTGTAACTAATTGTGAAATTCTGACGGTATTCCCAATGAACTCAGAAATGAGATAAGGATGACCCCTATATGCATAATTATTTAACATCACACTGAAAGCTGTACTCCATACAATATGATAAGAAAGAGAAATTGATGAATAAAGCCTTTAAAGACCTAGTCTCAGCTACCCTTGGCTGTAACTGATGTGATTGTCCATATCAAAGGTTCACAACTTTTATCTGTAAAGGACCAGATGGTAAATATTTTGGACGTTTCAGGCCATATAGTCTCTGCCGTTGAAGCTTAAAGGAGCTATAAATAACACATAAACAAATGAATGTGACAGTGTGCCAATAACACTTTTTCTACAAAAACTGGGAGTGGACCAGATTTGATCCATATGTTGTAGTTTTCCAACTCCTAGTCTATGTTTAAAAAAAAAAAAAAAGAGAGACAACCACTTAAAATTAATAAAAAATTTAAATTTAATCAGGATATGTATTCTAAAGTCCATATCAAAGAGAAAAATCCAAAGGTAGCCCAAAAATTTCTTTAAAAATCAGGAAAAAGTAGGTACATTACCTACCAAATACTAAGATACGCCATTAAAAAATAGATTAATCACAGTAGTGTAGTATATGAAGAGGAATAAATGTAAACTTGATTTATGTTAGGAGAAGTATTAGAAAACAAAGCAGAAAGTATCGTGTTTGGACAAATGGCTTTTCCTACAAAAAAAAAAGAAAGATATCTCCCTTATACCATTTTCCCAAGTATAATTCATATGTATCAAAGATGCAATCAAAATTGAAAAATACACTCTACAGATTTAGACAAAAATAGAAAATATCGTTTTGATCTCTGGTCAGGAAAAGTTTTCTTAAAGATGAAACAAAAAATATAAATTGACTTCATCAAAATTAAATTTTGTATATAAAAGATACCATGAACAATGTTAAGGCAAACAGCAGATTAAATGAAGGAATTAGTAACACATAATAAGCAACAGAAATATATTCAGAAGATAATTTGTAACTCTTACAAATCAAGAACAAAATAACAAACTATAAGCCTGTAAATTATAAGTGGCATGATAGATAAAATTACAAAGGATATGAACAGTTATTTTATAAAAGTGAAAACCTGAAAAATCAATAAACATGAAAAAATGCTCAATGTCTTTACTAAACAAGAAAGTATCAATGAAAACAATAAAATTACATTTTACATATAAAAAAGAGAAACTGACAAGAGAAATATTGGGAAATAAGTAGAGATGTAAGCACACTTACTCACTGATACTATGAGTATTAAAATACTAAGAGAAATAAGAGAACCATTTTGAAGAGGAATTTGCCAGCATCTGGTAAAATAGAACATGTATTACAGAATTTTATAGTTATCATGGTGGGTTATCCTAAAAATCCATACTGTTGGATAAGGAGAGGTGAGAACTGGAATACCATATGATGGCCTTTATGAAAATTTTAAAACTGTAATATCAGATATTAAGTCCACATCCTTATTTAGAAAATTGTTCAGAATATGTGAATGCAAATATTCCCTATGACTTCACAATAGTGGTTATCTCTAGATGGGAAAGATTGGGATTAGGGCTAGAAGACGTGTCAGTTGGTTAGATAAGACAATGCTATCAAAACAAACTCCAGATTCTCAGTCTCAGCAGCTTAAACAACAGGGTGTATCTATGTATCACCCATATGTCCATCAGCCATGGGTGGTACAGGTGGGTGGGCTTCTCAATGTTACCCTTTCTCCAGGACCTATGATGATGAACATCGCACTTTGGAACAGAAAGGATAAAAGTTTTTGGAGTCTCACCTTGTCAGTTGAGTGTTCCAACCCAGAAGGGACTTGTATCAGCCCACAAAGCATTGGACAGAATGTGTGACAAGAAGTCAGGGAAGTATGGTCCCCCCAACATCCAGAAGGGGAGAAGAACCAGAATTTTCTTAGCATTAGAAGTTTCTACTACCCATGGGAACTTTTAATCATTAATCTTTAATATCCTATTGTTAATCATTAATGTGCTAGTATAAATCATTAATATCCTATTGTTTAATAGAAAAAATGAAGCACAAATAACAGGATGTTATTCTAGGTGGTGGGATCATGGGTATTTGTTATACTATCCTTTGTACACATACTCCCCAGAAAGGGATAAGCACGTCTCAATCATCACTCGGTAGGGTGAATTTAAGTGTGCTTGGATCAGGACTGAAGATAGGAGAAAGGAGAGGGGTGCATGCTGAAATCAAGCTTTCCCATACACTTTCAACAACTAGTATCAGCTTTTGAGAGTATCCAATGTGTCTCTGCAATGACCGCTACCTCCGTCTCTCATCCACGGTCATGTCTGTCCAACCAAAGCATTCATAATGTCCCAGGTACATCAGCATCGCAGTGCACTTGTGGTTATTTCTAACTTCTCCTTTTTCTTTCCCTGAATCAGTCCTTCTCGGTCTTTCACAACTTTTCCTGGCAGCTCTTCTCACAGCCTGGGTTGAACACCTGTCCCTAAATTCCTTAAATGCTTCTCATATATTTTTATGTCTGTTTCACACCTGGGCGGTGAATTCACAAGAGCGTCCCTAGCACCTGTCGGAGTAGCTGGCATGTAGTAAATGCTAAGTAAATTCTTAAATATGTGAGAATATAAAATGTGTCCTGAACTTCAGTGATACTTGGTAGGAGACAGATAAAGGTCAAGGAAAACCTGACCACCTGCGGGAAATTAGCATGAAATCACCGTACATGACACTTTGGCAATAAACAGAGGCAAAAGAGTCTGCTCTGTTTCTGCTGCTAGAAATCATGATTTTTGTTGTTGGTGTTTATCTTTTCACAGTCTTTTCACACCTGTCATTTTATTTGATTCCCTCCACATTTCTCTAGGGAAGGAAGGGCAAGCAATTATTATCTATGGTGAACAAATGAAAACACTGAAGCAAGGTGAGTTCACTGACCCGCCCCAAATCATAGAACAAATCCAGCAGATCTGTTCCTAGAACCCAGGATTAAGGACAACAAGCTCTTCCCACCAGGTCACGAGGCCTGTTGGGTTGGCAGTTTCCAGTTCTTGTCTCCAGCACTCTCCTGGCTCTCTTCCTCCATAGGCTCGCCCATCTTCAGGACAACACCCAGTGCAGTCCAATAAAATGGTTTCAGGATTTACAAGAAACTATGGAGGTAACTGGATAATTCATGTGCAAAAGATTAGTGCCCTAAATATGTAACAGGCTGAAAATTTTAGGGCTCAGATCAGAAGGAGGTGTGTGAAGATTTGTTCAGCATCAAGGAGAGAGAGAAAAAAAAACAAACAAACAGTGGCCTATCTGTGTGCTCCCTTTGTGGTTTTAGGACCCCTGGGTGGCTCAGGTCATTAAACATCTGCCTTGGGCTCAGGTCATAATCCCAGGATCCTGGGATTGAGTTCAGCATCGAGCTCCCTGCTCAGCTGGGGGTCAGCTTTTCCCTCTGCCTGCTTGTACACCCCTGCTTGTACTCTCTCTCTCTCTCTCTCTCTGACAAATAAATAAAATCTTTAAAAAATTAACATGGAACCAGCACATCGTGTTTTAAATCTACACCCCCCCCCAAAAAAAAATTCCCAGCTTCTGCCATTTACTTACCATTCGACCTTGGGATATCACCTTCCCTTTCTGGGCCTCAGTTTTTCTATCTGTCAAATGAACAAACCGAATTAGGTTATTTCCAGGACCACTTCTGCACTGAGATTCTTTTAAGACCTTCAAGTGTCTAAATATGTGTAATAAAAGATAGTGTTCTTTTTATTTCTAAAAAAAAACATATTTAATAGATTCATGGAAGTCTTGGGTATAGAGGAAATGTAGAAATTAGAAAACCAATTGCATTTATGTACAAGAACATAAAAATCATCATATTTTCTAAAACCTCGTTTCCTCCCCATTAACAGATGGGAAGCAGTTTGAGAAAGTTTATTGGATGAAGCAGCCACCATCTGAACAGTCACGCCACATGAGTGACGCTAATGAGACAGGTGAAATATTCAAGAGCCCAGGACTCTCCCCAAGAAATCACGGCATCTCTACCAGGCCCCTGTTGGGCACGCTCATGAATTAGTCTTCAGCTCCAAGAATAGACTCTATAAATACTATTTCTTATAATGATGACGATTATTATTTATAGCTTGCCCCAGCCTCCCAGGCAAGTGTCCCAGGAAGAACAAAAAGACGCTTAGTGTAATTAAAACAAAGAAAATGTAGAGGTGTTGGCATGTAAGGAAAGGGATCATTTCAACATCAGAAGTGGAGAACCATTTGTTGGATTTGCTTATAATCACTAACATGGATTTTATTATAAGATCACACAGCTAGCAAAGCACATTGTAGAAGGTTTTTTGTTCTTTTTAATCAGAAAAAAAAAAAAAGCACTCTAAAAAAGGATTCTTCTGTGAAAAAGATCCCGTATTGGTTCTTTCAAGCTTGGTTATACTTTATTTTTCCAGAACTAACTTGAAAGCACAGTTTTTCTACACTCTGGATCTGGAGGGATTCAGTTTAACTCAGAGAAACTCAGTGGATATTTATCAAGTGGATCTTAGATGTCAAGAACTGAAAGCACAGATGTTTTATACGTGTGTGTGTGTGTGTGTGTGTGTGTGTGTGTAAAATACGTATATACCTATCAGGTATATTTGTACTTATATGTTTATATATATGTATGTATAAATGTATAAAATATGTATATGTATGCATACATATGAGATATACATATACATATACATACATACATGTGTACACACACACACACACACACACACACACATATGCACACAATTTCTAAATTTCTGGGGCTCAAGAAGTGTGGCACAGAACTAAAACACTGAGATAAAGTGCGTGTGAGTCAGTGGTCCCAGGCAGGCTGAAGATCAGGATTCAGAAAAGATTTTGTTACAAGATGATGTTCTCCAACCTGGAAGGATAACTTGGAGTTTGTCCATTTCATAACAGAGAGTGGGCATTCCCGGGAGAGGAAACAGCAGGCAGAGAGAGAGGAGTGATATAATATTTTGAGTCAAGGAGTAGAAAGAAGTGCAGGAGGAAGAACAAGCAAGGGCAGACTATAAACAACCACGTGAGGTCTACAGAGACGTGAGACTGTGTCCTGGGGCTGCTCCCACCACATAGTTCTCTTAGAGGGGGCGCTGGGGCTTCCAGTAGACAGTAGTGCAGTGGGTTGAATGTGAAGGCCGAGAACCCATCAGAAAGCTGTCCAGGTGACTCAAGTGAGAGCTGATAAGGGGTTGATCTGGGTAGTGGCTAAAGGGAGAATGAAAAAAAATTTAAAAACAAAAACAAAGCAGTAGGAGGTTGAACTATATCAAGCATCACTATTATAAAGTATCTTTCAAGTGATTGAAGAGTCAAAAGCAAACACAACAGGCTGAAAACCATTAACATGGCCATCTTTTTGTATGTCATATACAGTATTTCTGTGCCTATAGACACGAAACCTTCGTGCATTACTAGCAGGTCTTGTAAAGAAGTTCAGTACAGTAATCATTGTGTTTGGTGAGAATTTTTACATCACCTTAGCACTGAGCTGTGTTTCCAGCTCCCCACACTGGACTCAAAGTCTGGTAGCAAGAGAGAAAATCCTAGATTGCGTCCAAATTAACTTGTCAGCTTGCTCACTGATGGACTTCCTGAAAAGCAAAAAAAAAAAAATTTTAAAGAAAAGGAAGATCACGTTGTCCAAGGAATTGAATGCTTGGTTCTCAACTGTGATTCATGACACCTATGTTTTATTTTCTTGGCTGTGGCTAGAACTCAACTGATGACTTGTACGCATTACATCAAGCCTTCATTTCCCTGGCTATAAAATGGGTATAGTCAGAAGTGAGCCCCACTTACCTGTTTATGCTGCAGCATAAATGACTAGGCAATGCCTGTAAAATGCTCCCAGCCTTTGCTCAAAGGTCCCCATATATGTGTTATTACTTTGTTGATGGTGATTTTGGAGTTGATGTGGCCTTTGTGGGTGGTGAGACAGAGTTCCCTAGAGGGACTGACTCATTTTGTCTAAGCTGCCAAAAATTGATGCAATCAGCAATTTCTGGATTTACCTGGCCAGCTAAATATTGAGATCAACTGACCATGAAAAAGTATCAGAGGGTTTGGACTTGGAAGAGAATGGAAGAAGTATTACCTCGAAGCCTTGAAAATTAGAGACAGAAGGAGAGAGAAGAAGAATGAAAGCAGAAATAACTTAAGGGTGGGGGTACCTGGGTGGCTCAGTGGGTTAAGCTGCTGCCCTCAGCTCAGGTCATGATCTCAGGGTCCTGGGATCGAGTCCCACATCGGGCTCTCTGCTCAGCAGGGAGCCTGTTTCCCTCTCTCTGCCTTCCTCTCTGCCTACTTGTGATCCCTCTCTCTGTCAAATTAAAAAAAAAAAAAAAAGAAATAACTTAAGGGTGGAAATAGTGAAGATCATTTTTTTAACTTAGTAGCTAAGTTAACATTAAGAACTGTGCTATAGGGATGCCTGGGTGGTTCAGTTGGTTAAGCCGCTGCCTTCAGCTCAGGTCATGATCCCAGGGTCCTGAGATCCAGTCCCACATCGGGCTCCTTGCTCAGTGGGAGTCTGCTTCTCCCTCTGCCTCTGCCTGCCTCTCTGCCTGCTTGTGCTCTCTCTTTCTCTGGCAAATACATAAATAAAATTAAAAAAAAAAAGAACTGTGCTATATACTAATTAATTATCTGCCTATATGTTATCTCTTTCATGTTTCTATCTGGCATATAGTGGCATCAATAAATATCAGTCCCATAAATAACCTTGTATGGTACATCCTATTATCCTTGTTTTATGTATGTGATGACCAAGGAAGCAGGAAGTCAAGAAACCTGCCCAAAATCATACTTCTCTGTAAGTGAGAGAGAGGAGTCTAGATTTAAATCTTGACCTCACTGCAAAGTTTCTTCATGATTCCCGTGACTCTCCTGCCTCCCGTCATCCACTTTCCTTCCCTCTCACCACTGTGTACTTCATCACCAGCATCCCCCTTTCAGATCCTGGGCTATGTCATCTTTCTCCATTGTTGCTCATCATTTGACACTATTTTTCCAGATCCTAGAAATGTGTTGCTCCTTCTTCTCTTTGGGAGGAGATGGGTAGATTCTGTTATGTATCCTTTTTACCCATCTTGGAAGCCTGTATCTGTATTATCCAGATTTGTCACATATGAGAATCTATTCCGTATATAATGCTCCTTACTTTCAAAGGCAGGGCTTTTCTCAAATAACTGCAAAGAATCAAATTAGACCCAAGACATTCATATGGGAGAAGAACCAGAGACATTTGCCACTTTATTAATATGCTTATAAATTGCTGGGGAAATCACAAAAGAAACGCAAGACGGGATTGAATGGCTCGCTCATTCAACTGGCATTCACTGAGGGCTGGGTTTTCATGTACTGGGTCTTCTTCAAAGCACTGGAAAGATACAAAGGACAATAAACACACATGCTGGTTTCAAAGAGTTCATCATCTAGGCAGGAGGCACCTATAATCGATGTTCATTATTTGCAGATTTCATGTTTGTGACTTGGCCCACTCACTGAAATGTATTTGTAACCTCAAAATCAATACTCTGGGTGATTTTCCAATGTGTCATTTTCCACTGTGCACCAAGCAGTGAGAAACTCAAGTCGCCAACACATATGTTCTTAGCGGAGGTCGACTGAGGCGAAATTGTCTTCTCATTTCAGCTGTCATACTGTGACCACGTGCCCTTTCCATGGTCTGCTCAGGGCCGGGCTTTTCCTATTTGTGTGCTTTCTGTTGGTGATTGCACGTTTAAAATTGCCCCCGTGCACGGTGCCCCAAAGTGTGCAAAGGGGTGGTGTGTCTTACGGAGAAAATGCACATTAGACAAGCTTCATTCACACACGAGTTACAGTGTTGTTGGTTGTGAGTTCAATGTTAATGAATCAAGCCATACGAGGTGCACATTAAATAAGATGTTTTCAACAGAAACACACACAAGACAGAGCCTGGTGAGTGCAATGGTAAAGGTATGAATGCAAATCTACGGAGGCACACCAGAAAGAAGAATGGGCTCCACCCAGGAGAAATGAAGGAGGAGTTATAGAGGGGTTGCTTATGAGTTGGGATTTTAAAAATATATATAAAATAAGTAGAAACTCAATGAATGAACCAGGATGCAAGGTTATTCAAGGCAGATTGGAGCCACGTGCAAAGCAAGGGAAATCTGAAAGAGCCTGACATGCTCCGTGATTGAAAAAGTGATTAAAATCAGATATTTCAGGCCACGGGCTCCAAATCATCCACATGCAGAATTTGCAGGCATGACCAAGTTTCTCTACACAGTTTGGACTATGATTTTTTGCAATGAGGAAGTGTGCGGTATGTCAGCTGTGAAAATTGGCTCAATATTCATAATCAAATCTATTATGCTCCCTCTGAAGCCGGGGCCATGTTTCCGTAGAAACCCCTCGTTACATAAAGGAACCCTGGCCTGTAATTGGCAAGAACATCCACCACCTTTGGAAGCCATTATAGTAAAGCAGGAGGGAAAGCAAGCCCTGTGTAATTCCTGCTGGAGGAAAGTAAACCGGGAGGACAAAGATCAAGATTCCTGGGGCGCCTGGGTGGTACAGTCAGACGAGCATCTGATTCTTGAAGGCAGCTCAGGTCATGATCTCAGGGTCGTGGGATAGACCATGGGGCTCTACGCTCAGTGGGAAGTCTGCTTGGGATTCTCTCTCTCCCTCTACCCCTCTCCCTGTTCAGGCTCTCTAACCAAACAAATAGCTAAATAAATTACTGAATAACTAAATAAATGAAATCTATAAAATAAAATAAAATAAAATAAAATAAAGATTCCTTCCTGTAGAATGGCAAGCAGAGAGCCCTGGAGGGTTTCCTGACCCCGGATCATTCTACCATCACTTCACCTCCTCATCCATGAATCAGCCACTAACCAGCTCAGCCGCAATTGACTCTGACGGTATGGCCAGCATTAATCAAGACACCAGGAGGCAACGGACACACACACACACGCACACACGCACGCATGCACACACAATTACTCTTCCCACCACAGCTGCAAAGCAGTTATGTTTGCCTTCACATCAACCTCCTGAGGTAGGTTTTATGACCTCCGTTTTATAGAAGAGAAAACCCAAACTCTGAGGTAACTTAAGTGCACACAGCCCATGAGTGGCACAACCAGGATTTACACTCTGCTTTGATTTCAAATCGAGCGGAAGTTTCAGCCTTGTCTCAGAGAAGGTCCTTGTCCTCAGGAAACTTGTATACGTGGTGACTCAGAGGGGTAAGTGGCTCAGACAGTTAATTTCATGAGATTTCAGAGTAAAGAAGCATGAGCCCAGATGCCACCACTGGTCGCAGACATCATGAGCCTCAGAACTAGTGGGCCTTGATAGCTAGAGATGGGAGAAGGAATCATCCTAGGTGTACAAGGAAGCAAAGCTTCAGAAGCAGAAATGATCCTTTGGAAAAAGGGGGTTGCTCTGAGAAAAGGAAAAAAAAAAAAAAACACTAATTTGTCCAGAATTTAGAGGAAATGTTCCCCCAGGCCTGGAATGGATCTCAGTGAGATCAGTCCTTGTGACTAGAAGATGCTCATCTTCCATGACCCTGCCATTCCACTCGGTGAATATTAGTGGGCACCGAGTTTGTGCTAAGTATTGTTCTCTGCACTAGGGATGCTTTAGAGAATGTGTTTTCAAATGAAAACCAGAACCTCGTCCCTGGGGGGCAGCCCACAGGCCCCACCCCCCGGTGATGGTATTTTTCACCTGACCATCCTCATTGCTGCCCTTTCTTTCTCCACCCAATCCCCAGGCACACTTGACCTGTCACACTCTGTAGTTGACACTCTGATCGAGACTACCCAGTTGCCTGAAGCTGCCATGGTCAAGGGCAGCCTTCTTGGGCTGGTACCCTGGTTCTTCATTCTCAGCCACTTTGTGCTATCCCCTGGGCCCTGTAGCCATACCGACCCCCTTCCCACCGGGACCTCTCTTTTGTCCCTCTACCTGGAGTGTCCTTGACCCCATTTCTTGCCTATTAAAGACTAACTCATCCCTCAGGGTTCAGCTTAAAAGAATCTGCTTTCCATTTCCCCCAATCTCGATAAATTCCTTCTTGGCCTGGGCCCATACAGCAAATGCCCCTATTTTCTCCTGCTTTCTTTTCTGCTTTGTCATAAACCAGGATTGGCAATCTGTCTGAATCCTCCTCAGGGCCAGGGACCTGTGTCTTTATGCCATCATTTAGCACAGTGCCTGGCCCTGCGTCAAAGCTCGAGAAATCTCTTTTAAAAAATAAATACACGAAGAAGATGCCCTTGAAACTAGAGCAGTTCAATTTAAAGTTAATTTAATTAAGACATTAAGGTTCATTTTAGCAAACTTATACTGTGAATGAAAATTTAATCTCAACCTCCCTGCCCCTTCAATGACAGTTTAATTTCACTATAATCTTTATTATAGTAACCTCTAGACCTGTTATTAGTATTACTAATGAAGTTGAAAGACCATTTCGTCTGATTATTGTGTCTTAGGAAACACTTAATTATTAAATTCCACACTGATAATTAGAAACCCTGTTATTTCATAATGGGCTAGGCAATGCTCTACAGGTATCCGTCAATTACAGAAACAGAAGCCATCTTTTAAGTGTGTGGAAGTGAAGTCTCATACATCAAATAGTCCCTTATCACCAACCTAAGCTATGTTATTATTAGAGACAGACCACGTAAAGTAAGGAGTCTTCCTGTGGTCTGAAATGAGTGTTTTATGGGGGGAATGGCATCTGTGGCTGGCTCATCCTTGTCCTTTCCAGAGCCTGACTAGGTCCAAGGTGGAGAGAATAAGCCAGAAGTTTTGGTGTGTGTATGTATGGGCATACACTAAGAAGGGTCTTCTAATAGAGACATCCCAAGTTAAAATGGATTTTCTTTGCAGAGATTGACAACCGGGCCTGGGCCGGCCATGAGGGGTCTTGACTCCCAAATGAAGAAGGGGAAAGTGTTCGTTCTAAGGACACTTCCAACCAGGAGACTATTTCATTCTAACTAGACTGTGCCCTCCTGGGCCTTCCCTGAATTCTTACCAAAACCCAGCGCTGGAGCCATGCTAGGCAGCTCACAGAAGCTTTTCAGAGTCTGAAGAAGGCAGGGATGACATCACCTCAAGCATGGGGAACTCAGAAAGGAGATGGCATTGACTGAAGTCTCCTGAAGCTCTCCACACTCTGGGACCTGGGCACCTTATGCTCCCAGCCCACACAGCCCCTGAAACTGACCCGGTTCCCCTCACAGGGCTAGGCCCATTGTATGGGCTTTCAGAAATGTTTCATGATGCTCTGGCTCACTGGGAAAGGAAGCAGGAGAGGGCGGCCCCCCGGCCCCCCAGCCCCCCAAGAAGAGCTCTGACTCACAACCTGTTTGGCACCCTGCACCTCTCGGGTTTCCTGAATCTCTCTCTCTTTAATGCAGAAAGCCTTCATGGCAGATGCTTTAAAACAATGATCATGACAGTGACACTCCCTCATCTCCTACACTCCCCTGGCATCACAGAATTTTTTAAAGTGTTTTTGCAGGCTTACTCTTTAGAGTAGTTACGTTATTTGGATTCGAGCATTTGAAAGACTTTTTTGGTGGTCCCATCAGATCCCTGCAGCCCCCAAAGCTAGGAATCTGTTCAAAGTATGAACACGGAAGGACAGGGAGGAAGGCGGCTTCAGAACCCAAAGTAACGTGAGCGGGTGGGAAGAGGTTAGGGCGGTCTGGCTGGGGACACGGGCACTAAATTGAGGGTGGGCGTGAGTGTCTTGGGGTTGATTGCAAGGCCCTTCTCCGGTTTCCTTGGAGGGCACAATGGGTATGAAGGAATTCCGTGTGTAGAAGCAGCAAGGGCTGGTCCCGGCTTGCTCGCGGACGCCAATGCCAAGTGGCCAAGGCCGAAAGAAGGCCGGGGCCACCGTGTGCGGAGGCGGCCAGCACCACTCCCGGGGACGCGGAAGGGGTCGCCGCGCGCGTGTGGGGCTAGGCGGGTGCCGGCGCGGGTGGGGAGCCCCGGGGGCCGGGGCGGGCCGGGGCGGGGCGGGGCGGCCGCAGCGGGCCGGGCTGGGGGCGGGCCGGGGCGGGGCGGGCCGGGGCGGGGCTCCGGGGCCGTCTCGCAGGCTGCGGCGGCCGCGGGAGAGGCGTCCACAGCGGCGGCAGCTGGGGCAGCGGCGGACGCGCGGCCGAGCAGGGCGGCGGCGACCCCGGGTGAGCGCAGCGCGGACGCGGCGGGGGCGCGGCGGGGAGCGCGGGTGGGGATCGGCAGGGACCGGGGCTCGGCAGGCGCCGGGGAGAACCCTGCCATCCTTCCCCAGCTCCCGATGCCCCTGCAGCCTTCAGGGGAGGGAGGGAGGGAGGGAGGGACGGAGAGCGGAGGACCCAGTCCTACAGTCCTTCTCCTGTGATCGCCGTCCAGATGTCCGTCTGTGCGCCCGTTGCCCCGCTCCCCAGGACTGCTTCCCGATTGGTACAGGTCACCCCCGTCACCCCTCAGCCACTCGGTCCCCCGGCCCCCCAGGTTTCCCCGCCCCCAGCCAGGTATCTTCAGCTCCAAAGCCGTTCTTCCAGGACACCCTAACCTTCTGCTTCCCCATTCCCACCACCAGAGGCCCAGGCTCCCCGCCTCTCTCTACAGCGCCAGAGGCAAGGATGACCCCCACCCCCTTACCCCCAGTGCCTGCACACCTGGACCCTTCTGCGGCCACCTGCCCTAGATGTTCTTAGCCAGTCAGCGCACTGCTGTGTCTAGGACCCGGGCCTCCTGGCCCCATCACCTTCCTCCTCCTGAGAATCCCAGTCTGGCAAGAGGGACTTTACAGATCTTGGGCTTTGGGAACAATCTGACCCACTTGCCAAAAGGCTGGTCCCAGGCCAGCCGTGCTATTTGGTGGAGACACCTGTCTTGCCTGCCAGCCAAAAGACTAAGAAGCCTCTGTCAGAATGGGCCAGTGGGTTCCCGGATCCTTCTTCAAGCTGTCCTGACTTGCTGGCCCGTGTTCCCAGGGACCAGAAGAAACCCTTTGTCATTTAAGACCTCCAGGGGTATTTGCTGAGTCCACCCCCAGATCCTAGGAATTCCTCCAGCCACTGTGTTGGGTGTGTAGAGTCGTGCAGTGACAGGTTACCCTTCAGGGCCTGGTCTCCTCACCCGTGTCCTTGTTTCCCTGCTTGTGCCCCAGGGACTCCAGGGGCAGGTGTTTGGGACCTCGGTCGCCCCCACAGCTCTGTGGCCCTCCTGCCTTACTCTGTTGGAAACTTTTCCCGTCTTTCACTATCACCGTCCCTCTGGATAGGGCCTGGGCCATCTGCATTGCATTGAGTCCCCAGGGCACAGCAAGCTGGGCTGGGACCGGGAAAGGCTGGGACCTGTGCTGCAATGAAGGGCCAACAGGAGGAGGGGTGGCTGCTAGCCAGGTCAGGCTGAGCATCTGGGCCTGGGGACTAGGGCTTTGGGGTGGGTCTGCGCTTTCACTGAGCCCCGAGTGGGGTCCCAGGCTCGCTTTGCTGTGATGAGAGGAGGCAGAGCAGGGGCTGTTTTTCCTGCGTGCTTCTGACTGTCTTGTGTTGCTATGGTGACAGTTTTGCCTCTCTTCCTCCTTCTGACTCTTCTGGGAGCTGGTTTTTATTGGTCTGTTGTCCTGTCTTTTATGACTCTAATTTCTCCTTTCTACTTGCTCTGAAATAAACAGTCATAAACATGGGCACTGGGCCCAGGCTGGGGGCTGGCATAACTTCACCTCCTCTGGCCCTGGGCTCCTGCGAGGGGAGAGAGGTGGGGACAGACCTGCCCACACTGCCTCCTGTCTCCAGCTCTGGGAAGCGGGCAGCACCTCCGTCTCAGGCACACCATGCCTCCCATCCTGCCTCCGTGCTAATAATAGACTCCATGTGTAGTGAAGGAGCTCACTGATGTTCATGACAGCCCTGTGGGCTCGGGGCTGTCCCCACTTTGCAGATGACAAAACCAAGCTCAGAGTGAGCCATTTCCCTCAGGTCACACTGGATTTAGCATGTAGTCAGAGTTCAGTTTTTGTTCAACGAATGGAACAGTGATGGAGCTGGCCCCAAAGGCCCATGTCCTGACCTCCCACCCTGTAGGCTTCCTGGTCTTGCTCCTCGCGGGACAACAGAGCCCCCTAAGCCCCATGTTCTGGGGTGCCACGTACTCCCACAGTGGCAAGCTGCCAGGGGACTGCCTGTCAGGTCTTTGGTGCACCTGTGACCCTGACTGTTGGAGACCCAAGTTGAGAGGAGAGTGAAGCCACTTGTCACTTCCTGTTTTTTTACTCAGCACCAAGAAGCATTCAGTTTGCTTTTGCTCTCAGGGCCTAGATGCAACTGGGTAAGTCAGGGGCACTGAGAGCCAAGTTAACCCCCACCCCCCACCCCCATCCCAGCCAGCCCGGAGTGAGGAGTTCAGAGTTGGCCAGGGCTATAGGTCACTGACTGTCAGCTGTCAGTGACACTCTCCAGAGAAGCTGCCCCCTCTCTTCCCTTTTATTTTTGCTTTTTTGCATACTTTCTTCTTTCCCACCGCCCTGCCCCCACCTCCACCCCAGCTTTGCCTATCTATGCTCCAGGCTTGGTAACATGAAAAGACTAGGGAATCAGTAGCCTCATTGTCAAATGTTGGCCCTGGAGAAGTCGATTCACTCCTATGGGCCTCAGTTTACAGTCTTTAAAACGGGTTTGACAGCATCTGTTCCAATAGCCGTGTTTGCTTGTTCCTGAAGGATGGCAAGGAGTAGCCTGTAGGGGGTGTTTTGAAGGGTTGAAGCCCTGAAGCACCTATAATGCTCTCATCCCGTTGGGAAATCTCAGTGTTGAAGAGACCCTGAACTATTGCCTGGAGATGGAAAGCTGGTCTAGGAATCATTAAGCCGCGACATCTCAGGGTTGGGAGGCATCTTCTGAAGTCATCTTGTCCAACCTTGATGTTGAATTCACTTCTTTCATCCACTCGACCTTCAATGAGCATCTACTCTGAACCAAATACAGTTTTGGGAACTGCACATTTAAAACCCTGTCCGTTATTCCTCTTCTCAAAGAATGAAGTCAGACATAGAAAGAGATCCTTATGATACGTCAGAGGGGTGGTGCGATGAAGGACAAGTCAGGGAGAGGTGGGGCCCCAGACAACTTGACTAGGTCACCCATTAATGTTGAATCAGACATCTTGTGCTTGGTGGCTACAATTTAGTTGTTTTACCACTGCCCACTTGGGGAGCCCGAGTCCACGCCGCACGGCGATGGGGTGATTGTTCCAGAGCCCCTCCCTTGGCTGGTGAGCAGGAACAGCAGAGGCCCACGGCCAGGAGCCAGTCCTGCCTTCCTTGCTGAGTTTCGACTCATCGACCCATGGTATCCCCTGGTTCCTACTTCATCCTGCTTATAATCCTTTCTCAGAGGCTGCATGATTTACCTGACAGTGCAGAACGGTGATGGGCAAGAAGTAGATTTTGGAGTCAGCTATGAATCCAGACTCTGCTGCTGCTGTATCCCAGCTGTGGGATCCCGCAGGGCTGTCTAACCCCTCCAAGCCTCAGTTTTCGTACCTGTAAAATGGTAATACTGATACTTGCCTTCTAGGAAGGAAATAATCTCATGTCTTTATGGCATCTGGCATGGTGCCTACCTCACAGTAGACTTGCCCTTATTTACTTTCATTGATTAGAAAAGAGTTCTCAGTTACTGGGCCTCTGGGCCCTCTTAGAACGGAGGTGGGGAGCTCTTTGGACTAATTCTGGCCTTCGGAGATCTATTCATTATCTGGAAAGTTTAAAAATTGCCCATGTTCCAGTCCCTCAACTGCTGGTTAGTCTGCGAGATATCGCTCAACAGATAAACTATGCTCCAAACATGATGAGTTTACGCAAATCACCAACTTTGTTTTCTCAAAGAGGAATGAATTTGAAATAGCCAAAAAACCACTCTGAGTTCAAGAATATGTTACTATCTGTGAGAATACTGTAATTTGCTTCTTTGCCTTTGATTTTATTGTCAAATCCAAAAATTCATTGTCCAGAACAGTGTCAGGGAACTTATCTCCTGTATGTTCTAGGCCATTTATGGTTTCAGAACTTACTTGCAAGGTTTTAATCTATTTCATGTTCATTTTCATGTACAGTGCAAGGTCATGGTCTGGTTTCATTCTTTTGCATGTGGGTGTCCAGTTTTCCCAACACCATTTGTTGAAGAGACTGTCCTTTCCCTATTGTATACTCTTGGCTCCTTTGTCAGAGAACCCTTGAAAATGAATGTTTCATATGTTTTATACTGGGCGTGTTTAGCTTCTTCCCCCCCCCCCAAGTTACCATGTTACATTGTAACATGTACCATGTTACATTGTAAGGTGAACCATGTTACATTTTCTCAAATCATCACCAGAACTCTGTGACCTTAGTATTCTTGTCCCCTTTTCCATAGTTAGGGAAAGCGGGAAAGGCAAGGTAACTGGCAGGGTCTATCAGCTAGTAAGGGACAGGGCCAGAATTTAAAACTGGGGCCTGCTTGCACTTTCCGCCATAGTATACAGTCTTGTCATTTCCTTGGCTGGTGTGTCAGTGACCTAAAATAATTGTGTTTGGAGAAGGAGAGCAGATTTCAACGGGAGTGGAACTGGTCAGTAACTTAGACTCGTAGTAAATATTTAGAGACCTTTAATAAGGATTTTGCTCTCAGCGTAGCATTAACGAAGCTTTGTGTGGTTGGCTGAGGCCTCATTCCTAGAAGTGATGAATGGAGGAGGAGTCTGATATGTCTTAAGAGAAAATGTTCGATGATGCTAGAAGTAGCTTCTTTTGCTCAAGAACGGATTGCTGGTTTGTCATTGAAATAAATTGAACTGATTTTATAAGTGAACATACAAATGGAAAGCATGACAGGTATGTCCCGGGAATATCTACGGACCAAAGCAACAAGGTCAGGAAATGTGGGTGGATGGCTTTTAAAAGGGAGGGTGGTTTGGATGCAGGCTGGCATCATAACCCATGTCTAGGAAGATGGAGGTGCTGAAAAGTGATTGGAAAATTGCTCACTCCTGGCCTTTCTCAGGTAATTTAGAAGCCTGATTTCCCCGGTTAGGAAGCCGTTGTCCCAGTGAATCCAAGTGCTGAGAATGGATGCCCTGTTCGCCCAGCAACGGGCTTCCTGGGTCCAGTTTAGTGCTGCAGACAGATGTGCTTCTATTTGCAATTATCTCAGGGCCCGAGTCTGGTGTCTGCTTATTTAATGACTTCACTTTCTAATAAAAATTCTGTATGGTGTGGATAATTAGATCTTTAAAATGAAACTGGGGAAATGGTCTGCCCCCAAAGAATTGCAGTTTTATGGTGGATCCAGCGTTAAAATGAGATCATTCATTCATTTAACAAATATGTATGGGGTAGGCTCTTGCCCTGTGCTGTGCTAGGTAGGGTACAGTGATCAAGAGGGCATCATCCCTGCCCGCAGCTGGCTGTCATTTCAGGCGAGGCAGAGGAGAAGCCGCGTACCTAAGTGGAGCCTTGTCATTTGTCCTACAGAGTGCCGTGTGCCAGAAAAAGAGGGAAATGTAATCATTTCGACTCTTGCTGCAACACAGTGAGAGTTATTATTGTGTTATTTGTGGAGCCCCTGAATTACACCTGACACGTTGCAGGGAGAGGGTGAAAACACGTGGCTGGGGCAGCTGGTGACCTGGGCGTGGCTCTCAGCCCTGCTCCTCGCTGCCTGGGTCAGTTTCTCTGTCGGTCAAACGGGAAGGTTGGATTTGAGGGTTTAAAAGCGTTCTTCTGCATCGAGCCTGATGATTCTGATACGCCCGGGACCCCCTTTTCCTGAGTGACGGGGGAAGGGGCAAACCTGGCAGCCTTAGTCAGGGGGGCCGCCAAGGCCAAGCTGCAGATGGGGAGAGCCAAGGGCATTTTCAAATAATTTTCTCAAAGAGCAGAGAAACCTTGCTCTCCTTCCCAGAAAGGGAACCGCCATTCTGATTGAGCATCAGATAAATGAGTGGAAGTCAAGGCCAATGACAACAGGGACAGACAAAAGGAATGCAGGAGCTCTAGCTCAGCAGAGGCAGGGAGGAGTCACCAGCTTACTCCCACTTCCCAGGGTCTCTGCTGACATGGAGATGGGGGCTTGGCTTCACAGATGTCTTGGCTACCGCAATTGCTTTAAGTTAATGTCCTTTAAAAAAATAATTTGGTTTGGTAATCCCTGGGCTTTAGAATAAATGAAAATGCACAATCATTTTAGGATTGTGAGGAACAATGACGAGCACACAACTCTCTCAGCACTGCATCAAGTCCCGTCTTTCCCACTGACAACCAAACACAGGCCCTTCCAGAAGCAACCACGGGACTGGGTCCCAGTTGCCTAGACTAGGGTGGCAGCGTGCTGGGGCTGGGAGGCGAGCAACTTCTCATCTGTCTGAGACTTGTGGTCCTCTCGATCCAACGTGGGCCCTTGCACCTTCCAAGGCATAGAAATTATTGTCCGCAGCTATTATGAGCATTTCGGATCACTTTTAGCCGTCTTCTGAAGACCTTTTGAAACGGATATCCCCATTCTGGATGGGGAAACAGAAATGCAGGGGTGTTAAGAAGGAGCTTTGCATAAAGTCACCTCGTTAAGGAAGGTTGTGGGCTGATGCCCGAAACCACATCTATGTGCCTGCAAAGCCTGGCCTCTCTCTGTCACCCACACGAGAGATGAGAGCCATGCATGTGTGAGGAGGGTGCAATTAATAAGCGTGGGTCTTGGCTAAAATCCTCATCTCAAAGAGCTAGATGTGCTTCCTTACCTTGAAATCGAAAAGAAGAAGAAGAAGGAGGGGAGAAGGGGGAGGAGGAGGAGGAGAAGAAGAAAATAGAACTGTATTTTCAGGCTTCCCTGGGACCGTATCTCTGCATCAGACTGATGTCCTTGGACGGTGTCCTTTGCTCAGCCCACTTCATCAGAGAACGCCATCCAGCAGGAATGAGCTGAGCCTCTGGTGTGTGCGGCATATGGCCTTGCTGAGCTGTGGAACCCACCCAGTTGAGGCAGGCTTTGCAGAACTTATTTTTCAGACCTCTCCCTGCGACAGCTGGAGGTCATGGGAACACGAGAGAACTGTGGGCTCAGTTGCAGAATGATGGACTTGCCTGTCCTCAAAACTGGAACGACACCTTTGGTCTACTTCCTCTATTGTACAAAAACCGAAGTTAAGAGAAAGAGACAGATAGTTTGGGGAGCCAGTATCAAAGGCTTTTCCAAGGCTAGCACAAGAATTCAGCTTCGTGGAAACTGCAATGGAGCTACAGCTCTTTGAGAGGTCTGGAGGTGAGATGTGCATCTAGAAGTTCTGGGAGAATATCCCAGGGCTACAGAGAGAGCAAGCAAACCTGGGTTGAAATCCTGGCTCTTCCCCTCTGCAAATTCCTCAGGCTTGCTAAGGTTTGTAATTTATGAGCTGAAGTTAATGATACTTGTATCTCAGAAATATTGTAAAGGACAAATTAATTAAGCCTATGTCAGTCTCCCTTTTGCGCCTGCTCGTCGAAGAAAATTTTTGAGAATTTTTTGCTACTTCCTTTAGGCTCCTCTTTATTTGTTGTTTGGGGTAGAAAATGACCTGGGGCTTCTCTTTGCCTTTAGAAATACATTCCTGAATTGCCCCCGACAAATCCCCCAAATCCACTCCTCTGGGTTGATGCTTCTAGCTGGGAGCCTTCATTTTATACTTGAATTGAAGCTGGCTGTAGTGTTTGCTGGAGTGTAGTATAAGGGTTTTACTTACTCTGTAAGTCACCCTAAGTCTTTTTCTTACTGTGCGTGCGTGCGTGTGTGTGTGTGTGTATGTTTTCTTTCTGGAGTGTTGAGGTTTCAGATCTGGGCCCTTGAGTGCCTTAGACAAAAAAATGAGTTTATAAGCTGTTTTCTGACATTCCCCTTTTCTCAAGTCCAAAATCCAAAATCATCTGAAAAGTTAAAGTTTTATCTCTCCTAGCTCATTTGGAAGCAAAAGCTGGCCTGATCGTACCTGAGACTATGGATAGTTTTTATTTATACCGCTCTAGGTGGGCAAGCTTTCATCAGATGGATGAGTGCCCCCCCACCCTACCCAGGGTATACATAATACATGCTCTATATTATTGTTTTAAAATCTGAAAGATTCTGAATTTGGAAGTACATATAGGGAAGAGATTTCAAAGAAGGGTTCATGGGCTTCTTCTTCAAAAGCCCAAAAGAACACACAGAATCCCTTGGGTTGGGGCTTGGGAAGATATGAGTGGGCCCTTGAGCATCCTACTTTTGGTACCACCTGGTATGGGGACTTGGTTCATTCATTCCTCATCAGAAGCCTTAATGCATATTGTGTACATGACAGGTATTATATGCTATATGCGTACAATAAAGGAAGCTAGAGAAAAGAAAATGTTGAGAAAATCATAAGGAAGAGGAAATATATTTGTAGTTCTCTACTGCAATTGTTAAAAAAAAAAAAAAAACCCAAGTATAAGGGACCCGCATGGTTCCAACCTGTGTTATTCAAGGATCCACTGTAATAGGGAAAAAATATTAAACGACCATCCTTGGCACAGACCCAAAACAACAACAGCAACAACAACAAAACCTTTTAAAGCCTCGGTTCCAAAGTTTCATGGAGACAGTGATTTTTTAGAAAATTCCATAGAACTAAAAATAAGCTGGGAATTTTTGGTCTGGTGTGGCTTATAGTCCAATGTCATCATTGGCCTGCGGAGGAAGGTAGAAGGGAATTTTTAAATCTTACTCATCGTTTTAGCCACATCAGAAGGAACCAGGTCCTGAAGAGTGAGCCGGGGGAAGTGAAAGTGGCCAGCCGAGCGTGAGAAGGTCTTGCTTCTTATCTCGGGTCTGCTCTTGACTTGGCCGTTCAGCTTGGGCTGTTGCTTCCCTTCTCTGGGCCCTGGGAACTTGGTTTCTAAGTCAATTAAGTCTTTCTTCCTCTCTGAGAGGTTGGGAGTGGAGGTGGGGACCCCCAAGAGAGTGAAAAGAGCTCAGCGGCCGGCTTGCTGGCCATGTTCTGGTAGCTTCCATCCGGCCTCCATGCGAACCAGAGAGGGAAGCCAAGAGGCTTCCCCGCACTCTGCATCGGTTTCCTCAGGCTGTTCCTTCTCACAGCACTGACCTTCTGATTCCTCAGGACTGGTTTGTGTGGGATCCACTGGGGTTCTAGGCCCTGCACCATTGCCCAGCAAGGGCTCAGTGATGCTCCCGCAAACGTTGCAGGTGAACATGTCTCTGCTGGAGGTGGCCTTCCCCGCAGCTGCTCTCTTGCCTGGGGTAGTTGTTGAGGCCGAGGCTCAGGCAGCGTTGCTGAGAAGTCAGGAAGGAGCATGAAAGATCCCTCTTGTAGACCTTGGGACCAGGAAGCTCTGCCCAGGGAAATGGAAGAGTGTACCTTCACGAGCTAAGCATGGGTTATAGAAGCTGTAGGGGAAGGGCTTTGGGGATGAATCTCATTCTCTCTCTCTCTCCTTCTTTATTTCTTTGCCTTTTAAGTTTACACTTCAGGTAGCATAATTCTGGCTTTTGCCAGGGTGAACATTTCACCTGTCCTCCTGGATCTAACTGTGGAAGAAGGCAGTAGATCTGCCTCTTCCTGAGCACCCACCCTGGTCATCTCACCTCCCGGTTAGGAACCAGGGGCCTGACTGTGGACAGGGGTTTTCCACAGTGGAGAAGTGACCTCCAATTTTAGGATCCTGTAGCCTTTCTGTTCGCAGAGACTGTGGGAGCCACTGGGGAGCAGGAAAGAGCATAGACACCAGGGCACGCTGAGGTGGGGGTATTTCTGGGAATGGCTGGTGCTTATAAGTTAGAGAGGCCTGGACTCGTGTGTGTGTGTGTGTGTGTGTGTGTGTGTGTGTGTGTGTGTGCATGCATGCACTTCCAATGCATGTGTTAGGGAGTCATTTCAGATTCTGCCAAGACCTGAGCCCTGCTAGGTGTACTCTGAACAAGGCCCACCTTGACCTGAGCCCTGGTTTCTCTGTAGCTCACTGGGGGACTGACCACTGAAGTGCTTCCCCAGCGCTAAGGAACCTTGTGTCAAGGACCAGTGACCCCTGAGATCGGCAATTCTGGGCTTCCCTGGCAGGAAGCCACTACATTACGTTTCTTAGGGGGAAATAGTTCATCCTTTTGCTTGGGAAACACAGAACTCTGTCAAATCTTATTCTAGACATACTTGAAAATACTCAAATCCTTTGAGCTTATTACTTTAAAAATAAAATAAATGAAAGAAAACCCAAATATAATGTTTCAAAAGTAAAGGACGAGGAAACTACTCAGTTTTGTTTAACAGCCAGTTGGGGGACATAGGAAAAGAAGATGAAGGAGAAAGGCAAGAGAAGGAAAAAGAGAAACCCAGAAGGAAAACTGTGGCAGCTGCCTCTATCCCAGGAACCTTGGGTACTCAGGTCCTCTCGTGTAAGCTAAGTGGAGTCGGGAGTCTGGAGGGGAGAGGGCAGAAGGAACAGAAGTAGGGAGCTAGGGATCCTGGCTCAGTTTAACTTCCTAAGCTTCCAAGGAGCCAGAAGACCTAGCAGGATATGGAGGTAGCGGGGGCCTGGGGAGTCCCTGGGGAACTGAGGTCTGCCACTGACTCACTAACTTTCTGCACTCATCTTCCCTCTCTAGATCCCGGTCACTGACTAATAAGTGAGTTTCACTAGATGAAGAGCAAAGCAATTCCTGGGGTCGAAGAGGGAATCCTGGCCCCCGACTCTGGGCCCAAGGCTCTCCGGGAAAGGGAGAAGCAAAGCCTGGCTCTGGTCTTCAGTGGTGGCCTCCCTCCCCAGAGGGTCCATCCACATGCGGGCTTTCCTCCCTCGTGCCTGGGAGCAACCCTGTAAGCGCGTGCTTGAGTGAATGAAGTGTTATGTGCACGTTTCCTATTTTGTCCTCCTCTTAAAGCACTGTGTCAAGATGCTATCTCCTCCTCCCTTTTTGATATCATTCACTCGCTAACCTGCTAGCGAGGTTGTGGGTTGTACAAATTTATCTGCTCAACCTCAAGTTCAGGAAATACTCTGAGTAGCTCATAGAAACAGAAATAGCGATGGTGTTTTTGATATTTTATGGTATATGCGCATGAATTATTTTTATGACCCAGGACCAGCAGGGCCCCTCGTTTTTCAAAGCCCACTCAAATGTTCAGTTATATTAGTACCAATGAGTAATGCTCTTCCGTGCACATGGAGCACCTATTAATTCTATTTTACTAGGCTGCCTATGTGCATTTCTCACCCTATAGACAACTTTGCAAGGCAGATCTGTTGATGTCTCTTTTGAAGATAAAGGCAAGGATGTCAAGAGAATTTTACAAACTTGCTTTGAGACATAGGACTGAAAATGAGGCCCAAGGATTTTGACTCCAAACTGCCCGGCTCTCAAAATCCCACACTTACCCATACCACATAGTTCACTGCTTCCAGGCCACAATCTTATTTTTTAGGAAAATACGATCTTTATTTTTTCCCAGCCATGACTCTCCTTAAGCCTCAGAAAATACAATCTGAGTTGGAGTGTGCTGCCTTTTTCCAGAATGGAGTCCCATGGCTCTCCCTGATGTAATGTAAACTTCATGCAGTCACTGTATTTCCATATAACAGACTTTTACTATGCACTTCCAAAGTAGCAGACACTCCTCTAGAAGCTTTTCTGTGTCATTCAGTAGGAAAAGATGTGGACTTTATCTTACAGAGGGTGAAATTCAGACTCAGATGCAATGAGGTACACAAAGGCAAATAGCATACGAAAAAGGGATGGTTCACTTTGTGAATGAACAATTTAGAATGTAGTTCTAGAGCGTGCTTGAGATTTTGCTTTTGGCCTGGGACCAAGGCATCCCTTATGAAACTGCAAGATCAAGTTCAGCTGACCCACCCTGCTCACCCCCGCATTGTGCCTGGCTTCCTCAGTCTCCGTCGGCTGCGGTTGGAACCTAGTTTGGTGGTTGTGGAGAAAGGCAGGGTTCCTCTTGTCTTTCCCCATCTTGCATTAGCCTGCACCGTCCCTAGCTCACTTCAGTTAGTCTGAACTCCTATTTCAGTTTCATTGCTCATCATAGACTTGCCAACATTAAGCATTAGTGTCATATTACAGAGGAGAAAGCGGTAACACGATTTACCCAAGATCACATGTGGGCTCGGCATTCTTTTTCCAAAATGATTTTTACAATTTTTTTATTTAAATTCAATTAGCTGACATACAGTACATCATTAATCTCAGATGTTTGATAATTTATCAGTTGCAGATGATACCCAATGCCCATCACATCACATGCCTTCCTTAAGACCCATCACCCAGCTACCCCATCCCCCTCACCCACCTCCTCTCCAGCAACCTTCAGTTTGTTTCCCAGAGTCAAGAGTCTCTCATGGTTTGTCTCCCTCTGTGATTTCTTCCCATTCAGTTTTCTCTCCCTCACCCTGTGATCCTCTGTGCTGTTTCTTACACCTTGAGCGGCCTTGATCTCATCTGAGATGCATTTTATTTACCCAAAAGGTCCTTTGAGGGCGCCTGGATGGCTCTGTCGGTTAAGCATCTGTCTTCAGGTCCGGTCGTGATCCCAGGGTTCTGGGATTGAATCCCATATAAGACTCCCTGCTCAGCAGGGAGCCTGCTCCTCCCTCTCCCTTTGCCCCTCCCCCGCTTGTGCTTTCTCACACTCACTCTCTCTCTCTCAAATAAATAAATAAAATCTTAACAAACAAACAAACAAAAAAGGATCCGTTGAGTTTTGGTTCTGGTGTTACCCTCTCCTGGATATATCCCCCAACTCCCCCAACTCCCTCTCCTGGATATATCCCCCAACTCCAACTCCATCCATCTATCCGCCCATCCATCCATCCATCCATCCACTTACTCAACAAATATTTATCGGGCATTCACAATAAGCTGGGCATTTCTCTTCGGTGTCAACTTCTGAAGATTCAGCAGTGAATCAGGCAAAAAAGCTCCTTGCCCCCATGAAACTCTATTCTACTGGGGAAAGATGCACCATAAACAAGCGAACAAGTAAAATGTGTGTTACGTTAGATGTCCTGTGTTCCATGCAGAAGACTGAAGCAGAGAAGGTGCGCAGAGTGAGGGTGAGTGAGGAGAGGGTTGCTACTAGACGTTGGGTGGTCACCGACGTCCCCACGAAAGGTGAGGATGATGGAAGGTCTGCGGGTAGTGAGAGAATGAGCCGTGCACCCATCTAGGGAAGGCATGGTCCAGAAAGAGGGTAGGCAGGGTAGGTGTACCCAGCCCATTGAAGGACCAACCGGGAGACTAGGACTTGTCGCTAAGTAGACAGGTGGGCAGGGGTAAACAGAGACGTTGGGATGACAGTCTAGGGCTGGTCTGTGATTTTCTTTCCTTTTTTTTCCCCTAAGATTCTATTTATTTACTTGACAGAGAGAGACACAGTGAGAGAGGGAATACAAGCAGAGGGGAGTGGGGTAGGGAGAAGCCAGCTTCCAGCTGTGCAGGGAGCCCAGTGCAGGGCTTGATCCCAGGACCCTGGATCATGACCTGAGCAGAAGGCAGACACTTAACAACTGAGCTACCCAGGTGCCGTGGCCTGTGATTTCAGTCACCCCAGCTGTTCCCTCCTACTGAAAGCCTTCACTGTATTTTTAGGGTCACCTTTTCCACTGCTCTGCGCCCATACTGGTCTGTGTAGCCTGGAGGGAAGGCCTCTTACATCCTTGGTTTTCACATCCCCAGTCCCCGGCTCAGGCCTGGGGAGAGGAAGAGTGCAGCGTTTGTAAGTCTACTCCTTCTCTTTGGCTTCTTTTTGGAAGGCCAAGCGTTCTCATTAAAGACTATTTGTGATTCTTTTGATAAAAAAATGGTTATTTTGAAGGAATGCCACTTCTAAACTCCAATTAGCCACTTCCTTCTTGGACAGCCATCAAAGGGATGGACTCCCTGGGGAGAGAACAAGGTGCCAGGAAAAAGCTGGAAGCGAAAGTTGCAGAGAGGAGGGTGTTCCCTGGAGTCCAGAGGAAGAGGGCCTCACCCGAAATCCCCAGGGACGGAGCAGGATGGCCCAGTTCCCTGCTGGGGACTGGTGTTTACAGAAAGTGACCACAGGCTGGAACGAGGAGGCTCTCGAGAAACCCTCAAAGCCTGTCAGGAGACCAGCCAGGACTTTCCACTCACTGCTTCTCAGAGGATAGCTGGGGAGGGGGGACCCCTAGGGACCTGGAAAGCCTTGTCTCTGGAGACCTTTCTGGAAAGAAAAGAGCACTTTCCCTGCTTGGGACTTTCCCCTCACAGAGTGGAACTCTGATCTCTGAGAAGCTTGGGCTGCTTCTGAGGTGGGGCAGGAACGTGTGAAATGCAGATGGGCTAAGACAAGAGGGCTGGGAAGAAGCATGTGGCCTTCGGTGACTTGTCACATGGGAGACCGCCCATGGCTATCAGCTCCCACCTTCTTTTCTGCTTCCAGTCAGAATAATGCACCCTCAGGATAAAGGGGACATAGTGCAATGGCCCAACTCAGAGACCTTGATGCAAGTAGCTCAGTAGGGTCGAAGCCAGGGTGTCTGGGGGACTGGGGACTGAAGCCAGACATCCTGAAGTCTGTGGGAAGCTGTTAAGGCATCTCAACAAGGCAGTGGTGACACGGGACTTTCAACCAGAGGGACTTGTGTGTCAAAGCATGTATGACATTCTTACAAAACTGTGGAGTGTTCACGGTGAGAGTTGGGGAGGAGAGTAATTCCTTCATAGCTGGCGTGTCAGGTGGTGGGTTTGTTTAAAAGGAATAAAGTAGGAAAATGAAAAATTTGTCTTGTCAACAGGTTTTTGTTTGTTTGGTTGGTTGGTTTTTTTTAGAATGAACCATGTGCAGGCACCTTGCTAGGCTGATTGTCTGTCTAGACCCTCATACCCTCATGGAGTCTCCCTTCTGCAGGGGTTTCTAGAAGCACTGTTCTCCAGGGCACTTGAGATAAGATCACTTGAATTGCTCTGGCTTCAAATGCTTGAAAGTGGGGGATACACATTCACGGTACCTGACACGTGAAGAACAGAGAGCGAGTTGTCTACGCGCCAATGACCTTTTTAAAACAAGTCACGGCCTTGCCTGGCCCTCCTCTCTTCCCCATCGGTGGACGTGGTCTTCTCTCCTTGCAGCCCTCCCTCTCGGGGATCTGATGAACATAACAAACTTTGAAAACAAGTCAAAAGCTCTCTACAGTTGTAGAGGTGTTATTCACCTGCCTGAGAGGGACCTCCGTTAACAATGTACCACCTGTGAGAGGTTTGGATGAAACCTAATGTTTGTTTGCAACCCGGTCATTAGAAACCTTGCTTCTCTGGTGTCTCAGACCGCCTGTAGGGCTTTCCTCCAGCTTTCATAATGGCTTTTCCTGACTTCGTGTTAATGCTCGGTTTCTGCAGTTTGGTGCAAAATTTTAAAAACATTCACGTGTATATGTGTACCTGAGCGCTATGGGGCTGATTGTATTTTTGGTGGCTATTACACTAAAGAAAGAAGAAGGCCAGGATGGTCGCTCAGGATCTGAAAAGCCTGGGCTGCCTTATGAAAATAGCATCTGTGGGTAGAGAGCGGGGAGGGGGTGTCAGAAGTCAGCCTCGCTTGGGTCAGGGTAGGAAACCCATAGTGTGAATGAAAAGCGGCATCGCAGGGTGCCAACTCTCTCAGACCCCCAAATATAGCTTTTGAAAACTGAGCTTTCTGGTGAAAAGATCCGCTGTTGCCGAATGCCTTCCATGTATGTCAGTAAGCTGGGACAGAGAGTGTAAAGCCTGCCTGGAATCTGTCTAAATCAGTATTGAAGGTCACTCACCCACTCCTGGAGGAAGGAGCTTTTTTTTTTTTTTTAAAGTGAAAATACGAGAGAAAGAAGAGAATAAAAAAAGAGACCGAGAACAATCGGTTTGGATGTAAAACAATAGGAATAAGAAAATTGGAATTAGTCACTCCAAACAGATCCGGTGAGCCTCTGTCCTGAATCACAACCTCCCTGACAAGGTTTTGAGGTCAGGGCTTCTTTATGGTCTTATTTCCTGGTAAAGTGACACACTGTTCCCAGCTCTGGCTTCAGGCATGTGCTGGGCATCCTGGGGATACGTGACACGGAGCTGTTTCGGAGCTGCTGCGGGGCGACTCTGCAAACTCAGGAAACCTTGCTGTGGCCAGAGAACAGCCATTGTCCCTGAGATGTTTCAGTGAGACCACGTGGAGCCCCTCTAGCCGTGGGGCAGGAGAGCTGAGGCCAGTCCCCGGACCCCCTGCCCACTCAGTGCAACGCAGATGGAGGTTCAACCCTCTGGTTCTGTTTGTCTTACTGTAGGTCTCTTGTTCTTTGATTGTGTCATCCCTGATCTCAGGAAATGGCCCAGAGACCAGGGAAACCTGTGTGGTTTGCTACTGTTTTGATCAGTCTGCAGTTTGCAAGGAAATTTTTACACTGAAGATGTGTCATTCCTGTTTTTAATCACACTGGGCTATGATCATGATTTTGTTTCTAGTATCTCCATCTCTTTGCTGTTTGATTCTGGGCCATCACTTTTTTGTTTGTTTGTTTGTTTGTTTGTTTGTTTTCTTTTCTTTTAATTTAATTTAATTTTTTTTCAGTGTTCCAAAATTCATTGTTTATGCACCACACCCAGTGTTCCACAGAATATGTGCCCTCCATAATATCCACCACCAGGCTCACCCAGCCTCCCACCGCTCTCCCCTCCAAAACCCTCAGTTTGTTTCTCAGAGTACACAGTCTCTCATGCTTTGTCTCCCCCTCTGATTTCCCCCAACTCCCTTCTCCTCTCCATCTCCCAATGTCCTCCGTATTATTCCTTATGCTCCACAAGTAAGTGAAACTGTATAATAACTGACTCTCTCTCTGCTCGACTTATTTCACTCAGCATAATCTCCTCCAGTCCTGGCCATGTTGATACAAAAGTTGGGTAGTCATCTTTTTTGATGGAGGCATAATACTCCATTGTATATATGGACCATATCTTCCTTATCCATTCATCTGTTGAAGGGCATCTTGGTTCTTTCCACAGTTTGGTGACTTGTGGCCATGGCTACTATGAACATTGGGGTACAGATGGCCCTTCTTTTCACTACATCTGTATTTTTGGTGTAAAAACCCAGTCGTGCAATTGCAGGGTCATAGGGTAGCTTTATTTTTAATTTCTTAAGGAATCTCCACACTGTTTTCCAAAGTGGCTACACCAACTTGCATTCCCACTCACAGGGTAAGAGGGTTCCCCTTTCTCCACATCCTCTCCAACACATGTTGTTTACTATCTTGTTAATTTTGGCCATTCTAACTGGTGTAAGGTGGTATCAATGTGGTTTTGATCTGAATCTCCCTGATGGCTCATGATGATGAACACTTTTTTTTTTCTAAAGATTTTATTTATTTATTTGACAGACAGAGATCACAAGTAGGCAGAGAGGCAGGCAGAGAGAGGGGGGGAAGCAGGCTCCCTGCTGAGCAGAGAGCCCGATGTGGGGTTCGATCCCAGGACCCTGAGATCATGACCTGAGCTGAAGGCAGAGGCTCTAACCAACTGAGCCACCCAGGCGCCCCTATGATGAACACTTTTTCATGTGTCTGTTAGCCATTTGTATGTCTTCTTTGGAGAAGTGTCTGTTCATGTCTTCTGTCCATTTTTGACATGATTAGCTGTTTTGTGTGTTGAGTTTGAAGAGTTCTTTATAGATCTTGGATATCAGCCCTTTCTCTGTAGTGTCATTTGCAAGTATCTTCTCCCATTCCGTGGGTTGCCTCTTTGTTTTGTTGACTGTTTCCTTTGCTGTGCAGAAGCTTTTGATCTTGATGAAGTCCCAAAAGTTCATTTGTACTTTTGTTTCCTTTACCTTTGGAGACATATCTTGAAAGAAGTTGCTGTGGCCGATGTCGAAGAGGTTACTGCCTATGTTCTCCTGAAGGATTTTGATAGATCCCTGCCTCATGTTGAGGTCTTTCATGCATTTCAAGTTTATCTTTGTGTGTAAGAGAATGGTCGAGTTTCATTCTTCTACATGTAGCTGTCCAATTTTCCCAGCACCATTTATTGAAGAGACTGTCTTTATTCCACTGTTTATTTTTTTTCCTGTTTTGCCGAAGATTATTTGACCATAGAGTTGAGGGTCCATATCTGGGCTCTCTACTCTGTTGCACTGGTCTATGTGTCTGTTTTTGTGCCAGTACCCTGCTGTCTTGGTGATCGCAGCTGTGTAGTAAAGGTTGAAATCGGGCAACGTGATGCCCCCAGTTTTGTTTTTTTCTTTCAACATTTCCTTAGCAATTCGGGGTCTCTTCTGGTTCCATACAAATTTTAGGATTGTTTGTTCCAGCTCTTTGCAAAATGTCCGTGGAATTTTGATTGGGATTCCATTGAAAGTATAGATTGCTCTAGGCAGTATAGACATTTTAACAATGTTTATTCTTCCGATCTACGAGCATGGAATTGTCTTCCATCTTTTTGCGTCTTCTTCGGTTTCTTTCCTGAGTGTTCAGTGGTTCCTCGAGTACAGATCCTTTACTTCTTTGGTTAGGTTTATTCCCAGGTATCTTATGGTTCTTGGTGATATAGTAAATGGAATCAAATGGAATCAAATCTCTAATTTCCATTTCTATATTTTCATTATTAGTGTATAAGAAAGCAACTGATTTCTGTACATTGATTTTGTATCCTGCCACATTCCTGAATTGCTGTATGAGTTCTAGAAGTTTGGGGGTGGAGTATTTTGGGTTTTCCATATAAAGTATCATGTCATCTGCGAAGAGAGAGAATTTGACTTCTTTGCCAATTTGGATACCTTTTATTTCTTTTTGTTGTCTGATTGCTGTTGCTAGGACTTCAAGTACTATGTTGAACAACAGTGGTGAGAGTGGGCATCCTTGTTGTGTTCCTGATCTCAAAGGGAAGGCTGTCAGCTTTTCCCAATTGAGGATGATATTCACTGTGGGTTTTTCATAGATAGATTTTATGAAGTTGAGGAATGTTCCCTCTATCCCTATACTTTGAATCATTTTAATCAGGAATGGGTGCTATATTTTGTCAAATGCTTTTTCTGCTTCAATTGAGAGGACCATGCATTTCTTCTCTCTTCTCTTATTGATTTGTTCTATCACATTGATTGATTTGTGAATATTGAACCATAATTGTAACCCATGGATGAATCCCACCTGATAATGGTGGATAATCTTTTTAATGTACTGTTGGATCCTATTAGCTAGGATCTTGTTGAGAATCTTGGCATCCATATTCATGAGGGATATTGGTCTGAAATTCTCCTTGTTGGTGGGGTCTTTGTCTGGTTTGGGAATCAAGGTAATGCTGACTTCATAAAAAGAGTTTGGAAGTTTTCCTTCCATTTCTATTTTTTCAAACACCTTGAGGAGAATAGGTGTTATTTCTTCTTTGAATGTTTGGTAGAATTCTCCAAGGAATCCATAACGTCCTGGGCTCTTGTTTCTTGGGAGGTTTTTGATCACTGCTTCAATCACCTTACTAGATATTGATCTACTCAGGTTGTCAATTTCTTCCTGATTCAGTTTTTGGAAGTTTATAAGTTTCCAGGAATGCATCCATTTCATCTAGGTTACTTAACTTATTGGCATATAACTGTTAATAATTTCTGATTATTGTTTCTATTTCCTTGGTGTTAGTCATGATCTCTCCCTTTTTCATTCATAATTTTATTAATTTGGGTCCTTTCTTTTTTCTTTTGGATTAGTTTGGCCAATGGTTTATTGATCTTATTGATTCTTTCAAAAAACCAGCTTCTAGTTTTGTTGATGTGTTCTACTGTATTTCCAGTTTCTATCTATCTGCTCTAATCTTGCTTATTTCCCTTCTTGTGTGGGGTTGGCTTAATTTGTTGTTGATTCTCCAGTTCTTTAAGTTATAAAGAGAACTGGTGAATTCTGTATTTTTCTGTTTTGTTTGAGGGAGGCTTGGATGGCTATTACTTCCCCCTTAGGGGACCGCCTTTGCCATATCCCATAAGTTTTGGACTGAAATGTCTTCATTCTCATTGGTTTCCATGAATTGTTTAAGTTCTTCCTTGATTTTCTGGTTGATCCAAAAGTTCTTAAGCAGGGTGGTCTGTAGCTTCCAAGTGTTTTTAACCACTCTTAGGTCTTGAGGACTTCATCCATAAAATGGACATAAATTCATTTTTTTGCTGTCCTCAACCTACTACCTGCGAATATGAAATGATTTTATATGTGATAATGTGGTGTATTCATCAGCTTTGCTGTGGTAAGAAATAGCCCCACATTTCAGTGGTTGTAGCAACAAGCATCTCTCTTATGTCCCATGTTGGGGGCTGTAGATTGCCTTCTATGATATCACTCTACATTTCCTATTCTGGGACCTGGGCTGAACAGACAGGTGACTTCTGGGAGTGTGCTGTGCTCATACCAGAAGGAAGAGAGTGAGCAAAGTGGCAGAAACTTGAAATGCTTCCTGAAGCTTCTGCTTTATTATACTTACATTCCACTTGCTAAACAGGACAAATGGCCAGGTCCTCTATCAATGGAGTTCCCCCTCCCATGGGCAGGGAGATTGGACATGCAAGCCACATGGCAGCCAGACGGGCAATATAATCTTTTTATGGTTGAGAAGACAATGTAGCCCAACCCATACCTCATAAACCTGTGGGACAAGATGGGCTTGTTAGGTTCTTAGTAAAATAATAATGACCTGTTAGTTTATGTTGACATTTTAGTTAACTGAAATACGCTGACTTAGCTAACATTTGATTGCACTAGAAGATCGGTGCTCCTGGATGGAGGAGATTTGATGCCATTTACCCCCAATATGCTGGGGGTAAAACTTAGCACCGAGACTGGAAAACAGTAGATAACAGAATATACTAGTAACTGTATGAGATCACAGCTGCTCTAATTCTCTGGGAACTCAAAAGCCAAATATAATTAAGGCTTCCACAGTCTATTTAAGAGGAGAAAACTTGGCAAAGCATGGATTTCAACTGCGTACTAGATAAACAGGGTTATCAGTGTATTTCTTAAATTCTGAAGCCTTTTTCTTCTTTTATGTTAGAACTCATGTCATTACATCAAAGAACTCTGGTACAAACATAACTCAAGGTCCCCAGCCCTGTCAATGATCTCTGTCCTCATCAGGGGCAATAATAACAGTGCGATTAACCATTGTTGCATCTTTCTCTGGGGCTTTCCAGAGCTCATATTATTCTTCCTAACTTTTGTTGTTGTTCCTAATCTGCCTCCCTGGTAGTTTCTTACATTTAGAGAAAAGAAAACCAAGCTGCCAGGATGCGAGGGCAGGGCCAAAGGTGGGCAGTGGGCATGGGCCCTTGCTCCGCTCCCCAGCTGTATGGTCTTGGGCTAGTTACTCAAACTCTCTGTGTCTCATTGTTCCTATCTGCAAAGTAGGGATCATAATAGCATCTTCCTCCTAGGCTGTCATGAGGAGATGATGGGGTGACACATGGGAAGGGTTTGAAGCCCTGTTTAGCATCAGTAGTGCTCAGGATACCCACAATCCATCCCGACCAGCCTCAGCACTGAAGGGAGAGCCAGAGCAGAAGTAAGGTCTTGGATTGCAGCTGGGAGATGGGACCCCATGGACTGAGGGACTGAGATGAGTGGTAAGGAAAGGAGGGCCCTGCAGCCAACGTGGCCATGCTCCTGTCTGGAAAAGTCTCATAACAAGGTGCGGAGACTGGAAAACTCAGAAGCAGGGCCTTGGTCCCCACTGTCCTTGAGCCTCTCAGGCAGGGGGCCTATGAGACTTCCCGTTTGGGCAGGACTTCTAGTCAGTTGGGCTGTGGGCCTCATATTTCTGTGATGGTGACTCAGGCAAGAGCTTTCCAAAGCAACGCTCAGCTGAGACACAAGGGACTTCACAGGGATGTTGTTCATCTTTGTCTCGGGCCTCACGTGATGGCCTGGGTCAAGCAGTCGCCACCTGTCTGTCCAAGGTGTGGGGCCTCTGCATGTGACGTGTGTGCGACTCTGGAAGCATGGTCAGAGCTGGTTTGAGGTGAGAGCGTTCCAGAAGAAGGGTAAGCCTGCGCCCCTCCACCCAGATGCCCCATACAGCGGGGGGCACCTCCTATGCATATAAGATCCTCTAGGGGGTCCTTGCAAGCCCTCACCAGCTCTTTCCTTCGAAGACCTTGAGTAGACAAGGATCTGAGAGGCCAGTGTGTACCATATTGTGAACTTGGAAACCACAACGTGTCATTCTGCTCGTTCGTCTGTCATTGAGAGTCACCTTTCTTCTAAGGGCATTGAATTTAAATAACTCCATCTGGAGCACCCAGAAATTTCAAAATCCATTTCAACCTCTAACTTTCTTGTCACCAGGATTAACAGGTATTATTAGCAAAAGGAAACAGCTCATTTGGAATGCTGTGTTTTTGTAATAATGGAAAATGTAGGCCTTATTTACATTTTAATCATTTTCCCCTTCCGCTGGCATTAGGTGGGCAGGACGTTCTGCTCTGAAATGTGTCATTCAGGGGTCCATGGACACTGCTTTCCAGGTTGATTCCCATCTCCGTTGTCTCCCTGACTGGGCACAAGCTCTAGAAATGACACCTTATTATTTAAGCCCATTTTATCGAAGAGGGAACTACAACTCAGGGGCTCACGTGAGCACTTGGCTCAGGTTTTTTGGATCATTGGAAGGACCACAACTTGAACCCAAAAGTGGATGCAGCCCAGAGTATGTGGTCTTGGCCCTGCACAGGATTGGGATAGAGGTCGGTTGCATGAGGTTCACATCGAACTTTTTGAGGGTTCTTTGGCCCTTGCTGCTCGGGCCAAAGTGAGTTAGGATTTGTGTTCATGAAAACCTTTCTACTTTGGCTTGGAGTGTGTATGTGAGGGTGGTTTTAGTGGTTGGGAGAAATAGCCGCCTGTACAGGGGGTCCACTCTATGACCATGCAGGGGTATGGGAGAGCAGAGAGGTCAGCGTCATCAGCCTGGGCTCCCTGGGGTGTGAGTTCTTCCCATCCAAATCCTGTCATCAGCTTCTACCTATGACTGACTGTTTTCTGTTCCACTCACATGCACTGGCAACAGGACTGCAATGAACCTGCCAGTTCTTTCATTAATGTATTCCCTACGTTTGTTGACAAATATTTATCGATCCCTTGGGACTAAACAAAATGGAGCCCCAAGTTTTATCTTTCGTGCATATGCACACACACACGCATGCACTATGCTAGGCTATGGAGAGCATTATGGGAAGAAATGGAACTGGGTATTGCCGGGAAAGAGCGAAAGAGGTTGGTGTTCCTACGGGTGGTTCAGGGGAGGCGGTCTGATGAGCAGACTCCTGAAAGAAGTGGGAGATGAGTCTTGGCCCTGTCTGCAGAGACAGGTGGACTGTACAAGGCAGAAGGAATAGAAAGTGAGAGTGCGTTTTGCTGGTTCAAAGACAGGAGAAAAGTGTCAGCAGGGTGTGTAGGGGGATAGATGAAGCCAGAGTGGTGAGGAGAGAGCTGGAAGTCGGGCAGGACCTGAAGGGCTGAGCGGAACTGGTCTCTAACAGGGCGACTGGAAACTGACATGGACCGAGCAGCCATTGCCCACTAATGCTCTAAACTGGGTGTCATCTGATTTACAAAAGATTACTTTAGTAATTCTGCCAAAGTATCTGGAACAGGTGAGGAAGCTGGGGGGCTTATCTATAATTAGTTAGCTCACAAATGACAAAACCAACATTTGGACAAGGTCTTTTGAATTTCGGAACATATCCCAGACCTGCCTCAAATTTAGACATTTGTTCATTAACATTGACTTTTGAACAACATGGGGGTTAGAAGCTTCCACCTGTGGGTAGTCACAAATCCCTGTATGACTTTTGACTCCCCCAAAACTTAACTAGGAATAGTTGGCCGGGGGCCTTCCTGATAACATAAACAGTAGACACTATTTTTGTACCTGATGCTTTATATACTACATTCTTGCAATAAGCTAGAGAAAAGAAAATGTTATTGAGGAAATCATAAGGAAGAGGAAACACACGTACAATACTCTCCTGTAAAAAGAAATCCACATAAAAGTAGATTGGCGCCGTTCAAACCCGTGTTTTTCAAAGGTCAACCACATTTAGGATTTGAATATAGTTGTTCATTTCTCTGCTTCGTATCAACTATGATGATGTAGGAAAGCTCAATGTCTCCTCCCTGAATCACATTAACACAGATCATGGCTGTAACACATCTTTTCACAAGGGAGATCATGTCAGATGTGGTTTCATAGCTTGAGCAAATTAACACATCCCCTGGTACCTGGTAAGGGTTAGTGTGTTTCCAGAGAAACAGAACCAACAGGAGATACACACGTGTATCCAACGAAGTCCAGAATCCCTAGCCGGCAAGCCGGAGACTTAGCAAAGCTGTTGGTATTGTTCTATCCAAATCCAAAGACCCAAGAACCAGGCGAGCCGATGGCTCTTCCAGAAGGAAGGCAGGAGACCTGTGTGCTAGCTCAAAGACAGACAGATAGAGAGCACAAGTTCTCCCATACTCTGCCCTCTGTCCTGTTAACGCCTTTAAGGGATTGGATAAGGCCCGTCCACGTTTGGCAGGACATCTGTTGGACTCAACCTACGGCTTCAAATACGTCGTATGTTAATTAATTGAATTTAAATACAATGAAATATTTTTTTAAATGTGAATTTCAGGTAGAGACGTCCTCAGAGACATGCTCAGAATAATGTTTAACCAGTATTTGGGCACGTCATGTCCCAGCAAGTTGACCTGTGGTATTCACCATCACAGGGACCATTTTTATAAATACAAATATACTTAAAGAAAATTGAAAGTTGCAATGAAGCAGGCCTGAGCTCCTTCCCGGGACCACATCCCAACCGTCTCCCCTTGTGTGGACCGGCTTCTCTAGATTCTAAGACTGCTCTTATCCAATTCAAGGCCCTTCATGTTCAGAGCAACGTTCCAATTCCACTTGAAGGGTTGACGGAATAGTCAGAATTCTCTGGGATCACCTGGACTAAGGATTTTCTAGCATCTTCTATCTCATCATCACATGGAAAATGGTGCTATGTGTGCAGCCCACAGATGACATGCTGAAGCTGCCTGTGGCCAAGGCGAGTAGCCAGGATGGGGGTAGGAGGCTCTGGCCACCTTGAACCCACCAACTGACTCCCCCCAGGCCTGGGCATACAGCAGCAGATCTTTGCTGCATGATTGAAAAAATGTCTATTTAGTCTAAGCCATCTATTTTACAGATGGGAAGATTGAGGCCCAGAGAAGAAAGAACAGGAGCAGAGCACCCTGTTGATTGCCCTGCATGGCTCCAAATTTCTGAATTATTTATTAATCATTTGCCACAAATTGCCAGAGACAGATACTGTGTGGGTGGGGGTGTGTGTGTGTGCATGTGTGTGTGTGTGTGTGCATTATACTCACATGACCTCTTCCCCCTTAGGTTATCAGTGGTCTAGGGACAGAGTCTTTGTCATGTTCTTTTTCTCTTCTTATTTCCTCCAAATCATCAAGCATAATGGCTTGGACTTTTCTATGTGTTAAAGTATAAATGAACAACCATCCAGCCGTAACCTTGAAACTAAACTGTGGTGTCCTTCTACATCAGGCGTCCCTTCTGCTAAGAAAGCGTCCCCTGATGTCCCCAGCCGTAAATAATCTCTGCTTTGACCCTCCAGAGCATTCTTTTCGTGACATCTGAGTGCTTTTACGACTTTCTCCCTTATATTGGAGTCACAGGTGAATGCATTCCATTGTCCTTTCTCCAATGATACAGCCACTCTGAAGGGAGAGCTCCATGGGGTTCATGAAACAGAGTGGCATTGACTTAACAGACATTCGATTCGGATTCAGCATATTTCGAGAAGGGCCGATTGCGCCTCAGACCCTGCCCACAGTCTGCTGTCACAGGGGCTCATGTTGACCTCAGCAGCCCTCCAAGGTGGCTGGGCAGGTAAGCTTCATTTTACAGGCCAAGGAAACTGAGATTTGAAGAGCGAAGTTACCTATCCAAGACAGTTTTAAGGTTTTAGTTGAGACCAAAACTTCTGGCCCCAAGTCCCCCGCCCTTTGCACCAGCCCAGGGTGCGTCCTTGTTGGTGGAATCAATATACAAGCCAAGGAGAAGGGAGCGATTAACTCAGAGGCAAATACATGCCGTAAGCCACGTGTGATTTTTGCTACTGGTCACAGAAGTACCCTCGTGCTGGGGAAGCATGAAAAGAATGTTTGCACTCGTGGATGCGTTCTGCTTATCTCCCTCTGTCCCCAGGAACTTGTCCGCAGGTTCTACTGAAATGTGACTTTCAGTGGCAAGAATGTCTTGCGCCCCCACCCCCGTTTCTACCACAATGAAAATGGAAATTCATACCTTTTCATTTGGATGTTCATCATTGTCCTTGATAAGTCTTGCCTTTTTAGGAAGTAAATCCAATCAGCTTCTGGTCCCTGGGAGGCCTGGTGGCTACCACTCCCTGTGTGCGTGTGTGCGTGTGTGCGTGTGCGCGCGTGTGTGTGCTTGCTGGCGGCATGGCGGGGAACATCCTGCTTCAGTTTTCTGCTCCCTTTCTCACCTCCCATAGCAATAATCCACCCCTTCTATGGTAGAGACCCTCCAAAAGTAGAAGAAAGCATGCACAGCGAGGCTGGAGTCATCTTTTATTATTTAGCCCAGTTAATTCCTGATTCTAATCAGAGCCCAAAGCCCCTAATCACGCTTCTGAGTTTGGTGATGGCAGATCTCTTCACAAACATCTGCGAAGGAAGCATGCGTAGAGGAGTCTTTGGATAGACACCAGTAGTTAAGCCCCAGGACCCGCACAACAGATGCCTCTTGAAGAGCGCGATCAGCTCCAGCTCCCTGGGGGGACGCGTCCGGGAGCACCCAGAGAAGAAATGGTCCTCTCAGGCTGAAATCAATGTGATCAGCCTCCGAAGGGCCATGCAAATCCTCACCATACCCTATGAGGGTGTCTTTTTTCTGGATGCAAGCACTGAGGCCGGTGATTCAACCTTTCCACTAAAGAGGATGGTCCTAGAGCAGAGCCTTTCTGGTTCCTGTCATAACCTCCCTGTGGGGCAGGTGGACATGACAGCTGAGTGGAATGTCCTACTGCCCCCCACCCCCCTGAGGCCTGTGCTCTGCTTTGTGTCAGATCCCAGCAACAGAGCTGAGACGCTGGCGTAGAGTCAACAAGCGGGATGTATGTGGGCATCCTTTATCACTTCGGTCCTGCAGGTAGATGAACTTGATTTTAGGCATCGACAGTGCTAGACACTGGCCATGGGGCTGGGCCCTGGGGGCAAGCGAGGTCTAATGCATTTTCTGCCTCAAAGAAAGTCTGGTGGAGAGTTGTTTCTCGGAATATGTTCTTATATCATGGAACCGGTCCTGGCAGGACACATCCAGAAGGCATTTACTCATGCCTTCCTTGATCAGATAAATACTTTGAAAACACTGTGTCTGGGTGGGCACTGAGGGAATGACAGGGAGCAAGACTGCCATGGGCCTGGTCCTGAAAACACACACAGGATATTGAATTGTAGGTGAATATAGACAGAACCGGATACTCCTTTTGTAATATCCTGGGGGGGAAATGTGGAAAATGTGGAAGGTAAATAAAATTACAGAGGGGATGTTTAGATACAATTATTTACCGACTTTGGGTTGTCCTGTTTCATTTTGACTGTATCTATTTTTTATAAAACAAAAGCATAATTATTTACTGAAGTCCCTTGGACCTTTCCTTGGTTGGTCTGGACAAGTTGCCAATGGTTTAGGTATGCTCTTTCCGTGGTTTTATATAATTCCAGCAGGCTTTCGGGACAGTGCTGTGTCTTAAGACAGTGGAGAAGGGTGTATCTCTAGGTCCTTGCTTCTTACAGTTCCCCTGCCTACAGATACCTTTCTCTGTGGCTGGATGCTGTGTATTTTTTAAGCTACAGTTCAGAGATCGTCGACTAAAGTCATCCATTGAAGCATTGGACAACTGTTTACTGAAAGCCTGCTTTGTGGATGTGTACTTCTAGGCTCTGGGGAAAGGCTTACATCAGTGAGGGGAAAAAGTAGATAATAAAGCAATAATAATAATAAATCGGGGGAAGGTAATAAAGTGATATTTATTGCCTTCTAGTATATTAGAAGGTCAAAAAAGCAGTGGAAAAAAATGGAGCACAGTGTAAAGGGAATATGTTTTGATCTACGCTGGATATATTTTAAAGGTAAGGCCAGAAGGATTTTTGGAAGGATTGCATGTGGGGCGTGAAATAAGAGAGGAGGCTGGGATGACTCAACGTTTTGTCCTAGGACACTGGACGGATGGAAATGTCATTAGCTGAGATGAGAAAGACTGGGGGCTGGGGAGCTGCACAGAGAAAAGAGACAGGGAGTTCAGTCTGGGGCTGTGACACATTTGAGATAGGCGTCCAAGTGTAGACTTTGAGGAGGCTGTGGTTATTGTAAATAAGGGAGAGGTCAAAGCTGGAATTATGGATTTGAGATTCATCGAAATAGAGATGATACTTAAAACCATGAACCCAGATAAGGTCACCAAAAGTGTGAGTCCTGATAGAGAAGAAAGAGCCTGAAGGCCTGAGTCCCAGGAGATGCCAAGGTGAAGTTTGGGAAGAAAGCCAAGGAACCAGCCAAAGAGAGAAAGAAGGAACAGACGTTAACTAGGGGGAGCAATAGGAGACTACGATCTAGGGGTCAGGTAACTAAGGCTTTTTGGAACAAAGACTCAACTGTGTCACCACTGATGATGGTCTAGTGACGATGAAGGTTGAGAACTCATCACTGGATTTAGGCTCCTGGAAGTCATGCGTGTGGCCCACTGGGTCCCCGCCCACCCAGTGTGTGTCCTCCACATGTTGTGTGCTCCTCTCATGATGTTCTACACGGCAGCGACGTGATCTGTTCAATTAGCCAGGCCCACACAAAATAGCTTATGTCAGCAAGCCTGGAGCCACCCCACTAATTACTGAGGTAACATTAGTGAGCTATGCTGGTGTACCAGGACCTATCTGGGTGGCATGAGTGTGTTTAAGTCAAATGCACACTCCTCTGCCCTCAGTTATCTTACCATCTAAGAGAGAAAACCAAGGTGTCTGGGCTCTGTTACAGCACCAGGAAGTGATTGAGGTAGGAAAAAAATTATGGAAGTTCAGAGACCGGCAAAGCTTCCCCTGGGGGTCAAGTTTGAGTCAATGGCTGAAGTGGCCTTTGAATGTGGCCTTGAAGGATGGACAGGATTTGGAAATGAGAAGGCAGAGAAGAGAGAACTATTTCAGACAGAGGGAACGCTAGAGCAAGGGAGACAGCTGGAAAGGGGGCACTGAGCTGGAGGGAAGGGTGTGGGAAGGAGAGAGACAAGTGGGAGACGGGGCCTGGAATTTTGGCCAGGACCTGATGAAGAGAGTCTTAGAAATTAGATTCTGGGCTTTATTTCTTGGTCAACGGGGAAATCATTAAAGGCTTTGGAGCCACAGAGTGATGTGGGAATAGTTGTGCTGCTTTGGGAAGAGTCATCTGGCTGTGTGTGCAGAACCGTCCAGAAGAAAGAGAAGAAGGACCTAAATTAGGGCAGTGGCAGTGGGAGGAGGGAGGAGAGGTGGGAGGAGGGGTGACGTGAGACTCAGCGGAGGCAGAACCCGCAGGACGTTAACACTCAGGAGTGCGGAGCGCCTGGCCTGTAGCTGGGGCTCTGGGCCCTCCCTGAAAACCACAGGAGCCTTTTGAAGTGCAGTGACCTAGGCAGTCCCTGGTCACTGGTACTTGTCACCTCCGCCCCCTCCCCCCCCAGTCCTCTTCTGAACCAGGCGCACTTGAGTTTCACCTCGTTAACGACATAAAGCATGCTTATTTCTGGAACTCTGTGATTAACACAGTTTCTGCACTGAAGAAACAAAGGAGCTCCGCATTCCTGGACTTTAGGGAGGTCATTTTGGAGATGGGAGAGATGAATGCCAGCAAGGTCCCATCCAGGCCACCTCCCGCCCTCGGGCTCTGATTTTTCTGTTGCATCTGGGCTGATCAGCCGTGCGCGGCATCGGCATTTCCTGAATTGTTGGGTGAAGCAGTAGTCAGAGCCCTGGGGAGGGGGAAATGCATGGTGCCACCCTGCCTGGCAGTGCCATAGGAAATGCCAAGTGACCCAGATGGGGCCCAGGCAGCCTGCCTGCTCATTTGCCCAGGCAAATCCACCCCAGGAGCACGGCCTTTGTACCAGAGGACAGAAACCCTCCCGCTTCTCTGCCAGTCCCCCAGCCTCAGCTCAGTGGGCTCACACTCAAGCAGGTAATGGCACCCAGGGGGCTCCTCACTGATTTCCGTGAGGTTGGAACCCCGGGCTGTGGGGGAAGGGGCTGGCCTGCCGCCAGCACCAGCATCCCAATTCATGCGGCAGCACAGGGGGATGAGCCTTTGTGGCAAGGCTGGCTTCCTCCTGACTCTGCCCATAAAAGGAGAAAAGTGCTGCTATCTGGTCGGCATTGGGTAGGATTGCTGATGATAAATTTTTTAAAAGTGTGGATTTTCCCCCCTTTTTTGCAAAGCGGGGGGGGTGGGGGAGAAGGGGGCGGGGAGAGAAAGAGAGGGAGAGAGGGAGAGAGAGAGAAAGAGAGAGAGATTGCTTTCACACAGTTTCTAGGCTGTATGTGCTAACAGATGGATCCAGACTCATCTTTTATCTAGTGTTACAGAAGATAAAACTGAAACTGGATGATATGCTGCCTCTTCAATTTACAAGAGGGGGGAAAAAAATAAAAAAGCTTTTAAAGGGAAGCCCTTATGGTAGAAAAGAACGGTCCAAAATATCGTCTGGCTTTACTCAAAAGACAAAGTACAGTGGGACCATTTAAAAGTGATTTTCTCCCTCTGCCTCCCTGACTTCCCCCAAGTATATGATCTCTGTGTCAGAAGTAGGCCAAGCTTTAAGGTTATCATGAATTACATATCAAGAGACATTATTACCCAAGAGTCTTGAACAAATGCCCCATGGTTTAAATTTTACGGATATTTTTCCCCCTCGCGGTGGCAGCAATTTCAATCTCTGCCTTCTTCCTTAGATGGAAAAGGAAAGTGTTTTAGAGAATGCGGGAGGAGACGAGACGTTATGCTAATAAAGGTAATTGTGCAATGATTGGAAACTGCTCTGTTCTCTTGGAAGGAAGCTTTTGTCCCGCACCCACTGGCCCTGCGCTCCAGGTACTGGGCCTGGTCCGGCTTTGTCTTGTCTGATTTTAGCAAGAGTCAGACACCCACAGAGTCAGGGCTGACTGAGAGGGACAACACATGAACTAGGCATCCGTACACCCACCCCTTAGGACAGATAGCCTCTGAATATCAGGTGTGCTTTCCTGACTTCTCTCAGAGTCAAGAAGGGCTTTCTGAAACTAATTCTTTGATCTGAAATTGGAGCCATCCACTGGGTCAGGAGGAAAGGCAGGTGTCTGCTGGGTTTTTTTTTTTTTTTTTTTTTTTTGCCTCCTTAGGGCCCTCAAAGGGGTCAGAACATTAGCCCCAAACACAAGTGCTGAGGGCACGTGCATCCCCGGCACAGTACTGGGTAGGACGTCCAGATAAGAACGCCTCTGGCTGTAGGAGGGGGTGTTCTCTGTCCAGGCCCCATAATCTCCCTCCCAGTTCATCCTCCTGGAGTGGGTATTTCACACAGCCTAGCTCTCCTTGAGATAGCCTGGGAGAAGCTGGTTATGATTCTTTATATAGGCTTCTCATCTTTTTTTAATCTTTAATAATCCTTTTATTAACTGTCTCCTTTTATCCTTCTTATGCTTTGGGATATGGTGGGCACACCACGTTTTTAGCATTTTAGAAATGAAATAATTGGAAGCTGGAGCGGAAATGCAATGGACTACAGTCCCTGTCCCTCGAGCAGTGAAACACACATCCACATCCACACAGGCATACATGTGATCTAGAATACGAGCCTGATGGTATCGCCCCGCCACGGGAGAACAACAAAAGGGGAACCCTACGATCCAGCTCCCATTCGGAGGGGAGGGTCCTTTCTGAGGCTTCGCCGGTATTTTGTCTTCTAGCTCAGCCCCCGTCTCGAGCTTCCGTTCAGGCTTCTGTCCCACTGCACCCCATCATGTTCGCACACTCCAGCCTTACCCCACCGCATGGAGTTCTTACTTCGTGAGCCGTATCACTTCTGCCCATACATATTGTCTCCTTGTTACCTGAGCCCGAGCACCACCCGCTTCCCACTCTCCTTCACACGTTCCTCATTTCCGTGGCTATGTCCTGCGTGGATTCCGGACTCAGTGCAGGTCCTCCTAGGAAGCCTTCCTCCCGCAGATTCCTACCATGAGGCTCAGGCATCCATCACTGGCATGGCCACAGCAGCCCATTCATTCCCATTGCAACAGCTGCCACATTGTATCTTCATTGTCATTTCGTGTATGTCTGTCTTTTCTCATAGCTCAGGAGCTGCTAGCGACCATGAGGGAGTCACCAAGCTTTGCTCTCAGAATCTTCATCCTAGAGAAATTCAGGAAGATCGCAGTCAGCTGCAGGGTGGGTCATGGTGGGATTCTTCCTCCCTGTCACTGTCCCTCTGGATATACCCCAAACAAGGAGTCAGCCCACCAGGCCGGGTTTGGGGACTGTCCTGTGTACCGTCAGGTGTGTGGCTGCTTCCAGGCCCCAAGATGAGGTCACCACTGCTGCCCCGTTTATCACCGCCCCGACCCAGGCCTTTGGTACTGTGCCCAGCTGATACCTTTGAGAAAGTTCATCTCCAGATCCGTGGTGTCTGATCTATCACTGAGTCAACAAAGTCACTGGGGGAGAAGCAGGTCGTTAGGATAGAAGGAACGCGGTATTATTCAGGCCGACAGACCCGAGTGAGAATCCCACTTCTGCCACGAATGGGTGATCTGTGTGATCTCAGGAAATTGACCTTATTGCTCGGAGCCTTTGTATCTGTCTCAGTAAAATGAGGGAGAGGCGTCGTATGAAGCTGTTTGTTAATGACAAGAGATTATGTTGTAAAGTACTTGGTACTTAAAGGAGATTCAAAACTGTTGAGTGTTAGTAGTATGAAAAACAATCCAGCTTCCAATCTAAGAAATCAGATTATTAAAAATATAGTAAAAGGATTTTACCGTCACTGATGAAGAAAGCCATCATGGCATTGCTTTAGACATTACACCTTTAAATTAAAAAAAGAAAAGAAAAGAATCTGTTCAAGGCAGGAGCATCGGAATAACAAAGAAAAATCTCCAGCTGTTTGGCCTTCCACACATTTCCTTATTTCTCTTAGCCTGGGTTGCCTTATCTCCATGACGGGCATAAGGAGACCCGTGTTGCCAGGGTGTGGACGTGAGAAATGAGTGAGAGAGGAGCGGTTGAAAAGGCCACGTGCAGCCAAGGACAGAGCTGGTTCTCAGTAAGTGGTTTTGGAATTTCTTTCCCTGAAGCTGTTCTACTCCCATCTGTGAAATCTGCCTGGATTGTAACCAGTTTATTCCTGAGCTCCAAGTAGCCTTGGAGTTTGGTAGAAGGACCTGAAGAAGAGCCTCTTCTGGGCACTCAAAAATACTGCATCAGCCAGAGAGTCAGTAAGAAACTCAGCAGCGGGCCTGGGGCAGCCTGCACCCCCCCCCGCCGGGCCTCCAGCTCCTCGTCCACACGCTGCAGGAGGAGGGCAGACAGTCGCCCAGGTGGCTTCCAGCTCTGGCATGCTTGGAGTCTAATTTATAGCTGAGTGAGTTGTCATTCACAGACCAGGAAGGGCCAAATTACCCTCATTACTCTGCTCGCAGCTCTGGTGCCTGAGAAGCCACTGGGTCCTGTCACATCTAGAATTAGCTCTGAACCCTTGGGCTTTTAATTAAAGGGCTTTGTGAGTCAGATGGTTTATGGTCAGATTCAGATCTTCAGGGAGACACGCAGGGAGGTCCTCTCTCCTGTCATCTCCTCCTTGAGAAATCGGCCGCTTCTCCCAACACAGAGGCAAGGAGCTGGGAGATGTGTGGGGGTCTTCCAGAAAGGGCTTGTGGCTCAGCCTGGCCCCGAGGCCGCACGGGCTCTAGGCCCCAGAGGCTCAGGGACCACTGATGTGTGGCTCGCCCCGGCTTTTTTTCCCTCGGAGTTTTTGGGCTGTGCCCGCCAGGGCTGCTTCGGCTGTGGCTCCCCACGGTGGCCGCAGCGACAGGAGTGGATCTTACCCAGCGCTGTTTCCGCTTCGGGTGGCTTGTGCTAAGTGCATTTGCAATCCCATGTGGTAGAAAGGATAAAAGGACTGTCTTTAAAAAAAAAAAAAAAAAAAAGTGGTTTCTGAATGTGTGGAAAGCAAGGCTGCCTGCTGTGTGTTTTTAACAATTGCCTCCCCAGGGGAGGGTTGAAAACCTCACCTTTCAAGATGTTTCAACTCAGATTAAAAAGTAACTTTAATACAATTGCTCTTCTGACCACAGCTGCTGCGATTGCCAGACTGGTGATTATTTGTCTAACCCGAGTCTCCAGGGCTGGAACTGGACACCATGTCCCTCCCAGAGGAGGTGAAATTGTGTTAGTTACATCCTTCCACCTGGTGTCACCTTGGGGGGAGGGGATGCGCATGCGCACTGGCGTGCGGGCTTTCAGGAAGGAGCACATCAGGATTTCAGACCAGTTCGCTTTTCCCACAATCTATTACTGAGCATATACTGTGTGCCCGGCACCGTATCTTGTCCTGGTCCTTTCTTTCTGTCGCCTGCGTCCCAGTGTTCTGCACCCATCTGCTGTCTGGGTAGGATTCCTGTAAACTGATCCAAGTCCCCTCAATGTTTCTTCCACATGCCGATGTATTGAGGTACCTTGAATGGGCCACTGTGTGGTGCCACAGGGAAGCATTAGCCTGGCGAGGGCTTTGATCACCTCTTCAGGTAGGTACAGAACAGTTAGAGTGTGTGAAAATCTTCTATCGAGGTTTTTCAACTTCGGCGCTACTGACATTTGGGCCAAAATCAGTCTTTATTGTGGGAGACTCTCAAGGCTTTGCAGGATGTTCAGCAGCGTCCCTGGCTTCTACCCTGGGTGCCAGGAACACCACACACACGCTCCAGATGGGACAACCAAAAATGTCCATAGACATTGCCAAATACGTCCTCAGACTTTACATTTACCGAAACGCCCTTCTGTCTATTGTCCTAGTTTATGTAGTCAGGCGGAAGGATTTTTTTTTTTTGCTCCCCTTTTATAGCTAAAGTAATTGAGGGCCAGGAAGGGAAGAATTGCCTATCAAACAGTGAGTCAGGGAAAGAGCTAAGGTTATAATTTAAGTTGCTGTCTTCCCAACCCAGTGTCCTTCTTGTGGATCCACTCAGTGGTGTGGTGGTGAATGTTTAGTCACTGATGCTCTGGGAAAAACAAAAGCAAAGCAAACCTGATTGGGAGTGGTTGCCAATGTCATGGTGCAAGTACCCCCACCATGGCCAGTTTCTTCTCAAAAAGACATCACTGAACCGGAAGTTGGGAGGAGACATGCATAATTGGCTCTGGTTGGCCGGTGCCAGCTGGTTCCAGGATGCCACAGGGCTCACGTGTGCTTCTGCTCAGATAGCTTTGCTCTCTCCTGGACTGCTTCTGCCCCTTCTCTCTTCCCCGTCCACAGATACACTGACACTGGAAGGTGCCATGGGGAAGCGTTAGCCTGGTGAGGGCTTTGATCGCCCCTTTGGATAAGCACAGAACAGTTAGAGTGGAATTTTCTCCCTCTCCTGTTAACATTTGGTTTCATAATCTTCCCACCTGAGGATCTGCAGAAGCAGGAAAGCTCTGGTCTTAGGATCGCCTGGATTGAATCAACTCCTGAGCAGGAGCTACGTAAGGGCTGTTGGTCAGCATCCATCATATTGAGTGTGAGGTGCCTGGAGATATGGGGTAGTGATGGCCACAGGGCTATTGCACATACCCTTCTGGGAGATGGGAATAGGGAGTAGGCTAGAGTTTTAGTCTGGATATGAACTTGAACTTCTGTAAGACCCAGTCTCCACACCTGTGAAGGGAGAACTAGCTTATGTCGGGAGCCTCGGGTGTGTGCTCATCTACTCCATTGCTTGAAGGATTGCCTGGTTATCATTATAGTATCAGCTCATCAGGCCTAAGAACTCAGCTGGTCTTGGCTTTTTCCACTGGGTCATGGTTCAGTGCCATATGCTCCTTCTCTCTGGTCCAGCCTGAGATCTTGGGGAGCTGGGACTGGGTTATTGAAAGACCTGGATTCTCATCCCAACTTTGGTACCACCTCATTCCATAACCTTGGGAAGCAGTTCAGTGTGACTAGAATGTGGGTGGCCCCGCGGGAAGGGTGGGAGCATGATGTGGCATTTGGAGTTTCTCCTGAAGGCGGTGGGAAGTGCTGAAAGAGAAGACACATCATCAGAAGTGTGCTTTAGAAATTTCTTTCCACAGAGCACAGGGCCAGAGTCCAGGCAGGATGAAACTAGTTAGGGAGTGATACAACAGTCCAGTCAAAAAGTGAGGGAGCCCCCCACAGGCACTAATGCAGAGTGGCACAGACAGAAAATGCTGTGGGAGTTCAGAGAAGGGAGAGGTCAGCAGAGTATCAGAGAAGACTTCCTGGAGGAGGTGAGGCGGCTGCTGACTTGGAAGGATGGAGATGTATGGAGGTATAAGCCTAAGGCTGCAGAACAGGCAAGAAAACACAAAACTGCAGTAAAGCCCGTTGGGCTTAAACTGAGACTTTGTGTAAAGGATGGCGATGTAAAGGACCCGGTGATGGAAAGACCTGAATGCGAGGCTTTGGAAAGTGCATTCTTGTTAGAAGGCCGTGGGCCTCACAGGAAAGCACATTCTCTTGTCATCCTTCCACGGGGCTCAGATCAGAGGCGTTTTCCTGTCTGCAGCTCCCACTTTCTTTTTTGCCTTTGGCAAGGTATGGGGTGTCTGGGACCCTGACAAGGGGTGCCCACACTCACCCCCTGCAGCCCTGTGCTGTTGAGGAAGGCACCGTCTCTCTGAGGCTTGAGGGTGCTGAATGCTGATGGATGACTCCCGATTCTCCTCGCAGTGGGGGGCCCAGGAAAGGACCAGCTGTGCTGGTGCGTGAGCGCAGTCCCCAGGGTTTGTCTGCCTAGGCCAGGGTGACCATGGTCCCCGGTGATAAGCCGTCTCCCAGCTGTCGCAGGTAGGTTCTCAATCACTCCTCCCTGGGTTGACTGTGACCCTTTGCCCTTACTAAGAAGGATGGAAAGGCCCCGTTGTCTCGCATGCCAGATTCATGACAGCGTGTCTGTCCCTGTCCACGAGGCGAAGGACAGCCAGCCTCACGGCGTCCGAGGTAACAGAGATGGGGGCTTCCCGTGGAGGGTCAGGAACCAAGAGTTTGCTGGGAAACAGCACGAGCTAGGTAGCACAATCTCTGAGGCTCACGTGAGTAAACAGGGAAGGGAAAATGACTCACCCCGGCTGGAACCGTCTGGAATCAGTAGCAGGAGGACAGATTCCAGACACCCTCTGGACCTCAGAGTGTCCCTGTTGGATTTGGATTCAGATCCGGCCATTAGGCAGGAGGGGAACCATTTGCCTGGTTTAGCAGAGACCTGCCTTGGAAGAAAATCACTTTCTCAAATGGCCGTATGTAACCTAGGTTAGGCTCTTACTCCATAGATGGGCTCCACCGATGGGCTGTTCTAGACAGCCCGAGTCCCGAGTTCCAAGGCCTTCTTCATTATGCAAGTGGCAGGGAGTGACCTTCCCGCTGTCGTAGAGATGTGGGATCAAAGCAGAGATGGGAGCCCGGTTCACGAACTTCTCAATCCACAGTGCTCTGTTTCCCTCCGGTCTCCGGCAGAGGCGCTATCTCTATCAAATACCCAACAGAAGCCACCTAGAAAGAGCCCTCTGTTGCTACAGGCCAGGGGCTGGTGGGGAGTTCATAGGTGGTTTGTGGTGCTCGGATGGCGTCAGACGTAGGACGCACGTGCGGTGTTGGGAGCGTGAGTGCCGCCGATGTTGGCACAGTATGTGGGAACCCATCCTCGCCGCAGGGACTTGGATGGCAAATGACTCCAGCTGGACTGGCTTTCAGATTACTCTCAGTGCAATCTGGCCGTGGCAACATTTCTTAGCTTCTTACTCCTGGGCAGCCCTGGCCTTGAACTTCAAAGCAATCCTTTACTCTCATCGTCCAGGCCCACTTTGCCCACGTTGTGAGGAGCAGTTGTATTTTCTAAAGTTCACATGAAATGGACAGACAGAGGCCAAGGTGCAAAGAAGTTACAGTTCACAGCTGATGGGCTCAAGACCCCAGGCACTTGCCATAGCTTCATCCCCCCACTAACACTTGGAAAAGTGTTTGATGTACTAACTCACGGGCAGCATCCCAGGAAGCACCGTGCGGGTAAAGCCCTTCATAGCCTGACACCCGTCTCATTTCCTGCTGTCTCTGCTACCTCTTTCCCTCGTCCCCAGCCACGCTGAGCCTTCAAGGAAACCAAATTTTACAATCGATCCTTGTCATTTTTGTGGGGCCCTGGGCTAGTTACAAGAGCTATAACTCCCCCTTGAAGATAAGTAAGACATCCCTTTCCTCTTAACCAGCTCCCCGTCCAGTGGCAAAGAGAAAACACGGACATAAGTAGCTTTGATGCTTTAGAAGACAAAGTTCATTTGATCTTCAAAGTGGCCCAGAGAAGCTGCTAGTATATATTGCTGAAAGATCTGCATTTAATAGACTTTCCATCTGCAGTCAGAGGGAAACAGTGACTAAGTAAAGGTCGCACAGCCCAGCCAAGGCCACATTGGGAGTAGACTTAGGTTTCCCTTACTGCCTATAAAACATTCCTGCTACATCAAGGTGTCCTCTCGGCTTGTGTCACTGGGGATGATTGGGCACAGCCTCTGCAGGCTGGACTGTCTGTCTCTGTCTTATTGCCGCCTGCCTGTGCAGACAAGGCGGCTGTCCGATGTTGATACCTCAAATCCGTTAGGTTGTGGCCCTTTCCCTACAGAAAGGCAGTAATCCTGTGGTTGCTGCCCAGAGAGGGAGGAGGGTAGATGGAAATTCCTCTGTTGTCTGCGACTTAATTATACTGACATTCAGGGTCATCAGGGAGAGGATGCTGGCCCCACTCCTTTTCAGAAGTGTCTCCCTTGCCCACCCCAGAGGAGAACCTCCGGTTGACATGATCAATACTGTAAAACATGTTCTTCGCAAAAAGGAGGGAGCCACTGTGCCGCTGGTGCGCAGAGAATGAGATGTGAACTTCTTAAATAACTGGGCCAAGTTTCCTGACAGGTCCAGTCAATGAAGCTGGTGTCCTCCTGTCCTCCTGCCCTCCACATGGGAGGCACTTATCTTAGGGCTGTTGAGGTGGGACAGAGAAGACAGACAGATGTTAAACCATGACCCTGGGAAATGGAACAGATGTGAGCTCAGTGCTCCTGAGCTCTGCTCGAGACCCAGGCTCACGTCCTGGTTCTGCCATTGCCTGCCACTGGCGATGGCCCTCTCACCCTATGCCAGATACACCAGCTGTGAGCTATAGTATGCGGTATTAGGGAATTAGGGATTGAACTTGGGCTCAGAGGTGTTACCCACCCCCCCACCTCAGCTTACTGTCAACCTTGTACTCACTCTGCCTCTCAGAGTTACTCTCTAAGTCCTTATCTGAATGAGCATAGCCATTTCCAGGAGGACCACAGGATGTGGAGCACACGGCCTGGTGCACAGTCAGTGCACAGTGCAAATGAGTGCCATGTTTTGATTCCCTCGCCATCATCCACTCATCGACCTCTGACAGTCTAGAATTGTCTGAGCCCAGACACTGTGGGCTATCACCATCTGGACTCTGGCCTGCTCCCAGGTTGTGTCCCCAGCACAAGAGGCTACATGCCAAGATGCAAGAAACTGGAACCAGTCCCAAGAGCTGTGTCCAGTCCTGGCTTCTCCGCCTACCTGCTGGGTGGCAATAGACAAGTCCCTCCCCTTCTCTAGAACTCGGGGATCCTGTGAATGGCATTAACAGTCATATCAATAGTGGTAATGATAGTACCGATGTCAGTAGTGGTTTTATTGGTGTCGCCCCCCCAAAAGTCCATGCCCTAACCCCCACAACCTGTGAATATGGCCTAATTTAGAAAGAAGGGTCTCACTTATTCCTCAAATATCATCACTTGCAGAAGCTGCTTCAGGAAGCAGAGAGCAGGCGTTGCTGCCTGTTACCGCAGGATGAGGCCTGCGGCCAGTGTCTCTGAGAGCAGCCCCTCCAGGCATGAGTAACCTTCCTCAGCCCCAAGAGTTTCTCTAGAGTCCTCAGAAATCACTAGACTACAAGTGCTGTGATGTTCCTTGATTAAATGAACGCAACCCGCTACGGCCTGATTCTTAAGTAGGGCTTCGTCTCCAGGCCAGATTCCTGGCCAAAGGCTCCAGCTCAGCACCCCCAGGTCAGGGTCAGCGCCTGCTGGTTTTGGAGGAAAACTGGCTTGTCCTACCAATGCTATCCCTGAGGAAGTGGGGTCCACCTGGCAGTGGGCCTCAGTTTCTCCAGTGAGGCTGGGTGGCTGCTCCCACACTGCCCTAGGCTGCCCCAGAAAGGAGAGCCACGGAGCCCTCCCGTTTGGGGGACTGACTGGTTATCAGAACAGCTGCACATTCAGGTTCTGGGTGTGAGGGCTCAAGGAACCCAATGGTCCTTTTAAAATATATTGCCAAAACTCGTCACGCCTTGCTTCTTGAATCATAGCGTGACTCCTTTATAATCAAATTACATCAGCCTGTTTTATATGTAGGGCCTTTGAGCCCAGCAGATTTAGAAGGCATTCTGCTGAGCATAGGAGAGTGAGTGGCTGCAAAGGGGCATTTACGTGGGTTGGAAAGCAGGGGGACACCCAGGAGAGTCCAGCACAACTAGGCACACAAACAAGCAGCCCCATAAACAAGGCCCTGTGGATTATGTGGGGGTTGACCAGATGTCTTGTGGGCCCAGGCCACTCCTGCTCTCTGTCTGTTGTCCCAGAGGCATCATTAATGCCCCCTTTTCACTCTGAGAAGGATCTGGGTTTGGCTGATAAATCACTTGGTCACCCTAATTGCGTGTCATCTTATATGTGCATTCAACAGAGATGCAGCGTGGATGACATATTTGAAGAAAAGCCTGTATCTGTGTGCTCCAGTGGCTCTGAGGCTGGCTGTGTGTGAGCACGACTGCGCCCTGTGACTGAGGCATGTCCCTGTCTTGTTACATAGGTGACTTCGAGGTGAAATCATGGGCCAAAATGTCAAATAGAGAGTGGTTTAGATCCTTTCTCATAACCTGCTGGCTTTTTGATGTTGAGGAAATAACTTAGCTTATCTCAACTATCCATTGGGGATAATCATAGAGACTCAACGGTTGGTGTCATTATGTGATAACCCATGTCAAGCAAGTGCTTATTTCTTGATACATGATAAGCTACCAACGTATGGCATTGCCACTATTGTTATTATTGTCATTATTATTATTTCATGACCATTATTATTGTAGCTTTAGTCCCTCCATCTGTGACATGGTGGTGGGTGATCCTTGTCCTGGCCTGCTTCCCGGGTCTTCATGAGACTAAAAGCGAGTAGCATCCCCAGAACCTAGTGTCCCTGGGACTGTGCGTGCTGTCCCAGGCGAGGGCTTTGGACAGAGTCTCCCCTACCCGGTGGGGCCATCCCTTTGTGACATGGAAGATGGGTTCCCGAGACATCATCGCCCCTTCCACCCACCCCGAGGACTCTCCCCTTGCCGGCCCTCCTCGGCCCAGCCTACTTCCTCTTCCTTTGAACAACGCTGTATAAACACCAAGGCCAGAACATCACTTACTGTGGGGGGAGGAGGGTGCCACCCAAGAAGGGGCAGGGTCCAGATTCCCGGGTGGGCCTGTGGGGCACCTCTCAGTGTTCTCCGCCTGGGGAGCTTCCTCCCTTCCTGTGCCTCTTGAATGAAGGTGTCCTCTGTTCCCAGGGAACTTGCTTTATTCCCAGGCTCTTTCCATTAATTTGCTTTTCTGTATGCCTCGCACTTTCTTTCTTTCTTCTTCTTTTTCTTTGAATGTGACTGCTCTGAAAGGGAGGATTCCCTAGTGGTTGAGAGCAGGAAGTCCACCCGGACTTTCTGAGTTGAAATCTTGGCTTTACCTACCACCCAAAAGCTGAGTCCCTTGGAGGAACACATCAGTGTCCTTATCTATGAAAGGGGGCAAGAGGGATACATCTCTTGTGTGGTTGCTGGGAGGTATCAGGGGTCACTAAGCCTACCAATGCCTGATGCCCAGGGGGTGCCTGCTGAATGGGAGCTATTTGTATCCTAAAATCCTGCCCGTTCCTGTTTCTTCATGTCCCTGGGTGTTCTTGGTGCCGTGGGACTGAGGCTGCAGGGAGGTGTCCTGGCCCGAGTCTAGGCTCTGCTGCTGGTTCGTGGGGACTCTCGGGAGCAAGCCACCCATGCTGGGCCTTCTCACCGGGCTCTGCCTTCTCTTTGGTGTGCCCCTGCCCTGCCCTTTCACTTCTGGAGCCTTTCAAAAGTGGAAGACACACAGCCATTCTGAGCTCTCAGCGCCTCCACTGAACGGGGCAGGGACACATAACATGGAGAAAAAGCCACACGTCGTAGACAGGAGGTCAGGAGATGCCTGTCATCGTCTGGGTTCTATGGTGTGACCCTGGATTAGTCCTTTCATGTCTCTGGATTTCAGTGTCCCCAGTTTCAAAATGGGGGCAATGACCCCTCTAAAAAATGACCCAGAATGAGGGTGGTACAGAAGCGAGGGCCCCTGACGGTCTCAGGTGGCGCAGGCGATGTGGCCGCAGCCCCGGCAACAGTCCACGTGGCTGGGGACAGAAGTCACTCAGCACTGGGGTTGTGTGAGGTTGTGCTGCTTGTGGGGACCTGAGACGGGAGTTGTAAGTGTCCTTCCCTGCTGACCCTTGTGCTCTCTAAGGGACATCTGGCCTAAGGGTGACTCAAACAGGAAGCCATCAGCCGTCACTTCAAAAGCTTGGACTCCTCTCAGAGATGGGCTTACTTCGCGTTGCTCTCTGTTTGGACGGTGGGGGAGTAATTCACCGAGTTGAGGGCAGATCCTCCAAGAAAGCCGCTCCCTGAGAGGGCCTCTGTGACCACATCAGTCGGATGGAAGGAGGTGGGCTGTGCTGGGGGCTGGATAAGATCATAAGTGACCCAAATGCTGGTCCGTGGACCAGAGCCAAGATGGTGACATCAAAACTCTCCAGAAGCTTTGACCGCCACTTCAGGATGGAATTTTACTTTCTGTTAGCTTCTCCAGATGCACAATGAGTTTGGGAACTGCTAGCGTGGGTGGGACTAGGCTTGCCTGTCAGAGGGCTCCTCGATACTGTCCCCTTCCTGGTCCCCATCAGGAGGCTGGAAGTGTTAACAATATTAGCCCTGTGGAAGGATCAGGTTACGATTAGGGTTATCTATTCATGTGGCTGTTAGCCTAACCAGGTGCCCGTGTCCTTCATGATGTATAGTGGGAGTTGGGGGACTTTTGAGAGGACACCATGGGTAGGAGAACATTCTGGAAGTACCAGAGAATCACAGTCTGGCAGTGACCTAGCATTTTATCGGCCTGGCCCTCTTAGTTTTGTGGTGGAAGAAAGTGGGATTCTGGCTGGGCCTCAGGGGGAGAATCAAGTTCCTATCATATACACAGAAAATGGATTATAATTTTGAGAGTTCTTGAGAGAGAAAGCGGTGGGGATGGGACAGTGACGCTGATAACTGATGACTTCAACTTCTTCTCTCTTGTTTTCAGGTCCTTCTGTGGTACACCCAGCAAAAGGTGAGAGACACCATCTTACCCCTGGATCCTAGTTCAGAAAATCACCTTCTTCGCTGCCTACACCCACGTGCACAGGAAACAGCCCCCGCGTCAGGGCTCCCTTTTCCTCAGGCTTGTGCTCTGTGCTGGGACTTTACGAACACAACCCCAAATCCAGAGGAGACAAACTTCTCTCCCCCTTTACCTCTGTGACCCGGTTTCCCAAAGTGCAGGGCCGGCCTCACAAAGGCAGGCTCAGGATTCACTTTCTCATCAGGCCAAGGACTTTTCAGAGTCCCTGTGTTTTCCATATCATTTCCTTCCTTCCTCTCCCCCCCTTCACTTCCTGTTTTTTCTTCCTCTTTCTCCACCCCCTAGCCTGGCTCTCCAGCCCTGTCCCTTGTTGTCTGAGAACAGGAACAAAGCGCAGAGCGTAGATAATCATGATTTCCTGATGGGCCCTCTCTCACTGCTGGGAGCCAGGGACAGGCCCAGCTTCTCTGGGACACTGGAGCCTCTGCTGGGAGCACAGCAGGAAGCCTGGCCTTTAGATCCCGCTGTCTGAGAGAGAACCCAACAAGAGTAATCCTTCACGTCCTTGCAACAAGTCATAGTTTCCAAAGAACTTTCTCCTGCATTCAAGCTAAAACACTGGAAAAATAAGACAACTGCTAGTGTTTTGGCCAAGTAACTGAAGTCTAGTTCAGATGGACAAAACAGTGATGTGGGAGTTAGATAGGAGTTCATTTCTGGGTCTGCAGTCTCTTCTCTTTATGCTTCTATAGATCATTCTGGTTCTCTGAAACTGAGTTCCCTAGGCTTTTGGAAAAATGGAGTTACCGGTACCTCATGGGGACTTTTGAGGACAGATCAGGAAAATGTATCTGTCAGATTCATATGGTAGGCCTGGCAGATCTTATTTGCTTAATAAATGTGAGATCCCCTCCTGGGTTTTGGTTTTCCGCACAGAGGAGTGACTGTTCAACTATATAGTAGCCAGAAAAATCACATAATAAATGATACCCCTGGGAGGAGGGTCCATATCTGTCTGTTACTGTGTTTTCCTGAAACAAGGAGAAAGAGAGAAAGACAGAGAGACAGAGACAGAAACTGGCTGGGCACAAATCATTGAAAAACAAAGCCCATCCACTACTGTGCTCCTGGGGCCCAATGTTCCACGATAATATTTTTCTGATGGGAAATAGAGCAATCCCAACCACAGGCCTGTTTCACTCATTTAGCTCCCAGGGGCAAAACTATAAAAAACAGCAATCTGGAAAAAGTCCCACCTCCCTTTTTGAAAATCTGCTTAAAAAAAAAAAAAAAAAAGACTTTCCAACCAGGGTCAGTGACCACTTGTTTGAGAAGTCAGCCTGACCACGGAGCTACTTTTTAAAAAATTCCGAAGACCAGAGACTGAGAGACCTATTCCAATTTGAATTCTCCAAGTGGCCGAGTCCTTGAATGAGGCTCTTTGCTTCTAAGCCTCAGTTTCCCAAACTACAAAAAGAAAACATTGCACAAGTGGCGATTGCATCAGTTTCTTGTAGGCCTAGTCGTCTGTAATTCTGGTATTCTCTCTGCTCTCCTTAACACATGTATTCTCTCTAGAAGAGAACAGGAAATGGCCTCTCAAAGTAACATGACTTGCATTCCCTTTAACAGATTAACACTCACTTGACGAAGGAGAAACGACAGGACTCTAGGGGGCCACAGCCCTGGTTTGGGAGCCCAGACTTGCCATCAGCCTGGACGGGCGAACCTGAATCACAAGAGAGAGCTCTAGGTAAGAAACAAATGACTTGGGTTCCAGCAGACAGCACAGGGATAAGCAGCACAGCTGGTGGAGAGAATGTGGGATAGGTGGGCTTCCAGAACACTGGCAAGCGTGAAGGTCATTTCACCAGATTCGTCATCTTTGATTAGAAGTTGTGCCTCCTCTAATAATATACTGTAAGTTGGCTGATTGAATTTAAATTAAAAAAAAAAGAAAAAAAAGAAGTCATGCCTCCTAACACCACATACACATAAAAGGAGGAAAAACAAAACAAGACAAACAAACAAAAAAACCCAAAGATAAAGTTTTGAAGTGGTTAAAGGTTCCTGGGTTCTACACCTGCATTCTGAGTGGGAGCTGCTTTTATCCTGGTCTGGAGAATGTGAGGCATGAACTAGAATAGCTTAGAACCACAGGCAGCGGAGAGCAGACTGGAACTGTAGTTCTAGGATACTGGCCCAGGCAGAATTCATTGGGGATGAAGAATGCTCCGGGATCCATTCTGTCTCTCCCAGTCATGCAGATTTAGGTGAGCGGGAGATATCCTTCATTAGCAAACCCAGGACAGGATTTGGGTCTCGGGCAAGAGGTCTGGCTTGCATCACACTCGCTATAACAACTTTTGAGGCATTTTCTGTTTGTGCAGTTAGCATCCAAGACAACCGCACTGCTCCAGCAGCAGGTCGCCAGGCCTTACCTCCAACACATGGGTTCTTTGCTGTTCCTCCCTCCCTCCTTTGTCACCCCCTCCCCATTCACTATGGATACTTCTTATCTGCAAGGGCTGGGCCACACCTCCCTGAATTTCTTCATTGAACTTGGACCGGACATGAGCCGACACCCCTCCCAGATGACTAAAGATCTACCGAGGGGCTCAGCGCCCGGGGTGCTGGTGTTCTAGCACATTTCCTTAAGCTGGCCTACGGCACCCACCCTCGCAAGATCAGGAATCACAAAGGAGATGCCAATACCCTGAGGTGGCCTTGTACCTGTTCATCTCTCTCCAGTTGCTGGCCTTCCCTTCTGCTGTCCTCTATCCTAACACTCTTCCTCACATCTAAATGTCTTGAGTTCCCTTGAAAACTAGAAGCAGAAGCATTTCATACAGCTGAGCTCAGCAGAGAAGGTAAGACTGGATTTCTCGGGTGGTTTCCAGTCCCAGTTCCCAGGATCATTTTATCCTAGACTTGTTCCTGATACCACATGTTCATTCTTTGAGGGGGATAGGATTATCTGTTGCTCCCTTCCTTTCTTCCTCTTGTGGTTCCTTTTCCAAAGGTGGCCACCAGGCTACAGTATAAGTCAGAGGAAAGAGAAGAGCTTTTGGAATCAGACCTGATTTCAAACCTCAGTTGTGCTATTTATTAGTTCTGTGATTTTGCTGAAATCACGTTAAATTGGTGGGGTTCTGTCTCCCCACCAGTAAGATGGGGACCATATGCCCTATGTTGTACCCTTGTGATCAGAATCAAAGGAAATAATTTCTTCCTTAAAAAAAAAAAAAAAAGTTGGCTCCTTATCCTCCCCAATCTTATTTAGAACTACTTAAATATAGCTTTGGTCCCCCATCGGGTTCTGTTAGAACCTTGTGCCTTGTGTGTCTAGAAGTTTTAGGCACTCATTCACCCAGCCATCCATTCCACGGGTGTTGGGAGGGTGAAGAACATAGCAGGTGACATTCTTGGTCTTAGGGCTGCAGCACAGAACAAACCATAGTTCCTGTTCTCATGGGGCTTGCATTCTCATGGGATCGTGGGATGGCCAACAAGTAAACATATGTACAATATATCAGGCAGTGTTAAGTGTTATGGAAAAAAATAAAGCAGGAAAACATAAGTAAATAAAGCCAAGCCAGAGAGATGGAAAATGGGGAAACTGGGAACAGGATCCAAGGAAAAGCGTCCCTGCTTAGGCATTATTGTAGGACCCAAACAGAGTGAGGGAGTGAGGCTCGAAGGAACAAAGGCCTGAGGTGGGAATGTGCTTGGGCTTTAAGGGACGGCAAGCAGCCAGTAGGACTGGATCAAGAGGCGCGAGGGGACAGGGGAAGGAGGTGAAGGTAGAGAGAAGCAATCAGATCACGTAGGGCCTCATACGCACCTGTAGGGTCTTGGGCTTTTATGCTCTGGCTGGCTGGGGGCCTCAAACACCCACCAAGGGAGCCAAGTCCACATGGGGGCAGTTCAGACCTGTGAAGAGTCTTTTTTAAGAAAAGATGGATAGCCTGATGAGATTGGAGCATATGAGGCAAAGGGTCTAATTTTATTGACCCTAAATTTATTCTGATCTATCAAAAGCGGTTGGTTTTTAAAGGGCTTATTTTATACGCACTTCTTATAGAATCGTAAGATCAGAGTTTCCTCGGATGTTAAGTAGGTTCGTACGGATGGAGAGAATGAGGTAGTCGTCTGGGTGGATGTATACGCGGCCTTTTCTGTCGCCCTCGTGAATGGTAAGTGTTGGCCAGTGCGTGTGCAGCCTGAGTGTACACGTTGCTGGGACGTGGTTAGAGAGTGAGCCTTGTTTCTCACTGGAGAGTGGCTGGCAAAAGCCTATGCTGTTCTCGCGGGAGTGATGGAATTTAGGTCTTGATACATTTTCCTCCAGTCGGAAAGCAAATAGGTAATAGCCCCCTCTTAACCCTCTCCTAGTTGAAGGGGACAAAAGGAATGTTCTCTTTGGAAAGGACACAGTCGCTGGCCAGGGAATGCTGGAGTCCCTACCATGGGTCAGATGCTATGCTAGGCCTAGAAACTTCATCAAGATAAATGAAGCGTGCTCAGCCCTCCAAGGAGGTCATGTTCGTGACAATGACTGAGGATCCAGCAGTCACAGACTCAGATCGTGGGCAGGAGCCCCATGCACGAACAAAGTACAGAGAGGGAGGAGTGCCTGGGTAGGTCCGTTGGTTAAGCCTGTCTGACTTTGATTTCGACTCAGGTCATGATCTCGGGGTCATAGGACCAAGTCCTACGTCAGGCTCTGTGCTCAGCAGGGAGTCTGCTTAAGATTATCTCTCTCCCTCTGCCCCCATCCCCAGATAAATAAATAAATAAATAAATTTTGTTTTTGTTTTTGTTTTTGCTTTCTTTTTGTTTTTGTTTTTGTTTTTGTTTTTGTTTTTGTTAAAGTGCAGAAAGGGAGCATGTTCTCTGCCCAGGGAAGTCAGGGAAGACTTCCAGGAGGGGCCCAATGAGTTGGGCATTGAAGTGTGAGTAGGAGTTGGGAGCTGGGCAAGAGACACCCTCAGCACAGAATGGCACCGTATAAATACAGGCCAATGTTCGAGCGTCTGTGGCAGGGATGGAGAGGAAATAGCCAGAGTGAACAACACACAGTAATGCCTCCAGTCTGCTTTTGAGAACCCATTAGTAGCTGCCTCCTCAGCCTCCCACCTTGCTCCCAACAGTGACTAAAAATAATCAGATTCACTAATTTGAGTCGCTCTCTCCTCTGACCCCGTGGAGGTGTCAGTGAGCGGACTAGGCTGAGAGGGACCACGGAAAGAAGTGAAAAGAGGAGGAGGAGGAATCCATCCCCGCCTTCCAGGAACACTGATGTAATGGTGTAGCTCCCGCTGGCACTCTCTGGTAGCAAAATTCAGCTTTCCAGGAAACTAGGTCTGTTGCTTCCCCGTGAAAACTGCCAGAGAGGTTTAGAACTGTGTCAGTCTCTCTAGCTTCCTCTTAGGGGGGAAACTATATATATATATATATATATACCCAGACACACGTATATATGTGTACACTCTGTGTTTATACAGGTATGTGTGTACACATACACACTCAGGTATGTATTGCTTAAAATCTATGCTAACCTAACAGCCCAGCACGGAAGCCCTCCCGCCACACATGCCGGCTGGGAGAGGAATGGATGGGGTAGAAGTGGCCTTGCCCTCCTGCATGCTCTCTGGGTGTGCTGCGATCTGCGCACTTCCCAGCACCAGGGGTTCACACACACCCCAGGATGTCCACTGACAGAAGAGGACACTGAGACTCGACCACGGAGCAGCTTGTCCAAGGCCCACAACTACTAGGCGGTCAGGAGTCAGGCTGTCTATCAGTTGTCCCCTCGCCTGCTCCGCATGCTGTGCCACCCCTCTGATGGCACAGAGAGGAGCAGCAGAGAATCACCCTTGGACATGGGTTCCACCTAGAGCTCTGAAAGGCAGCACTAGGCAGAGCAGTGGCATCTCACCACAGAGTCCACTCCAGATCCCTGTGGTGTCAGCAAAGTCTCTACAGCTTGCCCTGCAGGCATCTTCCTACTTGCTTCCAGGGACGTGGAGCTCACTACTTGATAAAACAATAGGTTCTCATAGTGGGCACTAGGGACCTTTCCCTCCTTACAGAGCCATCTCTGAAACTAACCTTGTCCCATTTCTAGTAGGCTTACTCCCGAGTTTGTTTGTTGTTTGTTTGTTTGTTTGTTTTTTGTAAGCAATGTCTGCACTCAATGTGGGGCTCAAACTCATGACCTAAGATCAGGAGTAGCATACTATACTGACTAAGCCAGCCAGGCACTCCTTCATTCCTAGCAGGCTTAAACATCTCAACAGCAATCAGCTTAGGGAGTGACTGTTTGCTCAGTTTGGAGTCTCCGGGAGACACGGGCAGCCCCATGACGCACACTCCATCTCTGTTTCTCCTCCTGGAGAGCCAGGAGAATCAGCTGGGGCTTCCTCATCTCTTGCTTTTGGGGGCATCTGTGTGTTCATCCTGATGGGTTAGGCTGAGTGGAAGACAGAGCATATGGATTTCTTCTCTTCTCCCTCTAAGGTAATACCTCACCGTGAGCTTTCTCCGGCCCTCTTCACTCCACAACCCTGGCTTTCTCAGGGCAAGTAAGCATTTCCTTTGGACGCCCTTAACAGACAGAAGGTGAAGTTTGAAAAGAAGGGGAAGAAAGAGAAAAGGAAGGACAAAAAGGACGGCTGTGGCATCAGGGTTAACTCGCACTAGACCAGGCTGTGGTCCTAACTGACCATTTGACCTTGGACACCCCTTCCCTCCTCCATCATCACTACAAGGCAGTGGGGCTTGATGGTTCAGAGTTTTTCACTTCTGAACTTGACCCCAGAGAGAGTCCTTGAATGATGCTGGGTCTGCGCTCAGCCCTGCAGGACCCCGGTGTGGGGTGTGGGGTTCGCATCTGCCTCACCCCACCAGGAAGCACCTCTGGAAGGTGAGAAACTGGACCCCTCACCTGACAGGCCTCCATCCTCCGGGACCTCCGAACAGCCCAAGTGGTTCTCAGCCTGAAAGGGCTCGGCCTGCCGCCTCACCCCCACCCCGATGCCCTGAGCCCTGGTGCGGCCGCCACCCCTGTTTTGCTCCTCTTCCAGTTTTCCAGCTCCCTGCAGCCCCGTGCTCCTCCCCTCTGTTGAAAAGTAGGAGAATCAGTTTGGGGTGCTTGGCTTAGCCCTGAGGGTGAGCCTGCCTTTCTCTGGCACTTGGAAACTGCCGGTCCGGTGGTCCAGGATGGGGACTTCATCTGATCTGCAATCTGGTGTTAGGCCCAGGCTGCAAATGGGAAGTAGTGATCTGGGAGAGATTTGTTACTGCGGAAAGCAGGCTCAGGACGTGTCTCCTCCACAGAGCTCACTCCCCAGCATGCCACCTGGCTCTTCTCCGGACCATGCGGCCCGTCCAGGGAGAAGGGGAACAGGGAAACCCAACATTCTGCTTCCATTGCCATCTCATGGGATTCCTGGAGCCTGGAAATGTGATGCCATCTGCAAAGGCACCTGTCCCGAGTTTTGGGGAATGACGTGGTACTGTGCATTCGGCGAGGACCACAGGCGAGGTTTGGCTCAGGAACGTGGAGTCGCTTTATGGTTCGGAGCTCAGACGGGAGCCACGCCGTCTGGGTCAGAAGCCTCTTGGCCTTCCCGCTAGCTGCTGAGTTCGGTCAGTGACCACATCTCCCCTCCAGCAGTTTCCTTGTCTTTAGAGTGAGAAAGTCAATGGCACCTGCCATTCGGGGTTGCTGTGCTGGTTCGAGGAGCTAGTCTAGGTGTCTGTTCCGAGTGGTGCCGGGCACATGGCAAGCACATATTAGCTGGTTTTATTTTGATCTGAAGGCTTCGTTGAATATTGTATTAAAAGTAAGTTTTGGGGATGCACTATGGTTTCCAACACTGAAGAGCTACTTATTAAGCGTCTTCCGAGTGTAGATCTGGTCCTAAAGGAAGGCATTTCGGAGCCAAAGTCAGCAACAGTGTTGAGCAGTGTGGCCTCAGACGTGGGGCACCGTGTGGCCATCAGAACATATGAGGAGACTGGAGGCAGCAGGAGAGAGCTCTGAGCCCCAAGGCTGCTCAGGCCACACGGGTGGTTCCAAGTGGGCGTGGTGGTCAGGAGGGATGGAGGCAGGATGTTGGAGGCAGATGTCGGGTGGTGAGGAGGAGAAGGAACTCCACCACGGGGGTGATGGAGGGATGAGGGAGTCATTGGGAACGGGAGGTGGGGAACAGCTCCAGAGAGAGGGATTGCTTGGGAGCGCTTGTGGGTGTTGGTATGGGTGGGCCTGAGAGCACCCGGTGGGCTTCCCGCCACTTCGTCCAGCTCCATGTCGGGGTGGGGGGAAGCAGAGGGCTCCGGATGTGCCATGGAAGCCCCACCGCGCAGGCAGGACTGGAGCGGGCCCGCTGGGCCGCAGTGAGAGAGCACAGGCCCCTCTGTGTGTGCCAGGAGCCCCGGGCCGGGCCTCCTCTCCTTGAAGGGCCGACAAAGACTCGCTTGTTCTCCCCTGACATCAGAGCTCGCCCTCAGGACTTCTCTGTTCTTCTGGGGCAAGATCTCACAGAGTGATAATGGCCTGAAAGGGAAGGGCGGGAGCCAGGGAAGATGGCTCAGGCGTCGCCATGCCAACACGCTCCCCGGCAGAGGGCAGGGAGGTGGCGCTGGCCACGTGTGCCTGTGCCCCTCGGGGGTCCTGCCGGGGCCAGTGCTGAGCTGCCGAGTGGCTGGTCTGAACCCCCCGGGGGGAAGTCACTGGGCACGGTTCTGAGGTGCCAGCCACGTGGGCAGTAATGGACCAAATATTGGGGGGCCAGATTAAGTATCGCTGCATACACCAAGTTGATTTCTGTTTTTTGTTTTCTTCTTAAATAAGCAAGTGTTTCATTTAAACACCCGGGTTTTCTATTTTAACAAACACTTATATAGAGTTTTACCTTCGAAATTTCATAAAAACTTACTGTTTAGGGGCTCCTGGGTGGCTCAGCCAGTTAAGCATCCGACTCTTGCTTCTGGCTCAGGTAATGATCTCAGGATCGTGGGATCGAGCCCTGCATCAGGCTCTGTGCTCAGAGGGGACCCTGCTTGAGATTGTCTCTCTCCCTCTGCCCTTAGCCCTGCTTGTGTGCTCACACTCTCTCTCTCTCCCTCAAATAAATAAATAAATACTTTTTTAAAAATTAAAAAGAAAAGCTTACTCTTTAGAGGAATCTGTAAGATCAGCTGGTCTAGATGCTGCTTGATCTTTTTTTTTTTTTTACATGAAGAGAGTGAGGCGGGGGGAAGTAGGAGGCAGTGTGAACACAGTGGAGAGAATAAAACCTTCCCACTATGCAGTCCCAGGCTCCAGGATCAGGATCCTGTGTATAGAGCACTTAGGCCAAGACCTGGCCCACAGCGGGGCTCGGCCAACGCTGTCCCCGATTATGCTGGGAACTTCCACGTGTGCCAAGCGGGATCAATAAATGAAACGCTCATAAAACAAAATACATGTTAAATCAGTACAGGAGAAACTTCTGATTTCCTTCGTCCTACAACAGCAGCTTGCTTTTGAGCTACAGGGTGAAAAGGGGATTTGACATTGGAACTTCCAGTCCTTAGTCTAGGGCGGGGCTTCTCCAGGGTATGGCCGAGGCCGCCGGCTGGTCGGGGACGGTAAGCTGGTGTCTCTCCAGTCTCTCCCAGGTGCTTCCCACACTCCACTGGGCACCACAGGACTGGAGTCATTTCATTTAGCGGGCTTCTCAGCCGGTGCCAACCCCAGGGCAGCCTCAGACTTCGTATTGGCATAAAAATTTGTCATCTTCAAGTGGGACTAAGATGCAACCGAAACCCTATCAAGCGTCTGCGGGGCGGCGAGCCCCAGAGCAGATGGAGAGCAGAGCTCTCAAGCGCCGTCATTTGTGGCCACGGACACCAGCCCGGGAAACCCAGCTGCAGGGTCAAGTTGAAATCAGGATAGGGTGTGGTTGAGTCATCAAGAGTGGGGCTGGCCCTGAACGTAAACCTGGAGATAAACTCGGTGAGTTTGTTTGTTTGGTTTAACTGTGGTTTTGGTGGATCCATCCAAACAGGGAAGTCCTTCGGCGATTTTGCTGGGGTCTGTGTGTATTATGGATTTCCTGCAAGAGCATCCTCTCTCTGTGAATGCAACTTTGTCCGTTGGTGTAAAAACAGCCTCACACTGGGGTACGTCGGGACCATCACTAAGGGAGGATCTCCCGCTGTCCTAATTTACACTTCCAGAGGGTTTTCCAGGTGTGCCAAAGTAAACTAGAGAAACTCATTTTGATGAGCTTGGGATAGAATTTCAGCCTTCCCCTCCACCCCCCTCCATTTTTTCATTCTCTTGCATTCCAGCTGGAGTCAAGGTGATTCAGCCACAAGCCATGTTTCTCTTGGAGGAAAACGTGACTTGGGAGATTAGGGAGAGCAGATGGGGAGGCTGATTACTTACCCAAAAGGTGGAATCTATTGATTTTATTTCCCCCAATTGCCATGGCTCCCCTGTTGGCAGCCTGGTTAAGATCAGTGCTTTGGAAATGACCTTGAACGGGAATTAAGTGAGTTATAGTATTAAGTAAGCATTGGGTCGTACAGCTGCGAATCTGAACACTTGTTACTACGAAGAGGACAGGAATAAAGTTTAGAAAATATCCAGGACTTTGAACTCAATCCTGCTGAGTTGTCCTTCTTAGAACTTCTGACTTTATACGAAGGCCCTACCCTGACCTGGTCTGGCAATTCTAACGTGGGCCAAGAATGCCTCTTAGTGGAGAGCCTGGTAACTGCAGGCTCTTGCTTTTGCCAGAAGAAAAGCTCCAAGAAAAGCTCCGTGTGAGCAGAAGACATCACTTTCACAATTCTTTAAACTAAACAAGGTACCTGCTTTTGAAGGGCATCATGAGAATCAGATGAGATAATTTATGGGTAAGCTTAAAACAGCATGGAGTGCGGGAGTATCATTGACTGATCATTGATTGTGACTGTGGTCATCTGACCATGAGGATTTGGGGAAGCAGGGGATGACCCAAGTGGTCTTTGGAGCCCCCAGGATTTCAGTTTCAGAGCCCTCTGTGTGGGCGGTGACCTGTGGTAGGAAAGGTGACCAAAGCGGCCCCTTGTCCCCTGAGCCGGGACTCCTCCTGCCAACCCACCTGCTGGGGGGTGCGTTCTCACTGGGCAAGAATTTTGAGTCAAGGAAGCTTCCATGGGGGAGCCTGGGTGGCTCAGTCAGTGAGCGTCTGGCTGTCGATCTTGGCTCACGTCATGATCTCAGGGTCCTGAGGTCCAGCCCCATGTCGGGCTCCACGCAGAGCAGAGAGTCAGCTTAAGATTCTCTCTCCCTCTGCCCTTCCCCCGGCTCACTCTCTCTCTCCCTCTCTCTCTCTCTCAAAATAAATAAATAAATAAAATCTTTAAAAAACAAAGAGGCATCCACAAATGGGAATCACAGCCCTGAGACGTATTATTTTGTCATTTCTGTCCCTGACCTTGGGTTTTTCCCAGCTGGACCCCTGCAGCCTATTGGCAGGGCCCAAGGCAGGGCCAGTCACAGGCTTCTCTTTGTGAGAATGAGTCGCAGGCTATCTCAGAGCCTGCCACCTGTCTTCAGTTCACTCGTGCATCCCTGAGGCTGTAGTTTGCCTTTCAGATGACTCAAATTTTCTTTCTTTCAATTTTCAAGCATAGCATGAGATCCCTGTCTGCTTCTCTATATGCCAGAAACTAGTATCTTTATTAAACTAGGTGAAAGGGGGAAACACATTTCTTCTCTCCCTCCCTCCTTCCCTCCCTTCTTTCTTCCCTTCTTCCTTCCTTTCTCCTTTCCCTTCTTCTTTCATCCCTCCCTCTCACTCTTTCTCCCTCTCCTGCCTGCCTATCCTCTTTCCTTCCCTCTTTCTCTTTTTAAGTAAATTGCTGGGACTCAGGAGATCTTGGATACCGATTTTGGCATTCATGCCATCACTTCTTCACTCTTTTTTTTTTTTTTTTTCATTCATTAGCAAACACATATTCCCCGAGCGGCCTGCTGTGGATTCAAGCATAAGTCTTGGCTCCTGTCCTGGAGGTTTTCACCTTCTAGGAAGAGAGGCAGACAGGTAAGCAGGAATGACTAGAATGTGCAGGGGTGGCATGTGAGGGCTCCTGGGGTCTGATGAGAAGCAGAGGGCAGGGGACATGGCCCCCACCCAGGACAGGCCCCTGACCAGTGGAGGATGGAAGTCTACTTGGCAGGGAAGTACCTTGAGAACAGGAGTAAATGCTTGTAGCAAAACCAGTCCCACTACTTCATCATGAACAGAAGACTGGGGTCTGTCTGCCCAGGGATCGCAAAGCTGAGCATGTGACAGTTGTCATTCCCAAGATCCCTCATGGCCATTCCCGCCAAGAATGTGTGATCTCAACAGTGAGGGACCTGGGCTTGGCTTCCATCCAGCTCCTTGGTCTCACCAATAGCCAGATGTCCACTGAGAGCTTCTCCCTCCAGACTCCAACGCTTCCTTCTACATGAGAACTTTCCAGCTTATTCCGACCCAGATGAGTCACCTCTCCTCCTGCTCCCTTTTTCCAGAACACAAACCACAGTCCTCCCTAGAACATCCCATCCTTTATGGTGGGCTTTGAACATGGCTTCTTGCCCTCACTGAACTGTGCTTTGCAGCGACCAAGTCTTACCGAGCATGGGTCTCTAAAATAAGCAAATGTTCATGTACTTCTTCCTTAGACCATTCACCAACTTTCTATACTCTCTGAAGGACTCGGCTAGGTATTGAGGATATTAGGGTCCTCGGAAGGAAGAGGTCATTTAAACTCGGGAGCAAGTGGCCTGGGTGAGCAGAGGTGCTGGAAATCTTTGGCGATGGGGCATCAGCTTAATTATATTGAATATAAATTGATAGGTAGCCCAACAGAACCAGTAGAGTATTGCCAACTAAACAAAATCTTTGGCTAAAATAGTACTTTCTAGAAATTTTGAAAAAGCTTATTACGTATTCCAATGAAATGCTGCCATTTCTTGGGCAATGTAACTAAACTTCCAAAGCCTTGGGATCTGTGTTAAGATCACTGCTTTGTCATGATGTGGTTTTTGTTGTTGTTGTTGTTTTGTTGTTGTTGTTGTTGTTTGAAATTTAAAAGCCAAAAGACAAAGCTTTGGTGTTTGCAAATTATCACCAACGTAGGGCCCTGATGTCACAATTGTACTATTATTACAGTTGCCACGAGAGCTGATTTGGGCTTCTCGGGCTGGGACATGGCAGATCTTCAGTTGCTTCTCAAATTCCAAAGGAAAGGGGTCAGAATAAGAGAATGTTCTATTAGATCTTTGGAGACACAGAAGAGAGGACACCAGGCTGTCTGAGCATGGCTTCACAGAGCTACTTTGGGGCCACTTTGTTGTAGATAAGAAAATCATTTGTAGTTTGCACACCCACACATTTAATGACATTTGCTCCCTCCAACGTGCTCAAGGACTTCAGACCATGGAGTCATATCAGTATTCCGCCAGATTCTGGAATCATTGCTGTTTTTCACAGGCTAATTCTCTAGCACTCCCTAATGGCAGCATTAGGACGTGGCCAATTCACGTACAGCATGGGGCATTCGAAAGTGCTGGGGTTCTGTCGCCACTGTCCTTGCCAAAGAATGTGAAATCCAAATGGCTTCGAGGAGCAAGACTGGGGCGGCTTTTGCAGAAAGTGCTGTCAGTGCGGAATGCTGTGAGTGACATGGAAAGTGCATCCCCCGTTCTAATTAACTTAGCTCATGATCTGCCATTAGGTTGCCTGGACGCATATTTGAAAATTGTTGCACATTTTTACTGTATAAAATCCTAGGACGCTGGGACAGGGCGGACATCCCAGTTCATTGGGCCAGTCCTTGCGGGCAACAGATGATAAGGATGAGGCTCAGAGCCGGGAAATGACCTTCCCCAAGGTTCTGCAGCAAATGAGTGGCTAAAATGAGATCAGGATGCAGAGCCCATGGCTCTCTGTGCACTTGATGTCATTACAGAGGCATTATGGTCAATGGCATGTCCTGTGCCCTTGAGGCCTTGGGTGACACGATAACCATTGGACCTCTCCAAGGTGTCAAGCTGCATGTCTGCCCAGGAATGTCCTTACTCCAGCTCTCTGGTTGCAATGTTCCTGTATCATCAGTCCTCAGCTGAGTTTTCTGACCTTCTCTCCCTGCCTCCCCTCCCCTCCAAAATGCTTTCTGTTTTACAGCCTCATACTGTTCCTCATTAGGACCTTGCTCATTGGCCAGCCATTTCCCCATCCCCTGCAGTGACCACTTCTCCCTCATTCTTATGCAAATGACCTGACAGCCTCTCTTCCCTAGGGATATGGAGGAAAAAACATAGCTTTTGTTGACAGAGAAGCTCCATGGGCTCATGGGAGTTCTGTTCATGAATGAATGACCATGTGTGGCGTTCCTACTATGTGTCAGGCCCTAGTCTAGGAGTTGAAGGTACATATGTCAATGGTAATAGAGATTTAAAGGAAAAATAAAGACAGTGACTAGGGTTGGGGGGAGGTTTGTGGTGAGGTGAGATGAAATCCTATTTTGGACTGCGTGGTTAGGTTGGGCTCCACTGAAAAATTAACCCTGAACAGAGGCCTAGAGAAAAAACATGTAGATGTATTAGAGGAAAGCATTCTAGGTAGAAGGACTAGCAAGTGCAAAGGTCCTGTGGCAGAAAGACATGTGGTAAGTTCAAAAATGAAAAGGTGAGGAGGCAGAGGTGGCTGAAGCAGAGTGAAAGAGGGGAGGTTGCAGGAGATGAACCACGTTGAGATACCATCACAGAGGTACTTGTGGACTATGATAAGGATCTTTAACCTTACTCCAAGTAAAGTAGGACACTGCTAAAAGGATTTAAGCAGAGTGACACGATGCAACTTTAAAACATCATTACAGCTGCCAGACAGGCAATTAACCAAGTGATTGCGAGCGGGCAAGAGCAGAGCTGGGAAATCTGTTTAAGGGGTGACTCTGATACTCTGGGGAAGAGGTGATGGCTTGTGGCTTGGTCTAGTGCACTGGAGATGACGGGTGTGAGACGCAACTGGATTCAAGGTACATCTTCAAAGTATATCTGATGGGATTTGTTAGCTTGGTTATGGGGTATGAGAGAAGGAGAGACGTCTAGGATAACACCAGCCTTTTCGGACTGAGCGTCTGGACTGAGCATCTGAATTGGCCCTGGCTGAGCTGGGGAAGACTGGCGCAGGGCTGGTGTAATGTTGGGTGTGTTCAGTTTCAGCTGTTTATTAGAGTCAAGTCGTCAATTAGATACAAGTCGGGAGTTCAAGCAAGAGGATCAAAGCGACAGGTACAAATTTGGAAGCCGTCAGCCTCCATCTCTAAGATGGTATAGAAAACCCTCACGGATATCTGTAACTGTGCGGAAAGTGGAATTCTTCATCATGGCCCGGAGGACAGAACTAGGGAGGACAGAACTAAGAACAGTGGCTGGTACAATAAAAAGAACAAGAGTGATAGTGAGTTATGGCAGCTATCGTTCATACATCTGGCTGCTTAGCTATGGCTGTCTCATTATTTCCAACAGCCACCCTTGAAGAGGTTGGAATAATCTCTGTTTTACTCATATTGAAACTCTGACTCAGGGAGGTTATAAATGTTGTTAAGCAACATTGATTAAGACCACCCAGCTCATATGCTGGCCGAGCTGGGATTCAACCCAACTCCATGTTGCCATTGCTATGCAGAGCATCAGTCGGGAAGCAGATCACAGCTCAGCTGAAGGAGTTCAAGGATGGCTGCTTCTGCCGACAGGGCACATGATGTAAAGTGGGTGGGGGGGTGCAGTTTGAAAAAAGCATCAGAGATGAGACATAAGACAGAGTCACACTTCCACTCTAAATGCCGGCTACAGTTTAAAGCAACGACATTACCAGGAGGCGCTTGTTGATTTCCTTTCCTAGTCCCAGAGGCAGGGACTAGGAGGCAGGTGTGCAATGGCCATCGGCAGGCACCCCGCCCTGCTGTCCTCTAGGGTAGGCCAAGCCACAGGCAAATGAGTGCTGTGGACTCCATCTAGGAGAGTAGGATCTGACTTGTCCAAGGTCTGAAGCTAACACAGGGTACCGTAGAGATCTGAACTAGGCTCTCCAGACCCCCAAGCTCCTGCCTGGTGCACTGCAAGACTTAGAAGGGAAAGGGGAGAAGAGGCTGGGATCTTGAGAGCACCATCAGCCGAGCATCCCTGGCATGCAGTTCCCGACATGGCCAGCAGAGGGGGCCACGCGCCCGGGTTTCTCCAGCCCACTGCCCGAAGCCATGTTGAATGAGCGAATGTCTGCTGCAGACTATGAGATCTAAATGTCTCCTTGGCAGGAAATCCTCGAGGAGCACTGCGGGGTTGTGCAAACAGCCTTACAATGTCCGCTTGTGTGTGTGCACTCGGCTTCGCCTGCGTAGCCCACAATGCTCTGTTTTTTTTGGATAATGGGCCTCTGTGGACCCATACGCCTTGTCATGCAAAGGGAGGGACCTGTATTTGTCATAAATGGGCTCTTGTGTGATTAATAGCCAGGCAATGAGCGCGCAGCAGCCGTGCAGCACCCGGCTTCACGTCCTCATGGAGGCGGTGATCTGAGTGGGCTTTCTTCTTGCCCAGAAACAGCAGCGCAGTATTTATTGCTAAAAGGGAAATGACTTGTTTGCATTGTGGCTGCAGTTTCTGCTCTGCACGACAGGAGGTGCAGGAAAGGAGTATCTCTTGTCAGGGGCGGGCTGCGGGCTGGATACCCCTCCAGCTACCTAATCCACCTAATCGGCATTACCTTCATTTCCTCAATAGCAACCTGGCAAAGGAAGTGTTATGATTTGCATTTTACAGATGAGGAAAACTCCGATTCAGAAGAGTAGAAGGACTTGCCCAAGGTGTCCAGAACACATGGCATTCCCACCAAATGACTCTCTCCTTTTCAGTGTGGTCCACGATCCACACATGTGAAGATGCCTGCTTTGTCCTATATACTTGTGCCTATACACTGAAATCGGTGATTTTAAAGTAGATGAGGAATTTCCATTCCCAGGCTTTGGTGTGTTTATAGTACCTCCTGGAATTACATGAGAAAAAAAAAAAAGTGGGTCTGTGGATGTGTGCATTTCCCTGAGAAGGCTGACTTCCATCAGATTCTTGAAGTCATCTGCGATAGTAAAACAAAAGAGGCAGGCACCCAGAGATATTTCTATTTTGGGAAATGCTTCTTTTTCTCTGACCTCTTCCTCGTACCCATGACTATTTTCTCTGTTGAGTGGATTCCCAGCTGACATCTCAGTGCTGTTCCTATGCCGTGACTGCTCGTCTCATTCTTCCGATCCATGTCAGTCGACCTAAGGGAAGGGGGCTGTGTGCTGTGCGGGACCTGCGTTTGGTGCCCCGTGGGGAGGAGGAGGGAGGATGGATTGAAATGGGTGACATTCTGAGAATGAAGAAGACCTAGCCCTTGAAAGAACTCACAGCAAGGAGGGTGGCTTCTTCAGCCTGGGAGTCAGGTAGGAGATTTCTGGGAGGACACACTATTTGATTTGGATCTTGAAAGACAGACAGAACATCTCCAGGCAGAAGAGAGGGGAAGGGCATTCCAGGCAAAGGGAATAACATAAGCAAAGCGGGGGGCGGACAACAAGAAGGAGTCCAGAGCTGTTGGCACTGTCCGTATTCTGGTGCCACCAAAGTACATAGCGTTCAAAGAGCTGAAACTTGAAAGGGAGTTTTGGGTCACATATTATGGCCCTCAGTAGCATGTTTAAAAAAATTGTACTCCTCTTAATTTGACAGCCAGCTTGGAAAGCATGGATGCTAAAACGCACCATCCTTCCCCCCAGCTAACCCCATGTCCCGCGCAGCCGTGGAGTCTGCCGCAGGAAGCGCCTGGCTTGGATGCCACATCTCCCAGTGCTCAGCAAACCCTCCCTACTCACCTCTCCCTTCCCTGCCTAGGCTGATGGCCCTCGTCACTTGCTTGGGAGTTCAAGCCAGGGATTTATTTGGAAACATTAGTTTAGGGACACCTGGATGGCTCCGTTGAACATCTGCCTTCAGCTCAGGTCATGATCCCGGGTCCTGGGATCGAGCCCCGCAGAGCGTTCCTTCCTCAGTGGGCAGCCTGCTTCTCTCTCTGCCTGCTGCTCCCTGTGCTTGTGAGTGCTCCCTCCCTCTCTCTCTCTCTCTGATGAATAAATAAATTCTAAAAAATCATTAAAAAATGTTGATTTGGTCTGCTAGGGACAATACTTTGAAATCAAGCCGATGGCTGGCTTCAGAAACTGGAAACCAAAGCAGAACCACTCCTGTCTGTGAGGTTTCAAGGGAGGTTTTCAGGCCTTTCACTGCCCTTCATGCTTGAGATGGAATGGGGCATGACAACCTCCCTTGGCTTCAAATTCTTCAGGTTTTTAGTATGCCAAATGGCTTTTGTTGGTCTTTTTGACACTTACCTAATTTCTTACTTTCCAGCCGCCCCCACCCCCAAATAAATTTGATCTGGGAAGTAATACCCCTAATGCTTTAACATGCCAATTCCAAATCTCCTTCAGTATACAGATGGGTCCCAGTTTAAGAAAACTTGACAACTGAAAATCTAGACTTACACATGAAGTTAACCCACAACCCTGGGGTGGGTGGGATTCTCCAGGCGGCTTTCACTTCCCAGAAGAATTTCTTCCAATATCACCCCTGTCTGTGTCAACCTGCTACGACATATTTCACCTGCTGACAGCGAACTGTGGAGGCAGAGAAACTTCAAGCACAAATGTTGTGGGACACAGCTGCCATGGAATGAAAACCAGGCAGAGACAAGGGGAAATCCTTTTTTTTTTTTTAATGTTATATTATAAGGTAACAGACATGGAAGAGAATTAACCCACCAGCATCCATTTTGCACGTGGCATTTCCTGTGACAAGCTCGGAGACGAGAGTCCGTGATCTGAGGTGCTTGAGGTATCTGGTGCTGCATTAGTGGGGGTGCGGGGGTGGGAGTGGGGATGGTGACTGGAGGCGATAAGGAGATAGTGGCAAGCAGGAGGCATGGAGAGGGGCGGATCTCGGGGAGATGTGGAAGTGACGTGGACAGTCTGGGATAGAGAATGGATCTGGGGAGTGTAGTGGGTACAGAAATCTCAGATGACACTCGGGTTTCCGGCTAATACAATTGGTTGAATGACGATGCCTTTCACTGAATAAGGGAAGGGAGGGATATTTGCGGCAGATATTAAAACCCAAACCCAAATCTCTGTGCTTTCAGGAAATTCACTTAGATTTGCAGGCCTGGAGGTGAGGAGGAAGGGTGAGTTTGGGGCGAGGGTTTGAGAAATCTTCGGAAGTCTTTCAGGCAAAAATTGGGAGTCCGGAGGGTGTCCCCTGGGAGGGCTGGAAAGGTGTGAAGAAAGACAGCTGGAGACAGACATTTGAAGGTTAGATGGAGGAGGTGGAAACTTAAGAAGGAACACTGAGGGAGGGGAGAGGAGCAGAGACCGGGGAGCAGAGTCGGGGAGGCGGGTTTGACCCAGAGCGCGTCCAGCATGACCTCTCAGCAGCTCGTCCCTGAGAGGAAGGGGGGCTGGTTGCTTGTTGAGCTGCTTTCCCGAAAGGGAATTCTGGAAAAAGGAGATTTATAATCCAAGAGGACGGACAGTGTTTAAATCACTGATGGTCTGGACAGCCCAAATTTTAAGTAACTTCTTGGTGTTTCCTTTCAGTATCTAAGCTGAGGCCATCCCAGAGAAGTTGAATAAATTAACCACCAGACAAAAGACATTTCCAAGACTAGCGGTTAGGTCCCCAGGCTGCTGGCTCCGCAAGGGGTCACTTTCCCTTTGAAATTAGGCAGAACTGGCCTGGGTGGGCTGAGACTCCTCCTCTGTCAGGGGCAGGTTGACCAACCCATTTGCTCATAACCATGTTCTTGATTTCACAAGTAGAAGGGACCAAACTCACTAAGGACTTCCCAGCGGTGGGCTGGTCCAGAGTAAAGCCCAGTCGGATTGTTTCCATCTTCACAAACATCTGAAATTGGGGGACATTTTGACTTTCACTCCTTAAAAAAGAATCAGATTTTTCCCTCATTTCTTGGAGGCTTTTCGCTGCTTTAATATTGATGTTTATGGGGAAATTAGCTATGATGAGGTTAATAGTTTATTTTAGAAAACTGAGCTCAGATATTGAAAGGGCTATTTTAAACCTGCACTTTATCATTCTGTTCCATAATGGTCTCTCTCTCTCTCTATATATATATATATTTTTTTTTTTTTTTGAGAATTCTCACGAATTGTCTTACGACTGGACTCTTGCAGTTTGAATTCCATGGGGAATGCCAAGCCCTTTTGAGGGACACCATGGTATTAATGATCGATGAGAATATTCAAGGCATATTCCCATTTGAGTGCCATTACTTGTAGTGTTAAAACGTTTTGAAAACACATTTTAGCCATTAACTCATTTTTATTGTCAGATGAAAGTGCTTTAATAGACTCACTCTACTTCAGTTTTCCTCCTTCATCTCAGAATGAACTCATCTGTTGGATTCTTGGCAACCCATTCGGCAACACAACAGACAACCTTATGACTCCGTTACACAAGTGGCAGATGGAGAAGGGAAGTCCAACCCAGCCCACTTATCTAAAATCGCTAACCTGGTTTAGCAAATTCCAGCTCCCAGAATTTATAAGCTGAGCTATTTCATTCCATTGGTGCATATCCCCCTCTCCCCCCAGCAAAACAGGTGCTTATTTTGTTCAAGCAATGTGTCTTTATTTTAGTCGAGAGGTATTTTTTTTCAGGTTGAAAGGTAGATTGTTTTACTAGCCCTCCTAAATTCACAGATAGTCCCAGAAACAGTCATAAAGTCGGAGATGACCTGCTCTTCTCCATTCTGCTGGGCAAATCTTGGAGCACTGTTGTAGTTAGAAGGTAAGACTTTGGATAAAGGCTGGTAGCAGGATCCAGGGAGAGGCACTGGCCTGAGAGCAGAGACCAGGCTCCCCCTGGGGCTCTGTTACTGAGTCCGGGCAAGTAACTGACTGGGTTAGCAGTTCCGAGATTTTTGAATTTCATAAACCAGTAAAATTTCCAAATAAACTTTGGGGATTTAGGATGTAACTCTCACCGTTGTTTTGTAAAATAAATAAAAACACTGCTACATGAAAATGTTTGAATAGCTTTAGTTTTCGGCAAGGCTCATGACATAGCCTTTATTTTTCTTATTTTGCTTTAGACTAATTGATGTTTTGGAACCACTGGGCAGAGCAGTTAAGGATGGCTTACTATGGGGACGCCTGGGTGACTCAGGGGGTTGAGCCTCTGCCTTCGGCTCAGGTCATGATCTCAGGGTCCTGGGATCAAGTAACACATCGGGCTCTCTGCTCAGCAGGGAGCCTGCTTCCTCCTCTCTCTCTCTCTGCCTGCCTCTCTGCCAACTCGTGATCTCTCTCTATCAAATAAATAAATAAAATCTTAAAAAAAAAAAAAGGATGGCTTACTACGTTTTAGTGTTAACTGTGGGCCAGGAACTGTGCTAAGTGCGGGGGGATACAGTAAGGTATAAAACAGCCCTGCCCAAGACCTGACCTTGAGAGAGGTAAGGGAGAAAGCATGCAGTCAGGGTCCAGGCTGATAAGCACTTTGACATAGTAGCACAGCATGGTGGGTGAGCAGAGAGGCAGAGCTCATTCAGGGGAGGGGATTTTGTTTTACCAGAGTGGGGTCAAAGAGTAGGGAGGAGTCAGGGGGCTCCTTCTGCACACCCTGGTTTCCAAACTCATACTTCAAAGGGAATTCCAGGGAGGCACTTGCCAAAACTAGTGCTTAGAGGTCACGTGGAATTGGATTCCAGACCCTGCTCTGCCACTGTGGGCTTGAGCAAGTTTCTAAATCTCTAAGATTCTTTCTTTATCTCTGAAATTGAGAGAATAACTGTTCTTACCTCATATGGTTGTTGTAAAAATCAAGATGTGCTAATACATCATCACTATGGCCTGCAAAGCATTAAAAAATATTAGTTGTCATTACAGTTGGAAGCAAAAGGAGAAGCATGTGCAAGGGCCCTGAGGCAATCAAGAGCAGGGCTCCTTTAGAGAAGCACAGGGTGTGTGGGGGGGAATGTAGGGTCCTTGGAGAGGGAGGAAGACAGGGAACAGAGGCGATGAGCAGAGGCCAGAGACCTGGTTCTTCTGTGCCCAGCACGTGTATCTGGTTGTGTAATATCCTGCAGGCACTGGGGAGCAGTGGAAAAGGAAGTAACATAATCAGATTTGTGCTTAGAGAGAGGGCGCTGCCAGTCATATGGAGATGAATGGCAGGGTAACAAGACGAGTCAGGAAGATCGGTTTGGGGGCTGTTTGCTGGATGCAAACAAGTTCTGCTAAGTGTCAGAATTAGGATAATCAAGGTCTGGGCCCAGAGAAGTGTGCACAAGTGTGTGAACCATCCACAGGGATGTCTTTGTTAGGTCGCCAATTAGCACGTTCTGATGAGACCTTACAAACTTGCCGGAGAAACCCTCCATTGGCAACAGTACATCGCACTGTACTTCTTACATCTTAAAGAACGGATTAGGTGTCCCATTTACTTTCTGTGTTGGCAGATGGAGCATGAGATGGAGAGGCAGGATATCTCCGTTCTGGTCCCTTCTTTGGCCCTAATGTATTTTGGGTCCTTGAGCAAGTGCTTTTTTGTAAAAATAGGAGCTAGAAAAAGATAATCCTGGTTCTATTACAGAACGTACTGTGATACATCTGGGTGATCAGAAAGTCCAGAATCTATCCGGAGACTTAGGGAAGGACACTTATTATACCTGACCCATGAATTCTGGTCTGTAAAGTGGGTCCAATAATACCTTTTTTACATTTGACACGTGCTGGGTTTTGAGGGTGATTGTGGCCAGACACCTCTTTGACAAAGATGTGATATTATATAAATATATGTCATTGTTGTATTCGTGACTGGTCTGTGGCTTATATGCTATGTTGCAGCAAAATGTTAGGACGGACTGGGATTCTTATCCTGCAAAATACTGAGTTATAGATAAAGAACCAAAGTCTTTGATTTCTTAAAATCTTTGCACCAGGGGCAGGGATGCCAAGTATTATAGATTCTGGAAGACATTTGCTCATTCCATGTGTTAACAAAAGCTATCCCTTCTGATAGAGGCATTGGGTATTCATTGTCTTAAAACTTAAGGAAAATATATTAGAAGGTAAAACCCTGTGGGGTTACTGTTTTATCTATTTTTTTCTTCACGTTCTGTTCTTTATTGATAAAGGTGGTCTTGACTTTGGAATTCTCCTTTCAAATAGCCATAGCTCCTAAAGAAATCTTCTGAGCGCCTATTCTCTAATCAAGGACATTGGCGTTGAAATTCTGGTGGATGCAGGAAAAGGTCAACATTTCCAGTAATGCCTGCACCCTGGGCCTGGGTCCTTTGTTATTCTCACTTAGAGTAAACAGATTAATTTCCTCACAAACTATGACCAAGTTTTTTAAGACGAAGTTTGGATTTGTTTTATTCGGTTTTACACTGGGAATATAGCTAATGCTGTTACTCAATTGTTCCTTCCAAACAGTGCAGAGCTCCAAATTTTATATACATATAAATATACATATACATATCTATATATGTATATATAGATATTTATATTTGCGTGTGTGTGTGTGTGTGTGTGTGTCCTTTAATTTTCTCCTCTCTTTTGGAACTGGAAATGTTAGCAGAAAACTTTTTTAAGAGTCTCTGTGTTCTACTGAGCAGGCTTAGAGCTAACTCCGTGGAAGTGATCTTATGCCCGGAGTCAAGAAAGTAGTCATAGAAAATACCACATGCTCATCCCAAATTGTCACCCCTGGGAGATGAGGGCCTCCCTTGGCAGTGACATGCGGGGCTGTCTCTACAGGCACCATTAACACTCCTACAGTGACTAGAGAAACGCCCTCCTTCTAGAATACTTGGAGAAAAAAATGCAAAAGGACCCATTTCAAAATTATATAGCAGTAAAAGAACCTTGAGGGATAATCCCTCTGTATTTGGAAGACTTGACGAGTCACCCAGCTTGTGCCCTTTGCTCTCCTCTCGTCCCTAAATCCCTCCTCTCCCCCCCAAACCCAGCTGAGAGGGCTGTCCTTGGCCGGTCCAGATGTGTAGGGTGCTTCACGCTCTCGGGGCAGCTCATTTTTATCAAATCAGCTTTTCTGGAAGACTCCACCCGCCGTGGTTTTCACCTCCCTCCCTATCTATGGCACTGAGCAGTGCTCATGTGGAGAGGCCACTTTGGAATGGAACAGAAATGGTGGCTCCTCTTCCAAGAAAAGAGAGCACATGCGTGTAATAACAGGCTAGCTTGCGTGCAGTTTCCCTGCTCATGGACCCCCAAAGTCCCCAGACCACCTAGGGTCTGGAGCTCCAGGTCTCCTCCTGTGGGGAAAAGAGCATAGACTTATGCTCACAGCCTCTCAACGTCAAATGTGACTCTATCTTTTATTCTCCTCCAGTGCTCAGAAAGATGCTCTAACCACACGAACCTCTTTTTCCTCCAGTAAACATGAAGATAGTTATAGCGAGCTCAAGGGTTGCCGTGAGTTTTGAGGGGACTGAAATGTGTGGAAGCTCAAGTGTAGCGCCAGGCACACAGTAGGCACTCAATAAAAAGAGATGTTCTGGTCCCTCTCGTGTGTGGTATCAAAATAATAGGCTCTAATCCCCCTGATTGGTTCTCAGTATGTGCCAAGTATATTCTGTGACTTTCACATTCATTTAACATTTTTGAGCACTTATCATTTATCAGAAATGTGTTATATGTTTCCTGGGTAGATCACATCCTTAAGCCTGTTGCCATCTCCCTAAATAGAATATGCCTCCCTGAGTGCTGAGGCCGTGACTTCATGGCCTGCATATCCCAGCCCTGTTCCCTGGGTAGTCGTGGTGTTCAACTAGTAATTGACTGGTTCCCTTCAGTAATTATCACAGGTCTTTCTTTCTTTCTTTTTCTTTTTTTTTCACAAGCAAAGGCGGAGGAGCAGAGACAAACTTTCCACCAAACTACTATCAGATTCCCTTGTCTTGGGATAGGAGCTTGCTTTTGCTTTTGCCTTTTATTTAGATAGGTCACTGTCATCAAGAGAATCAGTGCTAAAGAAGGCCAACACTGGAGGGAACCAAGTCTCCTGGGACCAAATGGGCAATAACCATAACTTCCTCTTCTTTAGATTGCTGCAAGTCTGTACGTTAGTCCTTTGGCACTTCAATCCTTTTCAGTGGAGATGTTTCATGAGTCACTTTGGTGGGGTTTTCTTCATTAAATATTTGTGTTTTCCTTGGACTTTATGCTATGTTTATGAAATGGCATACAATAATTTGGTTAAAATTTGAAGTTTTCAATGACGATTCTAACGTTTACTAAAAGAGTGACCTAGTTGTTCCTGTTTTCAAAAGCATTTGTATATGCTTGGAATTCTTGTGTTGGAAATGGCTGATAATGTACACAACATTATCTGAAGACCTCAGCCTCTGCTTATTACAGACTCGCATAAATACTGTTCTTCTGAAAATTTGTTTTTTTTAAATAAGGATTTATATTTTTTTCAATCAGCTTCTATATTTAATTTTCATAATCCTCAGTTTTCTAAACCTTAGAAAATATATCTTTCTCCTAATTATATTTTGAAGATAAAATAAGAAAAATATATCTAAAATACATTGTTTGGCCCATAGTAAAATATCTTGCCATGTCAACTATGAATGCCCTTAGATACTTATTAACCTGACGATAATGAAAGTGATTTGCATAAAGAAACGTGGACCGTAAGAGACCAACCATGAAAGATCTAGAGCAAAGGAACTTATATTGTGAGTCAGGGAATATTATACTTCTTTCATTCCCTGAATATCTTAAACTGAGTTGTAATGCTGAATCATTGTAGCAATATTTGCATGGCATTCTACAGTATGCACAATCATTTCACACCTGTTTCTTTTAGTCCTTGCAAGATGTTATTATATGAGTATTTTGTAAGATGAGGAACCCAAGACTCACAACTGAAATGAATTGCTCTAGAATAATGGGAGAATTAGATGGTGCTTTCTATTTGTGCAGCTTTTTCAAAATTTTCTGAGTTATCTCCTTCATCTACTACTTACAGTGTCCATCTTTTGAGAATACCAGTGGGCCATATTGTTATTTTGACCTACTCTGTGCTTTAAATTCTCAAGACCATGTCTTAATCTTTTTTGGTGGATCCTAGCTTATAATGGTGTGGGAAAACAAGTCCAGCGAATAGCTAAAGTCAACATGCCAAGAACCCAGTAGAACTTTGCTTTGGTAAAGAAGGGGTAGTCCTGGAAAATTCAGCCATGGAAGAAGACTGGTGCCTCTAAGAGCAAAGGGCCATCCAGAGTGGTAACTGATGGCAAGAGAATTATGTTCCAACGCTATTCTCCAAAAGCAAGAGACCTCCCAAGTCAAAGAGTCAGAGAGTGTCTTTGCAAGGCTCACCACTTCCTAAGTTCTTATCCAACTGATATAACTTTCCTTTCTCTTCATCTGATAGCCAAGACCTTGTCCTCTTCCCTTGCTGCACCCCTACCAGACTCTTCCCACAGAAATCAATTCAGATCTCACAACCCTGACATGCACACTGTAGCTAGAGCAAGTCCCAGGAAGGCCTCACTTTAAAACGATCTCTGAGGATGCCAAAGGAGTTGTGTGTGTGTGTGTGTGTGTTAAGTAAACCTATAGCTCACAATATAGACAACACACTCTTTTGAGTAAGAAGCATGCTCTATACAATATTACTTGATCTCTTTTATGCCTGGAGTCCCACTTACCATCCTCCTTTGTGACTTCTATTTCTAGTAAAGTATTTTAGTACTTCAGCTTCTACATTTTTGGCTATATTTCCCTCCTTCACATTGGTTCTCCTCCCCCTCGTGCATTACTGGGGAGGCCTTTCCTATTCCTGGAAATTTACTTATAGAAACTGCCAAGAATCATCATCAGAATCATCAACCCCATTTTAAGGGATGCAGGTTAAAGTCCTCCTAGGAGAAGCAGAGCCCTTGCTGGGTTTCTGTATTCATTCTGATAGAAGCTCCAGCACCACAGGGAAGAATGGCAAGTAACTGGCGTTCCTTGGGACAGACCCAAATGCAACATGGAAACCGGAGTTCCTGCTTTCTCAAGCACAGCCCCAAACTGCCTGCCAAGCAGCTCTGCCCCCCCCCCCATTCAGCTGTGAAATCACTTCTGTGCCCCCGGGAGCTCGGAGGGTTGGCTCCTCCTCAGATACGAATGACTTCTCTGTGTACTCTTAGGCACAGGAGATTTCTCTTTGTCTCAGCTACTTCTTAGCTATGATCAATTTTTCATTCTTTTCTCTTTAATAAAAAAAAAGTAAAACTCTACTTCTTCAGCATAACCCATTTGTTTTTACTTTCTGGACACCATATCTTGAAAAGGACCATTTTTTCTCCTTCGCTTTGGCCAGTAGAAGCACAGGTCGAAATTGAACACTCAACTCCAGTGAACGTGAAGACCTTACGGCCCAGATATCCTATAATTCACGTGCTCCATGCCTCTCTACCTTCATCTTCCAACTCTGTTTTTATTTTTCTCTTCTCCCCACTCTTGCTATGGATCTGCATTCTCTAATAGCATATAATAATGTATCTTATGTTCTTGTATTGAACAAGATAAAATATTTTTAAGAATCTTCGTATGAATGAATGAAAGTATCTCACTAGGAATGTGCTGCATAAAGATGTATTTTCTATGCACTGAAGAGCTATTTGCAAAGATTGCAGAGTCACTGCCAGCAGGATATGGCTGGGGCAGTAGTGGAAACCCCACGGTTGAGGGTCCCTTCCAAGTGGATCCCGGGCCACCTCAGTGACCATCTGTGTGATGTTAACTCACTTTGCAGACCTGAAACCAGAATACTCTTCCATGAGTTCTTGCTGACCTTAAAGAGGAACAAGAAGCATCAAACCTTTCTGTACTTATTCAAAGAGTGTGTCTGGAAATGCAGGTTCCATGGGACTGGACTTAACCCCTAAGGCTACATAATGTCCCACAGTCATTGTTCCAGACAGTTCTTTTTGGGAGTATGAAACATCTAGAATAATGGGAGTTCCTTAATTGACCACAGTTGATGTTAGAATCATGTTGCAAAATGTTTGACCATATCAGCCAGCTAGCTGAAATGACCTTTTGAACAGACTAGAATTCTGTAGCCGGCTGATATTTGAGTGTATTCCTTTCAGTCTGTTACCAATTTTAAAGGCTTGACATATTTCCCACCCAGGTAGTCTGACAGTAAAATCATGCACAAGACAGAATTTTAGGAGGGAGCTAAATCCATTCAGGTCTCTTGCGACACATTAATAGCGCTAAACCAGGAAAAATCAAGAAGATTTAACTTCTATTAAGGCATTTTATGTGAAAGTTGGGACCACTACTAAGCAGTAGAATCATCTTCCTACCAGAAATGTCTCTGGGTCTGAATTGGGATTGTTCGTTAAGCTGGATACAGATTCTTTCCAAGAGACTCAGGAGGGTTTGTGAATGTTGCCCAGTGGCAGGAATGGACTACACCAGTTCTGAGCTTTAGTTTGGCAAAATCTACCTCATACAGAGCTGTGCTCGAAAAATATCTTAAATAGAAATGTGCATAAAGGCATGGAAAATGACAGAAAGAATAGGGAAGATTCTTTTGGAAGAGGGAAGCTTGGTGTTTGCTTCCCAGTGCACAAGGGCGGGTGTGTATGTGTGTGCACACACATGGGTGCGCATGCCCAGATGCCTCAAGATGGCAGAGGTCTAAGACGTATCTTGGCCAACCATCTGCCCAACACATCATTCATGTCTATATTTTTACAGGCTGCTAGAGTACTTAAACACCATGAGTTACTACAGGAAGCTCACTATTTTACAAGGCAAATCCCTCACTATTCAGACAACTGGAATGTTTTGTTTTGTTTTGTTTTGTTTTGTTTTGTTTTGTTTTTTCATGGCACAGAATGAAGATCTTCTTCAGTTATTTCTTCAGTGACCCTGGCTCTCTTCCCTAGAGCTGCATACAACCTATTAACCCATCTTCCACAGGCTAACCCTAAGTATCCAGAGGCTGTTATAATCACGATAATGATGATGCTGACAATTGTCATCATCATTATCCATACTAGTAGTACTTCACCCTTCTTGAGTACTTCCTGTAAATGATGTGCAAAGCATCTTACAATTGGATCTCATTAATTCTCAGGACTTGATGAAATAGATACATTTCAAAAATTCATTTTACAGATGAGAAGACTGAGATTTAGAGAGATTAAGAGGCTTGTCCTGGCTAACAGAGGTAGCAGGACACAGAACTAGGATTGAAATCGGGCTTCCCAAGCTCCTTTTTAGCTTATTAGTGGCCTATTCCATGGATGATGTGTGCAAGTATTTTCTCAGCGGAGGGTTATGAGGACTCGAATATCTCCTTCTGCATCCAAGGGAACTTCTGGCTACATACTGTCTCACACAAAGCACTCTCTGCTCCTCCCATCTTTCTTACAGTGGTGTATTTTTAGGAATTCCTGTATCAGCATAAACACTGTCTGAAGCCCTGTGTAAAGAAAACTGCAGCCTGCGGCTTTCTTTTACTGGTCCAGTGATTTTTCAAGTTGATCCTTTACAAACTGAGAGGTCTGTGTCAGGAGTTAGAGAAATGCCTTCCAAAGAGCACAGCACCCAGCGTCAAATGGCAGCTCCACGAATATGTGCCGAATGAGTGAATGGACCAGTGGCCTCCTAAAGAAGATAATTTAATGTCTGAAGCTGAGAGCAGTAGAATTTTTGCCAATAACCTAAATATAACTATGTTTTCCCTATTCTTTTTTTTTTAAGTTGGGATTGCCAATATATATCAAATCTGTATTTCTCTGTTGGTTTGATCCACTTATGCAATTACACTGTAATTTTATTGAAAATAAGTTTTTGGATTAATAGCAACACTTTTTCATGTTTGCACTTCATGAAGTAGCCAATCTTGTTACCACTGAAATGTCAAATTATGAGTTTCTTTTTTTTTTTTTTTAAGATTTTATTTATTTTTCAGAGAGAGAGAGGGAAGGTGAGTGGGGAAAAGAATAGGAAGGGTGGAGAATCAGACTCCCCACCAAGCAAGAAGCCCAATGTAGACTTGATCTGAGGACTCTGGGATCATGGCCTGAGCCCAAGGCAGACACCCAACCAACTGAGCCACCCAGGCATCCCAAAAAATGAGAGTTTCTGACTTGCCAGAAAGTTGAACTTCTGGGAAATCTGGTTTCCTGTACAGACCATAAGGGGTCCCTAGGGCTCTCAATCTGTGTTTTCTAAACTCTTTTCCTCAGAAATTTTAAGAAACTTTCCTTCTGGACAGATATTTTAATAATGCCCTCTTTGTGCTTATCCATTAACATGGTATGTTCCCACATCGGTGAAAAGGAAACAAAGCAACGCTAAAGTATTAATTGTAAAGATTCAGGGAACTGGTGAAGGGGAGAAGTAAACAATGTAGAATATACCTAAGCTTTGACTCCTATAACTAAAATACCTGATTTTTAGAATAGCATGTTCTTTGGTTAATTGTCATTACAGGGAATGATATGTAAAACACAAGTATATTCTCCAGAGACAGCTTGTGACATTCTTCTCACTGTCATACTTTATATGGCTTAGGTCAGATAACCCTAATTTTTAGAGAACCAGAACCTCAGAGATGTTTATCTGTCCCTGATTCAGGAAGAAGTTGCTAAGTTATTAGTCATCGTCTGGTACGGAGATGTTTTGTATCTGGTCTTCAGATGCAACTATTGGGGGTCCAGTGTGATTTATGCAAGGTAATAAAATAGGTCCAACCCTTTAAAAAGACTGTTTTTGTTTTTTTTTTTTTTTTTCTTAGAAGAAGGACAAGAAGGAGAAGAAGAAAAAGAACTCTGTTTTTCATCCTGCTAATGGTATTTGGTTTTGTGTTGCTTCTCCTAGGTTTGCTGGGATGGGAAACCTGCTCAAAGTCCTTACCAGGGAAATTGAAAATTATCCACACTTTTTCCTGGATTTTGAAAGTAAGTTCCAAAAATTAAAAGATAATGATGAGAACTTGTTTGCTTTCTTTATAGCTTGTTGATAGAGAAGTTATAACATAAAGATTTTATGTGATACTTAAATCCAAATGTCACTATGCATTTCTTTCTGGGTCTTCAAAGATTATTGCATTTCTTTATTTTCCCATTATTTTTTTTTAAATCTCATAGAAAATCTTTTTAATGTATCCATGGTTTTCTTTGATTATAGAACCAGTTACTTTCATCAGCTAGCATCTATCATCATCATGTATTTTTCCTAACAAATCTTATGAAACACTATATCATATTCTAAAGAAAAATAGCACATGTAATAACTTACAGAGATTAATATAAAACAAATATCACTAGATGTGAAAAAATTATCAAAACTAGAAAATAGGCATATAGATTATTTACTTCTGAGTCATTGCTGTCTGTTTATGTTATTTGATTATATAAAACTATATAAAACTTTTGAGATATACTCCTTTTGTCTGAAGGCTATGTTTCTTTTATCAAAAATTTTATTTTTTTCTAAGGTGAAATGGCTGTGAATTATGACTGAAGAAACATTGGGTTTTTTTTTTCCTTATCTTGTTGATTTTCTTGATTGAATATATTTCCAGATGAGTGACACATTCATGTATCAACCAAGCTTATGTTTCCACCTTCACTATTACATTCCCCTTTTTCTAAATTGCAATTTCACAACAGCAAGCACATTAAATGTCCTTTTTGTCAGTATTCACCATTTGTTGCAAACTTTAACCTGCATTAAGCTTTAATTTTTTAAATATTTATGTATACTAAAAAATAAGTTAGAATTTCCTTACACGTAGATTAAACTTGCAAACAGAGATTTTCTAGGTAAATGCTAGAAGACCCTTTAAAGATACAGTTAAGCAAAAGGTGACTGCTCCCTAGAGATGTCTTTTCAGAATCTTCGGTAAGTGTAAGAGAGCTGCATGAAAAGGAAAAGTGACCCCAAAGTTCATGTGTCCTAAAAAAATATTTCAGATTCTAGATTATATTCAATGAAGGATATTTCACTTCTAACTTAACTCATTTTCTGCTGCCGCCATTTGGTTGGATTTGGTTGGCTTGGGTTGGATTGGGATGGATGGGTTGGGTTGGGTTGGCTGGGTTTGGTAAGTGCCATAGTTGGGATCAATACCAGATTGATACAACACATTGAAAAGAATGTTTTGTTTGTTTGTTTGCTTTTTCCTGGTATAACTTTAGCAAACACATATCTTCATTGCTGTTGCTCTTGTTGTTAATGAAAATTTATTAATAACTTTAAAGAATTTTACGAGATAAATGACCTATTATCTCATCCCCCTAATCTTACTATCTGCATGTTTAGTTGATTCCTTCCACTTGTCACGTGCATGTTACACTGTTGCGTCCAGGATGTACAAGGTCCAAAACAGTGGTGAAAGTAAAATACTCCATTCACCCAAAATGTGGGGGAGGGGCATATAAACCCCTAGGGGAGTTAAATGCATGCACTTTTCCTGAAGCTCTAAATGCCACATGCACCTGTACACCCTGTTCACAAATGCCTACTACGTTCAGTGGCCCCCATTTGTCTATTTAGCTGTTCTTGCATTCGTGGTTTTCTTGCTTTTACAAAAGTAATATTGAGTAATTTGAAAAGTCTTCCAAGTGAGAAAATCACAGTCTATAGGGATTTAAAGCAGTGGTTTTCAATGGGTGTTCTCTAGACGGCCAGCCTTCTGGGGTTATCCCCTTGGGGGCCCCTGGCCCACTGCTGTTGCAGAGGATCTGTTGCTATTCCTCTCTCCTAAGACCAAGCACTCTGGTCTGCTCGGTCTTGTACTTTGGATAGTTTCTTAATTTTTTTGTTTGTTTGTTTTTAAAAAGGTCATTGTGGCTAAAAAGGACATTTAAATATCTTGAATTTTGATGATGTTCTTTATGGTACCAAAAACTCTACTTGTAGATCTGCCATAGTATCTTCAACAAGGTTCCTCATGGACTGGATTCTCATGCCTTGGGGCTCATTAAGACTAGAGCAGTAGTAAGTAAGGAAAACAAAACAAAACAAAACCTAGAAATTTACTAAAAAATGTATGGGAACTCTTTATTTCCCTGTCAATCCCGAGGAGAAGGTTAACATTATTTCACTGAGACAAAGAAAAGATAAATAGCTGGGCTGATGTCATGTAGGGAATGAGTAAGGACCTGAGATGGAGCACAGGTCTCTGGCTCTCCTCCTCAAGAGCCCAGCACAAGCAGCCTCTTAGAAGTACAACAGCCATCATCCTGTTCCTGAGTAGAGAGCTTCTCCATCATCTATGAACTAAAACATCTCATGGAAAAAATAAGTTTTTCTTGATCCTGAAAATCCTCTTTCCTAAAGATAGTTTTCAAAAAAGAATGGTGATGGACCAGAGGATAGCAAAGGTGGGCTGTGGCCATAATTTCTCTGTAGGCTGTAGATATCTGCTCAGCACAACAGTGGTATGTGCAATATGGTTACGAACATCCATGTAAGCCAGGCAACATCAAGGAGACAGAGCTAAATAAGGACCGTCACTGGAATCTCAGGCTGGTGTGCAGCATAATATAGGCACATTTTTCAAGACAAGATAAAAATAAGGGGCTTAAGACCACTCTATAGTCTGGGGAGTAAAGAGGAAGAAAGAGTTTAGTTTAGGGAAACGGAAGACAACAGAAGGAATTGGAGAAGTCTTCTAGCAAAAGGTGGCCTTTGGAATGGGCTTTAAAGAATGGTGATTTTTCTACAAGCGTATAGGGACAGGAGTTTTCCAACAGTGGAAGTAGGTAGGGGTAGGAATAGGAAGGCGTGTTTGAAGAAAGGCAAGAGGCCCAATTTAGACAGAGCAGCTCATGCTCACGAAAAGGAAGTATGGGCAGAAATGGAGGGCTGGCTCGGGTTAGACCACAGCAGTTGCAGAAGCTCAGGGCTAAGTGGTCCATAATTGGGGTTCTCCTTCAAAAAGAATAGCTGAACTCCTTGAGGGAAAACTCGAGAGCAGATAAGGGATTGGCAGGTGGGAACTTTAGGTATGCTCATGCTTATCAGGAGGCTGATGAGTCAGAGGATCAGGAAAAGAGACTAGATTGTAGAGGAAAGAGAATATCTTACTAAACCAAGACTCATGATGGCAGAGTCCGGGCCCCACTCAGGTTTGCAACCCAGTATCTTCTCCCCATGTTGAACATGGAGAACAGATCACCAAATAAGCTTTCGTAACAGATGCTGGCCATGTGAAGGAATGGAATACAACAGGCTAGATTGAGGCAGCCAGAAGAGCACAGACAGTAAAGAAGGAGGGACTGTAAATCGGTTCACATGCTGCAAAACACTCCAGACAGATAAGGCTTGGAAAGGGATGGGGTGCCTGGGTGGCTCAGTGGGTTAAGCCTCTGCCTTTGGCTCAGGTCATGATCTCAGGGTCCTGGGATCGAGCCCCGCATCGGGCTCTCTGCTCAGCGGGGAGCCTGCTTCCTCCTCTCTCTCTCTCTGCCTGCCTCTCTGCCTACTTGTGATCTCTGTCAAATAAATAAATAAAATCTTAAAAAAAAAAAAGGCTTGGAAAGGGAATGGCAGCATGGGCTATGAGCCACCCAGCTACTGTAGCCACTGGCAGAACAGATTCAAGACATATTCCTTTGCCTCTAGAGGCTGGACTACAAAGAGTTAAGGAGAAAGCAATGGAGGGAGGAAGGAAGGCCAAACAGCATGCATGTAGCAACAGCTTAAATGAATTTGGCACCTCTACTCTGAGTGTTGAGTCTTCTTTTTGAAGTCAGTGATGGAATATAATTGAACTGGGTCAAATAGATATAATTAAGCTGGGTCAAAATATAAGACAAAATTAGACACATCTGTCCTAAGGTTTTTCAGTTGTGTAGATTTAATTTAAATTCTTGTCTGACCTTTGCAGTGAGTTCCATACTCTGTGCTCACATTTCTACACAACTATTTAACATCTCTTTTATTGTTGTTGGGGTTTTTTTTATCCCACTACTTTTTTTTTCTTCTTTTTCTGTCTCTGCCTCCTTAACATATTTCCATTTCCTTTTTGAAGGCTGGGAGACAGAGAGGGGAATATAATGCAACCTAATCTTGCCTGAGCGATGGCTTTGGGGACCGTGTACAGGAAGATATATGCCTGAAGGTCTGTTGACGATTGTTCAATTGAATCTACTCATTATGATACCCAAAGTGAGCAGCGGGCATTAGCCACCCAGCAAAATAATTCCAGGGATTCTCAGACTGAAATGATCATTAGAAACATCTGCTGGATATAGATTTTCCATAGTTGTCTGAGCCTCTCCCAAAATTTTGATTCAGTAGCCTAGTTCCAGGAATCTGCTTTTGCCCACATTTCCCAGGTGGTTCTGATGATCAGGAAGTTTGGGAACCATATTTAACTAACGCATTCGAGTCAAGCATCAACACACCCTAGGGTCTGGGACAGCGGAGCTGACCAGGCAACCTTTCGGGTTCCCAGATCCAGAGCTGAGGTCTCCAGAGTTGGTCACAGAAGACTCCTTTTAGGTTTTGGTTCCCTGTTTTTCCCCTGCCACGCAGGTGATATAGAGGTAGCCATAACTTAGAACTTGAACTCTATGGAGTAACACGCTTCCTCAGCCTTTCACCCAGTATCCACTCTGGAGTATAAGGTCTCTGAGACAGGCACAAGTCCCAGTAGGTGACAATCTATGCAAGGTTACCTTTCTTCGAAGACACTCTGTCTCACCAAACAACTGCATCTATCAAAATATTCCTTTGGGATCTGAGTAGATACGTCTCCAAAGATGAACAAAAATCCTCTTAGCACAGGAAAAATATTCACTGTCATTAGTCAAGAAGGAAATGCAAAGCAAAACCACCACAAGAGAGCACTTCGCACACAAAAAAAATTATAACAAAACGTGTTGGTGAGGATGCAAAGACATTGGAACTGTCTTTCACTGTCTGTGGGAATGTAAGATGGTACAGATGCTTTGGAAACAGTTTGGCAGTTCCTCAAATGTAAAACATAAAGTCACCCTATGACCCAATGATTCCACTCCCAGGTACATCCCAAGAGAAATGAAGACATAGGTCCACACATAAACTCGGACATCAATTTTCACAGTAGCATTATTCATACTAGCCAATAAGTGGGAACCACCCAAATGCCCATCAAGTCATGAATGGACACATAATGGAACAGCCATTCACTTGAACATTACTGAGTGATAGAAAGTAAAATACTGATGGAGGGATACCTTGAAATCATTCTGCTAAGTGAAAAAAAGCCAATCACAAAAGAGCGCATATTGTATAATCCCATTTATGGGGAACGTCTAGATTAGGCAAATCTACAGAGATAAAAAGTTCACTAGTGATGGTCTGGGTCTAGGGGTGCTAGGAAGAAATGGGGAGCAATAGCTAACGAGTACAGATTTTTTGAGGGATAAAAGCATGTTTTAAAATTGGTGACGGTGATGATTATACAATGGCAATATACTACATATCATTGAACACTTGGGATCGGTGAATTGTGTGGCATGTGAACTGTATCACAATAAAGCTGCTACTGAAAAAAAAACGTGCTTCTTTTAGAAAATCCGATTTCTTGCTGCTGGAAGAGAAGAAGCCATTCCATCTACTCAAAATAGATAATTTTTCTTCTTTTCCTGACTTTTCCATTTTTTTAAATTTATTTTTATTGAGGCATAATTTACATGTGCTGAATTAGACAGGCTGAAATACAGTCAATTTTGACCAATGCCACACTCTCTGACAAGACAGCATATTTCACTCCAAAGAGTTCCAGCATGCCTCTTCTCTGTCAGTCCCCTGCCCTTAACCAACACCCAGAAACTACTACTGATCAGATCTGATTTGTATCTCTAAGATAAATTTAGCTAATCTTTAAAGTCTTGAACTTCATATAAATGGAGTTATACAGTGTATGCTTTTTTGGTACCTTTTTCTGATTTAACAAAATGTTTTTGGATCCAACCATGTTATTACATGTATCAGAGTTTCCTCCCTTTTTTGCTGAATACTCTTATTGTGGGACAGTTTTGCATCCCTTTTCCTATTGATGATCACCTTGGGCAACTTCCAGTTTTTTGCTACTAGGAGTAACATGCTGTGAACATTCTTGTAGAATATCTGCATGCGTCTTTTCTCTCGTGTACATATGGAAGATAGACTTGTTGAGTAGTTATATGCAGCTTTTCAAGAAACTGTCAAATTGTTTCCCAAATGGGATGTACTATTTTCCATTTCTACCAGCAGTCTAGAGTGCTCAGGTGTAACACGTCTTCTCCAAAACTTAGCATTGTCGATCTTTTTCCTTTCAGCTGTTCTAGTGACTGTGGGATGATTTCTCCTTGTGGCTTAATTTGCACTTCCATCATAATTCAGACTGTTGGACACTGTTGCATGTGCTTATTGAATATTCGCTTGGCGTTTTTAGAATATATTTATCTTTTATCCATTTTGAGTTTGGTTGTTTTTGATCGTATTACTAAGTTGTCGGAGTTAGTGTGTTCTGGATACTTGTCATTTGTGAGATAATAGCTTGCAAATGTTTTTACTCTCTCAGTTCTTTGCCTCTTTTTTTCTTATTTTTGCATGAACAGAACTTTTAAATTTTGATGAAGTGTGATTTATGATTGCTTTTCTTCTGTGCTAAGGGCATGCTATCTCCTCTGTAAGAAATCATGGCCCACTCCAACGTCTTAAAGACATTCTACTGTTTCCTTCTGGAAGTTCTAGAAATTTAAGCATTACATCAGGCCAGTGACCAATCCTGAACTGATTTTTGTTCATTTTATGAGCAAGGTGTTGGGTTTATTTTTTTCATGCATTATCAACTTGTTTGAGCACAGGTAGATTGCTTGAGGGCCATTATCAGAAATCAGCTCACTGTGATATGTTTGGGCCTTCTCGTCTCCCCCATTGATTTATTGAGCCTTTTCACCAAGGATTACCAAACTATAACAAATAACAAATCTTAAAGCCAAGAAGAGTAAGTCCTTCAAATCTGTTGTTCTTTTTCAAGATTGTTTTGACTACTCCAGTTTCTTTACTTGTCTAAGTAAGTTTTATAATCAGCCTTCAATTGCTACAAAATCACCTTGCTGGGATATTGATTATAATGATATAAAATCTGAAGATCAATTTGAGGAGAATTGACATCTAACAATATTGATGCTTCTTACTTATGGGTATGCTGTATCTTTCCATTTGTTTAGATATTCTTTGATTTTACTTAGCAATGTTGTATAATTTTTAGAGGTCTTGCATAATATTTTTTTAAGTGTATCATTAAGAATTTTATGGTTTGACCATACCAGATTTTTATGCTTGCTGTTTTGTATGATGTATGTGTCTGCATCCTGTCTGTGTCTTTATCTTTACAGCGTAATTCTTGTAAACCGTGTGTAGTTGGCCCCAACTCTTCCATCCAAGCTGATAATATCTACCTTTTAATTGGAGTCATTAGCCCATTTATATTCAATTAATGTTTGTATCTGAGCCTATTTTGATATTGATTTCTACTTGTTGTATTTTTATCTCTTAATATCTTTATGCCTCTTGATTAAGTAGAATAATTCTGGTATTCTCTTTGATCTTTTCTGTTGGCTTTTTAGTTCTGCCCCTCCATGCTTGTTGCAAGATACATCTTTGACATATTAGAATCAATCTTCCACATGTAGTTTTCATTTCATGAAGAATTCAAGACTCTTGTCACAGATCCCTCCACCTTGTGCTCTTTTCTGTTTTGCTTTTATATCTGTTAGAAACTCCCTAGTGCAATGTGTGGTGGCCTTTTTCTTTCCTTTAAACTCTCAATGTGTATGTGTGTGTGTGTGTGCAATTTAAATAGACATTTTCTATTTACAGACACAGTAGCTGGCTCTGGTGTTCCCCATTCCTTCTTACACAACTAGATGTCTTTGGTATCATTTCACTTTCGCATGAAGAACTTCCCTGCAGAGAGGCCTTGGATGGCATAGAGCTGGACATGAAGTCTCTGCTTAGGAATTTTGATTTTTTTTTGTACTGATGCTAATTCAGTAATTATATGCAGGGCTTCCGCTGCATTGTAGCATCAAGCAGGAACAACAGGAATGGGGGCAGAGAGGCATGGAGATGACATAGAGCACATCAATACAGGGGGACATTAGGAGAACCATGTCCTCTTCTTCAGGGATTACAGAACTGTATTGGGGAGAGACACAAGCACATTGAACAGACAATAGGACACATAGTACAGAAGCCTACAAGAGAAGGGAGAGCAAGGGGCAGGCTAGCCAGGAGAGAAAGTACAGCTTCTAGGGCTGGGAGCAAGAAATGTTTCTTGGCAGATAGGAACTGAGAAATGATCTTCTTATAAGACAAATCCACCTTTATGAGCATGAAAGGAATGCCAAGAACAGTAAGAGTGGTCCGGGGGCAGGGGTGGGGGCTAGTTTGGAAGGAAATTCTAAAGCCTCCAAGCCACCCATTATATTCACAGAAAGGCTCTGGATATTGTGACCTATTAGGACAACAGTCTCCTCCTACGTCTTGAAACGAGGTGGAGTGTCAGATGAAACCCTTGCCTGGGATGATCTTGGTAGAGCAGGCTACCTCCTGCCATTGCTGAGTGTCTTTCTTTCTTTCTTTTTTTTTTTTTATTAAGTTTTTAATTTTAATCCCAGTATAGTTCACATACAGTGTTATGTCAGTTTTAGGTGTACAATATAGTGATACCACTGAGCTTTTCTTTCATCCCGCCCTTCCCTGGTACCCTCACTTCCACTAAGGTTCTTCAGAGATGGCTAGATAATCTTGGGAGAGGAGAGGGGGAAAATAAAAGCTGTTTTCTGGTCACTTTACAAATAAAACAAACAAGCAAAAAGCAACAGAACAGACCTGAGAGGCAATTAATTTATGCCAATACAGAGATTCAGTCCAGCGATTGGTTAAATTTCCAGCACTCTCTTTTTAAGTGCTTTTGATCGACATCAACATCCCATTAGGAGCCTCCAGGCCATAGTCCCTACAAGACAGTACAGGGAGGGGACAGAGCTCTTGTGCGTGTCCCTCCCTCTGCCACGAAGTAATCTGAGAGCCAGAGATGAATGGAGAGGACCTTGAAGTCTCATATTCATTGAGTGGCAGGGGGGCAGTAGGATCCAGTCTCAAAACTCTGCGTCCTTGAAGTTCCCTCCTCTTCCTGTGACATCACAGGGATCCCACTGCCTGGGGTTGAAAAGATGAGCCTTCCAGCAAACTCAGCCCTCCCTGCTTTTTGCAGGCCCTCATTCGCTCTTCCATAGGAAAGGGATGACTAATGTTCCCGTGCAAATAAATATGTCAGCCCAGTCACACTTAACATTTTCCAATGGACCTTTGCAATTTTATGTGGTTTCTTCAAGCAGCTGGTATTCTGCTGTAAATCATCGCCACTTTATATCCCCAAATGTTAATCATAGATAATTGGTTATGTTTCTTAGTCTATCTTGAAGGGGGAAGGGGCGGAGGGGGAAGGAAGTGGTGGGGGAGAAGAGCGAGGGACTTAATTTACAGCTGTGGCAAATCCCTTTGCTGAAACTGTCTTCAGGGTTTCTACAACACCACTGGGTACAGGGAGAGCAGCATATCCTATGGATGAAAGGCCACAGCTTCCTTCAAAGCCAAAGACATCTCCACATAAATGGTGTCCTCTGCTCGCATTACTTTCTGTTAATTTGTTTGATTCTGTCAGATTTTCCAATACAGTTCTGAGTAGGTTGTGAGGAGAAGGTATGCATGTTCCCCCATGCTTGAAGACAGAGGAGGTCCTTGACTGATTTATAAAGATAAGAACCCTTTGATTTGACAGCCCTGCTCTGGTTTGAGCCCTGCTGCCCCGGGGTATGTTCACCAAAGATGTTCCTTCCTGACAAACAAAAACACTGGGCCACCTTCCTCTCCATCCTCCCAGTGGAATGTGAGGTATTCTGCTTTCAGTAAACATCACAGGCCTCCACAGCAAAGCCTCCAACTGACCTGGTGACACCGGAATCCTGACAGTTAACATCCACAGTCACAAGCAAATTGAGCCAAAGGAGGGTAAATAGATCCCCTGTAAACAAGATGAATACCGCCTCACTATCTTCATTGCTAAGAGGGTTATTTTTCCATTAAAAATTCTAGGCACTTGGAATTCAGAAAGTTCTTAACAATGTATTCAAGGTCACAGTGCACATGATACATTTTCATACTTTGTACAATAGCAAGTCCAGAACAGAGGTTTAAATTATTGCCTGGGGAATGGCCTGGATAGGCTTGTTCCGGGGCTCCTCAGAGGATTGGTTTCTGAAATTGCGTGTGTAAATCACAGGGTGGGTTTTTTTTTTTTTTTTTTAAACAGCTTCATTGTTAGATAAGAGCAGCCCAGCTTGGTGCAACCATTCTTCTCAATGGAGATGGAATAATGGACAATGATTAGAATTTTGGAATGTGATTCTTAGAAGAAACATCACTGAGGGATTCCCTGGCTACAACTGAAAATAAGGACTGGTGTCCATCAGTAATATTATTGGTGGGCATGTGTATGTGTGTGCACCTTTGAGTAAGTGTCAATCTTTATGTTAAAAGTAGGAAAACAAAACCTGTAAATCTGATTTCCTGTTCACTCTGCAGGCGCTTTAGAAGGTCGCTGATAGGTTAGATATCAGCGTACCTTTTTAATCACTAATTTTTCAAGATGTTTCTCTTTGACATCTGAAGACACAATACATTTTTAAAACATGGATACCTACTGAATCTGAATACAGAGAGAACCAGACATAAAGACCCCAAAGCCTCTTAAAGGAATATTCCAAAAAGCAAATGATAGCAGCCTTAGGGTTGGGATAGTCAACATAGGCGTAGTTTTTCACTCAACAAATATCCTAATAGGGTGTTGACCCTACTGAAGAGATATTGAAGTTGTAGACGAATGATGGATGATTTAAAAACACAAGTGTTAATGAAAGGGTGAATAGCCAATTTGGTCGTAGATGAATATACATATAGAAAAACAATAACAGTGAAAAGAGGTTACCAGTATAGAGACCATTTGGAAGAAGAGACAGAGGAGAGGATCCAGAAGTAAAAGGACCTTTATTTCTTTCACTGCCTCCAAACACCCACATCCTCTACCACCTGGTCAATGTCCTCATATGTTCATTGAGTCATGACATATTTATTGAGTGTCTCCAATAGGTAGGACATATGGAGGCAATGAGGATAAAATATAGACTGTGTCTCCAAAAACCTTCCAATTCAAACACAAGCAGAAAAATCATAAGACGTAGTGTGAGAAGTAAATCATTCAGGTATTTTATTCAGCAACTCTTTCTTGAGCATATACTATGTGCCAGGCCCTGGAGATTTAAGATCACATGAAACAAATAAAGCCAGAGTCCTGCAGCCTAATAGGTCAGATTCTCATTAATTAGCCTTGGCTGTCTGATCACATGGCTCAGGGGAATCAGAGTAGGATCAATCACGAACTTCCATAGGGACATGAGCCTATGCCAAATTAGGGTTATACAGTCTTTTTTCTATTTGGAAAAAAAAAAAAAGGCAAATAGATTAGAGCTTCTCCCAGTCAGCACTCTTCACCTTAGAAGTTGGCCCCACTTGTGACTCGAGTCCTCAGAAGGCTGGGGCCATGCTGCTGGCACCAAGGGCTTACTCATTAGCTGGATGAAGAAGTGACTTCAGCTCCATGAGAGGGGAAGAAAAAAAAAAAGAGGGCATCCAAGAAGACTAACAAATTATGGAAGAAAATGAGCAACACATTTCTAAGTTGGTATGAAGAAGGAAAGATGGATTGGATTTCTCTGATCCCACCCCACCCCTGTGAAGTGGGGCCATAGGAAAAACGTTTTTAATAAGACACCAGGACATTTGCCAAAAGAAGCATTTTCCCAGAGAGGAAGGCTGGGACTGAGGGGTCCTGTTTCAGAGACCATTGCAGTGCTGCGAGAGGGTCACCCTAGGGTGGAGGGGCTTCCCCACAGCCCCAACTCTGCCACCCTGAGAGAAGTGACACCACCCCATGTCACTCATCCAGTTCCTTTGGTCACATCAGGTCAGGGCTAAGTCATAACAGAAGGTGTCACCTCTCCTGGGATAGAGAGCAAAGTTTGCCAATACCACGTTCAGGCTGCTCTATTGTAGATGGTCTTCTTTTTGAAGCACTTAAGAAAGGGCTTCTGCTTTTAAAAACTGACTGAAAGTTTTCTCCTTTTGTGTTAATCACTAGAAGAACAGGTTTTTGTGTTTGGCCCTCATCTTCCAGCCACTTCATTTTAATTCTGTTTTGTCTAAAACTTGACCAAGTGGGGTCTCGCTCAGATGGAACCCTGGTAATGGCCAAGATCAGAAGTTTCCCTTTCCTGGTCCCCAAGTGTCTTCTTCTTTTCATACTATTTTATAATTACATTCAAAGAGGCTTACCCCCCAGAATCTTGGTTACAGCCTATTTTTCTTTTCCTCCTTTTCAAATTTCTCTCTAGGAAATGGGTTTTTTTAGCTTGTGATTTTTCAGTGCATTCATCAGAGGGGGGGAAGGATTTGAGGAAATGAGCTTTTCCTTTTTCTTTGTTTTCTAGGAACTTCATGTTGCATTTTTGTCACACGTTCTTTTCCCGCACTTTCTTCTTTCTCAGAAATTTCCCTGAATTTCTGTTCCCTGAAATGCTCTCCTCAATTACAGGCTTCCTAACTTACTAAGTTTTAAAGGTTTCTGTTTAAGACACCCATATCACTTTGGGGAAAGTTTCGGAAACGGGAAAGGATAGGCTCCAAAGTGACTGATACTGTGCGTAACACTGTACCTGAGAATATTCTAGAAACAGTGAGAGGATAGAAGAGGATAAAGAAGTAATCTATCCTCCCAGGCTAGGTTCTGTACCATAACCTGGTGGGTCTCTGTCATGTTCCTCATGTTCTCACGAATGTTTTACCTGACATAACTCTAGCTCCCTTTTCATGAGTAGGGTCTGCTGAGAGAATTCACTACCTTAGGACTTGGATTTTTAAAAATGAATTTTTAGGAGGTGACATCTATCCCCCTTCTCCATTAGCAGTACCTTTGTTTGAGATGGAGATTAATTCCCTTATTAGCCCAGGCAAGTAACCTATTTTGTAAGTATTAGGAGATAAAACCCAATCTTTACCACTCACCAGCTTCCACAAAATACTCGTGGGGACAAGAATATATATCGGCTACAGGAATGCAAAGTAAAATTCGGAATTCAGAGCTGAGGGGATGCTTTTATGGCTGTTAGAATATGTTACTTATTTATGTAAACCTGAAAGTGTCACTTATTCCTGTGGGAATTATTTATAATCAAGATCAAAGTTGAATAGTACAAGTATCTTTAAAATGAACCTCCTGTTGGGGGTGCCTAGCTGGCACAGTCAATAGAGCATGCAAGTCCTGATCTTGGGGTCATCAGTTCAAGCCCCCCACACTGGGTGTAGAGCTTACTGGAAATAAACAAGCAAATAAATAAATCAAATGAACCTCATGTAATTCTTTAGTTTACATTCAATTATAAATCTCAGTGCTTTCTCCCTGTCTTTGTGTTCCAGAAAGATATATCTCTGTCATGGCTCTGAAAGATTATCTAATATCTTAAGCTTATTTGTTTCTATGGTAATGGAGGGAGTGTTTTTCTCACCTACACTCAGATTCACAGATTTTTAGTCATAACAGAACTATTCAATAGCTTCTCCTATTAAACATGGCCCCCAGAAGACAACATTGATTCCTTCCATCACCCAGTTAATCACTTGGCACATAATTGGGGTGCAAAAAGTATGTTCTACACAAATAAATAAAGTGCTCTCAGTTATTCCAGTGTGCTCCGTGTAACATGTACAGAATCAGATGACTGTCTTGAACTGAGTCATGGGCAGAAGTTGTGTTAGTTTCCTTTCCTAGCAGCTTATTACCTTAAAGAGTAAAGACCAAACCTGCGGGAATCAAACAGGACTCTGTAGCAGGTAGAACTGAATGCTGATCTTCATTCCAAGCTGTTTGTAAATATCAGCTCTCTGTGTCTTTTGGTTTCCCTTCTGCTCAGATGCCCAGCCCACAGAAGGAGAGAGGGAAATATGGAACCAGATCAGCGCGGTCCTCCAGGATTCGGAGAGCATCCTCGCAGACCTGCAGGCTTACAAGGGCGCGGGGCCAGAGATCCGAGATGTATGCCAATGATAACACTGGGCTGACAACCCTCTTGGACGAGAAGGGAAACCCACACACGCACACACACCCAGCAAGATTAAGCAATAGCCCTAGTATTTCCTAGTGTACTAGGAAGAACAAGGACGGTAATGTGGTTTTCACAAAGTATGAATGGTCCTTTTTATTCTGGTACATTAATCTGAGCACACGGCACTGTAGACCGTGTAAAACATTAGCCATTCTCTTCTCAGCCATACGTGCGATAGCGCAGGACTGACGTTTAAACACTGGTTGGTCAGCATACAACCTCGGGTAAGGGAAACATACATGTAAGGTGTCTGGACAAAAGTTGAAATAGAAGTCATGAGAAAAGAAAAAAAAAAAAGAACTGTAAGTCATGAGGTCTGGATTTGCACGAATTTCTCAGCATTTGTAATAATTTTGGCAGGTCCCACAGTATCACAAAGGGCAGGGTCCTTGTAAGCAAGGTCGCTTCAAGAAGCCTGCAGGCTTGTCATCTTGAAATGACTTTGAGCTTTAAAAAAGAAATCCCTGAAAAAACAACCACCCAAACAACAAAGGAGGTTGTCAGTGTGGCTTTTACGACTTCATTATGCCTTAAAGGCAAAAAACTTCACACTCCTTGTATTTGAAATCAGTTTCGTGGCAGTATCAACCCATACACGCATGCGCGCACATGCGCACACCTACACGCACACACGTACACGTACACCTACACGCACGTACTCGCACGTACACACACGCTACTGCTGCCGCTTCCGTCTTTCTGGGAAAAATCCCACTGGCATAATCCATGAGCTGCTGAAACTCAGACAAAACAGCATTTCCAAGAACGTGACAGCCTCTTAAGAGGTGGTCTTTCTACTTAGGGGTCGCCATTAATTTAGATAATTTAGGTAACATCCCAGAACGGAAGGCACATAATGCATATTATAGAGAAAGGAAGATGTCTACAGGATCCGCACTTCTTAATGAGCACTGGCTTTACTTTAGTAAAATCAACATGTGATGGAGGAAAGCTGAATGGCTTCCAATTAGATCGGCAATTTTTTTTTTTTTCGCATTTAAAATCAGAGAAACAAGTAAGATGACACAGGATCTAATTGTAGGGTCATTTGCATTATGTTTAAGGGCTAAAATCTCCATTCTAATTGAACATCTTGCAGGACAGTCGGTGAAACTGATGTCAGTTTACTAGCACAGTAGTGAAGTGCGTCAGGCATTGTATTTTCTTAAACTAAAATCCCTTCTCAATCTTAAGGCATTTCGATGTGGAGCTTATTCCCTCTTTTTAAACAGACAATTTTATCATGTTTCTGTAGGCGATTCAGAATCCCAATGACATTCAGCTTCAAGAAAAAGCTTGGAATGCAGTATGTCCTCTGGTTGTGAGGCTAAAGAGATTTTATGAATTTTCCATAAGGCTAGGTGAGTATGTGTTTATAAGTTGCATCCCACGTGTGAAGTTCTGTTATGGAGTTTGCTTAGGGAGCAGGAAGAGCTAGCTCAGTGAGCTGGGGAGTGGCCCGCATCTGTCCCCAGTGTCTTAGGAGAGGCCATCCATGGACAGAAACACCTGTCATTTTCATTTCCTTAAATTCATCTCAGAGTTCCTTCCCCTGCGGTTACCTGCACATTGAGCGTGTCTCTACTGGTGGATGTCCTCTGGTCTTATTCTCAGCTAACAGTTTTGTTATAGGCTGATCACATTCCTAAATGGCAGAGAAGTTGAAACAAACAAGTTACCTGCTAATCCCAAAAACTTGATTTGCTGGAGTCTTGTGATAAATTTAATATAGTAAAATATGGGAAAAACAAACAATATTCTGCCCTTAAGCTTTAAAAACAACATGTACAGGTACAGGATGGCATTGCAGAAACAAGAGCGAAGTCAGGTGTGGTTAACAATAGGCTCGATGTGACCACATGTATGATCTAACCACACCCCCAAGAATTAAACTGTCTGTGGTTTCATTAGTTAACACAGCTTGAACGAGGAAAGGGATAGTTATGTTTACTTTTGCTGTAAGTGAATGTCACATTTTAAGAGTTAAACAGAGAAATTAAAATACTTTGGGGAAATAATAGTCATGGCGTTGAGAGAACTTGAAACAAAAACCCAAAGGGAATGGTGGAATGAACTAAAAGATTCTTTCAAGAAAAGAGAGCTTCTGGAGACTCTCGGTCAGCGTCTTCTTGTTTCCTCCCTCTCTGTTTCTTCAAAGTATATATCTAGACCCACTGAACTGAAATTCTAACGAGCCAGATTTTTAACAGGACAAAGACCCACCTGTCAGAGCAGACCAAAGTATATATCTAGATCCACTGAACTGAAATTCTAAAGAGCCAGATTTTTAACAGGACAAAGACCCACCCTGTCAGGGCTACCTCAGAAGGCAGTATGTCCCCATATATGAAAAAGGCAAGAGATGTCCTTGTAAAGATGCTATGAAATACAATTCAGGACTGCAGATAAGGAGCCAGCAAACTTGTCTGTAAAAAGCAGATCATAAATATTTTAGGCTTATGGGCCACCCTGTCTTGGTTGCAGCTACCCAACTCTCCCAACTAATGTAGCACATTAGTAGACACAGTCAGTACATTAAGGAATGGAAATAAAGTGGGGCTATGTGTTAATAAAACTTTATTTGTAACAATTGACTGTGGGCCATGTTTGGCCGGTGCGCCATTGTTTCCCAACCCCTGCTATAGAGGATTGGCTAAATGATTCAGTATTATTAGAAATATGGTGAAGGGAAAACAGGAGGGAATGTTTAGGGATAGACAAGAGGGAGTAATGAGACTGTTTCAAGGACAGTAAGGGAGATCGATATGGCAATGGGTTGGCAGAAAAGCACTGCACATTCTCGAGCACAGGATCCAAAAACGTGTCTGGTTCCAAACAGTGGTAGGAGTCAGCACTATAGAACATTGAGTTGAGCTGAGCTCTGAGAGACACGGGGGAAACTGTGTGGCCCTGGGGGTCTTCTGCAGGTGGGGGGGGGCACCTGCTCAGGCCTGATGGCCTCCTTCTCCTTTCTGCACACGTCCTACTATACACAGCTATGGGAAAAGACGTGGGAAAGAAAGATTCAAGCAGTTGTCTCTGAGAATGTCAATGGGGCCTAAGAACTGTGCTTCTAAAAGGATCTCTGTGGGCCACCTCAGATATATATTTATCACTTTGACTTTCAGAGAAAGCTCTTCAGAGTTTGTTAGAGTCTCTGACCTGTCCACCCTACACGCCAACCCAGCACCTGGAACGGGAGCAGGCCCTTGCGAAGGAGTTCGCAGAAATTCTTCATTTTACCCTGCGATTTGATGAGCTGAAGGTTAGACCACACACGTTAAGACAGTTTAACAAACTTGTCCTGAGGACCTACTGTGTGCCAGCACTCTGCTAATGCCATGGGGCGGGAGATTGATGAGTAGGATGTAGCTCCCTCCCTACAGAGACATCAAACATGGTGAGAATTTGCATTCCTATAGTCCACATGACTTAGGATCTCAGTTTGTGTGTGTAAATTCAAAATCCACTAAATACAAGAAGAGGAGACCTTTTCAGAGTATCTGTCCTGATTGAGAACAAGTATTCTTTCCTTGAGATCTAGCTGACAGGAAAAGCAGGGCCTGTATTAAAACAGTGAGGCACTGGGTATTCATTTTTAAGCAGAAGTTGCTTTGATTGTTGTATAATCAAGAGATGTCCTGGTGTATTTCCCAAGTCTAGTGTCTGGGCCCCTAATGCCTGTCCTCTCTGTGACACAGAGAGATGACCTTCTTTGCTCTCTTCTGAATTTCAGATGAGGAACCCAGCTATTCAGAATGACTTCAGCTACTACAGAAGGACGATAAGTCGCAACCGCATCAACAACATGCATGTGAGCCCCTGGGTCTCCTGGTCTGTGCACCCACTCCCCACACCATCCTTTGGCTGCTGCCTTAGGCAGGGCCCAAGGAAAAGACAACCCTGTCTCTGATTCCCCTTCCAGCAGACACTGTTTGGTGATTGTCGACCCTGTCTTTATCAGTGCTTTTTCTTATTTTCATCAGCTAGACATTGAGAATGAAGTCAATAATGAGATGGCCAATCGAATGTCCCTCTTCTATGCAGAAGCTACACCAATGCTGAAAACCCTTAGCAATGCCACCATGCACTTTGTCTCTGAAGTAAGTGAAGCTGAGCCCTGAGGTGCTTTTTCCCTAGCTGCACGAAGAAGCTGCTCTCAGGGCTAATACACTTCTGTATCTCCCATTCAGAACAAAACCCTGCCAATAGAGAACACGACAGACTGCCTCAGCACGATGACAAGTGTCTGTAAAGTCATGCTGGAAACACCGTAAGTGAGATCAGAGTGGAATTAAGGTCTAGAGGTCGCCTAGAGAGAGCTTGTTAACATGATGTTGTTGATGGTGATGATGTTGATGGTGATGATGATGTTGATGATGATGTTGATCTTGATGTTGATGATGATGATGATGATGGTGGTGGTGGTGTTAACACTTGGGTCAGCATATTGACACAGGTATATTATTTGAATTAATTTTATAAAGAACTCTGGGTGATAAATGTAATCAGCCCCATTGTATAGTTGAAGAAACTGGGGTCCAAATTGGTTAGCTGACTTCCCAAAGGTCTCATAGCTTATTAGATGGCAGAACCAGGACTCACACCAAAAGTGCTGTAGAAAATGGGGAAGGGCCAAATGGAGGGCTGGCTTAAATGACTGGGTATTATTATTATTATTATTATTATTATTATTATAAGTATATTGGAGAAGGGATTTGGCAGAAGATTTAGAACAAAAGAGTATAAGGGGTAGTATTGTTGCAAGAATGATCATGGATTATCAGACTTCTCTCCCTCTTTCCTTCTCATTTTCTCCCTTCCCTTCCCTTCCCTCTCTGCCTCTCACTCTGTCTCCCTCTCTTAGCAGATCCTTTGTGCTTAATTCAACTAGTTGCTGGATTTTAGAAGTGGCAGAGGTGGTTAATGACAAGGCAGTGTGGTAATGAGGAAGTCCACACCCATAAGCCAGGGTTCATGGAACACCTCTCCATACCCTGTAATCTCTTTAGCTACTTCTGTGCCTGTAGACAGGTGGGATGGCCTGCCCAGGCCTTGGTTTCCTTCCCTGATGGGGTTCCCGTAAGGTCATCTATGCGGCAGAGGGCTGGGGAGGGCCAGAGACCTCAAAAGTGCCATATGAAATGTGACACTCTGTTCAAATGTAAGATGGTGTTCATTTCAAATATTTCACTTATACCCAAGTTAAGATTTATTCCAAGACAGAAATAGTAATCATCTTCATTGTGGGCCAAATTCATAATGAAATAGTTGTTAAGAAAGCCTCTAGAATTATCTTGAATTATCTGAATCATCAGGGACCCTGTCAAGGTAAGTGAACAAAATTCCAACTCCACAAATACTCCCAGCCCCAGTGAATGGTACATAATTTCTTTTACGTATCTCTGCCCATCCAATTCAATCTGCAGCCTGTGTCTTAACAAAGGAATTCCTCTGACTGGAGGCACGATATCCGCTCTGTAGAAATGAGCCCGATTCTTTTTCTCCATAATGAAGCCATTATTCTCGATAATCTTGGACAGCCAGAGGGACCTGCTATAAAATATTCAAGATTGATGGGTGGGGGAGTGATGTGCATGATGAGCCGGGCCGCTGAAGGGCAGAAGAGAAGAGAATTTACTGCCCTCTAATATACCTTATTTTCCCACTGAATTGCTGGTTGGATAGGTTCAAGGAGAATTATCATCATGGGCTTCTTTAAGAGCATATTAACCTGGTTGTTGCAGTCCAGGATTGTTCTCAAGAGATGATTGGAGGAGCCTAAAGTGGCCAGAAATGGACGTGCTCCGGCAAGGAAGTAACACGGCTGCCATGTCTTCTGTCTTACAGGGAATATAGAAGTAGGTTCACCAGCGACGAGACACTGATGTTCTGCATGAGGGTCATGGTGGGGGTTATCATTCTGTACGACCACGTCCACCCCGTGGGAGCTTTCTGCAAGACATCCAAGATCGATGTAAGAACAGTGACGAGCTCTGCTTTCCCAATAAGAGCTCTCGTGAATGATGCCAGACAGAACTTTCTCCTCTCTCTCTCTCTCTCTCTCTCTCTCTGTCTCCTTCATCCACCACTTGGAGACAGGGATCTGTCCAAGAGGCAAGACCCCCGATTGGCAGCTATCCTCATAGCAAGATGTCCAGTCTTTTCCATGTTCTTACAGCAAAACATCAATCAACAATCCTGGCAGGAGCTCAGAGACACTGACCCTGACAGCAGGCAGGGGAGCAGAGCAGATGTGAATAATCACTTAGTTGCAAACTGCCCCTTACGTCTGCACCCAATGTGCCATGCGAATATATAGATATTAATATGTTTTATGTGTCTTAAAGCAAACAGTGTTGGGAGAGACTGGATTACAAGACGCCATGGTCAAATTTCAAGCAACGTTCCAACTTCCTCTCCTACCACTCCCCACTGGTGGCTCTCTCTGATGGCCATGACTTTTCTTGTCATTGGGATATGCTTGAGCCCCATTCCCTGCCCAGAAGACCCTCCCTTCTTTCTGATGGGTGGATTCCTTTAAACCAATCCCCAAATGTCACCTCACTTCGGAACACATTTCCTGTACCCTCTGTGATCAGGACCTCCCTCCTCCTCTGGCCCCCAGACCACTTACCATTTTGGATTTTCTGATTCCCTCACAGACTCCAAGTGTGTCTGTAAGGGCAGAGACCATGATCTGTACGCCCACCGTCTGCTCTACTGCCTAACATTGTACTTGACGTAGAGCATGACACTCAATAGATGCTCTGTAGCATTTTTGCTGAATGAATGCACATAACCAGAAGACACCTGGCTTTGGTATACAAGTGACTTCCGTTGATGGAAGCATAAAGCACCGCTCCTCCTAGCTCCCATCTGCAGCATCACCCCAATAGCGTGCCCCAGGCATTAATATACAGCCTTCTGGGGCAGAATAGGAAGGCCCCTTTGGGATGAACCCCTTCCGACCATGCTCAGTTTGGGAGGCATGCTCTGTTCTCACTCATCTGCGCAGAACAACGTCTCTGATACTTTAGTGCATGCAGACAGCAAGTCTTCATGCCCTGAGGGACCACAAGGCTGAAGACCATAAGGAAATTTACCAATTACAGTAAACTTAGATGACTTATTTTGCAGGTCTGGCTTCCTAGCACAGCTAGTCATTATTCTTCATAGTCTTCATTATAATTTTTTTTATTTTTTAATATCACTTTGTTATTTTTCTGTTTACCGGGGGGGGGCGGAATATTTAGTATAAAAGAATTAGGAAAACCTAAGAATTCAAGATGCAGAAAATGGAACGTGTCTTCTATAGTAACCTTACCATAGGCAATGACCATGGTCAACGTGGCAGCATATGTACCTCCCTTCCTTTTATGTGGATATTTGTGTATATGCAAGTGTGTGTGTACATAACAGATCACCCCCCTGCTGTAATTACTATTTTAAAATTTGCATCACAGTATTTTACAGAATTTTTTTCATACCATTGAACATTTTTACTATATTCTTGGTGAGGCTTGAACATGTTCATACTGTGGATCAAATGTAAATAACTCTATTAATAACTCCATGGACATCATTTGAATGTGGATTGAGTTTATCACTTGGAACCCACAGGACATTCTCACTGACCAGAGCCACTTGTCAACTTACCTAAGAGTCAACAATTCAAAATACACTCAGGACAACTATGGCTTGTATCGCTAACCTTTTAAAAGCTTGTCCTTGCTGGTCATTTACTGAGTCTTTCTGTTGAGGTCACAATCATTATATAATGTTACATCTAACCACCCAGAGCTTTCATGAAATCTTGTTTGTTCCTTGGTCTCACTAGGGAAAACTTATTCATACTGAACTGTGCATGTTTCTCTGAGAAAGTTTCAGGCTTACTCAATACATCACATATCCAAGATGGGCCATGCTCTTGGACACCATAAAGGGGCTCTTTCAGATACTAGTCTGCTTCTAAGCCAGCAGTTACACGCACTGGATTTTTACATCTTTTGAGTATCATGAACTGTGGAAAAAAAACACAAATATTTATTTGTGAAGCCCTGAGATGCGTGTCATTCATTCCATGCACTTACAAAGAACCCAAATGGTGGAGAATCTTATTCTGTTTAGAGAAGAGACAGAGGGCGATATTTGAGGTGGATCTTGGAGAAGGACCAGGATTTCCCCAAGTGGACAGAGGGGAGGAGGAAGGCTCCTGGAACAGTGAATCATCAGAGTCAAGTCACAGAGGCCCAGAAGGGTTGGGTCATTGACAGAAGAGATGCCATTCTTGGGTGCCAGAAGGCCAGGCGCTTTGTGTTCCTGATAGAATATGGACACTTACCGGAGAACCTTGAGGGTCTCTTCTTCCACTAGACCATGAACTCTACTGGGAAAGGGACCAAATCTCTATATCCCTCGGCTGGGAGCCCATTCTTGGAAGTGAGCAGCCTCAGGATGGCACACACTGGGCATGTTTTAGTCTCTGCTATCCTGCACCCGTGACAGACATCTCTGAGGGACCATGACATTCTTTCTTGATGAGCCTATAATGTGACCCCCAAATGATTCTCAACCCTGTGCTTCTGGCTGCCTCCTTCAATCTACCAGAGTCTATCAGGCCATAAGATAAAACTTCCTACGTACCAGAAGTAGTCCCACAGAAAGTATTTGAAGGAGACCATCATAAAAGAGGCCATTGGTCTGCCCAGGTTCAATACAGTTTAAACTGAACATCTGAGTTTAAAATGAGTGATTGTATTTTTTGCAGGAAGATATTTCCCTGTCAAAAAAAAAAAATTATAGGATATGCATAGTATAATGTGATCCATGTAAACTTAGTTTTCATACACTCCCCACAGTATGAATAAATTATATTCCGAGGATGCAAAAAACTAAGAAACTTGCCCAGGTTCATGCAGGTACTAAATAAACATGGATGGAGGAAACCCAAGCCATCCACCCCCAAGTGGCTTGTATTTTCTTTTTTTTAAGATTTTACTTATTTATTTGGCAGAGAGAGAGAGAGCACAAGTAGGCAGAGCAGCAGGCAGAGGGGGACGAAAGAGCAGGCTCTCTGCTGATTAGGGACCCCGATGTGGGGCTCGATCCCAGGCCCCCAGGATCATGACCCTGAGCAGACGCCCAACTGACTGAGCTACCCAGATGCCCCTCATATTCTTAACCTCTGTCCTTCACCAGTCCCCTCCTGCTGAGGGAGCCCAAATAACCCAGGCATTAAAATCTCCAAGGTCCTCTGATGAATGCCAGTGTGCTATTAGGAGCACAAAGAGGCGGTGTTTACTTCTACTTGCGGAAGGTAATGAGGTCATCATCCGGTTTGGATGATCTTTAGCTGTATTGGAAGGAAGGAAGGATGGAAAGAAGGAAGGGAGGATAAAGAAAGGGAAATGTTAAGTGTTTGACAGTAAAGTGATACACAACTTTGAGAACTGCCCCGAGGAGCAACTCCCTGAGGGAGTAGGAAGGTCTGTGGGTCGTTTCCGTTTTGATTTCTCTGGGCAGAAACAACGCGATCTGATTAGGGACCGTCGGTAGCGTGAACGGAGGCTACCACAGACTCAGTTGCTAGGCTATTCACAAAATGTTGTGCTTTCTCTTCGCAGATGAAAGGCTGCATAAAGGTTTTAAAGGAACAGGCCCCGGACAGCGTGGAGGGGCTGCTGAATGCCCTCAGGTAAGCCTCAGCCCCGTGACCCTTCGGAGCGCCTTCAAATTCAGATGTTCTTAGGGCCCAGGCGCTGGAGCACCAGGCTTGACCCCCGGCATGTCTTCACACGTTTAATCTTGCCAACAACCAGTTGAAGTCAGCACCATTTTTCCCAGACAGAAGAAACTGAGATGTAGGGAATCGAATAACTTCCCCGAAGTCACACAGCAAATGACAAAGCTAGAGCCTAACCCTGGGTCTTGGTCACCCCACAGGCCGGGAGCCTCACTCCACGTTGTGCCATTTTGTGGTGAGTGGAGACTCAGCAGAAGATGCTTCCCGAGTCTTCTTTTCCCCTTACCCTGGCTGTATTCTGGGAATGGTGGGTGGCTTTTGGAAACCCTGACACTCAGGCTCCAACCTGACTGAACGAATCAGAGTCTTGAGGGTGGGGACACGGGCATCCACTCTGTGTTCATTCGAAAGCTCCCTGGGGGACCTGCTCAACCCTGTCTTGATGCCCAAGTATTTGGCAGCTGTGGCTCATCTTGGCTTCTCCCTGCTAACAGCTGATGCCCCAGCGGCCTCTCTTCCAAGGATACATGTGCTTAATTCACTCCCGAGAAGGCATTCTTATTTTTTAGCCATGACACATGGACAGGAATTTGTTTACTCATCCTACCACGTGAATTATTCCAATGCCGGATTGCAATCTGGAAGGTTTCAGGTCCTCGCTGTCTCATTCATCTTTGATTTCCCCGAGTCCCACTCACTGTTGTGCGTGCAGGAAGGGCTCAGTTAGCACAAGTGGAATGGATCAGTAGTCTTCTGTGTACAACACTCATGTCTTGTGCCCCACTCCCGAGTGCGTTGTCTCATCTCCTTGTCATAGCTCACAGGGGGGAGGTGATCTGTCACCCCCATTTAGTAAATGAAGAAACAGCCACACATTTAATGAATAAAACTGAGTTCAGTGCTGTTTTGTGGAGTTGCTAGGTCATCATCCTTCAGAACAGATGGAGCCTCCCAGACTCCTTGCATGAACCAACCTTTTCCCCATTAGTGCCCATTTCATGGCACACTGGCTTCCCATACACAGTAAGACGTTAATGCCTGAATTTTTTTTTTTTTTAACTTTCCAACTTTGTTCAGTCGAGCAAGGCTTCGTGAAGAGCAGGGCATCGACTGAGCAGTGAGTCCCAAATGAGTGCAGGCATCTGCGGTGTCTTGTCTGTGATGAATGGCTTTGGAGGCAGACAGACTTGCGTCCAAATCAGAAGCCACAGATCGCTCACAAATCACACATGGGCAGATTTGTGGTCTGGAATGAGTGATTTCTCCTCTCTGATTCTTAGTTTTCTCACCTGTAAAATGGAGACAGGACCCTCTCCCGCAGAGTTAGTGTGGGTGAAGTGAGAACGTAAAGTGCCTGGGAGTTGGCAGGGTTTGATGACATGTTAACTCCCCTCCCCTCCCTTTCCGGACCCCATGCCTGTGCCAGGTAAATGTGACTTTGCAGACTGCCCCCGCTCCTTTTTTTGGTGTGTTTACCTGCATTCAGGCCCCCTTGTGGTGGCAATGAGCATAAGCATTCCCAGGAAAGTAGAAAACCATCAGCATTGAGGTTTGGGGGAATGTTGGGATGCGGAGCCACGTTCTGAAATTTGTAACTCAGCAGGGGGAGCCGAGATGGCTGAGATGCCGCAAGCCTTCACACCAAGTCTCTCTCCCCAGAAAATGAGACGGCTACTGTCTTCTCCGTGTATTTATTTGATTAGATAAAAGGTCTAATGGTTGAATAACCACAATCCAAAATTCCTCTGGGAAGAAGAATAAAATATTAAATCCTTCCGAAAATACACTGGGCATCAAAATGTGGTTCTTGGTGTAAGGAAAGAGCCCAAGTTTGATTTTTAAATAGCCATCCTGTCTCTCAAGGTAAAGATGGGGGGAGAGTCATCATGAAGCTTTGGCAGAGCACTGTTCACACGCTGACCCCTGTCGCTTTCCCTCCATCCAGGTTCACTACCAAGCACTTGAATGATGAATCAACTTCCAAACAGATTCGAGCAATGCTTCAGTAGAGCTCTGCTCGGAGAAGAGAAGAGGATCTATGTACTGACCTCAGAAGATGTACATGTTTACATAATTTAATACAGATTGATGTTAATACTTGTGTATTTACATAGCCGTTTCATTCTTGTCACTGAAATATATGGACTTTAATTTGTATCTTGACTGACTCGACCCAGCAGAGCATAAATTAACTTGAGAGCCTTACCTTTGATGTCTAAAACAAAGCCCTCTTCTCCAAAGCCAAAATTTGGCGATGTTGATCTTTGCTACTGCAGTCCTTTAACTACCCTGATAACAATCCGAAATTCCCAATAGTTTGTGGTAGTGTTTTAATTCTAGATGTGTAATCTCTCTGGGAAGTTTACTTATAGAAACACGAACTATTTGATTTCCTGTGTCGGCTTGGCTACAAGAAACACAAGCATTATCCTGACAGAGGGAGAGAGGAATCCAAGAAAAGAAAAATGCATGTGAAGACTCAAACTCAAGTGTTTGAAATTCAGCACGCCCCCCACCCCACCTCTTTCCTCAGACTGCAAACCACATGTGCAGCTTTTTTGTTTGCGCGTATTTTATTTATCAACCTATTCCCCTTCTCTCTGGTTTTATGTTCCTCTAACATTCCCTTTAGATTCTGCAAGAGGAAAATCACCTGCACTTGAATCCATTTGTAAGAAAGAAGTGGGTATAGATAGATATGCTCTCATAAATGAGCTGGGAAGATGGTTGTCATGGAAGTGGGGGCAGGCTGGGAGGAAGGAGACACAGGCAACAGGACAGTTCTCTCTCCACTTCAAGCCTCTGGCTTTGGGTAATTTTACTGGCACTCCAGGTGTCTGTGGAGTGCTGGAAGCCCAGCCCCCCTCCTAAAATGGGCCCTGCCCTTTGTGGATTGATTATGTGGTGACAGAGGTCTCAGGTTTTTCACTGATTTCCAGAAGACTGGGAAATTCAAAGAGGAGAGACCCTACATTTTCCAGTTCCCTAGTATTTAAAAGGTAGCTCCTCCTTGACCACATAGCTAGCTTGTTGCAATGTGTACAACTTTGGTCTGGGTACCTGGATTTAGTCCTCACCTTATTGATCCACTGTGTGATCTTTGGAAGTTCACGTAAGGTCTTTGTGTATCACTTTCTTCATCTATAAAATGGGCAGTTAGAACAGACGATCTCCAAGAGCCCTGCAAGGCAACCAGCCAATAGAATGGCAGACTCTTACATGCTTCCTTAAGAAAGAGCGTCCAGGAAGCATCACGCCATCTTGTCTTGATGATTGAAAATAAGACGGGGCCTAGAGTCATTCTGTATGTGGATCAGAACTTATAATGGATCTTGGAAATCTCCTATTCCAACCTCCAGTGGAGAAACCAGACAAGGGTGAAATCAAATAGGATAGACCCCAGGTAGGACTAGAGCCCAGGATCCCTCACTCCTGACTCTCCCTCTTCACCATGTGGCCTATGCATACATACTATGGAATGAGATTGGACACTTTAAAGTCAATCTTCAGTCTGGCTTATATTATTACTTGCCTATTTCTGACAGAAGGAAAGAGTTGCTGAATGATTGATAATCCCAGAAACTGGGCCTGGGTACATCGGGGTTTCATGCACCATATCCCAGGAAAGGAGTTGTCAGACACAATTCATCTCCAGACTTTAGGATCCAGCTGGCATTCTCTCGAGTCCTCCAAAAAGGGGGAAACATACTTTTGTTTTGTTTTATTTTTAACAACAACAGCAACAAGAATTCCAATCAAGTGGCAGAACAGATTCTCTGGTTTATATCTAAATGCCAGTCAACAGAGAGAGAAAAAAAAGACTGTTTTCCTTAGAACTTTTCAAGCTGGGTGAATATAGCTCCTTAGATAGAGGGTTTTCTCGTCAGGACAGAAACGCACTTCGATGGCCTTTATGATCTTTTCAAATCTAGGGATCTTAACACCTTAGAGGAATAGGGTTACAGTGAGGTAAATAGTCATATTCATTGACTATTTAGCTTAAGAAATGCTCTATTTGGCAGCCGCATGTCATCTTTGGGCAGTAATTTTGGGCAGCAACAACAAGACAAGAATCATGGAGGCTCTCGATGTTTATCATCATTGGGTCCCTTTGTTCCCTTTATCGGGTGAGGAGCTTAAGTCTTGGAGAGAGGAAAGGACTTGCAGAGGAAACAGTTGAGCACATTTATAATTTTTAGTAAGATTTTATCAAATGGGACCAAATATACAGGAGGGGCTGCTGGCCTGCCCCAATACAGCCAGGCCACCTTGTTTCAAAGCTAGGATTCATCTGTACATGGATTTCCAAAAGCCCAGGGCCAGGAGGACAAGTTAATTGAACGTCTGTGATCACTAACAGGTAATGGACCTTGGATCCACTCCTGAGCTACTGTGGGAGACAAATTCTCTTAACAACCTGTCCTCCAGGCACCAGGAGTCTGTGAACAATCATGTTTTGTTTTTGTTTTTGTTTTTGTTTTTTTTCCTGTGTGTGCTGCATGCACATGTGTTTAAGACCCGTGGGTGGTTTAGGGGAAAGTGCTAGCCACAGTATCCATGTCGATGTTAACTATATTTCATATTTGATGTTTCATAGTTTTCAAATAAACGGTGTTTTCCATTACTCAGCTATTTATTTGGGGGCAGACAACAGGTGAAAATCACATTGCTCAGATGTACTGCTATTTTGACACCATGACATTATTCTCAGAAGTTTTTCATGCATCACTAAGAACTGCTAATGAAAGCAAGTAGAGATGAGTGTTTTGAATTGTGGTAGCCCATTAAGGCTGGAGAATTTATTAACAACCAGAAAAAAAAGTCCTGATAGTAATCTCTTAATTGTTAGTTAATCTCATGCTTCATCATTTGCTTCTAGTCATCATCATTATATCAAGACATTAAGGGTAAACTGAGGTTTTTGATACATCATCACACTTAAGTTTTAAAAAAGTAAGAATCATGGTTCCTCAAAAGAAAAATGAAGCCTACCCAGTCTTGGAATCCAATTGTGCAAATAGAATTCAGAGAATTCTCATTCAATCTTGTATCCACCCAGCTACAAATTTTTCCATGCATTAATAATAAACAGTGGAATTTTATCTTAAAGACATTTTGGAACCTAACTTCCCCATTACATCTATAAAGGCTGTTGCATACACAAAGCTGTTTTAAAGTTGTCATATGTTGTTTGCTAAAGTCATTGTAATTTTTTTTGCCTGCTTTGCCTCTTTTTGTACAGAAGTTTTGAGTGTGAAATGAAAATTAAAGTTTGGTACATATATTTAAAAATATACCTCTATTTTACATGATGTTCCACATGATGAGCCCATGATCATAGATATTTGCTAAACACCTGCTCTGGGGACCAGCAAATCACACCATCTGCCTTTCACCTTTCTTTACCTACGTCATAAAATATGAAAAATGTTCTGCTCTTGGTACCAGCTATATTTTATTCATCTCAGCAAAGATCTTTCATTATTTAAAAAGGTATAGAATAAAAAAAGGTAGATTGATATCTAGAGAAGCATGAGACCTAATTGCCCAAGGATGCTAAGGAACACTGATAAATGCCCACGCATTCTATCTTTTGAGAGTAGGAGCCCTTTATGGATTCAACAATAATAGCCATTACCTTATTCTATATATGTATATTTTTCAGGCAACTTAAGCTCTAAAGCGAATAATTCTTTTAAAAATTGAATATTGAAATCGCTTAGAGCATCCTTGGACATTTTAAGTTTTTCACCTGAGACCTAATTGTGTGTGCTATCAATGGGTCACAGTCTCCAAAAGAGACCTTCTCTATGCAAAAGACAAAGGTACAATAATTAGGACTATTTGGGACTCAAAGAGAAATGAGTAGGAATGGGAAATTTTCTGTAAATTGACACACTGATGAATTGTAAATGGACTCAAGCTGGAGGGAGAGAGAAGAAAAGAGGCCAAGAGAGAAAGATAAAGACACTAATTAAATGAGTGTTGAGCGTTAAGATACGTGAAAAAAAATGAGCGTATGTGTGATTGTTAAGAGGAATACGGCTAGTGAGGAATACCTTCATGCCATCCAAAAAGCTGGTTATTAATCGGGGTTTTCTTGGAAGGATGGAGATGAGGAGTTTAGCTGGTCACATTCATGAAACCTGGTAAAGAGTGAATATATGCGATCTCTATTCACACTGACTTCATACTCTGAGGTATCACTGAGTAGATAGAATTTCTAGGCAGGCATTTTTTGCTTGAAATGTCTGTACTATATTTATTCATCACAACTTAAGTAATTAAATAATAATAATATGTACTTGTACTTTTTATACAATCTACTTGTACTATTCATATTCATTAAGTACATTATTCCATCCAGTGCCAAAACCCTGACCCCTAATAGTAAAAACAAAGCAAAAAGCAAAGAAACAAACAAAGCCTTGCTGACCACACCCCCATGCACCTTTTATACGGCAATAAAGAGAGGTGCTGACAGCTCTGTCTCTTCTGCTCGAAGTCAGACTACAAAGAAGGGACTTTTTTCTGCTCTGGTCACCTTATAGAGTTACAAACTCTATAAAAATACATTTGAAATCGTGGTCAGTAGGATTTTAGATAAATCCCAGAATTTTCTGTAGAGTCATTTAGGCTGAGACATCTTGTAAACTCATTTAAGAAAGTCTTTTCCCTATGAAATCTTCCAGTTTTCCCTACAAATTGTATGTTTCTAGATTGTTCTTCTCTCTCCCTGCCCTTACTGTTCATTTTTTTAATTGTCTTTGTTTGCCCCATGACAGGCTTTGTTTCAAGTCAGGAGCTATATTTTCTTAGCCATTCCTACAGTGTTGTGGCTTGAGCATCAGTGGCTCCTTCCACATTGGAAAACTGTCTTCCTTTTGTATAAGAGAAATAATGCAAACCCTGTGGGGGTGTGCATAAGGGCGGTAGTGTTATGTGTGAATGTGGGTGGGGAGGCTAAAAGAATAGGGAGCTCTAGGCAGATCCAGGTGAGTATTTACTACTTTCATGTGTCATGGGCATTTCCACTCCTATGATATCATCATTAATGCACCCCTTCTTCTTCCTTGCCTACCTGAAGTTTACCTAGACATCAAGGTCATACTCTACCTCTTCCAGAAGCTTTTCCTAACCACCCCCAAATAATGCTAATCCTCTCTGTTCTTGGTCTCTAAAGCATTTAATTTATTTGATGCTAAATGTAGGGCACTGAACAGCACTTTATATGTTTATTTCTTATACTAGATGTTAAGTTCCTAAGGGAAAAGAATACATCGAAACAGGGTCAAGCTCACTGTAAGCCAGTAGCCAATAAAAGTTGCCTGTAAAGGGGAAACTTCAGGGTTCTGACACCTGAATGTGCTGAAATGAAACCCAGAGAATTAATTTCTATAGCTCACAACTATCCACAGTAACAAAGTCTCTGCTCCCGTGGCTGGTCAACTTTATTCCTGGAGGAAATATTTACCTACCTGCCAGGATATGTTTAACCTCTGTGGACACAGCTTAAGCTTGCAGCTGATATGCCAGGAGTCCAGTTGAGAAATCAGTCTGTTGCCTTAATCAAAAGTCAGAGTCAGTTAGTGCTAGCAAGAACAGGCATGTTATCAGATGAAGTCTAGCTTGGTCTGGGACAAGGCTGCTACTCCATCAGAGGACTGAGCTTAGGCAAAGGCAAAAGGGCAACAGAAGCAGAGGGTTTCCAATAACTAGACAAACCCATTCAGCACCTTGGATAGCAATCTAGGCGTGTTGTCCTAACAGTCCTTAGCTATTTATCCTGGAATCTGTCCTATTACTTGGTTTCACTTTGTCTCTAAAACTCTGATTATGAAAGATAATATGTTCATTACAAAAAATAAGTTGCTAGGTTCCTGGGAACGCATTTTTCCTTGTCCTGAGACTTCGAATATCACATAAAATGAGCAAAAAATAGTTTTGGATCTCCGAGTCCACAGTCTTTCATTTCATCTCCTCCAATTTCCCCCAATTCACTTTTCCTTTCCTTCTCCTAATGTCTTCCATGTTATTCCTTATGCTCCACAGGTAAGTGAAATCATATGATAATTGACTTTCTCTGCTTGACTTATTTCACTCGGCATAATCTCTTCCAGTCCCGTCCATGTTATACAAAAGTTGGGTATTTATCCTTCTGATGGAGGCATAATATTATGTAAACCGTATCTTCTTTATCCATTCATCTGTTGAAGGCCATCTTGGCTCTTTCCACAGTATAGCGACTGTGGCCATTGCTGCTATGAACATTTGGGTACATATGGCCTTTCTTTCACTGTATCTTTGGGATAAATACCCAGTAGTGCAACTGAAGGGTCATAGGTTAGCTCTATTTTTAATTTCTTAAGGCATCTCCAAATGTTTTCCAAAATGGCTGCACCAACTTGTATTCCCACCAAGAGTGTAAGTGGGGAGATGGGTAAGCCTTGTGGTGGCTATTAAAGGAGGGCATTTATTACATGGAGCACTGGGTGTGATGCATAAACAATGAATCTTGGAACACTTAAATAATAAAATTTTAAAAAAGAAAAGAAAATAGTTTTGGAAAGGCACAAGTATCACCTTGTGTTTTCATATTCACAGTTTTAGATTCAAGCCAAACTCATAGGAATGACTCTTATTTCTTCTTTACCCTAATTCCTTCAGCTGATCATTAAGTCCTAACAAATATCTTTTCTAAAAAGTCTCAAAATCGACTTCTCTCAGTTCATTTTGCTTTATTTCCTCTATGCTTCACCATCTTTTCCTTAGAAGATCATCCACTCCTTACTCTCCCCCCTGCCCATTTTCTATGCAGCCAACACTCATCTTCCTGTGACATATATCTGAGAATGTCTGTGTCATATGATTGCCTTTAGCAAGTTTCCTGAAAAGTGTTCCCAGAGATGTTAATTTATGTTCTATTTAAAAAAAAAAACAAAAAAAAAAACGCTTTTTTTTTTCAGTTTTCAAGTACTTGTGAAACAAGGTCAAACGCAGTGTTTACTTACTTATTTTTTTTACTACCAGACTTTTTTATTCATTGTAAATCTCCATAGGAAGGTAGAGCGTATTCTGCATGAGAATCAGCTTGTTGATTTCTATACACACACACACACACACACACACACACACACACACATTAGTTTTCTGGAATGTTATTAAGAGTTCATTGAATCTACACATCAATTTGAGAAGAATGGACATCTTAAAAATATTGAGTCTTCTGATCTGTAAATATAGTGAATCTCCCCCATTTGTTTAGGACCTCTTTGATTTTGTAAGATGTTTTACATAAACTATCTGTGAGTAAAGGTAGCTTTACTTTTTCTTTCTCAATATGAATCCCTTTTATTTCTTCTCCTTGCCCTATAAGACCAACCAATCTCCAGCACAATGTTGAATAAAAGTGGTAAGAATGAACATTCCTACCTAGTTCCTGGTCTTAAAGGGAGACATCTAGTCTTTCATCATTGTGAGTGTTGTTAGTAGTAGGCTATATGTAGATGTCCTTTACCAGATTGAGAATTTCTTTTTTTCTTGCTGAGAACTTTTATCAAGAATACATATTGGAGGGGGGCCTGGGTGGCTCAGTTGGTTAAGCGGCTGCCTTAAGCTCGGGTCGTGATCCCGGCATCCTGAGATCGAGTCCCACATCGGGCTCCTTGCTCAGCAGGGAGCCTGCTTCTCCCTCTGCCTCTGCCTGCCATTTTCTCTGCCTGTGCTCACTCTCTCTCTCTCTCTCTGACAAACAAATAAAATCTTAAAAAAAAAAAGAATACATATTGGACAAAAACACTAATTCAAAGGGATATGTGCACCCTATATTCATACCAGCATTATTTACAATAGCCAAATTATGGAAGAACTTCATGCCCATTAATTGATGAATGGATAAATAAGATGTGGTATATATGTATATATACAATGAAATAGTATTCAGCCATTAAAATGATTAAATCTTGCCATTTTCAATGACCTAGATGGAGCTAGAAAATGCAATGCTAAGCAAAAGAAGTCAGTCCAAGAAAAGCAAATACCATATCATTCCAGACTTATGTTCAATTTAAGAAATAGAACAAGCAAAGGCAAAAAGAGAGAAACCAAGAAACAGACTCTTAACTATAGAGAACAAACTGGTGGTTACAAGAGGGGAGGCTGATAGGGGGATGGGTGAAATAGATGGGGCTTAAGGAGTGCACCTGTAGTGATGAGCCCCAGATGATGTGTGGAATTGTTGAATCACTATATTGTACACCAGAAACTAATATAGCACTGTATGTTAACTATACTGGAAATTAAATCAATCATTAATAAATCACACAATAAAAGCACTAGACTCTAAAAATATAATATTACAATATATAATATATAGTAAATTTAGTTGATATGCAGAGAATCAGAGAACACTTATCAGTACAATAGAGACACATCCATAAATATCAGAGATGATAAAATTAGCAAAAACTTTTTTTTTAAAGATTGTTTTATTTATCTGACAGAGAGAGATACCGTGAGAGAGGAAACACAAGCAGGGGGAGTGAGAAGCAGGCTTCCCATGGAGCAAAGAGCCTGATGTAGGATTCAATCCCAGGATCCTGGGATCATGACCTGATCCCAAGGCAGACACTTCATGACTGAGCCACCGAGGTGCCCAGCAGACAAAAACTTTAAAAAGCTATTATTAATATGTCTAAGGAGTTAAAAAAGAATACATGTTGGATTTTGACAAATGCTTTCTCTGAATCTATTAAGGTAATCACATCTTTTTTTTTAACTTCTTCGACTATTAATATGGAATCATATTTAAGAATGTTTTTGAACGTTAAACCAAATTTGCATTGCTGAGGTAAACTCTACTTACTCATGATCTTTTGTCCTTTTTACACATTTTTGTATTTGACTTTTTAAAAATTTGTTGAGAATCTTTGCACCTATGTTCATGAGGGTTCTTAGCTTTTAATTTACTTTTCTTGTAATGATTTTGCCTGTCTTTAGTATCAGAATAATTCTGGCCTCATAGAATATAATAAGAAAGTCTTTTCTCCTCTTCAATTTTTGGAAGAATTTGGACAGAATTCACCCTTCACTAAACTCCTCGACCTACCTAATTCTTTCCCAATCTTCTTGTGTTAGTTTAAAGATCACTTTCTTTTGAAGCCCCATCTCCAATCCTTAGATTTTTTTCATCTTTTCTAGGTATATGTTGCCATAACCCACCATATTTCCTCTTTCGTAACATATACTTATAATTGCTTTTTACCATTATTTTTTGGCCAGCTATAAGACAAAACCCTTCTCCATCTTGCTCACCATTCTATCACAATTGCCTAGTAATACATAGTCCATAGTAGACCTAGACAACTTCCTTGTGAAGTAAGTTAATTTTTTAACCAAATGTCCATTTAAGTATCTAATAAGATTATAATTTTTCCTGTGAGATAAAATGTTATCAAGAATAATATTGACAAATTTCTTAATATTGTACCATCCTTAAATCCTGGAGTAAATTCTCCATAGTCATATTGTATACTTTTTTATATAGTAGTATCATATATAGATGCATTCTCTTTGGTTTAGTTTTATTTAGTTTTTTTTCTCAATATTCATAGTGATATTAGCCTTGCAAGTGTACATGGGTAAGTATGCAGGTACACGAGACTTATTATAGAATTTATGCTAGCTTCTTTAAAGAATCAGATTTACTTATTTTTTCTATCAACTCTAGAATTAAAAAAACATGTAAAGACTTAACGTGCTGTTTGAAGGCCTGAAACAAATTACCTAAGAGACTATTTCAACTGATATTTACAGGGAGGCATTCTCGGTCAGTATTACCAACTTCTTCCATATTTGGGAGACTTGTTCATGCACTATTTACATTTCTTTTGATTTTAGTAGTTTATGTTTTCACAGAAAGTGACATATTTTATTGGTATTTAAAATTACTTAACAAAAACTTTTATACATTGTTCATTGTTTCACTATTTTCTCTTTATCTGTAGTTACATGCACTTCCTTGGAACTCATATTTTTGAGTCTGTGTTTCTTCCTTTTTTACCTTGATTAGACAGACACGTGCTTTATTGTTTCGTGTGTGTGTGTGTGTGTGTGTGTGCATGTATGTGTGTGTCTGTGTGCTATAAGAACTAGCTATCGAGTAGCAATGCATGGCTTAAAAGAGGGAGGTTGAATGGAATGGAATGAATCATTTTATTCAAACAGCAGCCTCGGTCTCCATTCAGGTCCCATGACTTACTAAATGTGTAATCTTGGGCAACTTTGTACCTCAGTCTTACCATCTGCAAAATGATGCTAATTATTAAAAAGCAACCAAAGGCCTTGCATATGGTAACAGATTGTTAATTGTGAATTACAACTATTATTGTCTACTGCAGTAATTTTTATCTTCATTATTTTCTGTTTTCATGGTGAAACTTTTTTTCATTTACTAAATGTTTAATTTCTATTTTATAATGTCTCATGTGGAACACTTAGTGGTTTTTTTGTTTGTGCATGGAAGAACGCAGAAAATGGATTTTTCTATGGCAACACCTTAGTTGCATCTCATTACCATTTTTACTAAGCTGTTTTATACTCTAGATATAATTTGTAATCATTTAAGTGTTATTTGGGAGTGATCTTAAATATTCAAGTAGTTGAAGATTTAGTACTCTAATTTTATCATTAATATTAGTATTATTGTATCATGATCAGAATGTGTAATCTCTGCTACTGCTACCATTTTGGAATTCATCAACCGTGTCTCTGTAGCCTAATCCTGGTTCAAACCCCCACCCCCCCAAAACACAGCCCGATACCAGGACTCAGTCACAGGTAGTCACTAAGGAGATGAACCAGGCAGGAGGAGCAAGGGAACAAAGAAGGGAACAGGAACAGAGGAGCACTTAACAGCTGACACGTCATTGAACAAAGTGCATTATGTGGCAACCGGGGCCCAGTCCTCTCAAAACCCTCTAAGAAACTGCACAGGAAATTCCCACGTGTTCCCTCACCGCAGGGCTGGATGCTGGAGCATTCATCCACAGTTTCCCTGACTCTATTAGTTGAGTTTTTCCCTGGGCTGTGCCTGTACATGAGTTGAGCAAGCTTCCTTGACTTCAGAGAAAGTGAGAAACAAAAACACGAGGAGAGAGTGAGGTCAGACCCTGAGCAGACCACTGGCAATGTGCATGAGGACTGCCCACTTACCACAGTCAGCTGCCTCTGACATCATGGGGTTGGCCTACAGGGTCAGGTGTGGGGACCCATACTGTATATTACTCACACAGTCGTCTCCACGTGTAAAGTGTGCTAACAATAAGAGTATATTTTGAGGTACGATTTCCAGTCTTGGCTTCTAAATTTGCATAGAGAAGACGTTCAATACTTCACAAGGCAGACAGTACTATTTAAGGATACATGAGAGTATCAAGATCCCAAAAGAAATAGAGATACAGCTCTGTATCATTTTCTCACTTAACAAATGGTAAATAATTGCTCACATGTATTTGATGAAGATTTTCTTTATGTTAAACTGGAACCTGAAGAGTAAATAACTCTAGTATTCATTAAGAATAGATAGAATAGATACGTTCTAAAATCATTAGTGTTAGTAATTTCCTGAAAATGTGTTTTTTTCTTATTATTATAAATAGTAACACCGACCTTATAGGATGACTTTTAATTAGGTAAGAATAACAAACCCATAAGAAGTCATATTTATAATATTATTTTAAAGGAGAGGAAAGCTCGATTGCCTCTCCTTAACTAAGAGACTTGTGATTTTTTTCTATGGTTTCAATATAAGTTGTTATTACACCCTGTAATGCTTCTGAAAAATCATTCCCAAAGGATTTTGGCTAGTCCCATAATATGATAAAGTCAGCATAAAATTAATTGTGGCAAGTAAAGAACAGATACTTACAAAAACAGAAAGAAGAGCTAAGTAGGGTATATAAAGAACAGCTAAAAATATTTAGGACAGATGATGGATTAACACTGCTACTGGTAATTGGGGATCTTATGTAACATAAGATGTTACAGATGGTAGGAATTACAGATATGAAAGGTCTCACTCTGACAGACTTTGCCAGTGTTTTTAATAAATGTCCCATTCTAGCCTTAGACTGAGTTGGGTTGTTTGAGAAGCAGCCATGCATGGCATATTGACTTAAACTACCTGTTATTAACTCATCTTGTAGCCTCAAGATAGCTAGACTGTACCTATAAAATTATAATTTCCCTTACCCGATTTTTTCAGAAGGTTGTCAGATTAGCATCTCTGAATTCCTGAGGTGATAAGGGAAGATCACTGACCCAGGGATAAAGGGAGGAAATTCTGGTGACATTTTTCATCTCTTCTCTGAACTCATGATGGATTTTTTGGTCCATTTCTGTCACCAAATTACTTATACTGAGTATAAGACCATGTGCTAATTGCCAAAAATATGATTATGGAAGACAGATAATTCACATTCTGATGAGGGGAAGCATAAGCAACATGATTCTATTTGATTATTACTATAGTAGAAATAAATACAAAATCATGTCATCAGAAGAACATGGGAAATCTAGTGTAACCTGTAGCCTAGTCAGCTTGGGGGGACATCAAAGAGGTCATCCTGATGACGGCAGCTAGCTGAGCTTTGAGACTAGACGGAGACCTCCAAAGGGACAAGGACAAGAGGGTGACTGTATCAGACAGAAGTAAAAGCTTATGGCCAGAGAGCATGACGCAATCAGGGACTTCGTATGGCTGGAGCATATAGCTTTTCTCTTCTGGGGTATAAATGTTGAGAGTCCGATGGGAGGTGAGGCTGGACAAGAAGGCAGAAACATATGAGGGCGATAGGAAGATATGGAAAGATTTTACACTGAGACGTGACCTGGCTGACTTTATGCCTTCCAGAGATTGTTTTGATGGCTCTATGGGAGGAAGACTTGAAAACTATGGACTGAAGAGAGGGAACTGGAGACAGACCAGCAATTAGTAATGAGGATACAAATAAGTATGGATGCTAACATATCGCACTGACCAGGAGGTAAGCCCAGAAGGTGAATTACACGTCTTAACCTTTCTGGGGGATCCCTACTATTTTAAAGCTCCCTATTTACAGAAAAGAAAACTGAGGCACAAAGATATTAAGTAAATGCTCCAAGCTCTCAGAGCTGCAATTGCAGGTAGAGAACTCTAAACCAGAAGCTCCAGAACTCACGTTCTCAATCGCTGTGTTTCACTTAGCAAGGTGGGTTCTCACGGGCTCTTCACAGGAGTAGGCCATGTGTTAACCACTGAGACTGGCTTCCTCCCGTTACTCTTCACAACAACAGCTGCTGGTAGGTAACAGTTTTAAACATGTTTGCCCAAAAAAAAAAAAAATCCCTTTGCTTAAACAAAAGCTTGCCTGGAATGCCAGCAGGTGAAACACAGACAAGCAAAGCCAGCTGAAGTGGTAGGAGGAATAGGTCTAGATGCCTACTTTCTCACTGCCCAATATCCTCGAACATGAAAGACCAAAGATATTGAACTGCACATTTTAGAAACTACTGGTCCAGAAGTTCTGGGACCTTCCCAGGAACTCTGAGCTTCTAACCCCCTATAGACAAGAAGATAGATAATGTGAAGATGACATTATGAGAGCCATTGCCTCAGGGCCCATTTCATACACCCAGGGGTATAAACTGAGGCTGGAAACAGAAGTCATGCTTTGAATGTCTGTACAGCTAATATGTAAAAAGGCTTAAAGGTTACATTGCCCTTCGGTAAGCAAGGCTTGGTGACAAATCACCTGCTGTCAATGCAAGTGAGGGACTGGGTCACACCACTGCTTTCCAAGATACCAGTTCTCCATGGGTCCCATCACACATCTCCTGGACAGTTTTTAACAGCTGTTATGGCCCTAAGAAACCTCAAAGTTGAATCTCAGGGTTTGGGGACTCCACAGCCTATGGACTGCTATGTCACACAGTAAGGGAAATGACAGCTTCAGGAAGTAGTAATGAGATATGAATGGAGTATCTGGGAATGGAATAGCTCAGAAGGATGTACAACTATCACCTCAAGGGACAGATTTGTGTAGAAGGACAAGGGAATCCTTTACCAAGTGGATCTGGCCAACTGTCTGGTTCACATGGCATACATCCCAGTGCTGGAATCTTGCCTCCTGTTGGGGTCCTGAGGCTGGCCCACTTTCCTACAGAAGCCAGGGTAAATGCATTCCTCTCAGCAAGCCCTGGGCTGGGGCTTGAATTGGTTAATGAAGTTTCAAACTCACTTAGCAATCTGTGAAGGATGATTGCCAATGCCGTATGTAGTGGGACAGACAGGCATCTGATCGCCCTCATTCTTTCACCCCTGGCTCAACTTAACAAGTCTTTGGCATCAACACTGGGCAATTCATCCAAACATGTCAGATAATGTCTATAAGGCCCCCATTACAGCAATACCCTTGTAGAAGATGTATTTTATCCTTGATAAAAGGCAAGTGCTTCTGGCAGTGGGTGTTTTCTCCTCTGAGTGTCCAGTGTGTGATGGAGGAGATAATCATCTGTGCATGCAGAAATCCGTACTGAGTTCCAACCATTGTCCTGGATCCTTCTAGCTCTGACACTTGATACTACACATGTCCTATCAGACCATACTGAGGTCACTGAATGAACAGATGAACAAAACAAAGACAGAATGTTGTTTTTTTTTTTTACTCATTTTCAGGGTTTCATTTGTAAAGTATAGGGCATACCATATTTATTTAACTTAATCTATCAGAATGACGCTTACTTCATTAAATTAAGAAACTTTAATTAACTAATGAAGATTTCATTGTCTATTCTTTTATGTTCATATTAGGGTAGGTCATTTTGATGACAACTTTTATAGCTATAATTAAATATTTCTAATAGATTTAGTTAAATTTGCAAATAATAAGGCATATTTCATCTTTATTTTATTATTCATGACATATCCAATTTAGCTGTGTGGCAGCCGCCCAATTTCTGGTGTCTTCTTTCTTTTCACAAGTGTCTGCTTTACTTAAGAGAAAAGCATCAGGTCCTGATAACATCAAGGTTTTAAGGTCCATGCAATCCAGAGATGGGCCCACGAATGAAGGAAGTGTCTTTTTCTCTGCTGTGATATGTGGAGTAAGGCAACATTATGTGACCAGCGTACATATTTATCTCATGATTAAGCAGCGTAAATCCAGAAAGTGGAAGATTGGCATGTGTTCCCTGGGTTCTAGGCCATTCTGAAATGTCCTTTTACAACATTCCTAGAACAATCATTCTGCTGATATCTGCACACCCCAGGACTGGGGAGCTTCTATCTCTAAAGGGATACTAGTCAATTACCTATTTAACATTTAATATGTTCTTTATATTCAGCTAAACTAGAGGATTGTAGTTCCTTTAATGGAAGCTTTGCCTCACCAACCCCTACCAATGCTCAGAAGACGAAAGTGACACGAGACCATGAACATCAGAGTCTGGGAGACAGAACGAGTAAAGCGGATTGACTCTTCCCCTGCTGACCCATACGTGGATAGTCTCTCTTCTGAGACAACCCGGCACCCCTATTTCTAACTTACTGATTTCCAGACCTTCAGATAGGATACTTGGTGTGGACCAAATGGAAGGATATAAGGAATCCTAAATTTTCAGAGCTTGAAGTGTTGCCCACTGCCAAGTTCCTCATCATTTAGGCAAGAAGGCAAGTTTACCAGGGGGAAGTGACTTGCCAAAGGACTGAGGGGTTTTTTCTTGTTTGTTTTTTGTTTGTTTGTTTGTTTGTTTGTTTGGTTTGTTTTGTTTTTTACCAGAATCTCTGGTCAAGATACTACTGTATCTCGTCAAAGTGCTATTACTGTGATTCTAAGCCATTTCGATCTGGACAGAAGACACTTCAGCCCTGGTTGTAGGCCGAAGATATTGAGGCCATAGGTCATACTTTACACATGGGAGTCTGTGCCCTGTGGGGACCTTGAGTTTTCCTAAGCATCTGTGGGACATTTGTCAGGCTCCACAGATCCCATGACCCTGATCTGGGGCCATGCTTTCCCTCTTGATCTAAAAGCCTGCCTCTCTCTTTCACCTACCCTGCTCTGTTGTCATGGTCTCCTCACACCGAGGCATCTGTCCAGCTCCAATAAAAGCCCTTCCCTTCCAAGGAGTAGTTGCTGACTCCCCCAGCTCAGTCCTCTGAGGACCACAGCTCTGGCCATTTATGTTGCTTGTTTTCTTACTCTTCTGAGGTGCCTGCCTTCCCAAGAGATTCCTTTTGATTCACTTTTCATGTGGTTTTCTCTCCAGCAGAATCATGGTCTTTTGGAGGGTAGAGGTGAGGCTTGCAATTCTCTGTACTTTCTCCCTCTACAAAATCCACCGCTCCTGCTGGCTCATTGTTCCCAAGTAAGTTCTGAGAGCCACTGCTGGATGCAGGAGTTAGCACGTGATCTGGAATATTTAGTAGTAGCAATGAATTTGGCCCAATCTATTGTTATATTCCACCCTCTTTGGTCTAACAACCATAAAATCCACCCTCATTCATGTTCCTGGGTTTCTGCTGATACAGAAGCACAAATTAAATCCGTTTTGGCTTAAACTATCTCTACCTGGGCTTTAGTATGTGTCTGTATGGCTGGAGCCTCTGGGGTGTGGACCCTGGGTGTCCATCCAGTGGCAACAGGAGTGGTTGTGGTGGATTTCTGAGGAAAATGGTCATCTACTGTTAAGACACAGGATAGGAATAATCTCCTCCAGGTAGGGTTATAATAACCCTTTCAGGTAAAGGAAGGGTAGTCTAGAAGATGCTTAATCAGTGTCAAAGGGACCGCAGGGTCACTTGGAAGCTCAGGATTGCCAGTTGCTTCTGGGTTCAACCAGATACTCTCACTCCAAATTTTAGTAGCCTAATATTTCCCCCCCCCAAAATGTCCTAACTTCCACCTAAGACACTTGGTAAGACTCTGAATTCAGCTGTCACTGTCATTCAGCAACTTGCACAATAAACTTTTGGTTGTTTTTCATACATCAGCCCTGTGGCTATAAGAAATAACAGCACATTTTAGGGTCTTCTTTTTTTATTTTTTTAAAAGATTTTGTTTATTTATTTGAGAGAGAAAGCAAGAGAGAGAGAGCGGACAAGCAGCGGGAAGAGCAGAGGGAGAAGGAGAAGCAGACTCCCCGCTGAGCAGGGAGACTGATACAGGACTTGATCCCAGAATCTTGGGATCGTGACCTGTGTGGAAGGCAGCCGCTTAACCAATGGAGCCACCCAGGCACATTAGGGCCTTCTTGAGCCTCAGTACACTTGAGCTGATAGTGAAAGGACTAAAGTTCGTCATTTTCTTTGTGTAATTGCTCAGTTGCGCTTCGAAGAATGCTCCTGCACCACAATTCCTGTAGTTACCATCACTACCACAATCATCCCATGCAGAAGCCACTGGGGCCCCTGAAATGTGTCTCCAGTTGGCACTTGACCATGTCCAACCACAAGTAATAGCTTGACTCACCAGGATGTCCCTGCATGCCTGCCATGAACTACTACCATCTCATGTCCTATTAGCAAAAATAAAAACAAAAATAAAAACCTAGCATGACACTAAAGTTTGAAGACCCAGCCAAATCAGTCCTTAGATCCCATCTTTGTGGTCTGTCTCCTGAGACTCCCTCCCACAACGATTCTGTATCAGCCGGGGTACAGTCAGGAGACAGAATGCATACACTTATTTGAACAGAGAAAAGTTCAACACAAGGAATCACTAACTAACAACAGTTATAGTTCACCTATAAAGGAATAATGAGCAATCCTAAAGAACTCCCTAAGATTGACAGAGAACATCTTGGGGGAAATAAAGAGGGAAATAAAGGGCTTTCTTCAAGGATAGGCTTCACCCCCTTGGAGAAGGTGCTTTTTGTATTTGGTAGGCAGCAGGGAGGCTTGGTGGGTTGACACGTGTCAGAGCTGAGGGTGGTGACACGTGACACAAGGCTGAGGGTGGCAGGCACGGAACTGTGGAACAAATGCGGCAAACAGGAAACAGCCCTCCTAGGTTGAAGGAGGCCAGGGCAGAGGGGCAGGGCCCCACAGCCAGAACTGGCAAGAAGGAAATGCCCCTCTGGGGCACTCGTGGACAAGGATGGAAGGCGAGGAGCCACAGGCATGCCTGGCAGGCCAGAAGCCTATGGTTGATGCGGGCAAGCAGGCAAGCAGGCAAGGCTGGGAAGCTGGCCTCTGGCGAGTCTGTGAGACCCACTGGGAATCTCCCCACGGGGGCGGTGCTGAAAGTCAAAGGGAAATCATCCACAGAGCTGCCCCCACACCCTGATAGAGGGGAGCACCAGCAGAGGTCCCTGAATGAGACTCTGACCGCAGAATGGTAGAAGGAAGCAGCTCACCAGAACAGAGGCCCCCTTCTTCTTGACCTGTCCCTTCAGCGCCCTCTACTGGAAAAGCTAAACCTTGCGTGAACTGACAAAGGGGAAATATTTACAGGGTCCTTCATTATCACAAGCAAACAATGAAAGGTGAGAGCTAAGAGGCAATATTTGACACAGTAACGTCAATTATTATGATAATAGTTAACATTTTATACAGTCTTTATATCTGGCCAAATCCCCTTTCTGTTTATCGCCTTATTTCACTCCCCCCCTTATTAATTTCATTTGAGGGATGATGAAATTGAGGTTCAAAGGTGTTGACCCATCCAGAGTCCCACAGTTAGTCAACAATAAAACTGAAGTTCAAATGAGATTTTTTTGGATGGCCACTTGAATTCTTCCTACCAAGCCCACTGCCTTCCTCCAGGGGGAACTAGAAAGTAGAGAAAATTGATTGATCAGTAAATCATTATTTATTGAACACCTACTACACGCCAGGCACTGAGTCACATACTAGGTACACAGAGGAGGTAAAAGACACGTGGCCTATCATCTCATGGCACTTACAGTCCAGAATAGGATAAGCAAACTTTATCCTAAAAGGTAAATATAAATAAGAGTATTTTAGGTTTTGCAGGCTCAGGAAGCAAAATCAAGGATATCATATAGACACTTATGTAGCCATTGACAATGTAAAAATCATTTTTACTCATGCTTTAATTAGTTGTTTATTACAGTGATAGATAGTTTGTTGATCTCTGGTCTTTGGAAAGGGATAGATAAAAAGAATAAATGTGTGTGTGAGTCCAAAGAGTAAGAAGGAAAGGAAAATAAATGGCTCCATGGGAGAACAAAGGAGATGTAGGGAGAGATTAAGACAGAGCATCAGGGAGGTTGTATCTGAGGAAAGACACTGGGATGGAGGCCCAAAGGGTGAGTTATTAACTGGGCAGAGCGGAGGGCAGGACATTCTGGGCAGAGGGAAGAGCCCTTGGGAGGGGGAGAGCCTGGTGCATTCAAGAAGTAGTCAAACCACAACACACACACACACACACACACACAGAGCAGTGGAACTGTAACTCCAAGAGGAAAAAGGACAGGAATATGGAGATGAAAGAGGAAGCTGACCAGGTCATCAGATCATCAGGGGCTTGTGAAGAGAGGAGCCGGGAGGCAGCCATGCCTGGGAACAATCCGAAGTCAAAGGGAAGGAGGAAGAGGGAGGAGAGAGCAGATGCAAGGGCAGAGCCTGATTCAACAACCGCAGGGACCTCCCAACCTCACAGCCTTGTCCATGAAATGCTGTTATGCGTGTCAGCCTTCAGGGAAGGCCCGCCTCTCAAACCCCAACCCGCAGCAGCACACATTCCTTTCAGGTCTGTCCTTTGATGCATTCACAGAGAATTCAAACCATCTTTCCATTTCATAATTCAGTCTCTTGCTCCAGGCCTGACCAAAAGGACAGGAAAGCAGCCTGGCCATCTGCCCCCACTGCACAGAAGCTGGGCAGTCAGGACACAGGAGCAGAGGTGAGGAGTCAGGAGACCTGGATCTCCAACCCGGCTCAGCCCGGATGTCACATTTCACATCCGTGTCAGGGATCTGGTCTAAGTGATCACAGAGAACTGATCACATCACAGTCAAGAGCACAGACTCTGTCTGAGTCTGATTCAGCTCCCTCATCTTTAGGACAGGCACCATTCTGGTTATCCACCTGGTAGGATGGCCCTGAGTAGTAGGTGGGTGTGTGATGGCTTACAACAGTGCATACACTCAGAAAATACTTGTGCCATTAGCTGCTCCTTCACTGGATCCTTCCATCACTGTACAATACGGGTAGGACAGCAATCATCATTATCTCATATCATAGACAATGGACTTGAGACCCAAGAAAGTTGAGTCTCTTGCCCAGGGTCATGTGGTAGAGCTGCTTTCCAGGCTTTTACATTCTGAGCTCCAGAGCTCGGCCTAGTTACCTTGGGCAAGTCATTGCAGCCTTGTGGGTCTCGGTTTACCTAATAGTGAGATGATAGTCAGTTATCTCTAAGTTTTCTTCCTGACCTGACCATTTACACATCTACCATCCAATCTGGGGACTTATCCGAATTGGAACTGGCAGGTTCTGCTCGCCTGCTGTCGGTGGTTTGGGGCCTGGCCGGGTTGTGCCCGGCCTTCTCGAAGCAGGGAGGCTTCCCCAGGCCCACATCAGCTGCCGGCCCCGGTTCCATGCTCTGCAAGTTCCCTTGTCACATAAAATTCTCCTTCTGACACTGTTTCCCTTTAGAAAGAAAGTAAATCATAACTTTTCACTTAAGCATTTCTGCTTCTAGTCAGACCTGCTTTACCCTGAAGTTGAAAAAGAGTACATTTGGTTGGATCACATTTCAACTCCGTCTAATAGATATTTGCTTAAGGGGGAAAAAGGTTGAAGAAAAAAGGGAAATGTCAAAACGGAATAATAAAATGGTCTATAAACAGAAGCAGGTTTTCTGCGATACGTTACCCCGATAAACCCGATAATAGTTCCCAAATGCACTGTCCTGGTTTGATGCCAGGCTGGGCGGTGGGGGTGTGGGGGGGTGTGCTCTGGGTTATTTTTAATTTTACTGTAGCCAAACCATGACCTCATCCCGGAGGAATTCTCTCCCACCGAAGAGCTGTATCGAGTTATTTGTCGGCTGAAATTCATTTGAATGTGGACTCATCGGAAACATGTGTGGCCACAGAAGCAGCCAAGAGGGAAATCTGGGGAAAAAATAGGATTTTCAAGGAAACCCTTCCCTTTGTTTTAGTGAAACAGGCTGGTCCTTGCGGGGTCTCAGGGCTTCGACAGTGTCGGCCCCAAGCCTGTTACTCCCCCTGACCACTCGGTGCCCTCAGCAGCTGGACCAAGACCCCCCACCCCCCAGTAAATGCAGCCCTCACGCGCCACCCATAGGGGCAGGCTCTGGGCAGCCACTCTGCGAGCTGGACTTGGGCCTCTGAGTGTAGGCGCCTTGGCCAATGCCCACAACTAATGATGGTCATGAATAATAATGATGCCCACTGTTTACCAAACACCTTCTACAGGCATCGTTCTAAAGCACTTGGCATGATTGTCTCACATCCTCACAATAAATGTATGATTCATCCCCATTTCTTGGATTAAAAAAACTGAGGCTTGGAGAGGTCAACTCCCTCACAGCACTTGGTTATTTTGTGACCTAATCAAATTTCAATACAAGCCTGTTTTATCTTAAGCCTCGGGTCTAGCCACCATGCTTCTAGGAGAGATCTGGAGATGAAAGATGCCTTCGGACAGGAAGAAGATGCAAGGCTTCATAAGAGAGGTGGCATTGAGTAAGTGGGGAGCATAGGTAGCATTTAAACAGAGGGAGATACATGCCAGACAGAATAAATTTCAAGAAGAAGGGGAGCATCAGGGAAACAGAACTGAATCCCAGAAGGAGGAAAGGAACTTGCTGGATGACTCCCACAGGAAAACAGTGGGAAATTTGATGGGAAATATCTCATGAGCCTGCATCGGGGGAGCACCTGGTTTTCAGATGCCTAGGTAGGCTTGACCTAGAAGGAGATGGAGAGCCATTGGCATGAGCTGTCAGCTGGGAAGGGGAAGCACAGGAAACTGGGGAGAGAGGTCACGCAAGACAGTTGATGGGGCAGAGCTCATGAGATGGGAAAGGAGGAAGGGAAGAGTAATCTAGAGCATTTAGGATGTTATACAAGAGGGGAGGAGGGAACAATCCAGGAGGAATCCCACGTCTCTGGGAAGAGGGATGGGGATGGGGGTGGAGGGTGAACGGGATCATTCACAGAAATAGGCATGAGTTTGTGGGTAAAATGAGAGAATCTTGCTTTGGAACATGTTCAGCTTAAATGATGTTGTTTGTCTCCCCGGCTCCCACATGAAAGGACCCCACCACGTTCCTCTCCGTTTCTCCCAGGCTCCTAGCACAAGCCTCAGCATGTAGAATGTACTCAGTGAAAAACACTGAACTGACAGATTGGTACAATCACCCCATGTTCCCCTTGTTCTCCACCCTATGTTCCCACCCCACATTCCCCACAGCCTAACAGATTTCACCCACCAACAGAGCTGGGTTTGGCCACACTCAGGCTATAGATTATGCATGCATAGAAGCACCACGTCAGCAGCTAAAACCAGTTTCTAAATCCAGAAAGAACCCGAAGAGCAGCTTTCTGAGGTCGTTACATCGCCGCCTTTCAGTGGGGCGAGATCTGACATTAGCACAGGACCCTGCCTTTTGCCAGGTTCTGTAGAGAGTAGGATCCGTCTACCAATAAGCCACTATGGCCAAGATTTCAAAGAACCAGAAAGAAAAGCCTCCTCCGAGCAGATGGGAGATGGAATCGTGGCTTTGGTTTTCAGTCGAGCTCTTTCCTGTACAAAGCAATCTTGCAGGAAATCGATTATTCTATTGCCTTCTCAGAAACAGAGACTCTGATATTGAAGAGAAAAGACAAAAGAACAAATGGTCTAGGTGTCTGAAGGTATCATAACTTTTTTTCTAGTGCCTTCTAAACAATCGTCATAAATAGAGCATGGATCACAGAAGGCTTGTGAAATAGAAGATAATGTACTCCATGATGTCTTGGTTGACAGAGACTTCTCATTCCATAGGATTCTCCTGCCTGTGTCCCGCATGCGTTGTTCGTGTCATTCACTTCCTCCTTTCTCTAGGGCTATTCTTACCCATATAACCCTACACAAGAACAAGGGTTTATAGGGAAAGAACTGTTCTGGTGGGGTCTGTCTTTAACTTCTGAGAAGGGATGCTCCCAGTGGGGTCTTTTTTTTTTTTGAGAAGATATAATTTTAAGCCACCTGACATGGCATTTTCAAACATCAGTCGGATATGACAAAACAGTACAATAAACCTCAAGGTACTCATCACTCAAGTTCAACAACTACCAACATTTTCCCATTCTTGCTTCATCCGGGACTCCCATCCATTTTTACTCTGTATGTTTCCACCCAAACTGTGATCGGTTTGTGCCAAGCAGCGTGCTACAGCAAAATCTTAGCAGAACCACAGGGGCTCAGCTGCTGCTAGATTATGAGAGCTTGGCACTAAATGACGTATTCATCTCTGCTCTCCAGGGCTTGAGCAGGACCTAGCATGTCGTTGGCACTCAAAGAATGGCCTGGCGACCTCTTAAACTAGATATGTAAGATTTTGAAAACCTCCTTTGATCTCTCCAGTCCCATATTTCTCATCTGCAAAGCAGGAATGAGAAAAATCTGCCAACAGAGTGAGGATGGGCATGAAATCAGGTATGCGAAGCACGTGATCAGCTCAGTAGGGCTGCTCCCTCTGCCTACTCAGTACCCCCTCAGCTGCAGGAGCCCCGACCAGCCCAAGTCATGGGAATCAAAAGGGGAAGATAGAAAGGGAAAGGAAATGAAAGGCAAGATAAAGGTGAATGAGGAAGAAGGAAAAAGGAAGCAAGACAAAGTGAAAATAAAATGTAGTATGGAGTTAATAAAAAGGGCACAAGAAGGGAGAGTGAGTCTTCCCAAGCACACGGATGCCCAGCTTCGTGACATGGCTACTTGTCGTGGAATGGTGTCTGCCAGAAGATGTCCTCTGTGTCTCCAGCTGAAAGAAAGCCAAAGGGCTTGGCATTGTTTGCTCCCAGGCAGTGTCCCTTTTCTCCACCATCCCCCATCCCAGCCATCTGGGGTCCTTCTGTCCCTTCCTCATGGTCCGTGCAGGACCTGCTCCCTAGAGAGTGTCTGGAGAAGGCATCACAACTGGGGTGTGAAGGACAGTGAGCCCTGAAGTGTCCAGGGAGGAGGGCATGGATTCCCTTCCATCTGGTCTATATGGGGTCCGGACACAGACCATGAGAACATGGTGGGATGGGAACTATAGTGGAGCTTAGCCAGGTGAGAGGTGACCACAGACAGCAAAGAGTGGCTGGTGTACTCACAGTCAGAGAAGACATCTCGTGATGGGGACACGGGCGGGGGCAGGTAGTGAGAGTTACGTGGCGTCTTAAGTGGTGAGTAAATGTTTACCCAGTAAAGAGAGCAGGAAGAGGATCTGCTTTCAAAAGAGGTAAAATTCCTGTATTTGATCACATCCCCACTTGCAGATAAAGATGGCAGAACCCTACTCCATGGACCTCATAGTCTTTGCCCCACTGTCCACTCTAGTCTTGGACAACCCAAGGACTTCTCCCCATTCTACAGATTTAACAATTGAGCTTCTGGAGGCTGTCTCGTGGTCTTGACAGATGGCAGCTTCCAACGTTCCCGCTCACTGATGGTCTATGACACCCCCCACACCACCTCCACCCAATGCAGCTTTTGGAATCTTTACGAGATACTTTGGCCTTGAGTAGAATCTACTGTGACCATGTCACCCATTCCTCTGGCCTGCCAGTTCCTTCATGGTGGGAATCATTCATCTCTAGATCCCCTGCCACCAGCACAGGGTCTAGCAAAGGGTTGCTGTAAACAAATGTTTGTTGAATTTAAAGTAACTGAACCTTAACTTAAGGACACAGAATGAAAGTGCAGCCGTCACCAGCTGGTCTGCGTTCTGCTGGAAAACCCTCACATGTGAAGAACACCCAACTATGTGGTCTGGCTTGTGCATATTCCATCCAGATGTTTGGCTTCAGGTAGAAGCAGACTAGGAAATCCTTAATGAACAGACTGGTGTTTCTTACCATGTTGAACGTCCAGACCGCCCTGCTATCTCCTAGGCTGGGGCAGCTGGGAATTTCACATTCTTAAATGGACTGCACAGTCAATCGGCCTGCATAAGGATGCAAGCAATAAGGGAAGAGGAGAGAGAGCAGAGACGGTGCACAGCCCCCATGCAGGAGTGCCTGTTGTGTTGGAGGAGGGGGCAAGCAGCTGCGGGGCCAGAGTAGGTAAGGGTGAGGACAGCAGCCAGAAAACTAAGTAGGACTGGGTTGGACAGAGGAAGATCTGGCAACGTTATATGTCATAGTAAGAATTTGGTTTTCCACTTTGAGTGAAATGGTGAGTCATTGTTGAGTTTTGAGCGAGGAGTAACTTCTTAGAAATTGCATTTTAAAAAAGAACCTTTTGACTTCTTTGTTGAGACTAGCCTGCGAGGTGAGCAGGAGAAAAGAAGGAATTTCAGAGGATTTAGGGGGTCACTGCAGTTATCCTGACAAGAGGCGGCGATGGGGACCAGGGTGGGCTTGATGGGACTGCTGGAAAATGGTCAGATCCCAGAATGCATTTTGCCTTCTGCTTCCAGATTGTCTGTCTCTGACTTCAAGCAAGTGCCCATTCAAGAATGCCATCATATGCCTGAAACTGCACGTTCATTCAATGAATGAATGAATGAACAACCTGGAGGATCTTGATGCTGGTTCTGAAAGACATACTCCCAGACATCTCACTTTGACCTTAACTTGCCATTTTGAGGGACATAGAAGCCATAAGAACAGAAACTGTGAGCGATTCCCGCATCTGAGGCGTGGGACAAGAACACCTATTTTTGAGGAAAGAGGGGAGGGGAGATAAGAAGATGAGGAGGAAAAGAAGATGGAGAGGAGGAGGAAAGAGAGAGCTGGTAGATTTCATATTTTGGTGCTTTTTCCAATTCATACAAAAGGAATTAGCAGAGGGGGTCAGAATTCCCATTCTGGAATTAAGAGAATTAAGTTCCTACCTATAAGGAATACAGATAGGAGGGTGAAATCTGAAAGTCTGGCTGATGGGCACAGAAACCACCAGAAGGTGGCTCCAATGTGGTCAGGCTCCATCTGGAGGAACTGGGGAGGCACGGGGTTCTCACAGGTAGGGACATTAGGAAGGAATCTCGGGAAAGCCCACACAGGTTAGCTCAGCATCTTCTGGGCTCCTCAGTGTGTCCTCTCTGCCTCCCTCCCTCTGGTACGGTGTAAAGCAGTCTCTCTCCTCCCCCACTCAGCCCACTTCATCGGTATGGGTACTTATCCAGTAGAGAGCACAGCAGAGCTCTGTCCACACTGTCTGCTTTGAACCTCACAGCAGCCCAGTGAGGCAGGAATTGGTATCTTCACTTCACAAAAGACACTCAAAGTCCTGAGTTTGGAAGTGGCACAGACAGGACCCTGCAGCAAGTTAGAGAGACACAACCTGCCTGTCACACCAGAGCCTCGGAAATAGCTGGACCTTCGAGCTGGGCCAGCAGACTCATCTGGAGGAGGCACTGATCAGGGGAGTTGGGTTGTTGGGTGTGAGTATGGCATCATGGAAAGATCCAAGTGCCAAACCCCTCAGCCACCGGGGTACCCCTGCCAAGGAGTTATCCCTTGCCACAACAGTCTTGTAGAAAGCAGGTGCTGGGCTCTTTCTCTTGCCTCCCTTGCTGAAGAATATGAGTGGATTCATTTTAACGAGCCATCTGGAGGACCATAAGACTTCTGGAACAATGGCTCATAATCTTGGCTATAGAATGAGAATAACTTGGGCAACCTGAAAAAAAAAATAATAAGATGCTGGATTTTTCTGAGCCTCAGTAAAATGATGACTACAATGCCTTTCTCTCCAGGGTTCTTGAAATAACTGAAATGTTAATTAGTATGCAAAGCGCCTAGTATGGGACTTGGCATATAGTTTACAATCAATAAGAGGTATCCATTATTACATTATTAATTTGAACATACGTCTATCCTTCACTTTGCACCGAGGTAATTAAATGGTAGAAGGATGCTGATCATGATAATTATAATAATGATGATAAGAATAAGCACCTATTAAGGACAGGTGTGCTGGACATTGTATAAATATAACCCCTCCTGTTTACCTGGCCCTTCGTCATTATCTAAGCAGTTTTATCTTCATCAAGAAACCAAACAAATTTCCTAGAGTATGTATTATAAATACAAAGTAGATGAAGTATGTATTATAAATGAAGCATGAAGGGGGTCTAATGATTTATATAAGAGCATAGAGAAAGTAAACGTTGATGTTAGTAATCTGAAGTAAATTGAATCCCACTCTAGGTCCTATAATTCACAGTAGTTTTAGAGGAAATACCTTGTGATATATTTCCAACCCCTTTATATCAACATTTTAAACATTTACGATCACTTAATTTTTTTAGTACAAGGTTCACCTCGTCCTGCTTTCACCCAACTTTTCCATTTTTAGAGTAAGATTTGATGTTGAAGACACTGCTGGGGCTCTCAGAGAGTCTGGTTTTTGGGTCTTCCCCCTATGCTCCAGGAAGTTCCATTATTGACTCCAGACTCAGGGAAATCCCCAGAGCTCAGGCCTTTCGCGTATCTGTGGTAGGGAGAGACAAAGAGCCTGCTTCCCCGGCTGGGCTCTGTTTACACGTCCTTGATCAGGGATAATGATTTGTTTACAGGAGACATTCTGTCTTCATTAAACTCATTTCTGGACAATCAATAGAGGGACAGTGATGACAGGGCACATGTGTATTTGAAGTTCACACATCCTGCCTTGCTCGAGAAGGACCAAGGCTCAGCCAAGACATTCTGATACTGACACTGAGGAGCAGGACATCAAGTGTTCTTGAATCAAGGAGAGATGACCCTTCCCCAAAGGACCATGAATATAGGCTCAATAAATGATGGTGCCAATTAGTCTTTGATTCCTGGTATCCGTAGGCCCTGCCTATTACATCACCTATATGGTACAGGCTGATTGTCCATCCCCATTTAAGAAATATTTGAAGCTGTTTAATAAACAAGCCAGTGGCATTTGTGCAATTAGCTCAGGTGCTTATCTCTTTGCCAACACAACATAGATATTGTCCACCAACCTTAATTGGCTGATAGGCTTTATAAACGTCAAGCCTTGTGCCTTAATCTGAGATTTGGATCAGAACAAAAGAATTTATACTTGTCTTTCTTTTTAAAATGTGGAATATTTTTAATTAGCTAAATATAACATTTTTAAAAGCCTCTTATTTACTCCGATACTTTTCAGTGCAAAGTTACAAAAAATAAGTATAATGTGGTTCATTTATGAGTAATAACTAGTTCTCACTTCTTTCCTTCACTCTACTTTCCTTTTTCAAGTTCAAGTGCCATTTGGCTTTCTCATCTGCCTTGGGTCTTTTTCATCTGCCTTGTGCGTAGGCTCAACCCTTGTTCTGAGGCCAGTCTGCAAAACACCATTGTGGTGGTGCTGGTGTTTGTTGTTTAAAAAAAAAAAAAGACATAGAAACTGCCCTCAACCCCACCTGGCTATAGTCTCCAGGTAACTCACAGTCTAGAAGACCTCAAAGATTGGTAGCAATGACTGCTATGGGCAGTATTTTTGGCTGAGCAATCATCTTAACTTTGGACCAAAGGGGTTATCCCACATGAAACCTCTAATATGCCTCTTTAGATTTGGAAATTAATGAAGGCCTGGTCCATGTCTTGGCAGCCAAGACTAAGAGACCCCTGTGCCCAGTAAAAACTAGACAGGAACAATGCCAACTTTGGCTTCATACCTAAAGGAAGACACCGTGAATATTTAATCTAAACCCCAGGCCTAACTATAGATCCTACAATTGCAGTGGATAATGAAGCTGGCATCAAGCAACAAGGGCCAAGAAGCAAAGACATTTATTGCTTCCGGAAACTGGAAATGACACTCTGGCTTAAAGAATGGTGGCTAAGGTCATGGGAGTGGTAAGACATAGAGTCAGGATTTAATTTCATTCCGACACCAAACCGGAGTCCTTTTCCCTTGCCATGATCTATGGTCAAAAGGCACAGAGGTGTTGGGTGTGAAGTGAGTTGGGTTCTTGCTGAGCTGGTTTCCAGAGGTCTGAGCTTCTCTGAAGTCATACTAAAATATCCCTGCTGTGTCCACAGAAAGAGTCAGAAAGCGGCATCAATCTGCCAGGTCAACAACCCTTTTAGCACTTCACTCCTGACCAGCAGAGGCAACAGGAATACATACCTCCTTGTTACAAGACCTGGATCCTAGTTCTGGCTCCACTACCAACCAAGTGACCTTGAGCAAGACATCTCAACCATCTGGGCCCCAGCATTTGTTTACAAATTAGTGGTATTAATTTGCACCTTACATATTTTTCAGTGCCGGTGTATTTATAAGATAGCATCTGGAGAGGTCAATGCTGAACCAAAGAGGCTTCACGATACACGTACATGGGATCTTTGTACTCATTCCACATCTGTCAAGAGCTCTGTGTGGGCAAAGGAGTGTCATCTTCCCTCCCTTGGCTCCAGTCTTTTCGACTGTATAATGAAAAGGGTGATCCAAGTGTCTTTTGGGACCTCATTTAGCTTTGATAGCTTATGACCCTCAGTCTCTGCCAAGACACAGTACCCTATTCACCCCAAGGAGATGTGAGCAACCCAGCAAAGAAGAGATTGGACAAGTTCCCCAGAGACCTGTCAGTGTGCCAAGAAGGAAAGTCCAGGGTCAGGTCAGGTTCATTGGGATACCCCATTGCGCTGACACGGGTGTGAGTTAGGGTACCACGTTGGTCTACCTGATCAGCCAGTATCATGTAAGCCCCCCAGAGACCACAGACTTTGTTTGGGGATCAGAGAGGAGAAATAGGACAACTAACTCCAACGTACCATAACCAGACTTTGGGGAAGATGAGTGTCTTTTAAGTGGTATTGGCAGCAAAAATATGAGATGTCTAATTAACTGCAAGCCTGAGTCATCCTTGAGACAGCCAAAAATCCCCACCAGAGAGAATAATACTGGGATAAAAAACCCACCAGTTTTAGGGATAAGTGGACCCAGATTTGAGCATCAGCTCCCCCCACACTAGCTGTGTGATCTTGGGTGAAGCTCAGCCTGGCTGCCTTGCACTTCCCCATCTGTTGTGACAAGGTGTCTGGGGAGTGGAGCTCATTACTTGTTTATTTGTTTGTTTTTGCTAGTGAGGGGAACAGCAGAAAAGCTCTAGATGGCCCAGGACATGCTCTCTGCTCAGGCAGCCAAGAAGCTGCCTTTGGTTAGGTAAAAATTTGGTAAGTTGTTGACCCCCACTGCTCTGGGAGGAAAAAGAACTTATGAGACTTTTTCTGGCCTCAAACAACAAAGCCAGGGCCTTCCAATACCCTTGGTTAGTAGAGTTGATTTACAAGAATGCAGGGGGCAAGGAACCTTCTGGAAAGAGGCTGGGCTCTTAACTCCTCTTTTGAGATTTTCTGTTACTGGATCTTTTCTGGAAGAATAAGAAAAACACCTATGTAGTTCACTGTCAGGATGGTAGAAGTATTTGGGTGGGCAAGCCTCAAAGCTAGGCGTCTTGTGAGCAAAAGGGGAGATCTAGGCTAAGGATGGGTAGAAGTCCCTGCAGGCCCAGCTTTGGTGGCCCAGGAGATGGCATTTATTTGCAATGACTGAGTGTGTGAGTAGAAACTACATGAGCGGTAGCCTGGGGAACATGAGGCCTGGGCAGGACAGGGGCCAGTAAGGGCACCTTGGGAACAGTGGCTAGAGACACATTTGTGTGTCCAAAACCAATACAGACTACAATCCACTCTGATGCCTGCCACACTCCAGCTCTCTCTTCATCTGGCCTTTGTTAGCAGGACCGATCCCTTCAGTCTAACTAAGACCTAAAGATCTTTCAGATGCTGGGGAACAAGTGGGGGTGGGTGGGTAGAGTTTGGCCTTGAAAGGGAATGGAAAACTTCCTGCTAAGCTGGGTAAATGAGGCTTGGAAGATTGACTAGGAAAATTAGAAATATTTGACTGTATCCATTCCCAAGCTGGTGAGAGTCACAGGTATGGTGGTGTTAGCCCAGCCTGCCTGTACGAGGGTGGTGGAAGGATTTGCCAGCATATCACCTAGGTCTGTCAGAGCGCCTGGCACGTGGGAGAGCCTCGTCCAGCGTCTGTGGCAGTAAGTCCCTTCAGTGACTGCAGATGTCAGTAAGGGTTAAAGTGCTATCACCTCCCCAGGGTTTCTACAAGATTTTTATTAGCCCCATGCTAGAATAAGAGTCAGGTATGTGGGGCAAGAATGAAAAAAAAGAAGTCTGGAAGGTCCCGGTTCTAGGGACCATGACTCACACCAAGGCCATGGCTCCATGAAAGGACAGAGGATTGTGGCTACATCAGTTGGGTCCTTGGGTTGTAAGAAGCAAACTCATTGCCTCCCTGAGGAGATGGAGTTTACACAGAGCTGATGGGAGAGGGTAGGAGGCATCTACAAGAATGGCAGCCCGCAGTTCCTGGGGAGGCCTGGGCTATGCTGTGCATCGCAGCAAACCTGCCCTCTCAGTGGAGGTGACGAAGACGTGCTCTCAAGTTGTGCACCTGCTCTCGGTAACCACAGGTGTATTGTCAGGAACCTCTGAGAATAAAATAAGGATGCCAGCGGCCAGAGGAGCTCAGGGAGACGGCGTGGGCTCCAGGCAGCTCTGGGAAGATCACCACACATGCCACTTGGTGCCAGGCCATCGTCTGTCTCTGCTTCTGCTCCTTCTTTTGCTAAAAGATAATCGCTTCGCCTCCCCATCGCCTGCCCTATAGATCCCTTCTCTGCCTCATTCCTTGGCTTACTCACCCATGTGGCAATGCTTCTGCTCTCTGGAGACAGACTCTGTGTTCTCCGGGGTCTTCTCTTTTCCAGATCAGACCCTCCCACAACCGTTTTCCTGATGCAGACTCTCCTCAGGGTGCCACCCTCCATCCGGGCCCCAGACGGCCTTGTGCTTTCAGACCATTAGAGAATCCTCAGAGGGGAGCCCCCCACCCCCCGGAAGAGGAGACCTGAGCAGCGGCAGGCAGTGACCTCAGTCTTGGCTTACCTATGACGGCAACTCTGGGAAAACAGCTCTGGCTCTTTGTGCCTCGATTTTCTCAGCTGTAAAATGGAGATAATGACAGGCTGCCGGCCTCAAAGCCCGGGTGTAAAGGAGCTTTGCCTCCGGCTGGAAGGCTCTGGAGTTCGGCGTGTGAGAATGGTAATTTCAAATATTTATGAAGTCAGCTGTTTTTTTCAGAGGGCCTTCCTTCTTGATCCTCATATGACTCACAGCATCTGATTTCCCTGCTTGGAGAATTTTGACTTAGAAACCTTCCCATGGTAGACAGATGCATCCCTGGGAGCTGGGACGAAGGAAGGTCTGGGGGTGATCCCTACCGGTGATGGGCATGGGTTCCGTCTCAGGGGGTTGTGTGGCATGGCCAAGATCACACGGGAAGCAGCTGGCAGAGGACAAGGAAGCCAGATAAGCTTTCCCACGACATAAATGTCAAGAGAAACCGCCCTCACCCAGGCAGGGCACAGATATGGGGCTCAAAAGCACCTGGCTTTGATTCTAGGTTCTCCATCCCCCTGCTGTGCCCTTTGGGACAAGTCACTTAACCTCTCAGAGCCTCAGTTGCCCTCCTTGCTGCCAGTGGCTGTTGAATAGATCAAACATGATCCGGAGTACGATGGCACCAAACGTTAGGGGAGCTGATAGCGTTGGGGATGTGTGTCACCTCGACACGGATGTCGGAAACCAAGGACAAGGCTGGAGAGGCCACTTGCCCAAGCCCACGGGGCGACCCCAGGGATGCTGGCAGAGCCCTCTCCCCGCTTTCTGGGCGCCACCCCGTCGACCCGGACCGCCCCTAGATGGTGCTGGTGCACCGGGCAGGGCCTCGGCGCGCCCCGCCTGCAGCCACGCTCCGTGGCTGCCGCAGACCTTGGGCCGGGACAAAGGAAGGGCCGGGAAGGGCCGGCGGGGGAGCGGCGGCGAGCGGGCGACCCGCAGGGACCCCTGCAATGCGGGGCTCTCGAGTCCCCGCAGGGGTAGCCGCCGCCTCGCGCCCGCGTGCAGCCGGAGTGGGCGGGCCCGGTGGGTCGTGGAGTCGGGGCTGCGCCTGCCAACCTACCCCGCCACCCAACCCTGCAAGGAAGCAGGTGGGCTGAGCTCCCCAGGGGGTTCTCTGTGGAGCTGCAGCGCAAGCCCTTCCTTCACGCAAGGCCCCCGTTGGTCCTGGCTCCTGGTCTGGAAAAGGCAGGTCGTGCCACCCGCCAACTGAGGCTCCTCTGTTGCTCATTCCCAGATCATTGATCGAAGATTCTGGGCTGCGAGGGCCACGAGCAGTAACTCCCGGGAAGAGGCCATGCCAGCCCCGGGCCTAGGCATGCCACCACTGCGACCTCCATTCGGCCCACCTGCCAAATAGGGGTGCAGGTGTCTGTCCTGCCTTGCTCACGCCCACATCCAGCAAACCTTTCCCCGCGCTCCCCCTCCCGCCGGGGGCATGGGATGACGGATCTGTGATCCTGGTTATTACAGATAAATGAAGGCCGGTGTGCTTGCTTTTAAAGGCCCTTTCACCACTCCCTTTACTTTGAGTGATAGGTTTGGGATTCTCAGCAGCTCACTCTGTCCCACCTGATACAGGTGAGGCCCATTGCGTGCTCCCCCAAATGGGACAGATTTGAACCATAGCCCTACCCTCTTAATAAGTGGTCTGTCACCTCCCCGAGACGCCACTCCTTATCTGTAAGAGTGGAGGTTTTAAAGATTTCTGTTGCTAGAGCGGACAGGTTTGTAGGGTGCAGAAGGTTACACTCGGTTTCATAGGCTAAATGATGCAGCAGGCCGACTTGGGGATCTGCAGACCTGAACGCTAATCTTTCCTATCTGACTGCCTTGTTAACATGTCTTAAGGAAGCCTCTTTTCCTAACATTTCAATTTACCCATCCAGGCATGCTGGACAGAAGGGGGATGAGCCCACCTGGTAACCGGTGTCCCCCGTCCCCCACGCCCCAGTTGATTTCTCATGGACCACTTTCTTCCAGTCCATAATGAGGGGTAGTAGTGTAATGATCAAGGGCGTGAACTCTGGAGCCAGACTGCCTGGGTTTAAAGTCCGGCTGTAACAGTCTAGATAGGTGACTTTGGGCAAGTTACCTGTGCCTCAGTTTCCTCATCTGTAAAATGGGGATGATGACGATGGCGATGGTAGTATAAAGTCGGGTTAGAGGAGACCAGGAACGGTAACAGACTCAAACATGCATTAGCTCAGTAGAAAAGTTTCTCATTCGCAAAATTGGGCAGATTCGGATGAACAGGGAATTCTGTCCCAGTCATTCAGAAGCCTCAGGCTGACAGTTGTTCTGCCAATGATAACATTTGGTTTCCCAAAACCCCATGAAGGGGAGGACCGTGGGCGTTCCATGGCCTGGCCTGGAAAACGCACATGTTCCGTCCACTCACGTTCCATCGGCCAGTGCTGAGTGACGCGGCACACCTGACCCCAGGGAACTAGAGATACAGTCTTAGCCGTGTGCCCAGGGTGAAGAGAATGGATCACAGCAACCAGCCAGTGGTCTTGTCAGTGTGCTAAAGGGATTCTTGTGGATGAAATCAGTTTAATATATGGGAATACTTAGTGCCAGGCACCTGCTTGAGATGACAACAATATGTGGCGGTTTGAGGTTTCCTGTTATTCTTGTCCCTCAAAGAATTCATCGAAGGTACAATGTGGGAACCCCACCTAGACTTTCCAGCCAACAATGCAGGGGACACTGTCCCCTTTCACAGCCCAGCAAATTCAGGCACAAGGTGGCCATATGCTTCCCAAATCACTCTTGTTTCTGTACTGACAGCGAAGCTTCCTGGAAAGCGTCCTTCCAGGAGCTCTTTAAGTCATTCTGGGGGATTGAGAAGAGCCTCTAGTACTGCGGGCTCAGTACTTCACTTCTACTGACACGTACAGACCACAGGCTACGCAAACTCACACACTCTTTGGCTCCCATTGCACCTGCTCTCACGTACCACCTCCCTACCTCCCATGCCATGCTACAGGGGTGAGAAAATAGGCATTGGGTTTGGAGAGGCCCGTAAAGGAAGGCAATGAGATCTGTCAAATCTCAGTTGTTTAAAATGATTTGGCATTTTTGCTCCTCAGTTTTCTTATCCATAAAATGGAGTCAGTAGCACTCATGGCTGCAGCTAGGAAAGGTGAAAGGTGACGGATATGAAACACCAAGCACTGAAGAAAACAGGGATCACACTCTTAATAAAACATAGCTATTTCGATGGATTGATTTTGTGTTGACTTCTTGTGAATTCTGCACTTATGGTGTGCTTGGTGTGTACCCAACTAGAGGTAAACAGGTGGGTGCGAGTCAGCTTTCGGGGGTCTAGCCTTTCAAACTAGTCACTGGTTCTGGCATGGGCCTCACTCCCTGGACACCCAAGTTTTCAAGGGAGGAAACTCCCAACATGCTCTCTCCTTCCTGGACTGTACTCCCTGGTGTGTTCCTACCCTGCTAGAAGTCCTCTGTGCCTAAGACGACTGTCAGAAATTTTTGTTTGAGAGTGAGGAATGTCAATAGAAAGCAGTGGAGACAAAAATGGTAGAGTATTTTAATATAGTCTAGTAACATTATGGAATCTCGATATTATTTCCACATCACTTAACTAGAGTATCTACTCTGGGCCCAATGCTGTCCCAGCCCAGTGTTATAAACAGTGATACTAAGTGTCCATTTTTCTATTTGTCAAGCTATGATCCCAAGAGTCAGTGGTACGCTGGTAAATATTTTTGCGAATCAGCTCTCTAGGGAGAAAAAATATATTTGCTTGCATGCGTGCGCATGTGTGTGTGTATATGCATTCATCCATAAGTCAATTATAAATTTTGCTAATGTAAAATATTGTAGTACACAATTTACAAATAATAAGAAAACATATAAATGTTCTCTTGTAAATTTCATATAGCCAATTCACTCTCATGGAACACCTACCTTGATTTTTGCCAAACTCAGGTATCTGTTGCCAACCTATGGTCGCTATTCATGAACAATGCAAGCAGTCCAGATATGAATATTAGTGGATATTTTTATTTTAGTTAACAAGTAAGATGGAAGTGAAATAATAAAGATGTGCATTGGAATCTCGCTTGTTCATCAATGACATGAACCCTATGCTGACTCAGATCATGGTTTTTGAAAACTAAGGTAATATTCTGGAATGTTTTTGTGGGTTGCTCACAAAGTGAAAGCTACACACATGGCAGGCTTTTAAGTTTAATTTGCATTATTGACATCTATCCAACAATCTTATGTCTCAAAAATCAACAAATTATTAAATCAAACCTTCATGTGTGATGTTTGCGGATTTCCGTGGTGTAAATGTTCCCAACCATGACCAATTTAGAGCTAACCAAGATAATCCTGCTGAATACGGAGTTATAAAGTTTTGTGTACACCATCAATTAATATTTTCATCATATAGAAGTGATGGATGGGAGTAACTTAAAGAGCAGAGAAAATGGTAAGATTTTTAGAGTACAATAATTAGGAAGTGATGGCTTTGAATATGTATTATTGCTGTTTTCACCGTAATTTATTTAAGTTGTATCATTTAACTTGTAAACAATGGCTATGTTTAACCATCGGCTGGCAGAATTTCTGACAATTAACACCTGGCTCATGAGCTGGCTTGAGAACACCGCTGTTAATGTGTTTTCACTGGAAATTGGGTAAAAACTGTCCTATTTCTTAATCTGGTTCAGTAAAGCGTGAGGAAAGAGACAGGGAAAGTGGGTAGGAGGAAACAGAGTTTATGGAGAAGTTCAGTTTCAGCTGAACAGACACTGTTTGTGCCAACAGAAACCATCAGTGTGGGCACCAAACCCTTTGAAAGTCCTGCCCGAACAGACGTCCATTCTCTGCCTCAATTTTGCTGTTGCCCAGACGTGTATAACAGCTCCGCCTTCGGCGATAGCCGGGCGTTCAGCTTTCCCATTCACCCACGTGGAGTGCTGGCTGAGAGACCCAGAGTGTGAGTGGGGGGAAGTGTGCAGTTTCCCCACATCCATTTCCACTTCATCCCCATCTCCCAGCTCGTCATTCTCCATCCCCAGTGCTGAGAGCAGAGGGCTCCGTCCCCAGGCTTCCTGTATGTAGCCTACCACTGTGCCTTTCTCTATTCAGATAAAGTGAATAGGGCACTCTGTTCCCCACACTCCATGGAAATATGAGTGATGTCATGGGCCACAGGGAAGGAGGCCTGGTCCAGGCTCCCCATCTGGTTTCCCTTTGAGCTTCCTCAAAATCATGCTGCCTGGACTCCAGCCATGTGACTCTGTGTGTCACACGTGAAGGATGGACGGGAACGCAATAGAAGAGATACCTCATGGGGGAAAGAGTAAGCACCAAAATAGGGCCAGCTGAGTCTCCCTCCTAGGCACTTCTTACTGTTGGTCAGCCCACTGGAATTCAGTTTGGCCTTGTGTCACCCCCAGCCTGGAGATGGGAGGGACTTTGGGGCACCCTAGGTACACTGCTCCTGGCAGAGAAAACCCACTGGGGGAAAGTCAACTGCCCATGGTCATGTAGGAGGTAAGGAGCAGCCAGGATTCACCCCCAACCCTTTGTGGCTCAGCCCAGAGCACTTCCCAAATGGTCTCCGTGCCTTCTTGCCTGGCTGGAGATGAGCACAATTCTTCCAAGTCAAAACCACTTTAGCAGCTTGGGATTTTCCTTCCCCTTTGACTCTGTTCCATTTCCAGAGGCTCTGGGTGTGTCTCTGTTGTCCTCTTCTACCATATCTGTCTCCCACCCCCAGCTTTCTAGACTCTGAGCCCTTGGGTCACATGAGCCATGTCCTAGTCATCTCTGCAACAGTAGAAAGAGCCAGGCTGGATTTTAACCCCAGCCCAGCGTAGGTGTGCAGCTTGAACAAGTCTTTACCTTCTGTCTCCGCTCCAATTTCCCCAACTGTGGAGTGGGAATGACAGTAACTATTTACAGGGACCTCCTAAACAAGAAATGCCAGCAGGTGTACGGGGTTCCTAATCCTATGTCTGGCTCCTGGGAAGACAAAACAAACACAGTGTACGGTGATGCTCCTATCCTTATATTTCCAGGGTGTGCTGCAGAGCCTAGCAGATAGAGTCCAGTAAAAGGAACCAGAGGAAGTGATTAAGTAATGAACTTGCCACACCTCAATCACATTTTCCTTCCAAATGCGCCTTATGCTTTTTTCCTTCTTTGCCATCCCTACTGTGACCATCTTCTTTCAGTTCCTTACAGTTTCTCCCCAGAACTACTACCGCTGAGCCCTGCTTTGTGTCCCTGCCTTCAGCCTATCCCTGTTTGAATCCATCTTAAACACACATCTGGGTCAGTCTTTTTAGAGCCTCGCTTAAGATCAGGGTCTGTGACTTTGCACAGTATCTCTATGATTTCTAAACATGTACAGTAAATAGCTGACCGATTAAATATATGAAGCTCATCTACAAGCTTTGTAGATGAAACAACTACCAAATTTTATATACATATATACACATATATATGTACACACATATGCATATATATACACACACCTATATATACATTTATATATAAATTTCCTCTCTTTTCCCTTTTATCCCTCTAAATTCTTCTTTCTAATACCACTTATGTACCATCTTCAGCATTAACAGAAGTTTAGCAGGTTTATGCTAACAAAAATAATTATATTTCTGTACCTATTAAGCCCTGTATAAGTATTATCTCATTTAGTTATTATAACAATCCAATAAGGTAGGATCAATGGACAAGTTGTCACATGTGTTCTAAGCATGTAGACATTCTTTGCCAAGGTTCAGCTAAAGGCTGGGTAATAGTGGCAAAGGCAGACTTCATCTTAGTTGGGGCCCTGGAAATACCCACTAAAATATGGAGGGGTGGTGCAGGCATGGCCAAGAAGATACCTCCATGGAGACCCTCATTGTAGTTGAGTGGCGTTGAGCAAGACTGTCCACACTCGATCTTATTAGCAACTCACAGTTGATAGAATTTCCCCACCTCTTCCCCACCCAGCGTTTCACTAAACTGCAAGCTCCTTGAGCCTAGAGAGATGGATATCTTGGTTTTTATCCAACCACAGCAATATGCCCATAGAAGCCTCAACAGTGTTGGCTTTTGCAAATGTAACAGAAATGAAGCAAGTATTATTATTCCCATTTTATAGTTGAAATAAACAGCCTCAGGTAGGTGAAAATCTACAGCAAGGATGAGGTCACATGATATCTACTTGGGTGCTCTATCCTTCTTTAAAATTACTTGTCATGGATCCTTTGGATTTGCTGCTGCTGCTCCTGATTTTGGAAGTCATTTGGAAAAATATGACACAACTGTGGATATAATTCTATGAACTTCATAAGGCCTCTTATAGGTTGGCCCTTCATTCATTCAGGAAACACTGACTGAGCACTTTCATGTGCCAGACACCATTCACAGCACTAGGAACATAGTGGTAAAAGGCAGAATTTCAGCACTTAAAAGAACTAACATTCTGGAGGCTGAGGGGTTGAACAAGACACTAAACAGATAAACAAGCACGTATATAAAGTATTAGCTGATGATAACGGTCAGGAAGAAAAAACTGAATCAGCATAAGAAAGATAGAGCATTCCATTGAAGTGCTCTTTTGCACAGAGTGGTCAGAAGAGTGCTCTGATGAGGTAACATTTGAGCAATATCAGAAAGAAAAGAAGAGGGGCACCTGGGTGGCTCAAGTCATTATCTTGGGGTCCTAGGATGGAGCCCCACATCAGGGAGTCTGCTTCTCCCTCTCCCTCTGCCCTCCCCATCTTATGTGCTCACTCTCTCTCTCCCAAATACATAAATAAAACTTTTAAAAAAGAAAGAAAAGAAGGTATCTTGGAGAAAAGAATCTCAGGAAGAAGAAAATGGAAGTACAAAGGCCCTGAGGTGGCAGGAGTGGAGGCCAGAGTGGCTGGAGTCTAAGCATGGCGGAGGGTAGTAGGAGGCAGGGCAGGTAATTCAGAGCCTTGCAGGCCTTTATAGAGGCAGTGTGTTTTGCTATGAGTAGCACAGAAGGCCACTGGAGGGATTCTAGACATTGGGGGCCTTTACCCACACTAATGCCACCAAGCCACTTATGACCAGGCTATGAAATAGCAATTAGGCTAGATAATCGCCCCTTTCATGCAACTGTCTATTTGTTTCCTTGTCTAGGCCATAGCATCTAGATCAAGTACTCCTGCCCACCTGTCAGCAGTCCCCATTATCTGACACCCCATGTAATACACTATCCTATGCAAGACTCTACCAAAGTCTATGATCTCGCTTCATCTGGCCAGTCCCACCCCAGGGTCTTTCCTTGAGTGGTCTCCATCAGCTATCTTCTTTACTAATCTCAATCCTCTCCAATATGTAAGGGTTGGCCCAAGTCCCACCTTCCTTCCCTTTATCTTCCAGACTAGCGTTACACCTGGTGTCCCTTCCATCTGCAAAGGACTACAGTCCTCGCGATCTGAGTCATTCAGTTGGGTGTGAATTCGCATGCTGTCCGTTTTAGCTGTTTCAGCTTTGTCTCCTCACTTCCTGGAGGGTGCAGTCTTGGGTTCTTCATTGCACACGCATACAGTGTTGGGCACAAACAGCATGTCATTAAACCAAATCAAGTCAGTTTATGGCTTGATGTAATGTCCGATTCCTCTGGCATCTTGGCCTTTTCCAGATAACTGAAGTCAAGCCCGTTGAACACCAAGCAAATAAATTTAGCTCTTTTTAATAGACATGTTTCTGAAATGTATTTGACATTTCCAGAAATTCTGAGTTCCCATCTGCCATACAGAACTATGTAATTCCAAAATCACTCATAGATGTCATTCTAAAGACCCATTAACATCCTGAGCAGTATCAAAGATCGGCATCCGGTTTGAAGACTTTCTGTCTCCTCCCTCCGTGTCATGCGTGGGTTTCGCTTAGGGCTCACGTGTCTGTCTATCTTGAATGCCTTCACCAACCTTTCCCTTCTGAGGTACTATGGTTCTTTTACTAAAGTCCGGGAAACCAGGTCAGCAGAAGTCTCCAGAAAACACTGCCTGCTTACCTACTCAGCACCAGGTTCCGTGCTATTGAGCAGGGTAAATAGAATTTAACACCAACCTCAACAAGCTGAAAGTCTCAACCTGCGTGACGGTAACACAGAATGACAAACCCTATGATGAAGGCAGGCAGTGACCGAGTGACAACAAATTCCGTGGGCAGCAGGAGGAGGTTACAGTAGCTGCTTACAAATTTGAGATGAGCTTGAAATCTACATAGGCACGCAATAGCAAGAATACACAGGGAAGACAATTTCAACCCGAGGAAGCAGCACCCTGGGTAATTGATGGATAACAAGAATCCAGACTCTATAAGGCTTTGAAAGAGGGTATGGGAAGCTATGCACATACTCTTTAATGCTGGGACTTTCTGACCGCTTGTGGGGGTACCCAGGGGACTCTTTTGATGAGTTTAGGATCAAAAGGTCCTGAGTGAGTCAGATTGCTGGGAAATGGACCCGTGGATAAATGGAGTCTAATTGTGGCCTGGCGTGTTGGCTACTTGAAAGGACCTTGGCCATGGCTGTGGTAAAGAACAAGTTTCCTACAGGTCTGCAAATGCAATGACATTTCTAAAATCAATTAACACTAGCCAGTGGCAAGAAGAATAGAACTTAAGGGAGTATTTTATGATATTCCAGGATGTCAGAGTTGGAAGGTCTCTTGGAATTAATCTGTTTTACCCTTTGATTGATTATTTGGTGATTAATTGAAGATACGACACTTGCCTACAGTGATGCAGCTGATAGAAGAGCAAGAATTAGCATTCTGGTCTCCTGGTACCCGGTCTGCTGTGCCTTTTACAAAAAGTGCCTTTTGAATCTGTGATTGTATCAGCTACTTCATTTACCAAATATCTGTTGTGTGCATGGGGCCAGGGGCTATTTGAGTGGAGTGAGGCACTGGAAATGGAGAGCAGAGCAAAGAAACCATTTCATCTTTGGTAACATGAGCTTCTGAGCTCCCAGTAGTAGAGGGGTGTGTTGTGCCATTGGAACTCACAGTTGAGTCACCTCTTAAACAGTGTCAAATGCTTTCAAGGATGTCATTGAGTTAGGCCTTCAGAAATAACTGTTTGCATCCATCAGATGCTGGGGATACAGGAAAGGATAAACTCCTAAAGTCTTCGTCTTCAAAGAACTTACATTTATCTGGGAGGGATGTATATGCCTCTATAACGTAACATACATATTTTGATATCTCGTATGTCAGCATACTGGGAAGGGCTAAGAAGAAAAATAGATCAGGAGAAGGAGATAGATCATGCCGGGAGTGCTCTTGGACACAAAATGATCAAGGAAGGCCTCCCTGAGGAGGTGATGTATGCACAGCTACATAAATGATGTAAGAGGGTAGAGTGATGAGGAAGAAGAGCATGGTTGGTGGACACAGGGAAAGTGCAAAGGTCCTAGAAGAGCGTCTTCTTGGTATGTTTCAAGAACAGTAAGATACCCTTTGGCTGCAACTGAACAAGTTAGGGGAGAGGTCGTTAAGATGGCACCAGCCAGGACCAGGGCCTGTGTATACAGAAACACAGTCCATAACAGAGGAGTGATGGCTAGAGGAAAAAAAAAAAAAATCTCGGGGCTGCCTGGGTGGCTCAGTGGGTTAAGCCTCTGCCTTCAGCTCAGGTCCTGATCTCGGGGTTCTGGGATCGAGTCCCACATCGGGCTCTCTGCTGGGCAAGGAGCCTGCTTCCTCCTCTCTCTCTCTCTCTCTACTTGTGATTTCTCTCTCTGTCAAATAAATAAAATCTTTAAAAAAAAAAAAAAAAGTCTCTGGACCAGGGAACCAAAGTCTCTGCTTCTAGACTTCTCTCTGCACCTGACTTCCTGAGTGACTCTGAGTGTCCAGTTTCCCCTGCTGGGCATCAGGCTTCCTATCTATATGACGAAGGGATTGAAGGTGGTGACCAAGAACCTCCCCGCTCTGCAGTCTGAGACCTCACCGATGCTTCTCAGATTTAACCCATGGAGTGGAGAGTAGAATGCGCATCCCAGCAAGAGCCACAGCAGGGCCTGTCCGCGTTCCCGAACTTTCTGGATGTCTCTTTACAGGCTGTCAGAGGCAGCTGAAGTTTCAGACATTTCAAGGAAGCCTAATTCCTTTCACAGTGTGAGGGGGGCTGAAGCCACAGAAATGATAAAGGCCACAAGCAAACACCACTCTTCTTGGTGGGAAGTTATGGTGCGTCTCCCTGTATAATGGGTGAAATCACATCTTTTGCAAGTTGTACATCATCCGTGAAGACTTTCTTCTTCTAATGATGGGCTGTCACTCTGTCTTTGTAAAGTGGGTAATGGAATTATTTTTAAAGCTTTCACTTAACAGCCTTGCTCTTTGTAAAGACCCGCCTGAGGAACATAAGCATCTTTAGCTAGAGAAGTGACAAGTGTCTCTGACATTAAATAGATCTCTCTCTTACCTGTCCTGTTAAACATGCGGGATATCAAACTCCTCTTCCCTCTGACAGCGGTTTAGATTCCTGCTACACGTTGTACAGAACGCAGGGCGCACAGCTGGTGAACACACCAGGAGGTACATAGAACTGCATCAGGGTTACATTTAAAGGCCTTTTAACAGCACGTCTAAGGATGAAAATGCTGCCTCTGGAGGTTACAAGCTTCTCGTTACTGGAGATGATCAAGAAAAGACCATTAGGCAGGATATTACAGACAGAGGGTTGTGTCAGTCGGAGAACTGAACAAGCTGCCTTCAAAAAGCCCTTCCCACTCTGAGCTCTCCTCCATTAGCATAATCTTCCCTTAACCTGAATTCCTGTGACATGAGAGCAGGTGGGGGATCCTCAATGCCATTTTAATCGCCATTGCCTTGCCAAGAAGATAAAACCAGCAAGGTCTGACTACAAATATGTGCAGCCAAAGAAACGGGTTTGAAGTCATGTACCAGGGTCTCGGCGGTCCTGACACCCGCGGAGAGAGGAGAGAGAGAGTGTGTGTGCGTGCGCGCGTGTGTGTGTTCACATGCGTGTGTGACTTCATCTGTACTAGTTAGCTGTGCTGGGCTCTTTGTCTTTTGCATTTAATATTCTATTTTCAAAAATCACAGGCTTAATTTGATCTTAATGATTCATACTCAGAATTGCTATTGTGTTTTAACCAAGCATTCTTTTAGGGTTAACTAATATAACTCATATTTAAAATTTTTTTCTCATGATACACCATATACAGACAGATGAGAAAATGCCATATCATCCTTTGAGAAGTTTAGATTTTTTAAAAAATCCATAGAAATTATGAAAGCTAAAATCAGGGTTATCCCCCAGTAAGAAAAACAAAATTAAAAAAAAAAACAATTAAAAAAAAGATGAAAGAGGAAAATTAAATGATAAGGAAGAATAATTCAAGATGTTCATAATCTAATAGATGCTCTAGAAAAAAGAACAGAGGAAAAAAAGAGAAATTATCAAATAAATAATAGAATTAAAATTTCCAGAATGGAAGACCACTAATCCTCTAGTTGCAAAGACCACTAAAGGCCAAGAAGCAGAATGAACGAAACGCGATCCACATTTCAATGCATATATATATCCTTGTGCCAGTTTAGCATGTCGAGGACAAGAAGACAAGCTCAGATGTTTAGAGAAAGAGAGAGAAATCTAAACAAAACAAAATTGCTTTAACTAAACAAACAAACAAAAAAGCTAACCAGGTTATTAACAGACCTCTCATCAACAGTATCAGATACAAATAGAGAAGCCCTTAAAATTATGGAATGAAGGCATTTTCACTTATACAAGAACTCAGAAACTTGCTTTTCATCCACTATTTCTGGAGGTAAAATAATTGAAGGTACACTGTGGCAAAATAATAAACACAAAGATACTAAAAAAGAAAACATTAAATTCAAGAAACAGAGAAATTAATCCAAAAGTAAATGGAAAAAAATCTTATTCACACTGTATAGTTGCATCCTAGGAAAGCAATCTGTCCAAATGAAATCATTAGATAATTAATCTGATTTATTGAAAACATGGATATTATTACATATTGTAAAGAAGGCATATGCTTGTTTGATAATCAAGAGAAAAGCAGTTGGGGACACCAAAAGAACTATATAACTATAATACAAATTTAAGAATCAAACAAAGCAAACTAAAATATCAGATGACTTGGAGTATTTAGTGGAGCAAAAGAAAAAAAAATCATTTTGAGTATACTGTTTGACTCTCTCTTAATCACACAGTATTTGTGACAAAGGATTCTATTTTCTTTCTTTATTGGTTCAGATACAGTAGTTGGTCTAACAGTGAATAATATTAATAAGATCAAATATTTAAAATTCTGCTTATTGGTTTCCATGTATAAAGTTCACATATAAATTAAAAATGAAAGAATTAATCATAGTACAGATAGAATGTAACTATTTTATAAACTCGACAATGTAAGTCACTGCAGAGCTGCCGTTTTGGACCTTGGAAAGTGTTACGAGAATGAGGGACAGAGAGTGACAATGTTCTCAACCTGTCATACAGGAGAAGATGATTGGCAAAATAAGAGATGCAAGTTTAGGTATGCCCTTTAAAATAGGCAAGTGGATAAATGAATGGATAGGCCTGTAACTAGGATATTTAGAACTATGGCACGAACTCAAAGACTGACAGAAGTCCGAAAAGGCTAAAAATAATTACCAGTGGGAAATGGGCTTGGGGAGAGAATTACTTTTTCCTTCCATAAATTTTCTGCACCTTTTATAAATTTTTCATATGTGTATGAATTTTTTTTGTAAATGATAATAATGATATTTAAAGATTAAGTGGCCTTGTTCCAAGAGGGTGACATTTAATTGAGATCCTCATATAAAGGCATCATATGTGTCATCTCAGCTTACTTGCCATAAAACAAGTACAACGTGGTCATTATCTTCTCTAGACGTGATTTTCTTCATTGGTAAAATACTGATGGTAAGTTGATCAAACAGTTGACCACTTGTGTGATGTTAACTAACTGTGACCACAGCTTTGCCAAGGACTCCCCTCTCAGATATGCCAGGCTTCCTCAGGAGGGCGTTCTACACAGAACCATGTGTCGGGACTAAAGAGGTGGGTTCTAATCCTGTCTTTATGGCCAGTTTGGTTCATGGCTTGGAGCACCTGTTTCATCTTAATTGTCTTCTTCTTTGATATGAATGGACTTGAACAGAGACTATCTAAGACTTCATATCTCTAAATACAGTCTGTGTTCCATTCATACCTCTCCATTCCCACCCCAAGCCCCTATACTCACAGAAGTACAGGCTTCAGAATTAGCTAATTCTATTAGCTCTGTAACCTTAGGCTGGCTACTTAACCTCTCTGACACAATTTATTCATTTATAAAAGAAAGTCGATAAACACACTCCAATTTCTTTATCACTGTTTTCATCTTGCTTCTTCTGTCTGGCCAGATGGGGGCGTTGCCTCCCTTGGCATTGGTCAGCCAATAATTTGAAGTTGTGTAATGCCTGGCATCTGGAAGGGAGAGAAGAGGCTAACTCTTACCACAGGCTCTAATTTAAGAGCAGAGAGTCCCCTCCTGGATTATGGGATTGTAATGTGAACTGTACACTTAACTTCTTGATCAAGCACAAAGGAAGACCGTGCTTCCCAGAAATGGATGATTTCATAGTTCAATGAGGTTAAAATAAAAATAATGCAATACAGGGCTCAAATAGAGGAAGGAACTAAAATGGTGATCTTCTCTCATAGATAGGAAATCTTCAGGAATGTTATTCCAATTGTGTCCAAGCCCCAGGACTTGGAGTGTGGTGTGGGCTGCTCTAGGCATGAGGACACAGAGAAGTTTCCCTGTAAATGTAGCATCCCTTCCAACTGTATATCCTCATGCAATTGTAGTTTGACCTTTTGTGCAAATATCTCAAGCCTATAGCCCTTAGGAGGGGCATTTCTTCTCTGTTCTCCTAAACTCAGGATCTGACCAAGAGAGAGAAATAAGGGGGTGGGAGGTTTTAATTGAATTTATAGATTAAAGCTTCCTATGCCAACTACTTCAACAGAGGCAGCATGAGAAGCAAATGGTCTCTCCAAGCTTCTCCAAGAAAGTGATAAAGAAGGTATGTTGTAGGTGTGTTTATAAAAGTATCAAATGAGCCAATCTCATCCCTAGTCTTGGATTCACAGGTTTGTATCAGAACTTTCAGAGCTGTGGCTGATGAGGTTAACACCACCAAAAGATGCTTAAATAGTTAATGTGACTTTTCCCTTTCACTATCCAGTGGATTCTTTTGCCTCTAGGCAAACATTTGAGCCCATGGGTATTCTGAAGTAGATATAAACAGAATGCCTCTACCTGAGATCTTTGGAGTTCAGGTTGTTTAAAATGTTTAGAATAAAAATAATAATGATAAAATGCTTTGGTTTTATAGAAGTTTCTCAGCCAGCCTCAAGGCAACACATGAAAATGGCTACTGAATTTCATACCCACAAGTTGCCAGAATTTAAAGGGAACTTTGACATCATTTAACCATATTGATGCATCTTAAAAAATGATTAAACCGAAGCTAAAGGAGGTGATATGATCTATCCAAGTCCACAAATCCTGTATGGATTGGAAATGGCCCCAACCCATTCACTGATCCTTGTATTTATTTAAGCAGAGAATGTCTACTGAGCACCCACTCAGTCCTAGTGATTACACCAGGGTATGGGAAAACAAATATGTGATCACTGTTGCCTTCCAGTAGCCTCCTATCTGGAGGAGAGGAATGCACGTGTCAGTCCCAGGGTAACAGAAGAGGACCTAACAGAAAGAAGGTAGCCATGAAGTCTAGGACCTCTAATTCTTGTAAGGGGCTGGGAAAGGCTTCACAAAGGTCATCCCATTTGAGTAGAGACTTGTAGGAGGAAAAGAAGAGGGAAAGAGACATTTCATATAGAATTATGTGCAAGGTTTTATAGGTCAAGACAGTTCAAGTGTTATTAGCCCAAATTTGGTCTCATGGGACATTAATATCCAGGGAATCTAGAAAATGCATCCAGATTCTGCAGGATTCTGCAAAACAACAGCGCATCATGTAGAAGTGGAAAACTTGGACGTGGGCCAATGTGGGTTTCCAGCTACTTCATCGTGGGGGAAAGCAAATCAGAGCAGCTCTTGAATGAAATGAGAAGTGGTCATTATAGGGAATCCAGAAAGAATCTTTGCTTCAAAGAAGAGTTCTGCCTACTGTACTCTGAATCACAAAAATGGGACCCAAACATTCAAAGCCACAATTCCTTAAGGATGGGGATTAAAAAAGTAAATGCTCTGGAGGGTAGAAGCCCAGGACATCCAACTCCTCATGAGAAATGTATCAAGTAATATATGGAGTGTTGTGATGTCCAATATTTTAAACAGTTGAGTTAAAATTCTTCTTTTCCTTACCCTCAATGGAAGGCATCTAAATTTACAAAGAAAAAGTTCCCTTCTTTAAAGTTTTTTCAAAAGACACTCTTCTTTTGTTCCCCTAGAGAACTTAAAGGAAAGATCTCTACTGTTGTGGTGTATAATCACAGCTATAAGCATAGTGGGGAGGTGGCAGTGTGTGGTGATCAAGGGCAGGGCCTCTGGAGCCAGACAGCCTTGGCTTAAATCCTGACCTGGCCACTTATTAGTTGTGTGAATTTAAATAAGTTGCATAACCTCTCTGTGCTTCAGACATAATAATAATATTTATCTTCTAAAGATCTTGAGGGTCTTTGCTTATGAGCTCATTTGTAGAAAGCCTGGTACCTAGTATTACATCAGTATTTTTTTCTAAGATTTTTTAATTACTGATATTACTTTTTTTTTTTTTTTTTCAAATCACTGCGATGAAGACTGGTTTTCCTTCCTAGGTTTCAATTATGTTTAAATGGATTGCCCAGTCAATGTCCAGAAGATTGCGTTCCTTCATCAAGCATTACAATATTATTAGCAATATGGAAGAATCAGACATAATATTTGCCTCAAAAAATTTATAATCAGATTGAGTATATTCATTTCATTCTTACAAAGTAATATAAACTATGGACCTTAATTTTTTCATTCTACTATGAATATTAATTCTTCTTTCTCTGTGCCTACCCACCTAAATTCTACCCATTTCTCAGGACCCCATATCATTGCTTGGTGTATCAGTCAGGGTCCAATCAGGGAAGCAAAGCTATATGCTTTAATTTTAACAGGGAAAATCTATTATAAGGAATTATTAATTATAACAGGTGATTGTAGTAATGAGAGATTGGAGGAAATAAAGAGGACACCAAAGGCTACAGGAATAGCAGATATAAGGAGCATCCATTAGGACTGAGAGAGTAGAGCTAAGGGGAATGTTCCTGGGCCAAAGTCCAGACCTTCCTGGAGAGTCCAGGACTCAAAGATGGGAGACAGGTGGTGGTGATGCCATATCAATGAAACCTCCAGAGTTTTAGGTACTAGAGTTACTTTGCTGTATAACCACCTGAGGCTGGGAGTACCATGAGATGCTAGCCCCTAGGTGCTGCTCTGCTTTCAGTATCTGTTCATGTTGAAAGAGTCCGATGCTATGGAAGCCACCACATTGCAGGACATTATTGCTGGGAAAGCTGCATGCATTGCAGGAGACTCATCCTGGAGAAGTCAGGTGCATTCAGGAAGCTGCTGAGCAAGCATACTGGAACCAGGAAGAGAAGACTTTTGTCCAGCAATTCTCTCTGCTGTTCTCTAATGACAATGCTTAACATCCATTTCCTTTGTTGGTTAGCAAAGGAAAAATATTCAAAGAACTCAGCTCCACTTTCAAAGAGCAGACCGAAAGAGGGAATTGGGAAGTTAGAGGCAATTTGGTAACTAGCACAGTCCACCCCTTTGATCATTGAGGTTCCATATGCAATTCTTTACAGGAAGCTAAGGTCTGATTGACTGCAACTTCCACCAATGTGGTCTTAGGGTTTACCTCTTGGGCCACTTAAAACATGTCTCTTGTGACATACTGAACCTGCTACTTATGTTTCTTGAGCACTTTTTTTTTAAAAGACTTTATTTATTTATTTATTTGACAGACAGAGATCACAGACAGAGGTAGGCAGAGAGGCAGGGAGAGAGAGGAAGGGAAGCAGGCTCCCTGCTGAGCAGAGAGCCCGACGCGGGGCTCGATCCCAGGACCCTGGGATCATGACCTGAGCCAAAGGCAGAGGCTTTAACCCACTGAGCCACCCAGGTGCCCCTAGCACTTTTTTTTTTTTTTAAACGAAGTGTGGATAGCCCTCTGGTACCAAAATATGGCATCATGGTATGAATTTTGGTGGTCTGGCCATGTTGGTGGCTTTTATTGAACTTACTTCCAAAGAAAACTTTGAGTAATGTTTTTGAATCCATGTTACATACTTTTGTGCCACTTATTTAATTTGGATGTTTATTTGTACCATCAATTAATATTCATTGAATGCCTATTCTGTGATAGGTGAGAAGGGCCACTTCCTTGTAGTCTATAGAGCTGGGGCACTGACTGGTTCCTTGTGTCTTTTTCAGCCCCTCCTGGACCTTTTCTAAGGCTTGCAAACCTATCTTCTGTCCTTTGTAAGAAGTGACATCTTTATCATTATGGGAGATGAAGATTTTACCCTCTTTACCACCTGCTTAAGCCTTGAAACTCCTCTGAGTAATTATATGATACTATTGTTTCCAATTTCATTGGGTCTAAATCCAATGAGATTTACCCTCACATGGGAAAAGGTATGAGAAAGGTTGGCATAAATTATAAATGCCTGTGCCAAGGTATGCTTTTTCCATTACTACAAAGTATTGTAGTAGAAGTTTCTGGGCACAAGCCAGAGATTTCTCATCCCAAATTCAAAATCAACAAAAGGCCCAAGAGTAGGATCTCTAGTGCTGGAACAAATAACGTTTTTCATAGCATTCTCTGTTGAAGTGGATTTTAGGAGAGCCTGAAGGTAGCCAGAATTCAAGAAAGAAGAGAGGTGGTTCCAGGTAATGGGGCAGAGTTGGAAAGGTCAGAAGGACAGCAGCTAAGAAAATGGTAATGGAAAGATAGCCAGCCCTCTGAGAGAAAGACCTCCCCACTCAGTGGAGGCACCCAGAAAGTCTAGCATTCAGAGAATATCTTCACCTTATTCCAGTTTCTTCTCTACCACTGCTGAAATTGTGAGGTGTGAACATTGTGTAGGTGTTTGCCTAAATAAAATTCCCACACTCTGTGCTTTTATTTTTTTGTTTGTTTGTTTTGTTTTGGAATTTTTTTTTTTTTTTGAAATTCAAACTGTTTTAGGGAGACAGGTGTCTCTCTCTTTTTGTAAAGCAAAATAGCAGGACAAATTTCCATGTTTCATCTAGTTGATTCCCAGAAGGTGCACATTTGCTTCTCAGACTCCGAGCTCCCAGAGGCTCTCACAGGGATATGGCCACCCTGGTGTGAGGCTGTATCTCAGGCTTGTCATTGCTGCTGCATCTACAAATGTTGTTATTCCCAGTTTCCTGCCCAGCTCTCTGAGATAGGAGTGAACGTTTGTGGTAATTAAAACAGTGTGAAATTTGCACTGTCAGGAAACACAGCTATTTTTTTTCTTCTGCCAGCCATCATGCTATTTTTAGCAGTAGGCTTCACCATTTATTTGCTGGGCAATGACATCAAGAAACAGATATTAAGCAAGGAAGCCAATTTACTCCACAAAAACATCCATTATCTTTATCATCAACAGAGACTGAAAAATAATCAATTAGAATGCTTCACTTGGGAATGACTAATTGAATTGTTAAATCTATGGTATTGGGGAAGTTACCCTGGGAGCCTAAATATTATTTCATATAATAGGCAAGACCCTATGCTTAAGAAGCTTCAAATTAGTACCACTCTGTACATCAAGATCATGTTCATCAATCAACTCATTACAGACCAGAACTCTTCATTCTGAATCTGCTGTTTTCCAATTTGATCTTATCCCAGAGGAAGTGTCACACTTCCACTGAAAATGCACTTACCAAGGAACATTTATTTCTAGCTCTTAAACACCTTATCCTAAGAATATTTCCCAAAAGATAATGCCCATAATCAACCCAGATGATGACATACAGTTACCCAGGTGCATGTAATGTCATAGAGACATTCATATGCTTACTTACACATACAAAGACTCGAACACATATCTACTTACACACACACTGTTCTCAGCTTTTGACTATCTATAAAACGGGGATCTTGCCTATTCTCCCACAGAGAACTTGAGTGCAAGTAGTATGGTTTAGCCAAAGAACCAGCACAGAACACAGAATGATTTTTCATCATTTTTCTTTCATTCAATTTACTAAGAATTAGATACATAGGGCCATCTAAGGCTCTTAGGATATGTGGACGAGGAAGAGATGATCACTGCCCTCAAAGAGCTCACAACTTTGCCATGCAAGTTGACAGAAGTTGTGAGAAGGCTCTGCATAGGCATCTTTGAGATCACAGAGAGCCCTTCATTGACATTTTTAGAGGAGTCTGGCAATGAATCCAGAGAAGTGAAGAAATATGGGAGAAAGGCATTCCAGGTAGAAGCTGTACCTATTTCGGAGGGTTACAGTTTGAAAGAGCCTCAATTATGTGGAGAATATGATATGTGAAAGTATAGAATTTGAGGTAGCATGTGGAAAGCTTGAGAAATGGAGGAAGGGCTTGGTGTGCAGGATAAGAGGGTTATCTTCCTTCTGAAAACCTTGAGGAGCCTCTGAAATGTTTTCAACAGAGAAGTAACTAGATGGGATTGTTTTAGAGAGATCATTCTGGCACTAATGTGGGTCATGGATGGGAGCCTGAGAGCAGCACAGAGAATGGGCGGGCGAGGTGGGAAAGAGTGCAGAAGGGAAACCAACGTGGGGAACTTCTGCAGAAGTCTGAATAAGAAATCACCCAGACCAGAGCTGGGTGACTGGAAGTAGAGGAGAAGAAAAGGTGTCAGGGAGAGAGAACTGACAAGCATCATGGTACAAGGGAGGAGAGAAGCACCCAGCTTTTCGGGTTGATGAAAAGACCCTTCATAAAGTTATTTACTGAGATAAATAGCGAGGGAAGAATCTGTCCTAGAAGGAAAGTATAGCTTTGGACATTTTGGATTTGCCGTGTGCGTGGGGCTATGGGCACAAGTTGTGGCATAGATAAAGATGTCAGTCTGACACTAGACAAGAATGAGGGGATTCCTGCGTGGCCTTCCTTGAGCCTTCTGATGGGATAAAAGGATCATGACTTCTTTGGGACCTTCACATCCCAGAAAATCCCCCTGCTCAGTGGTAGGTGGGAGAGGGGGGATCTTTCCTCCTCTGACTTCTAACTAACTAACTAACTTAACTAGTTAGACAGAAGATGCTTAGCCCAGAAGAAGTGTGTTCAGCAACTTCCGCAAATCTAGAGCAGAGATAACTCTCCCCTTCAAACAGGACTCTTAGAATAAAGTGATTCTTGTGAAGAGGATTGTATAGATAGATTAAGATATGCTATCTTGAGGGTCCAGGTGCTTTTTACAATTTTTTAAAAATTTGTTTAAGAGGATTCTAATTTTAGAATTCAGAGGATTCAGAGAATAACCTTCTCTCTTTCATTTTATTCCAACCCTTCTCCTCTTCTTTCTTCCTCCCTCAGTAAACCAGGCCATGACCTGTTCTGGGGTAACATGGAAGCTCTCCTGGGGTGCCCATATCAAAGGTCCTTGGCAGAGAAGCACCAGCCTCAACAGCCTCCCTGCCAAGTACCAATCTTTTTCTTTTCTTCTTAGGCAAAATGACCTTCAATGGAAATCACTGTTTTATAACTCAAGGAAAGGACAGCCTGTCTGTGTTTTGCTTCAGCAAAACTATTACTACCTTAGTAATAAAGAAATAAGGTTCTTTGCTAAGAAGCTGAATTATGTGGGACAGCCCTGAATTTTATTTTGTTGAGTTTCCAATCCTCCCAAAGCACTGGAAAAACACATCCATTCAAAAATGACTCTGAATCTTGGGTCCCCCCATCTCCAGTTTCATTGCATGTTTTCCCAGAGAGAGATTTAAAGTTCTCACCCTCTCACATCAAGAAAGCACCCTTTATAAGTGAGAGGGAGAGGTTAGTTCTGAATCCAATTACAGTCTTTTGTGTTTTTTCTTGAAATTGAGAAGAAGGCAAAGGCAGACTTTAACATAATCATGAAATAAATTAGGCCATGATGGTGGAATAGGAGCCCCCTGACCCCTGCTCATATCTCTGCTAAGTAGCCATTCTTGCTCGTGGCAGTCTTTTCAAGTGTGTGTCTAAAAACAAAGCCAGGGTAGGAATTTAGAATAGTAAAGTCCTTAGACGCTTTTGCCCCAACAATTGCAATACTGGAATTCTATCTTCAGAAAACTGCTACCAACGTAAGAAAGGTTTTGTACACAAAGATGTTCATCACGTTGTTGTTTATTGTAGCAAAAAAAGGCAATGGGTAAAATATGCCAGGCGAATATTTCTGGCAGAAAAATTATAGTGTAATGTCAAGTAAAGAAAGCAAGGTTTTTTAAAAAAGTTTATTCGCTATGAGATTTCTAAGCTACAAATATTATTTATGATAAAAGCCTTGAAAGACACAAACCAAAATATTAACAGTTGTTGTTTCAGGCTGGTGGTATTATGAGTTCCAAATATGCAATGGGGGAAAAAATGGTATAAGAGCTTTTCTTTTTATTTTCACCTAAATTGTTCAACATTGGGGAATCGAGCTCAGGACTGAAAAGTAATTTGTTAAAAATAAAATGCGTGTATTGGAAACATTGTCAGTTTCCTCTGCTTTCAGTGGAGCAGAGGCCAGAGGAATAGAGCACCTTGTGATAATCCCAGAACTAGAAGAGATATTCAGGGAATATATCTCTTTTATCACAAACTGAGGCACAAACTAGCATCATCAGAAAGAGGTGAAGGAATTCAGTGATGACTGATTCATGGTCTAGATTGTTTAGATACTAATCAGGAATACACATGACCGAAATGTAGGTGCCAGGGGAGAAACATAACTGAAGGGCTTCAAGAAGAGTCCGCAGCCCACAAGTTCTGATGGGCAGAAAAGTTATGGATGTGATGTACAGACTATAAGAAGGAGAGGGATGAAGAATCATGCTCTGTAGTTCTTACACCTTGCCCAATGCCTGGTGCAGAGAAACACATGTTTGCCCAGCTGCTGACCGCCACTTAGAACTAATTTGGGTTTGGCCAGACCGTGGACATTCAGGATGAGACCTTGTAGTTCATTTCATAGACAATGGGCACCCCCAAAAGTGTTTAAGCAGAGGGAGTCAAAGGTGAGAATTTTTTTTTTTTTAAGAGAATCTAGATGACAGTGACAAGCCGGAGGAATTGCAGGGATAATGCTGAAGGCAAATGTTGGGCTTTGGGGGCTGGGGAATGGTGCTAAGGCACCTTGTAGAAGAAGTAATTATTAGAAGGGTTGAGAGAGACAATGTGGATGGAATGGCCAGACTGAAGATGTGCCTGAGAGCAGGGATAAGGAGAGAAAGGAGTCCAAAATGGTGATATAGGTACTAAACAGTACTGCATAACCTCTAATTTTGAACTTGAGTTACCTGCATCTGCTTAAAGTTGCCTTTTAATTTCACAACCATCCTGCTTTCCTGTGAATTTGGAGTTGAGGAGGACATGTGGATGCAAGAGGAAAACTTGCAGAGCAGAGTCATTGCCAAACAGGTGAGTTTCCTCAGGAAATCATCAAGGGGTCTCTTTCAGTTTCCACTCACACCCATCTTTCACCTGGGTTCCTGTCACATGCTGCAAGAACTTTGGCAGAGGGATCTCACAGAACTTTGATCGTTTTATGAGGCAGCTCGCCCAGACTTGTAGGGCCCGCCTCCTCCCTTCCCCGGCTCCCACTCCCTTTCTCAGCTACTCTGACTATCCCTTTGGAATTCATCACATTTAACATCTATGTAACCTCTGGGCCAGGTTTGTTTTTTAAGGCACAAACAAACCTGGAATCTCCTTGAATAGAATCAATCCTCAATCCTACAAATAGGGTGGGGACATTTCTGGTTGCCTACCCAGACTCCATTACCCCCTTAACCCTGACTTTTACTCAGACATCTACACAGTCTGCTTCTGTACTTCAAAGAAAGCCAAGGGAACTTTCAGGTCCAGGAGTGGGACGGATTAGCTAGAGTAATTCTGATTGGTTCAGGAATTGTAAGGCTACAACGTGGTCCAATGAGACCTAAGGGATATGTCCTGGTGTTTCTACAAAAGTAATTCACTCTAAAGAGCCCCCAGACCTATGGAGTTTCTCTTCTTCTGGATGAAGCTTCATACAGGTGATGTCCCAGAACAGCCACAGCCATCTTGCTGCTACAGTGAATTTGAAACTGTCGCAGAAAGAAGAATGGAAAGAAAATTCTAGCAACACCTTTCCTACTTTAAGTCAGTTTGAGTTGACCTAGAGCTGCTCAAGGGTTGTTGTTCTGGTAAATGTTAAGGATATTTTTTTTGTCACAGTAATTGGGAGGTGAGCCTGGCATTTAATGCAGGAAGACCAAGGAAGACCGATGGAGTTTATGAGATAAGCTTGCGTGACAAATATTCCCTCATTCTGCACAATCTTCTAATGATCCATCGGGCTTCTAGGTTAGGTGACAAACCCATTTATTATTATCTGAGCTGAAAGCCTAATTCTGTTTTACATACACATGAAGCATCTTCCTTTGTGTATGGTTTTAATGCACACTGAATTTTCCATTGTTTAAATCAAGGGAAGACTGTACTTTCATATGAAACTCTTCCAAGATTTGGTCACCTCTTTGGAAAATCATGCCTTGTCATCAAAGAAAATGACACTTATGGGACTTGAGTTGTAAACATGATGCTCCCTTATTACTCACATTTGTGGTGACTCTATCTCATGGTCCAAACCTCTTTTTTTTTTTAAGATTATTTATTTATTCATTTGACACAGAAAGAGAGAGAGAGATCACAAGTAGGCAGAGAGGCAGGCAGAGGGAGAAGGGGAAGGAGGCTCCAGGCTGAGCAGAGAGCCCCATGTGGGGCTCGATCCCAGGACCCTGAGTTCATGACCTGAGTTGAAGGCAGAGGCTTAACCCACTGAGCCACCCAGGCTCCCTCATGGTCCAAACTTCTGGCAACTTCTTCATGAGTACTAGAGTGATTGGAAGCCAGCATTTACATATTCGTGTGTACATAGCTTTCTATGTACCTAGATGCCTAAACCCCATTTTTCAACAATTTCCTCATTAGGCATATGCATTAAAGAAATGCAAGTGCACATGCACCAAAACACGTGCACAAAATGTTCATAGCTACACTGCTGATAGAAGTCAAAATGCGAAGTCCTTCTTACCTGAGGTTGAAGGGATTCTGGAAAATAGTGAAATAAATCTCTAATGGGACTACAGGTCCTATCATGCAGTTACTCCAGGTGCAAAATTACTTCGTAGAGCCTGAATTGCCAGGAAATAAGATTTTTCTTGATGGTAACCATGACCATGATTCTTCAAACAGATAGAACACATTGGTAGCCAGTCTCTCATGTGAGCCTCATGACAGTCCTCGGAGAGGAGGTGGGTTGGGAGTGTTCTTTCCCATTTATAGAAGGAGAAACTACAGCACAGATAGGTAAAGTCCAAGAATTTGTGGCTTCCAGTGGAGAAGGCTGGACTCCAACCCATTTCTCCTGAATCCCAGGAGACAGGAGTTTTCACTTAACCTGTTGTCGCTGACCTGAAGCTTAGAACCTCAGGAATATTATATTTGTGTCCATAGCTCACTATATGTGCCTATATATAATATAACCATATATTTCCATTTTGGGTGAAAATATTTTCACCACATAAGAACAATTCCTGATCTTCTTAATGATATATTTCTTAACATAAACCAATCTTTTTTTGATGCCCTGTGCATTTATTATTGGAATATATGTTATCATAATGTGAGATGTGAGATAGCTTAATTCCACATTGGGTTGCTCTTTTCTTTTTTTTTTGGTCCTCAAAATCAGATCGCCTATTCTACAGTATTAATGGTGCCATCTCTTCCTGTTTTATTCTATATCACTGTAAGATTTCTAAATGGCCACATTTTTTAGAATTCCATTCTGAATAAAAGAATTAATGCTACCATCTCCCATTTTGTGCTTTCATAATTTGACACTTAGGAGTGCATAAAACATATCCTTTTTGCAGAAACTATTTCTGTTAAGACTTTGGCTTTGACTTTTGACTGTTAGAAGGCATTTGGGCCCTTCCTCTCAGTTCACATGCTCCATGAATGCAAGCAAATTCAGGCCCTTTCGTCTTGCCACTTCCTGGTCTTACCCTACTCCACCTCTATTGACACAGGGCTAGGCTTTCAGTAGATACCTGAATGAGTTGGGGAAGGAGGGCAAACGGGGGACTCTGTGGCCTTGGTCTCTTCACTTTGTTTTTGGGTTCAGTTTTCTCCTCTACGAAATGGTGATGCTGTCACATACCTTTCAACATTGTCAGGATGACGTGTGATTTAGCCAAAGCACCCAGCTCAGAGCCTAGCAGAGAGTTGGCACTAAATAATGGCTTTCTCTTTCTCATCTTGTCATTCTCCCTCCCCTGCCCACACACCTTTCTCCCTCTCTCTCTCTCTTTACATTAAACACCATTCCCTCCACTCCTCTTGAATGCATACATTATACACACTGTCCTCAGACTTTCATCCCTTGATGATATTGTCTTCGATTGCAGGATCACACAAAAGCCCTCTCTCATCCCAGCAAACTGAATGAGGTCAGATTTGGTGGCTTCTCACTGCTGGCTCAGAACAGACATGTCCCCGCTGCTCGGGGAAGATACTCTCTCTGGGGCAGGCCAACCATACGCCACAGAAGCCCAGGCAGCCAACCTCTCACTGAGCATGTGAGGTTTATGCTTTCTTTTACAAAAACCAAATGGAATTAATAATGGGTATGTCACTTAGTAATTAAAATTAGATCCTTAAATAAACAAGTTAATAAGAATGATGAAAGATTTAGAATGGAAATTAAAATAAGAAATATTTCTGTCAATTTATTTTGACCACATAGTTCAGTAGGTTATTTTGAGCCCAGGAAAGCCGCTGGAAATAAGTTACACAAAGAAATCCCAGAGCCTTCTGTCACCACTTTGCTTTTTGGTTAAGGATCCTATTTGCGGGATGCTTTGCAGCCAGGTCTTTTTATGAGTGACCTGAAGAAGCCAGGTGACTAAATTGAGATTCAGAAGGCTGGAGTCACTGAAGGAATGACTTGCTTTCACTTTATTCAATGAAAGGGTTCAGACTAAGATTCCATTGTTGATTTGAGACCCTGTAGTGCAAAAGAAAGTACCAACAGAAAGATCTGGGACGCATCCCCTGCCCTGCCTCATACTAGCTATGCGACGTTGGTCAGAATCTTAATCTGATCTTCAATGTCCTCATCTAAGAAATAGAGCCAGCAACTTCTACCTTATGGATTTGTATGAAACTTAATAGAAAATAATCAAAATAAAGCAGGTAGGACAAGACCCTAACACACAATAAGCACTCAAAATGGTAGTTATGTTATTATCATTCTAATAATTGTTTTATCATTATCATCATCACATGGAACTTTCTCCTGGGGTCTGGGTCCTGTCTCTAAACATGAGCTCCTCCAGTATCCTCCCTCTCTGATCCTTTGAATTTCCCCAGCATATGTGGGCCAGACCACACTCGAGGCACCTTGTGAGTTTTGTATCAGGTTTCTGTTGTCTCATTGCCCTGGACATTAGTGGCATCTCCTTTATTAGACAGTATTCTACTTAAGGAAAGGGATTCGCATTTCTGTTTCTTCTAGAGTGTGTAGGAGTGTCAGCACTTGTACCTAGTCAAGATTTCAAGTACAGAGCCGTGGATAGAGCTTTGGATTTGAGGACCGAAGACCTGGGCTTCAAGTCCAGTATTCTTTCTTCCACGTCCCACTATGCCTCTAGAAGAACGTCATCAACAGTGATGCTTAGCACCCTCAGGGACATAGCGCCCCCACCACATACTGACTCGCACCCCTCACTCACATGATGCCCTTGCCCTGATGAGACTATCAGATATGTTGCACTAGGAAACCTAAATTAGATCACAAGTTCTAGTGGAGAGGCTATGGAATGGGAAGGGAAGGTGAGGGAGAAGTAAGGATGTAAACGTGAGGGGCTTAGAGATGCTAAGGGAAGAAGATGCGGGTTGGCTTCCAACCATCCCAGAACCCTGTACAGGGAGCATGGCAGAGCCAGCCATGCATAATCGCGTCCTGACAGAAAGCCACCCAGAGAACCTCCCCTACAAGCTCCTTCCCAAAGTTGCCTTTGCTCAATCTCACGGTCTCTTCCACATTTTGATTCTCTTATCTGATTCCTCAAATAAGCCTGGGGCCCTCCTTGTTTTGACAACCTATTTGGTCCCTTTCTCCAGTTTAATTATCCATAGATCTCAACTTGCACACCTCCAAATACCTCCCTTCTGCAACGTGCTAGGAGGTGACCTGTCTACCTGCCTCACCCCATAAGACCATGGCGTTTGCTCACCCTCTCCATGAAAATGCTGGGGAGTTGTCGGGGGTAGGTGGAGAGAAAGGGCTGAGAGGCAGGAGCAGTCTGCTTGAGTCAGGTGTCACCTCAGGTCGGCAGCTCTCAGAATCTCTTGCCAATTTCAGGATAAGCACTGATACTGATATAATCGTCCATCAAAATGTGCAAACGCACAACCTTTTTTTTTTTTTTAATCCTCCAGATTTTATGTAGTCTTGTTAGGCATGAGAACATGACAAAATTGAGGTCTTACCATTCTTTGCTCTTTGCCCAGGTCATGTGGGGAAAGAAAATATCCCATTTTTCAAGACAGGCGGCTGGAGCACCACCAAAAAAAACAGGTTTGTCAATACCACAATCATTTGTGGAAAGTCCAGGTGATTACCAATGCATGTTTGCCAAGACATGCGAAAATTAAAAAGGGGGGGGGGTAACTAAAAGTGCAATGTGAGTTGGTAAGGTTGGATTCAAACAGTGTAAAATGAGTCTGATTGTCACAAAACTGAAAATCCACGAAGCTGCCCCAGCTGCTCAAGAATAGCCAGAGAAGGCAGGCCTCTGGGATGAAATGTTTACCTTGAACAGAGCTACTTAGTTTTGAAAGCAGAGATGTTTCCTAGAAGTTTTATTCACTGCATTTCAAGTATTTTTGCCAACACCTTATTTGCAGTAAGACCTTTATTCTTCTTGCCAACTCAGGATTTTCAGCCTTAGTGTTTTTCAGACAATGGTGCCCATAGTTGCCAGGGGATTCAGGATTACTGTATGTATTTCCTTTTCAGCACCAGGCTTGCATTTTAGCTGAGTGCAGATTAGGCCAAATGAACCAGCTGATTAGGTTGGCCATAACTGAGCCACGGAGTACATGCTGCCTAAGGAAGTCAGATTTTTATTCTGAAAATAACACCCACTAAAGCAAAGCACATCAATGGATATGTGCCTGTTAACATTTCTTTTATTTTTTCCCACGTAATTCTACAAAAGGATTTGAAATGATGGTGATTATTTCATACGCATCACTAAGAGGTGTCACAATTTAAAGCAAGATTTCAGATTTCCACCTGGTGATAAAAATTTAATCATTCATTCATTGATTCAACAGATAATTATGGGGTAGGCTCTTATGCCAGACTTTAGGGATACTATGGTGAAGTAATGTAATTCTCTCTCTCTCTCGGACAAATAAATAAATAAAATCATTAAAAATATATTTTGAAAAAAATAAGGGCACCTGAGTGACTCAGTCAGTTAAGCATCTGCCTTTGACTTAGGTCATGATCCCGGGTCCTGGGAGCAGGTCCCACATGAGGCTCTTTGCTCAGCAGGGAGGCTGCTTCTCCCTCTGCTTGATACTCCCCCTGCCTATACTCTCCCTCTCTCCCTCTTTAACTTTGACAAATAAATAAATAAAACCTTAAAAAATCTATTTTGACAAAAGAAAGTAACACAGAGACAATGGGCTCAAAGAATATGAGAAGGAAAGATCCAGAATTTCAATCCTAGCTATAATAAGTGGAATAACCTAGTGAGTTATTAGCCATTCATCTTTACAGATTCCCCATCACAATAGCATTGGATAGTGACTTGGCCAAACAAAAGGTGGGAAGTTGCATAACTGTTTAAATCATGGTGACTTAGAAAGTCAAGGGCCTTGGAAATCATCTTTCAGTCTTCCAATTTACAGAGTAGCTATGAGGGCAGACATGGAGAATGACTTGTTCAAGGTCATAGATCAAGAAGCAGAGATAGTTGGGAATCTGCTGTGTGTGAGTATGGATGAGGGATGAGTGAGACTCCATTTCTTTGGAATTCTGAGCAAGTGCAAATCTAGACAGGAAACAATATGGTGCCATTGAGGTCATCCCCATTCATGAGACCCCAGCTCTTCTCCCTTGATCCTTTTTCAAATGGACATGCTTCTTCTTTCAAGAATAACTTTCCATGGGACACCTGTGTGGCTCACTTGGTTACACATCTGACGTCAGCTCAGGTCATGATCTCAGGGTCCCAGGATAAAGCCCCACATGGGGCTCTGGACTCAGAGGGGAGCCTGCTTCTCCCTCTCCCTCTGTCCTGACTCATTCTCTTTCTCTCTCTCTCTCATAAATAAATAAAATCTTGAAGATAAAAAAAAGAATAATTTTCCAATGTTGAATTTAAAATAGGAGACACTCTTTTTTCACTGGTTTGTTGTTGTTTTTCTGTTTTAGTTTTGTTAGTTTTTCTTCCTGGTTTTTATTGTGATTCTTTTGTTATTGTTGTTACTGCTGTTTCTCTATCCAATATCAACATTATCTATAAAGAAGAAGAAATTTTATGAAAGGATTAGAACTCTGGACCCAGAAATAACAACAGATAAAGGTCCATAGGAAAGTTTTCTGAACCCACCACTCTGCATTCCCACCTGGGCTGTGTGGTCTAACCTACGAAATATTGCAGAAAGAGAACACCCCATTAAAGGCAAATACCTGAATTTGAATTCCTGAATTCCACAGTAGTCTGGGAGAAGGCCAGGTGATTACAGGTGTATCTTGGTAAAACTTGAAAAGATAAAGGGAGACTGTATGTCTTCCTCTATTTCCTTCCAACCAGCCCCCAAATCAGCCAGTAAACAAGATGCCCGGGCTATTTACCCAGTCAGGTCAGCTTGCCTGGCCACCCTTCCAGACAGAATTTCTAAGGTAAATATGTCTTTTATAGAAAAGCAGAATCTCCTTACAGAGAGGAAATATGGTGCATGCAGGGCAACCCAATAATTTATTGCCCAAACCATGATACTTCTGAATGTGGAAGAGTCACTCTTAATAATTATTTCTGGGGGATGCCTGGTGGCTCGGTCAGGTGAACGTCTGCCTGTGGCTCAGGTCATGATCCCAGGGTCCTGGGGTGACACTATTGTCGGGCTCCCTGTTCAGTGAGGAGTCTGCTTCTCCCTCTCCCTCTGCCCCTCCCCACTACTCATGCGTGCTCTCTCTTAAATAAATAAATAAATAAATAAATCTTTTAAAATAAAATTTACTCTAGATAAGAGATACTAAACAGAACTTCCCAGGGAAACTGGGATATGTCATCATGCTAGGTAGAGGGAAAGAGCTTTAGATTGGAGGTCAGACAAAGCTGAGATGGAGTCAGCACCCTGTCCCACAGGCTGACTTGGTGCTTTTTTTGTGTAAGATGGATAATAGGGTACATTTGACAGCGTTTTGTTTAGGATTAGCTGGTAAAGGTTGTGGCAGATGGTAGGTTTTCGACAAAAGGCGGCCGTGGCTAACATAACCACCCTATGAGATGGGTATGCTTATTATCCAATTAAAATGTCCAGGAAATGGAGGCCCCAAGTAGCTAAGTGGTCTGAGACCACAGAGCTAGTAAGTGGTAGAGCAGACACACAAACCAGCCCTCTCTGCCCCGCCCAGTTTGGCTCATACCTTCTGCATTGGCTTGTCTGTCGGCATTCTGTGAACTGAGTAAGGGGAGTCTATCTCCATGTACGCTAAGAGCCTCCTGGAAGAGGCAGCATGGTGGGCAGTGGTTGGGGAAGCAATGGAGGGGGAGGGGGAGAGGAGGACTGGGAGCACATGACAGTCTCAACTCCCTAGGACCAGGCCTGGTGGATTCCCAAGCCTTGGCACTCTTCTTTAATGCTGTTTGCACTGCAAAGTTAAATGCCCTCTGCAGCTCACTTGCTGAGTGACCGTGAAAGGCTCCCCTCTCTAAAATCCGTTTCCTAACCTGTAAGCAAGTATGTTGGAGGAAATGTGCCTCCAGCTCACCTGTCTGTTCTCCAAGATGAAGATATTTCCCCTTCTTTTTAGCTCTTGAGTCCGCTTTCGGCTGTGCCTCTGAGGTCCTGGAAAACCTAGAAAGGCCCTGAACTGCCAGGGCTCCCATGAGGAGTGGGTTCGCCTTCTCCCTAGAGTGCCTCTGGGCAAGACCCGGCATCCTGGGCTACGTGGGCGAGGAACGGATTCCCGCACACCCACCTCGGCCAACCAGAGAAACTGACCACCCAGGCTCGAGCCTGCCCTGGCCACATCAGACAGCAGCCTGGGTGGCCTCTCTGTCACTGCAGGCAGAGCTGTCCACCAGGATTAGCTGGACCAGCCACAATGGCTCTTGCCCAACTCCTTGTTCCTGGGGGTTCTGCTGCAAGCATTCATCTCGGAGGTCTTCCGGCTGCTTGCTGGTAGGGAGCTCCCTAGGAAAGGCAAGAAAATCTCCATCGGGGAGGGGGTAGAAAATCTGTTCTGGCAAGATGTCCTGGGCATGCATGTGGATCAGACTTCTGAAAATGTCTAAGTAGAAAGCCCCAGAGAGAATCTCTAACCCATTTTCATTCATTTATTCATTCATTCACGTACTTAGCAGACATTTCTTTAACATCCAGTGCCGGATACAATTCTAGATGAGTGAAAGATGACTCAAACACAATCTTAATTCAAAAAACAGAACAAATTGAAATGAAACGCCCTAGTAAACTGAAGAGCAATCATGAAAATAAGCTATTTCACTCTAACAGAAGTCCAATCCGGCAATGATATTCGCAGGGGACTGCAAGACCCCAGAGGGGAAACGCCAACCAAAACCTCTACTTAGGAAGGGTGGGCTATGCAGGGGTTCTAGGGGGTCTCTAAGGGGAAGGGATTCACAGCTCACGTCTTAGAGTAGGAGCTAGGGGATGAAAGGGATGAGAAAAAGTCCTGCAGGCAGAGAAGTGTCCAGGCATTATTCATGTTGATGTGTCAGCGACACAGAGAATGGAGAAAAGATGAACAAGAAATGAGGCTGGAGAGAGAAGCCAGGGCTAGCTCATGGAGGGCCCAGGATTAAATAAGCATGGCCTTTATCTTTTGGGGGATGGGGAGGGATCGCCATGTTGTAAGCGAGCAGGTGTAATGCAGAGATCCAGTACGGAAGGACCGTTCCAGCAGCTCTGCACGCGGCAATGCATTCGAGGCAGAGACACTAGTGAAGAATCCATGTTATAACCCACTGGGAGGACGTGAGCCCTTAACGGAGTATGGAGACCAACACGCGGAAATGGCTTCTCTCGGATCCTACAGTGGGGGTGTGACAGAGCGGAGTGGAGAGTTCAACTCTCTTGCTCGGTAGGCCAGTGCGTTCCAGGTCAATAATGCCATAGGCCCCAGAAAAAAAAAAAAAAAAAGCAAGGATCTCTGAGACAGAGCTCAAGGCTAGCTAGAGGTGAACGCCACCCGCTCATTCTGTGACACTTCCCAGTCAGGTAAGCATTCTGGGACTCAATGTTCACATCCATAAAATGGGATCATTCTCCTTGGTCAGCTTATGTCCTCAACCTGCTGCAAGGCTCAGGGGTGAAGAGAGCTGGAAGTGGTTTTGTAGAGTAGGACATAGGTCTAAGGAAACAGAAAAAAATGCCTTGGAAGCGTGTGCTCTGGGGAAATCCCTCCAGGGATTTGAAAGACCTAGATTATGGACATTCCTTTTCATTGACTTTCTTCATCACTTCACCTTGGCCATAACGATTTGGCTGCAGTTAAGCTGTCTCACATTCCTGGCTTGAGGAAAAAGAGAAGACATAGCCTCCAGGGCTAGTGAGGACCAGCCTCCCCTGAACAAATGATACACACAATATATATAATCATGTCTTAATCGACCGCCATCGGTGTTGTAAAATTTCAAGTTCCCTATACTGCAAAGTCTTTGATATGATGAAGTTCAATTTCCAGAAGTAGAACCGATAACATACATACAACAACAGACCTTCTATACAAATCAGTACATTCTGAAGCTTCCCCCCTCAACTTTAAGAGGTAGGTTTGCCCCAGGAAGGTCCAGTAGGAAGCTGAGACCATGCTTTCTGTCCCAGCCTTTAGTGAGAACCAGCTAGCCAAACCCTAAAGAACTCTTGAAACTGGGCCAATGTCCATCCATCTGTTCCCCACACAGCCACTTGCTCTATCCTCTGTGACCAGGGACTGGGTCTCTGCCCATTGTCTCTTTCATGTGGGTGGCCTTTGGGCTCTTTCTCATCATGGACTTGAATTTCTCTGGAGGTTTGTTTGCACCCCTAGTTTCAGACTGTCCTTCTGTCTCTAACGAGAGAAATAAGTTGTTTCTCCCTCTTGTTAGCCTGGAGGGAAAGAACGTGACTTTCATGGATGTGCACAGGCTTCATGTCTGCAGAGCTGATATGCGACCCCAGGCTTACATTTTAGCTGAGCCCAGATTGAGCCAAATGAGCCAACCGGGCAGGTTACTTTGGTTCATTGGCAATCCTTTCCATCGGGGCACTGGGCTGAGTGCCCCACACCTGCGGATGGGTGACAAGTCAGGGGACAGGCTTGCACAATAATTCCCCCAGCCCCAGAGTAGAAAGAGACTTCAGTGAACTGTATGTGTGTGCACACGTCGGCATGCTCCTTTGAGTGAGTAATGTTCTTTATATATCAACCATCAGTATCCCCAAATCATACTATTCATCACTGCCTAATTACTAATTTGGGGGTTCTCTTATCATGTGTGATTATTGGTTGGCCTATTTGGTAATTACTATGATCTGTATTGTATTAACTATGCTCACAATAACTTCAGGTTGTGTTTGCAAACAAGTAATCTTAGAAAAAGAATGTGCATACAGAGGCACAGGAAGGTGTGTTGTTTTCTAAATCTCCAGCTAGGCTAGTGATTTGGACTGTGGAAATGCAGATTCTCCCAGTGTGGACGCCCCCGAAGATTTCACCTTCCACACAAACTCTCCCCTGAGGCAGGCTGCTCTCCTCACTTCTCCATGGACCTGTCTTGGTTCACACAGCCTTCTGCACCAAGAATGCCCTCTGCATTTTAGGAGCGCTATCTAAATCTTGCATTCCACTCAGATCTACTGAGACAACAGCTGTGCTATGGAACAAGGGACATGGGCCATCTGGTCTGCTCCTGCTCATGGGTCTATGCCTCTTGTCTATCTCTATCTGTTCTTCTGAAGGCTTGAAGGAGGCACAGATGACATGGGCTTTGAACTGGAGAGAAAAGAAGTAGACAACGGAATCTCAAAGGATTTTAAATATAGGGCGTACCTATACTGGTCATTGAGGACAATCTGTTTTCCCCAACCAAACCCCAGTTCCTCCACAACATCCCAATACTGTCACCATAGCTTTGCTGAGCCACACACTCTGAAAAGGTAAGGAATACAATTTATTTGTCTCTTGTTCCATTGCCAAGCACAGTGTAAGCACAGAAAGTTGCTCAGGAAATGTTATGTAATTATTAATTCATTCTTTGTTGAGTAAGTGCTTAAGGGGGTTGCCAGCCTGATCTCATGAACACCCGGTAGCTAGGAGCACTTTTTCTCATGAGATAGCCCTTTGCTCATTTGAATGGCTTTTGCCATCAGAAATTTCTTCCTTAATTTCGATTTAAGTCCATTTCAATGTAACTCCCATGCCATTGGCCTCAGTGCCGCCCTACACAGGCACTCAGAACCAATAACCTCCTTCAGTGGAAGTTTGCAGGCAGTGACATGTTCTCCCAAACATCTCTTCTCTGTGTTGACCAAGCCAAGGTCCTGCAGCTACTCCTCAGACCATGTGACTTTGAGTCTGCACTGTGGCTTCTCTACATGCAAGGGAAGTCTTCCTGGTGAAATATATTCCCTAGGACTCCACTAAAGGTCCCAGGGTTTCAGCATAACAGAGCCTTGTTTTAGGGACCAAAGAGCCTGGGAAGAGGTTCTTTTGGGGGAGAAATGAGGGTGGATTGCAGCCCTCTCCTGAGTAGGACAAACTGATTCTTTCCTGCAGTTTGCTGCTCATGGCTCCATGTTTCTGAAGAAACTCCTAATGGATCAATTGCCTTTAAGGTCACCCTGTAATTGTCCAGGATGACAGAAATGTGACTACCTCCCCACCACCTCTCGCCAACTCAGACTGATGGATTATGAATCTAGAAATAAATTCTGCCTTGCTCTCAAAGCAACATAGAATGCAGGGACTGAGTTGGGGTACAGGAGGGAAGAGATGTGGTTTTGCCTACCTGCATGTCTGTTTGGGCTCCCTGTGCACAAGAGTGAAAGCTGTGCATGAGCCTGGGAATTTCCTAAAATGCATTGTTTGGATGCTGAGTCTGGACCTACATGAGCCCAGCTCAGGAACCATTTTGGTCACCCCCTTCCCCCTCTCCATCAGCCTCCTGTCCTTGTGATTAGCAGGAGCCAAGAACTGGATCTGTGAGCTCAGAATTGGCCAGAACTTCCCAGAAGCTCAAGGTTAGGAGATCCTTAAGTGTCACTGATCTACCACCATCCATCCCCCGCCGACTCCCAACTATAAGACTGACATGACTTACACTGTGTCACTCACTGATGGCTGTCAAGCCTCTGAATATGGGGGATTCATATCTTCAGAAGTGGTTCCATCTTGTCTGGCTACAGATTTTAAAGGATGTATTTGGACAGGCAAAGATAGGATCAGAGACCGGGAACCACGAGGCCTAGGTCTGACTCCCTCCCTTTGACCTGTGACACTGGAACTCTGACAGACATGGATTGGAGACTCTAAAAAGACTTGGGGTTCAGTAGTACTTACCAATAGACATGCTACAAGTAATAAATAACATTATTTATTACTATAAATAAATAGTATATAGGTCATCGTATCACATGAGCATTCCACTAACAGGCTATCAATCTTGAGCATTGTCTTTCTGTCTTTTGTCCCTCTTTAGGCATTTCTTTCCAGGCTCTCCAGTTAGGTAATACAATTGGGGACAGATTGGTATCAAATAAAATTCTCTGTATTACATAGAAATAAAGTGATTTTCTACATTTATGTACTGCTTTAACATTTATAAAAAGCGTTCACATTTTTTTCTTGTTTCCTCTTTTGATGCTCACATCATGAACCTTGACTACACCTCCATTTGCCAGATGAGAAAACTGAGGTACAGAGCGAGAAGTGATTTGCTCAAATACTTCTAAAGAGATGGTAGTGGAGGTGGGACTGGAATCCAGGTCTGGCTGACCCAAGTCTGGACCACCTTCCCACGTGGTCAGCAGTTCAACAATGCCAAACTAATCATCTCTGAAAAGGAAAGTCCTTTGCAAGATGGGAAGGCCTCAGTAGGTGTGAGCGCTCATGAAATGAACGGCAAGAATTTTTGAGGAAATTAACACTGAGTTTCATGGAAAGTTCAAATTCCAAAGCAGTCCTAAAAATGGTTATAATGAGCATTTGCAAATGATTTGGAGTCAAGAGGACATGCATTAACTGTCCTTTGAAGAAAGAACAGCCTTTTAAGGCTACATGGCCTAAATCGGTGAGCGTAGCATACCAAGGTCATTTTGGGGGTGGAGTGCTAGGAGAAATCAAAACGTTACTCTGACTATTGATAGAAATGTATTTGTAGAGAGAGCTGATTATGACTGAGAACATGGAAAATGGTGGCTAAATCCTATTTGAAGCAAATCTGATGGGGTGCCTCTTTGGCTTAGTTGGTAGAACATGTGACGCTGGACCACAGGGTGGTGAGTTCAAGCCCTATGTTGGATATAGAAATTATTTAAAAGAATAAAGTCTTGTAGGGGTGCCTGGGTGGCTCAGTCAGTTAAGCAACTGCCTTCAGCTCAGTTCATGATCCCAGAGTCCTGGGATCAAGTCCCACAGCGGGCTCCCTGCTCTGCAGAGAGCCTGCTTCTCTCCTTCTGCCTGCTGCTCTGCCTGCTTGTGCTCTTTCTCTATCTCTCTGTCAAATAAATAAATAAAATCTTTAAAAAAAAAATAATGTCTTTTAATAATCTGACATAACAAATAATTTTAAGCACTCTTTATCTGTGCCTGCTATGTATCAGGCCTTATGTTGGATAAGAGGAGCCCAAAGAGAAAGGGACTTCTCAGCCTCTTGACCTTCTTGTCTGCCCCCAAACTTTCAAATCTTTTTCCAATTGCCATTCATTTTTTTTTTAATTTTTTAATAGTAATTCAGAGCAGTCACATGAAAAGAATAAGGTTTACCTTAAAGTGAGATTGATAGTCTTATCCTTTAATTTTACAAAAGAGAACTTCCTGAGGTCTGAAATGCTTGTCTCTAGGGGACTTAGGTGTGTTTGTCTGATGTCACAGTGACCCAGGGCTCATCAGTTAAATGTCAGTGGTCCCTTCCTGAACCCAGGGAGCTGGTCCACATTGTGGTTGGCAGGTCCTTGATGTCCTGAGGACTATCACAGGAGGACACTTGGTGTGGGTACCCACCTGGTCTAGTGTTATCCGAGCCTGCGCTCTATAAACTCTTCTTACACCGCTGAGCCCATTTCTATGCGGAGACTTCCCAGATGCAAAACAATTGCATAAGCCTCTGCTAGTTAGCTTAATTGGCATATTTCAGGTTAGTCATATAAACCCTGTTCTTTTTATATTTTGCCAGTCTTTCGTAGTGTAACAGGACTGTTCCCGTGTTAAGAATTTCAAATGAGTGTTTCCTGGTGTGATTAGAATCTGACTAGACCCTGCTCAGCAATTACCTGCAAGCACGTTGACACTTGTGTCTGATGATGGATGAAGAGACTTCTAAAGGCAACCCCACACCCCGTCCTTCATCACCTCCTTGGAGGAAGAGGGGGACCAGCTGTGCGGAAGGGAAAGGCTCCTCCAAGCCCCTCTGGGAGGAGTTTGGGGGACTCTGGAGATGCACATGCAGGGCCTACCAGGATTTTGTGCCTTTTTCTGTCATCACACACCATCAGTCACCAAATATGCTGCCCGTTCACTTTTCTTGGGTCCTTAACCTCCTCCCCATCTCCAAGGCCACCACTCTCTGGCCCCAGTGACAACAGTTCATCCCCCTCCAATCCCCTTGCCTGGAGCGACCTTTTGCAAATGCAAATCTGAAAGCCTCTTTCACACTTTCAACCTCTTCTGAGGGATTCTCCACTGCCTTGTTGAATGGCATTGAGGAGAGAGACCAAAGGCTTTTTCCTGGCCTGGGCCCCACCCACTTGTCAAATCTCATTTCTCTGTAGGGTCACCTTTCTCCTTTAAACTCCAGAAAAGACCAGTCCCTGCCAGGGTCAAGGAACCATGAAGTTCAATCTCTTAGACAGGAAGACTGCCGGTTTTCTGTCAGCTGCTGGTGCTTAGGCAACTGTTAGGCAAGGTTGCACTATGAGACAGAGATGGAGTTTACCTCTGGGACCCCTACAAGTTTCTCATCACAGAAAGCCAAGAAAGATCCCATCTAACTCAGGCAAAGGGAAAGGAAAAGCAACCATTTAGAAATAGTCCACAGTGTCCTCCATGACAAAGGCCTACTCTCCAGAGGCAAGGCTTTATCACAGCCTTATCCCATCTGGGGGAGGCCTTTCTCCCACTCCAACCCCTTTGGTCTTCCTGTGTCACCAAATGGAGGGAAAGGAGGTTTAAAAAAAAAAAATAATGAAGTCAGCTAGGAAACCTGTGTGAATTCCACACATCCTGAGAGTCTTAAGTCTTCAGAGGAAGACCTCGTAGGGAATTGAACTCATCCACAAAACCAAACCTTAGTTTATCTGCAGGAGTCAGAATCCCACTGACCTCCATGTGACCTCAGACCTTTGTTAATTCCTAACTCAGACCTGTTTCAGTTCTACTGAACTGAGGGTGGGGCAGGGAATCCTATGAGGATTTCCTCCTCCCACAACAGCCTTCCCAGGTGACTGCCGGAAGTTCACTCTGTCCTCTCTTTCAGCCAGACTACACTCAGGGTCACTAAACCAGAAGCCCAAAGTCCATGACTACATGCCCATTTGGAGCATGTGTGTACATGCACAGCTTTCTCAGGTCACACAATCCATTCTTCTATCATATTCCTCCGTCTGTTCACCAAAAAAAGACAAAGTACTACTAAAATGAAGCCCCCGTTTTTGGAATGTGCCTTGGGAGGGGGGGAGGTGTGCTTATTTCTAAAGAAAGCTTTTGAAAATAAAAGAAATCCATCTACTGAGCCAGAGAACAGCATCTTTCACAAGCCGAGATGAAACACAGAAACCATAAAGGAAACAGCCAATATTTTGGGCTACATGCAGAGTTAGAAGCACAGGGCGCAACTAGGAGCTTCCCTTCACCTCCCTCCACATCACAATAACCATCAACAAGACGAACACATAAATGATCAATGGGAAAACCATTGTTTGCAATTTAAGAGGCAAACAAAAACATTATCAGTAACAGGTAAAGAGCTCTTGCAAATCTACAAGGAAAAAACAAATTTCCCAATTTAAAAAGAATGGGTTAAAAAAAGCATACACAGGTTCGGCTATGAAGAAAAAAATGCAAATGGCCAGGAAACATGAAAAGTCACTCGACCTCACAAATCATTGAAGTACAAAATATGGATGTATTATTTTTGATCCCAAGAATTGACAAGGATTCAAAAGACAAACAAAACTGATACTGAGGAGTGTCTGAAGCATTGATTCTCAACCCCGGCTGCTCAGTGGAATAACCCAACAGATTTTACAAAATATTGATGCCAACATCTGCTTCTGACCATGAAGGATTAGCTGCTATGGGAATTGCTCTCCCACCACAAATAGCTAGAAACCCAAGCAAACACATAAAACAACTCTTTCCAGATACTGGACAACAGGCAGAGCAGGGCTGCTATCTTTGAGGGAAGAGAAACAAATGAGATGAGTCTGACCATTGCCCACATTGCTGCCTGGAGGGACCCCTCAAGACACAGAGCAGAACAGAGAACCCAAGCAAAACCCACAGTCTCACTGAGTTGAGGACAGAGAGCAGTGTTCCAGGAAGCCAATTTGCAGGACCTGAGTTTGCAGAGTGAATGCCAAACTGTAAGAAACTACAGAGAGATGTCCAGAGATCTGCAGAGAGGTTCCCTCCAATCTTTGACCAGTGAGGAGGACATGCATGGGGGAAACTTGATGAAATGGGTGCAGAGGAGGGGGAGGAACAGCAAAGAGCTGGAGGCTGAGCAGTTCTGGGAGTCACAAAGGGCTGTTCATCGCAGGTATAGCCAACCATAGGTATGCACTTGGTAATGGGTCTAAATCAGTCCTAGACTAAAAGTTGCTCTCAGTGGTTTCTAACAAAGCTTAGAAGGAATCCTAAGAAGTCTCAGGGTGATGCTAAGTAATGTAACTACATTAAAAAAAAAATTCCATGCTAATTAAAGAATTGCAACTTTACGTCCCAGCACTGTACAGTGCACAATGTAGATCATCCAATAAAAATTAATGGGTATACAAAGAAGCAGGAAAATATGATCTGTGACCAGCAGAAAAATCAATCAGTAGAAACAGACACTAAAATGACAGAGATGATGATATCAGCAGAGAGAACATTAAAACAGCTATGACAAATACACTCTGGTAACACAAGAATGTAAAGGAAAACAGGATGTGATAAGAAGTTAAGTGGAAGATATAAAAAGCTCCAAATGTAACTTTTAAGAGATGAAAAATGCATTATCTGACAAGAAAACACATGAAAAGGAATTCGTAGCACATTAGCCATGCAAAAGAAATCATCAGAACATGAAAATATAGCAATGAAATTGAATGAAAATGAAAAACAGAAAGAAAACTAATGAGAATCAGTCAATAAATAAACAGAGCATCAGTGACCTGTAAGATAATATCAAGCATGTAAGTGAGGATCCAGAAGGAGAAGAGAAATATATGGGGTTGAGAGCAAGAAGTGATACCTGGAAGTTTTTCCAAATTTGATGAAAACTGTAAACACACAGATCCCAAAAGCTCAATGAATCTAAACAAATGAAACAAAGGAAATCACACCAAAGCACATCATAATGAAATTTCTAAAAGCCAATAATAAAGAAAACTTTTTAAAGCAGAAAGAAAAAAATCCACAGTAGGAACAGACAGAGGAACAATAACAGCAAAAAATCACAGCAGACTTATAACAGAAGCTATGCAAAATAGAAGATAATGAGGAATATTTTTAAAGTAGTGAAAGAAAAAATATAAATCTCAAATTTATTATCAAGTGAACTTGAAAAATAAAAATGGGATAGAGACTTTCCTAAGGAAACCTGAAAGAATTCACCTATATCAGGTATGTGCCATTAAAAGGTGTTAAAGGAAATTCTTCAGTTGGAAGGAAAAATGATACCAGAAAGAAATATGGATCTATATGAAGGAATGAGGAGCACCTGAAATGGCAAGTACATGGGTAAATTTCAAAGATTTTTTTTCTTTTTTTTTGAACTTCCTTAATTTGCAGAGTTGTTTAAGGCAAAAAGTTGTAACTATCTTGTGGGTTTATAACACATAGACTGTATGAAAGAGTACAAAGGACTAAAGAACAAAATGGAAGCAATTAAAAACAAAACAGAGTTAAAAATGGAATCCTAAAATACACAAAATTAAAAATATACGAAAACTTGTATAGAGGGGAAAAGGCCAAAACAGGTAAGAAGAAAACTGATACCAAGCTAGTAGCTTTAAACTTAACCATATTGACAACTGCATTAAATGAAATGACTTAACAATCCCAATAAGATGCAGAGATTAATAGATTGGTTAAAAAAAAAAAAAGAGCAAGACCCACCTGATCTAAGGATATGCTTTCTACCAAAAAGCCCCTAGGAAAGGTAAAGATATAGCACATTAAAGAACAGAAAAAGATACACCATGCAAATACCAACCCATAGAATGATGGAGTGTCTTTACTGATGTCAGAGTAGTTTTGAAACTACCAGAGATAAAGAGAGATTTCTATAAATATTATATGGCAAATTAATCAGGAGGCTATCACAATCCTAAAGTAGTAAAACCAACTAACAGAGCTTCAAAAAATCTTAAGCTGTAACTGATAGAACTGCAACAAGAGATTAAAAAAAAAATCCACAATGGTATTTGGACATTTCAACACTTTTTTCTCTGTAATTGATAAAACAGAAAAATCTTGAAGGGCAGAGCTGAATTGAGCCACACTATAAACCAATTGGATCAAATCAACATTTAGGGAACATGTGATTCAAAGTAGTGGAATGCAAATTAATTTCAAGTGTACATAAAACGTCCACCAAGGTAAATCATGTCCTAGGCCATAAAATAACCTCAAAATAGTTAAATAAATTGAGATCATATAACATACACTTTCTGATCCTGGCAGAATTAAACACTTACAATAGCAAAAATATATCTGAAAAACCACCCAAACACTTATAAACTTAAAATTGAAAAGATTCTAAATTACTTCTGTTAAAAAAAGAAATTATAATGGAAGTTAGAAAATATTTTGAACTAAATAAAAATTTTTGAAAAATGTTGGTATTTGTAGGATGTAGTTAAAGAAATGGTTAATTAAAAAGAAAGAATGGTTATTTAAACCATGGCAGATCCAAATGACTCAATAATATGAATTCTTTAATATAACAATATACAGATCTACATTTTTTGGTTGAAAAAAGTTTTCCATGAGAAATTGTTGAGAGAAAAATATGTTATGGAAAATATGTGTGATATCTAATTTATATGACATTTTTGTAAAGAGACCGTGTATTTGCCCTTAATGTATGACATGATGATCATCAAAGAGTTAGCTCAAGGTTACTTTTCACTGAAAAGATTTCAGATGACTTTTTCTTTCTTTACATTTTAGTATGTGTGAATTATGTAAAACATTCAAGTACATTTATTATCAGAAAAAATAATAAACTATATTTTAATGATTAAAAAATGAAAAATCATTCATTCACTTACTCAAGGCATTTACCAAATATTATCTATGTGCCAGAACGTTGCTAGATGTTGGGGATAGAAAGATGAATGAATAGGCATGGGATTCCCTCTTCCTGGGCATGGCACGGAATACAGAGCTGACTGTCCGCCATTTCCTAATGGGCACAAATGGGTATAATAACCATATATACCTAACTCTATCATCATAATAACTAAGTCAGATAGGGGGTGGAGGGGCTCTTACCCTGATCACCTCTTTGCCTCTGTGGAGACAGAGTGGCCCTAGCCCAATCCTGGAGACAAATAGACACAATCAGGAGAGAAAGGTCTCAGTGTTCCTGAGGTTGCCTTAGTTCCTGTACAACATGGAAGCTGAGATGAGAGCCAGTCGGTGACTTTGGAGTGGAGGTCAGCAGAGGACATCCCAGACTATAAGTCCGATGGAGGACATGACAGATATCTTCAAGGTCAGTGAGAAGGGACCGGGGACCCACGCAGCAAGAAGGGTCACAGAGCTCCAGCCAACCTCAAAGAAAATTTTTTTAAAGATTTTATTTGTTTATTTGAGAGAGAGAGAGAGATAGTGAAAGGGAGAGCACAAGTGGGGAACAAGGAGAGTAAAAGGCAGACTCGCCACTGAGCAGGGAGCCTGATACAGAACTCCATCCCAGGACCCCGGAATCATGACCTGAGCCAAAGGCAGATGCTCAACCAGCTGAGCCATCCAGGTGCCTCATCCTCAAATTTTAAATTTACTAATGAAGAGTAATTTTTTTAGACTGCCAATAACCATTATTTCCTAAAATAAGGGGTTTCCAAAAGTCAAACTGATTTTACCTTGGAATAAAGAACAGAGCTTTTAAAAAGTTGAATAAATTCTAATCGATGTAGCTTTATGACCAACCTGCCACATTGCCTTCTTTTGTCTCATTTAGCCATGGACCAATGCGGTATGGGTCTGCCCTGGTTGCTGGGTCCATGCTTGGAGAACCCTGGTCGCTGAGTTCATGCTTGGAGAGCCCTGTTGTTTATCATTTTATGATATCTGAAAGGTATGGAGAGTTTTAAGACTTTAAGTAGAGGAGTAATAGAGTCAAATACACAATTTAGACAACTCATTCAGACCTCAGTATTCAGGAGGAATTCTGTAGGTGAGTGGGAGGCAGGGAGACCAGTTCAGAGGCTCTGTTAATTGTCTAAAGCAAAAGGCCTTAAGGCCTCAAGTTAAAGAAGACCATTGAGTATTTCTCTAATGAGACAGTTATTTTGACTTTCATCCTCCTTCCAACTAAAATAAACCCCGCATTTTCTTTTTAAATCACCAATAAAAAAACTATGTTAGGTCATTGGTTTTCATATTTTGGGTAATTGCTAGAGGCACCATGCTTAACTGAGCCCGGTATTAGGCAAGTGTTTCTGTTTGATTAATTCTTCAGGACATTTCCTTGAACCTCTGCATGATATTTTCAGGGTTTCTTTATACTCAATCTTTGAGATTAGTTTTTCAACTTTCTCTTTATTGATTGGGAACAATAGAGCTCTGGCCTATATGTGTCACTGTATGTTAGACATGTATTTAATTAACATTGACAAAATTAATGTTATTGTAGTTAGCATTTTATTAGAATATTGGAATGCATTTTTTTTAAAGATTTTATTTATTTGACAGACAGAGATCACAAGTAGATAGAGAGGCAGGCAGAGAGAAGGTGGGGGGGGGAAGCAGGCTCCCTGCGGAGCAGAGAGCCCAACTCAGGGCTCAATCCCAGGACCCTGGGATCGTGACCTGAGCCGAAGGCAGAGGCTTTGACCCACTGAGCCATCCAGGTGCCCCCGGAATGCATTTTTCTAAACTAACTTTATCTCCCTCTAAACAAAATGACTTAGGACCCAAGTATTGTCTTGAGACATGAATTTTTTCTCTTTTAGGCAAATGTGGATTTTGGCACCCAAAATTGAAATAATCTTGAAAAATTAGTTCAAAATAACTTTTACACATGTACCTTGTTCTTACCTTATAAATAAAGTGTAAAAACCACTCACATAGTTACTGCCTCATAAATGATGTTGAAAAACCACTTGAATGTTACCAGTTACAAAAGAGAGTGTTTCTGGAAAACATTGAGAAGAAATGGATTATCACCATCTTTTCCCACTAGCAAAGAAAAAGTGAGGAGGAGCATTGAAGCAGATATGATTGTTTAATGTTTTAAAATTATTCCCACAGTAATAATTAATTTGATGGTGCTTAATGATGATTCCAAAATTAAAAATGGCTCTACATGTGCCTTTGGTTTGGTAGAATGGAGAAGCCTAATTTTGAAGGGATGTCTTTTGCTGTGTGGACTTAATTTCAACAAACATTTGCAGAATACTTACTATACACTGGGCCAGAGATATTTTCTGTGGGGATGGAGAGGACCAGAGATTAATTCAACACAGTTTCCACTAGTAAAGACCTCATCTAATGATAGGTCCAAGCATCGTCTAGTGATAGGTCCAACACAACTGTTTGTAATTACAAGGTAGAACTAAGTGAGGACTGTGTCTAATAAGAATTGTAAATCATGGGCTTCCTGAAGACAAAGGCTCTCTTTCTATTGACAACACTTTCAAAAGACCGGTCATAAAGGTAAAGCCCAGTCATTGATAATGAGTATTGATAGATTCGAGACTGCATATTCCATGAAAATAAGGGCCAATTTTTATGCATATCTGTATTCTCAGGATCTGACACAGGCAAGGTATGTAGTAAATGCTTGATAAACTCTATTAAGTTATTGCACTCTGAATTAACGAATGAGCAACCAAATGTTGTAGAGCATAGAGTAACTCACAATTCAACCTGACTGGGATACTTGAGGCAATCAAGGGAGTGTTTAGAATCAGGTAGCACTTGAAGTGGACCTTAAAGAATACACTCTGCGCCAAATCAATATGTGTTTCCATATTCAAAAGGGCCCTCTAAAAAATGAAGACCTGGAGAGAGATATCAAACTCAGTCATGTAGAATTCAGCCAGGCTACACGGAAGTCCCCAAAATTACTTCCTAAATCTAACAATCTGCAGTTGGCTCCATAATCAAATAGAGCCTCTCATAGGTGGTCTCAGCCCACCTGTCCAGAGTTATCTCTGTTTTTTCAAAAGCCCTTACCCACCCTGCAGCTAGTCTCCTCCCAGCCCCAGAGCTGGCCATTCTCAATCCTGCCACTGGTGATGCCTACAATGCCCTAAACTCAATTCACCGATGAATATATGGGAATATATGTTTGGGTGCTTTGACAATGAGCAAAACAGGGGTGCCTAGGTGACTCAGTTGGTTAAGTGGCTGACTCTTGGTTTCAGCTAGTGTCATGATCTCAGAGTCATGAGGTTGAACCTCAAGTTGGGCTCCATGCTCAACAGGGAGTCTCTTGAGATTCTCTCTCTCTCTCTCATAAATAAAATCTTTTTAAAAATGAGCAAAATAAAAAAGACTGAAGCAGAATAGTTTTATTTGTTTTCTTTAACAGAAGAGTCTGAAGTGTTAGATGGTCCCAGTGGCCTAAGAAGCTCTGCTCCACAAAGTCATTCGGGCACCCAGGCTCTTTCTATTTTTGTGTCTTTCCACCTATTGAGATATTGCCTTCATCTACAGAGTAAAATTGACTTACTACCATTGTGTGCACATTCTTACCCATGAGAAGAGGAAGAAGAGGTAGATGGCAAGTAGCATGGTGTAGAAATTGTGCCCATCATAACTTCCATAGGTAGAATCTAGTCATATTGGGAAATGTAGTCTTTAGCTGAGAAATCCTGTGCCCAACTAGAACTTGGGTGTTCTGTGACAATAAAGAAGACAGGCTATTGAGGAACATTTAGTTGTCTCTAGTATAGTTTCCTTCCCTTCCTCTCTGTACTACTTACTGTAAGCTATATTGTCCCAACAATGACCTTGACCTACTGAGATATGAATAGACCACCAGAGCCTGACAAATAAGGCAGTGTGTGTTGGGAGCATGTATGTGTGTGTTGGGGGAGTATATATGGGTGTGGAGGAGAGTCACTCTTCCTTATGTACTTATGAGGTGCCCTCGCCATGATAATTCCTTTATGTTTACTATTACCATCAATTCTCAAAACAACAGTGAAAGGTAGATATTATCCCTAATATATGAGAGGAATCAAGTTTCAAAAATTTTATGGTCACAAAAGTATGCAGCAGAAACCAGCTTTGCCCTCAGGTGCCTCTACCTCCAAGCCCCCTTTGCAATAGCATTTTCTGCATCTGGTCTGATTCTGGACTGGTTGATAAACTTGGGACTTTTTCCCCTTTCTGTATATGCAAGTCAAACTTTTGTCCCTCGTACTTAATAATTATCCATGCCGGCAGGGAAACTCAATCCACATATTGTCTAATTTCTCGTCCTTGACTATCCTGAAATTGAGTATAATATAGTGTTTCTTGACCAAGCAATATCCGAGAAATGGCAGTGATTTTAGCAAATACTAGATTTCCCATTCCAGGGACCACACAAGGAAAGCCAACTCGTCTTTTCTGTTTGGCTTTTTGGGTTTTTTTTCTTCTTTTCTTTCTTCCTTTCTTTCCTTCTTTCTCTCTTTCTTTTTTTTTTAATCAACTGAGAAAACATTCTTTTTAAATTCTGGATGCTCCATGAGAATTCATATTTACTTTTCATCAACATCAATGAATGGCCTCCTCTTCATCGGACACTGAAGACCCTGATCTATTAAACAGGTCCCCTGATCACTCCTTCCATGGGGCCAGGATGCAATTTGCTAGCAAATTGGAATCAGAATTGGGTTTTTAAAGAGAACCTTCCCACAGTTATAAACATCCTTAATTTTTACAGCAACACATTGACTTCAAACCGGACTCCTAATTATTGCAATATTTCCTTTAAAAGCCTGCAGTGGAGATTCAGCAAGCTCCAGACATCTGCTTCAAATCCAGAAATTTCTTTCTCTTCTCAAAAAAAGGTTGCTCTCCTCCAATTAGCCTCACCAGAGCAGCGGGAGCAAGTGGAGCTCTGTGGATGGGGTTTCATGTTTACTGGGCACATTCCAGCCTCACCCGCCTTTTCCCACATGGGACCATAATAACCACTTTGCCTGTTGGACCCAGGACCAAATGGCTTTTGAAGTACGAAAGAGATATGTCTTGAGTCTTTTTTTAAATATCCTCTTGCAAACCTTGGTTTATCATAAACAGATACAGTTTACCTAAGGCAACACATTCTTTACCATTTCTATTTTAAGTATTGGATATAAATTTTAAGTACTGGTGAGAGAACACTTTTGTTGTTGCTGAAGCCTATCTTTACACACCTGAAACACAAAATTCTGGAGGCTGCTTGCCTAGAGTTGGTTGGAGGCAGTAACTGTTATTATCCCAAACCCAAAGGGCATAGTAATGATCATTTCAACTGATACTTAAACCTAATTTCAAAGCTCCCAATAAATGGCCTTCTGTTATATTCCAATATAGTTTAACAAATTGTTCTAACCTAAGTTAATCTTCTCCAGGAACCCTATACTAAAAACCAGAAGTTTGGACTTCATAAAAATGTACATTGTGATTGTAAGTCTATTATTTAGTATAAATGATATAGGAGACTTTTACCCTTGGGGCTCAGGGTATGTCGGCCTCACGTCTTATTTTTTCCCATCTATAAAGTGGGAATTATTGGGGTTTTAAGGACTGATGTTAATCATGTCTCTTTCATCAATCCACCTCTAAGTTTAGAACCAATTGGTCACAGAGAGACAGAGAACAAATATCAATCCATCTTGATGAAGTAGGTTTGGAGAAAGAGGCTCAGTGTGGCATACCCAACTAGAGCTGTCCACTGGATGATTCCAGGTGTGGGTCTGGAGCTCAGATGAGAATCGGCTGCCTAGAGCCTCTGGGGCAGAGAGCACAATGAAAGGACACAGTCTCTGACCCTCAAGGAGCTCTTCATCTAACAGGGTAGAAAGGTGTATAAATATACAGTGACAGCAGGGTGGTAAGAGATATGGTGATGTAGACACACAGATCAGCTGTGCTTGTGGTTTAGGAACTGAGTTAACAAAGCCTGGGAATAAGGCTTTGCCGGACAGGGAAAGATAAGAGAAGGAAAGGGAAAGACATGCATGGAACATTTTGAAGAAGAGTCTAGAAACAAGCCAAATGTAGAATGTACAGCGGGAATGTTGGAAGCATGGCAGAGAAGGGTAGGAACTTGGGCTTGTGGCCAGACTGGAGGGCATGGTTGACCAAGTTAGGGAATGAGGAAGGAAGGAAGAAAGTTGTGACAGCAGTGCTTGGACCACATGTGTGCTTTGGAAAATTTACTTCATAGAATGAAGATTGACTAGAAGTTTGTGTGTCTGGAAGTAGGGAGGAAGCTTGGGAAACTATTGTGGAATTTTAGGCAATAAATGATGGTGGACTGAAGTAGGGTCATACTGATAGAGGCATGGAGGAGGTGACAGACAGAATATCCAGAAACTGACTCTAGAGGACATTTTGATGATTAGGTAGATGTTCAGAGATGGGTCATGTGCACTCCCAAGAAGAGGATGAACAATGCCTCTGTCCTCCAAAAGAGGAGAAGGGAAGGAGGAGCAATGGCAGAGAGAGAAGCATGATGTTGGACCCCAGCACTTCCTTCTCAGACCCTATGGCAGGGTCAGTATGGAGAGGCTCTGCTGGGGGAAGTGGGAGGCTCCCAACAGCGCAGGCCTTTGCTGTAGAGGAGACTGCCGTCCTTAGACATAATGTTCTAGATGCAGCTTTTAAGACATTCCAAAATCCTGTAAAAAGAAGACGGGAGAACTCTGAAAATTCAAAGAACTTATCTAAACAGTGCTGCTAACAACAATATCTAAATAAATGAAAATAATATCTAGTGATAGTTTAAATGTCTAAACAGTTCATTTGTTTAACTGGTGCTATTACCACCACCATTGATGATGATAATAATAATAATAATAACAACTAATAATATTTTTTTTTCCTTCTGTACCTTTTATGCCCTTTCCCCAGGACCAGGCACAAATAATGTTGCAATCATTCCAAAGGTACTTCATGCTGCTTTCGAGTTGTTTTGGTCTCCACCTTGGAGTATGGTTATCTCAAAAGTTTTATGAAAATATACATTTGCAGGGGTGCCTGGGAAGCTCAGTTGGTGAAGCATCTGCCTTCAGCTCAGGTCATTGATCACAGGGTCCTGGGATTGAACCCTGCATCGGGCTCCCCGCTCAGTGGAGAACCTGCTTCTCCCTCTCCTTCTGCCCCTCCCCTCTGTTCATGCTCGCTCTCTCACTCTATCTCAAATAAATAAAATCTCTTAAAATTTAAAAAAGAAAAATAAAAAAGAAAATATATATTTTTCAAAATATTAAAAAACCCCTATGATCATGTGCCTCCCCAAATATGTGTATATCCATGTGGAGCCCAACATGGGGCTTGAACTCACAGCCCTGAGATCAAGACCTGAGCTGGGATTAAGAGTCAGATGCTTAACTGACTGAGTTACCTAGCTGTCTTGTTTTATATTGATTTTTTAAGTAAATAGCATTCATGTCTACCTTGTTAACTTGCCATATAATTAGCTGTATGTATTATAAGTTACATATCAAATAAAAACCTAAAAGAAGGGGATAAAAGATGTTCTAATATTTTCCCATAGTCCTGAAGACCATTTTGTGCATTCTGTGTGTGTGCCTACTGCATGGACCAAAAATAAATCTTCATCTAGTTAATTTGTCTAATAGAATTCAGTTCAGAAATAATGCTTATCTGAGGTGGGTATTCTTTTTACCATGAAGTGATTAAAATAGAAGATTAAAGCAGAGGTAGGAATGTGGGGGACCTGGTGTCTAGGGTCCCTTCTGCTACTGCTGCTCTCAGAGTGAGTGACTGTTTCACTCTGGAAGGACACGGAAACATGGACTCATGAGGGGAGCATGGCCTTCTGGGATTCAGAAGCCGCCTCAGTATCCACCTTAACTGCCTGGGCAGAGAGTGGGGCTGAGAGAGCCAGTCCCAAGTTTCACTTCCTTTTTGAGAAGAAAGGAGAGACTTCCTACCTTACATCATTCCATCTTCACACCTAAAGGCCTGCCCTGTGATATGCCTGGGTGGCTCAGTCATTTAAGCTTTGGACTCTTGATTTCCACTCCAGTCATGATCTGAGGGTTGTGAGATCGAGCCCTGCTTGGGCTCCTTGCTCAGTGTGGCATCTGCTTGAGATTCTCTCTCTCCCTCTGTCCTGCCCCCAACACATGCATGCGCTCTCTCTCTCTCTCTCCCCCCTCCTTCTTTCTCATAAATTAATTAATTAATTCTGTTGAAAAACATTCTCCTTGCAAGTGGAGGTGTCAGCTAAATGGGCACTTTCCCACATGGAGGTTAAAAACTTGGGCATTTCTGTTTCTTCATGAGGAAAACTTTATACTCTTGGATTCAGGGAAATAAGAACATACATGGTTTCCGTTCTTTCTTCTCTGAGTTCCAATTCACGTGTTAAAACAGAGACATTTGTGTGACAGCCTTAGCACCACATCTCTCTGCATCAGACAGCCCCGGTATAAATCCCACTCTGGGACTCTCTAGGTTACCTTCAGAAAGTAGCTCAATTCCTTGAACACGTTTCTAAAAATAGACAATTGCTACTCTCTTCATAGAGTTTGGTGGGGATTAAATGCAAGAATGGATACAAGTACCTGACGCAGCTCTCTGACAGACAATAGGCACGAAGGGATCAACACCAGGAGCTACCTCAAGCCCTGGGGGGCTTCCCTGGTGTCACACAGGCCACCTCCAGAAAGGCGAGCATCGCATCCTTTAGTAAATGTGTTAACTGTGAACCTCGGTGAATGTCATTATGTGGCCCATGCAGGAGGGTTGGAGAGGAAGTGTAAGAAAAGGCCAAATTGCTTGAAGTCTGGCATTGCCAGGAGGTTGAGGGGAACACATCCAAGCTAAGGGGCAGTTGGGAAACACATAGAGAGGGTTGTCCAGGAGGGCATGTCTCTTCAGCTCTCACGCCTGGTAGTCTGTTGATAACGGTGATGTTTTATCAGTGTGGGCTCAGTTTTTCCTTTGGTTAAACTTCCCCTTTACCACATTGAGCAAAGCCATTGTCCTCAGAAGGAAGAGTTATGTGGTGGGGAAACCACTTCTTCAGGGGAGTTGATTGTGGCCAACTTATTCCTGGTCCCAACGCAAAGCCAGAGGGTCCCTCTGAAGAAAGAAATAGTTCTCATGAATCGTGAATCATGTTTTCAGCATGTGAAGGGCAGTTGACTGAGGGAAGATGCCTGTTCCTTTCCCTACAGGATGCCAAAGCTCATAACTCTTTCTGAAGCCACAGGGTCTGTCTGTCCTGTGGGGCCATCCAGGAGCAGTGTGATCAGTGGGGCCTCAGCCTGTGGTTTGTGGCCTCTGTTTGGAGTAACTACAGTTTGGATCAGTTCAAACACCAGACTAATAAACCTCAGGGGTCAGTGGGCCCTGACCCACCAATTTCATTAGCCAACTCAGAGCTTTGGGCAGTAGGGAGAAAGTCCTCATTTTTCTAATGCTTTCTCATGCTCTGTGCACTTAGAGAAAAATCCTTGTTCGTTTTGATGACATTTTCCCCTAGACCTTTAGTCTAATGTTGTTCTATATGAACGCAGATACCTTCTACCTTACAAGGTTGACCCAGGGTGGAGATTGTGTTGGTTTTAAACTCTGAGTGTAAGTGTGTGTTCAGGACATCTAGCACATCAGTGCTCCCCCTAAAATGGGACACAATTGATCTTAGTGGTTGGGAGTATAATCTTATGATTCAAACAGACCAAGTTTTGTTTCTGGCCCCACCACTTACGGAAGATAGTTCGACGAGATACTCCATCTCTCTAACTCCAGATTTCCTGTTTTATAAAGTAGAAATAATATTAAGATGTAGCTAACTTATAAAATTATAATGAGCACTTGATGAAATAAATTCTCGAGAAACAGTACAGTTTTTGGCACATGACACTCAAGAAGCATTGGTTAGTACGCTAACCTTGAGACCCACACCTGGGAACTAAGCTCAGCCTTACATGTGTTGATAAACTGAATTATGTCTAGAGGACAGAGTCCGAACTCGGAGGACACCCCAAGCCAGGTTCGTCGGTGAAGAAATATGGGTTTTTCCAGCCTGTGTAAGACTCTAGGAAACCCAATGGCTACCATTTTATCCAACTAACTGAAGAATTTATTCAAGTGTTTCATCCTTTCCTCAGGAAGTTTTCTCCAACTTCCTGAGCCAAGTGTCTCTCAGCCAGACTCATGGTCCATGAACTTCTCTCCTTCAGAGAACTTTCTTTGTCACAATCACATCTTTATGTTTGTAATGTGTGTTTGACTACCAACCAGCCCACTCTTCCTGGGCTCTGAGCTCCCTGAGTGCAGGGACCAATGGTTTTACAGATTTATCCCCTCCACACAGAAGCAGAACATCAGAACTCCATTGTTGGAGCAAATGTTGAGACACTAAAAATTCTGATTACCAAGTACACCATGTGGGGACTTTTTCCCCCAAGTCATCATCAGGCAATGCTCAGGACACCAGCTGAGTGTCCTACTATTCAACACAATTTTGATACTATCTACCCGGAGATAGTGTCAGGTCCCACTGGCCACCCCCCAATTCAGATACCAGTCCCAAGCATGTTTAACACCTATGCTTCTAACCACCTGGGTATATTTCAGAGGTTCCCAGGACCCTCTCTTTGGGTTTGACTAATTTGCTAGAATGGCTCACAGAACTCAGGGAAAAGTTCTACCTACCAGCTTACCAGTTTATTATAAAAGGATATATCTGAGGAACAGCCAGATGGAAGAGAGGGATGGCGCCAGGTATGTGGGAAGGGTGATGAGCTTCCATGCCTTCTCTGAGCACTTCACTCTCTCCAAATCTCCATGTGTTCACCAAACCAGAAGCTCTCTGAACCCTGTCCTTTCAAGGTTTTATGAAAGCTTCATTACATTGACATGATTGATTAAATCCTTGGCCATTAATGATTGAACTCAATCTCCACTCCCTCCCCTTCTCCCCAGAGGTCAGGGGGTGGGGCTGAAAGTTCCAACCCTCTATTCAGGATTGGTTTCCCTGGCAACTGGCTCCCATCCTTATTGCTTTCCAAAAGTCACCTCATTAACATAAACCCTGTTGTTCTGGAAAGGAACTTGTTATAAATAATAAGACACCCATTTCACCTTTGTGTCTCTGAGGTTTTTAGGAACTGAGGACAAGAGATCAAATTTTTATTATAACAAAGATGCTCCCATTGTTCTTACTGCTCTGGAAATTCGAAGGGTCTTGGGAACTGTGAGCCTGGAATGGTGGATAAAGATCAAATATATATTTCTTATCAATCACAGTATTAGACACCATCATCTCTGAACACCTCTACTGTGAACTATTTCCTAATGATTCACTCCATAGACCTATAGTCTTCCTTGAAAAATGAGCCACTTCTTTCCTTCCTAATATTCAAAAGGCTTTTTTTTTTTTTAATTTAATTTCCATCTTTCATCTCTGCCCTTCCTCTTCATGGAATAAACAATAAGACTCTAGGCAAATCAGACAAGTGTTTGGGTATGTTATTCCCTGAGTGTCCCGTCCTTTCCCACCCAATGGCCTTGACTCTAGCTCTTTCCCTTGCCTGAACTGTTTCCCAAGGCCCACACCCACCTGCCCCATTAACATCAATCCATCAGGTTGAGCTCAAGTATTCCCTCTTCCCATGAAATTGTCCATTACTGTCACCAAAGGGAAATCCTTGGATCTCTCAGAGCATATTCTTTGCCTCATTCTTTTCCTTGACATTCTAGCTGAATCACAGTTACCTGGACCTATAGTTAAACAGAATATATTAACCATATGTTTTGATTTATTCTTCTCCAACTAAAATACTAATAAAGGAAAAAACAAGTATAAACCCACAATGACAAAGAGAACAGGAGAGGAAACATTAAGCAGATACTAGATTTCATCAAGTTTTTAGGTAAAAATAGAAAAGGTGCACAAAAGTGGAGGATCTTCTCTCTGTCTGTTCTTTTAGGGGCACTAATTCCATTCACCAGGGTTCTACCCTCATGACCTAGTTACTTCCCAAAGCACCCCCTTCCAGATACCATCACATCACGGCTTAGGGCTTTGACATATGAATTTGGGGGGACACAAACATTGGCCCACGACACATGACATTTTGGGGATTTTTAAAATAATGTTAATAGACATTAATATATTTGCTAAAGCCTGGCAATGGTTAAAGAGAGTTGAAAACCTGGTCTGGTGAAAAAGCAGTATAATTATTAAGACCAGATTAAAAAAATGTACAAAGGAATATTATCTTAGTGCCTCACTTGGGCCTATAACAATTGATATTTACTTAACCATAATAATGTAAAAAATCATTTCTGATTTTGCTAAAATGTTAATACTATTTTTATCAGCAGGATACAGCAGGGTTTGGAAAACTTTTTCCATAAAGGGTAAGATAGTAAATAGTTTAAATAGTTTAGGCTTTGCGGGCTACATTCTAACTCTTCAACATATTTATGTTTATAACTCTTTAAAAGTGTAAAAACCATTGTTATCTCAGAGACAAGTTGCTGTTTGGATCTGGCCCACAGTGAGTAGCATGCAGACCCCTGTCCCCTGGAACAGAGGGAGGGAAGGGGACATATATGGAGTGGTGACAGTGGGAAGGAAAGGGATAGGTGACGAGTCCTCACCTGCTAGTGGAGAAATTTTAATCAATAACGTCTAAATGTGTTCATCAGGAAAAATCGGTATAAGTATATTATTTAAGACAAGAGAAGGTGTTATATCCAAAGGGAAAATAATGAGAAGACTCGTAAGGGCTGTCTCTGAGGCTGGAGACCAGGGTGAGGAAAGAGAAGGTTGTTATTTGTTTCATTGTCATAAATATGGTAGTACTAGCTGATTTTTATTAAACTGTGAGCATGTTAATTTCAAGTAAATTTAATTAAAGTAACAGGAAGAATTACTTCTGGTCTGGTTTGTGGCATGGTTGCCTTTACAGCCCCATCCCGTCTTCCCAGAGTGGACCAGCAATGTGGTTTCTTGCTCATCTGAGAATTCTGGTTTGTCTCAGCCAATATTGGTACCTCTTACTCCTTCCAGAGCTGGGATCAGGATGGCCTTTGGATCACAGGATGGCCTTGTACTGACAGTAGTGACAAGGCCAGGGTTGTGCACCTAAGTTGGTCCCATGGAAGTTTTATGATTTGAGAAGAGGCCTTCTCTTTCCTGCAGGTGTAGACAGTGAGTGGCCCCCTTTTCAACTGGAAACCATAATAAGCCAAGGGCTTCAGGTTGGAAGAGAGGTTATGGTTGGTAGAACAGAGAGCTGAGTCCTTATGACATATCGAAGCAGCTGAATAAACCAAACTTGGTCTCTACTCAGAGCCTATGTATCCTCCTCCAGATTTCAAGTGCCTTAAGGTCTCCCAGTGACCTCTGCATTCCCAGTGCCTACACTCCTGTTCCGTTGCTGTTGTTCAGTAAATACAAAATGGAGAAATGATAACAACAATTCAGAAGAATGGAGAGAGGGAGGCAGAGCACCCCCCACTCCACCCCCCACTCTACCCCCCAGCATAGGACTCACTGGAAGGCTGGCTCTTTACACAGCTGTTTCCAGCTGTTGTCTCTACCAATCCCCAGCTCCAGGTTGGAAGACTTGACCTGCCCCCTTCCTGACACAGGCTAAGCCAAATGAATATTAGAATAACCAAATGAATATCAGAAGTCATTTGTCCCTTTTATGGTCTATAAACTCTGTTTTATACTGGAAATATTTAGGACCAAAAGAAACACTGAAATAAAAAGCTTAGTTCAACCAAGAATTATCAAGAATAATAGGCAATTTCGTTCCATTCCTGCTGCTGTTTGCTTCATGGGAGCCTTCGACTCATTTCCTCCTCACGCCCAGACTGAGCAAGAACAGGGATCTTACTTTCCTTAAGTAAGGAAATGAGGCTCCTACCACCCTCAGAGGACTGCCACCTGGGTCTCTCTTCTACAGTCCACAGCCATGTGAACACCCAGATGAGATGGCCCCTGACAGAAGTCACTCACAATGACATTTCTATTCCAACGAGTGACTTTTTATTTGGGGTTTTCAATACCAGGCAAACTTTCAGGTGAAAGGATAAGATTGTTCCTAGTCAATCAGTTATGCCAAACCGGAGGTAGAAACTGAATTATTCCAGGGCAGAGCTCCAAGTGAGAAGTTGGTAGGAGGAAGCCCTGGGAAGTCCAGGGCTCAGACTGGGGCTCTCATCCCAAAGCAAAGAAAGTTCCAAGTTCAGATGAGGCCCAGCAGTGTCCCTGGAGAAGTGGGTCACTGTTGAGTGAAGGCGTAGATCTCCAAGGGGCATTAGTTATGAAGAAATCCAGTCGGATAAGGGCTGGACATAGAGCTGGAATATGGGTGGATAAAGAGAAGAAAGGACACATTCTAATTTCATTCTGGAAATGTGCCTACTAATGATTCATTTTCCAAAGATTTCACTGTGGAAAAAATTTGTGGCCTATTCATGTTTGTTTCCAAGGTGAGCACAAAGCATTGTAATAACATTGTTCTGCTTGTGTTATCGGTGTTATGGACTGAATGGTGTCTCCCTCCAAATTTGTATGTTGAATCCCTAACACTCTTTGTGACTGTATTTGGAAATAGGACTTTTAGGAGGTAATTAAGGCTAAACTAGATGATAAGAGTGGGGCCCTAATCCAGTAGGATTGGTGTCCCTCTAAGAAGAGGGGAGACACCAAGTTTGTGTACACACCCAAGTTGTGTACACACCAAGAAAATGCCATGTGAGGACACAGCAAAGAGACAGATGTCACCAGAAACCAACCCTGTTGGTACCTTGATCTTGGATGTCCAGACTCTAGGACTATGAGAAAATAAATTTCTATTATTTAAACCTCCCAGGCTATGGTATGGTGTTGTGGCAGCCCTGGCTCCCTGACACCTGGGAGCTTGTCATTTACAAAGTTGATTCCTAGACAGCATTTCCATCTGTTCCTTAAAGTCCTGGAAGAAGGATATTATGGTCATATCCCAATTTTACCAACGAGATGGCTGAGCTCGAAAGATCAGTGCAGAGATTCTGATGGTCAATGCAGACCTCTTCTAGAAGATGATAGTGATTAAACAGTGCTCAAAGAATCTCCTTTATCCCCACTCTACCCGCAAGTGGCTTCACCATTGGCTTAGCCCAGTACCTGGGTGCCTCGCACGACAGCTGCTCATCAAGCTGAAGATGCTGTGACTCTGGAAGGCCTCTAGGAAAGTGCAAGGGTATGACCTAACCAGGAGAAGCACAGTGCACTTGGCTCCCTCTATAGACAGGCCTACACTCATTTCTCTACACTCTCCAGATAAGCTGAGCTCATCTTAAAAGCAGAGGCTACGGCTGCTACCTCCAGTGAAGAGGACCTAGGAAAAAGATGTTGGAGGGAGAACTTAGGAATGGTTCAGGTGGGATCCCTAGGAAGAAGATGGGGAGGGCACCAGATAAGCCGTGAGTCCCAATGGGAGAGGATGTGCTCCCAGTGTCTTCAGCACAATAGATAAGAACCGATCCTCTGAAAGTATGGAAATAAGAACAATGCTTGCAATGCACCGACGTCTGTACAGAGTAGGGCTTCACTCATTATTTGATTAGAAATGACTCGTTTCTAAAGTGGACCCCCCAAAAGCCTGTGTCCTTTACAGTTAAGACCTTGCAGGGGTAGATTTGTGGTCTTTTGCTGTTTTTACTTTGTTCTGTTTGTGTTTTTCATATGTTGCTCTAAACAGCAACATGTGAAGAAAACACTTTCCTACGCCTGTTCTCATTTGAACCTCATGACAACCTTGTAGCGCATGTGTGATTAACTCTATTTACAGGTAAGGAAAGGGACTTCCAATCCAGAAAACTAATTCCTCAACTTCCCAGGATCTGCTAGAAGTAACACCAGGTTTTGAACCCTGGTCCCTGCCTCTTTTTCTGTGCCAGACTCCCTCCTTACTTTATGTGGCAGTCCCTTCATGGATGAAGGTGATTCTGGAAGGTGAGTATTCCCATACTTCTGTTCTTATGACATGACAAAATACAGTTCCTTTCTGGCATCTCCGCAGCCTTGGAGTGAGGGTCATCACGGGCTGGGGCTAGAAGCTGAGCTCACATGCATCCAGGATCTATGGCTGTTCATGGCGAGTATGTGACCTGATTGGTCATAGTTCATACCCTGGGGACTTGAGGCTAAGTGAATTGCATGCATCTCTTCAGGGTGGGGAAGCAAGTGGAGACCCAGGCAGCAGGAGAGAGGGCTCTGCCTTCCTAAGCCAGTGGGAAGGACGTGGCCTGACTGGGGTCCTTAACATGGTGTTCTCAGGCTTTATGGGCTGGCCCCAGCTGCCTCATCTCCCTGCCACAATCCCACACTCTCCTTTTTTGCCACACTGAGCTGAACACATTATGAGCGATTTACCCCACAGCTCTGGAGATCTGAAGTTTGGAAAGAGACTCATTGGCTAAAGTCAAGGTGTATTTCTTCTGCCAAGTCTCTTCTGCCACGTAAAGATTACATATTCCCAGGTTTTGGAGATCAGGACATGATCATCTTTGAGGAAAACATTATTCAGCCCATCATGAAGGGTCAGAGGTCAATGTGATATATAACCTGGAGCTCAGAAGAGAACATATATCAGAGATAAGCTCTGCAAGTTGTGGGTTTTGATGAAATAATGGAAGCCATGTGGGTAGGCAAGACAATCTAGAAGGAGAGCATGGAGTAAGGAAGCAAAACAGATGTCCACTAAGCACTGTGATCCTCTAAACCCACAGAAGCACACAGAGGAAGAGGAGTCAGCTAGGCAGGCAGGGGAGTTGAGCTGGGTTTCTACCTCTCAGACTTCTCAGGGGCTGCTCTCTACTCATGGCCCCAACTTCTACATGAATGAGCTCCTGGTTGCTCCTACAGCAGAACCCAGGGAACTTCTGCCTAAAGAGAGCTCTGCCAAGGACCACACCACATTACTGTCTGGGAGCCCATCTCCTGCCTTAGCTTGTCTTTCTCCCCAGTCTAGACTTCCGTCTAGACTGTCAGGCCTAGCCATTGAACAACAAGCCTAAACATACCTCCTGTTCTGAACCCCCAGGTTCTTCAGCCCCTGCTTGAGTGCCGAGCCACTCCAGCCCAGATTTTCCAGATTTTCTACTGGTTTTAGAATCCCGGGTCTCACATTAACACCAAAGTCTTTACAAAAGGAGTCATGAACCTGGGGACACCTTGGAATACCCTGTCAGCCCTGGAAATACCAGAATTTAAGGTAAGGGTCTCCTAGGGTTTTAGAGATGCAAGTTTATCAAAGAAAATCCTGCTTCTTGCTGCTGGAAAACCTCTGGCCCAAGAGATGAACCCATCAGGAAATGTCAATTATTTCAAGAGTCGTAGATATATTCCCAGATGACACATTGGCGATGATCCATGAGGCAATATTTGAAGATTAGGGATAGGCCTCATCTTTAAGAGGAAGCCTGCTCTACAAACTGTTATCAATGTGCAAGGCTATCAGTACAGTACTGAGAGTAAGCTTCTAGAAGATTGTACAGTAATTGATATGGGCATGTTATTGAAGTACAGGAGCATTTTCCCAGTAATGCATTCTTATTGTATTTTATAAAATTATCAGTTCACAACAGAATTTTTAAAAATCTGGTCCTTCCTCATGGATGATTTGAGAAGCATAGGTCAAGAGAGCTACAAGGTCCACCCCTCAAGTTTCTGTCTTGGAAGTTCCTTCTGTGTCAGAGAGAACACAAAAGTAATTTGTCCTCTGTGTCTGGAGATGGGGAGGGATAGGAAGAGTAGGCAAGGATTTTGCTAGCTTTATAATCCAAACCCTAGCAGTTAACTTGGTTGGACTCTGGCTTTGGATTCATGGCAAATGGCAGCCTTCACTATGTGCCATTTTTCTTCTTTCTCTCTTTCTTTCTTTTTTTCGCAAGGAGGAGAAGGTAAATGCACCCTTCCCTCGAGTGTTTGGGAAGGAGGGAGCTGTCACTGTTACTACTATTTACTGAGTGGCAGGGCCAGAATTTGAATCGTGCCTGCCTGTGGATCTTTGCATATGTCGCCCCTCCTACCTGGCCAGCCCCTCTTCCTCAATGATCTCCCACCACTGTGATGACATTGGCAATTCCTTCAGGTAGCGCTCCTGTATTTATTCCTCCAAGGGCATCTCCTGTTTCCCTGCCCCTCCACATTCAAGTTCTTTATTGCTCCCTGTACTTCTCCTGCATGGCAATGATAACAGAGCTAACTGGGCAATTAATTGTTTAATTTCTATCTTTCCCAAAATTTTGAGTTTCCTGGGGGGAAAGACCTCATCTATCCTCTTCACTCTTATGTCCTCATTGCCTACACAGCACCCCAGTAGGTTTTTAACACACGTAAAGAGCAAAGGAATGGGTAAATGGATCAGCAAGTGCCTGGCTGGCTGTTGGCTGGCTGGATATATGGTATATGGAACAGCTTCTTCCCTATAACTGGGAAATTGGCCTGTTCTCCCACTTTTCTGTCTCTGTTTCCCATTAATCCTGGCTTTGCCAACACTGAAAGAAAATAGTCAATAGGTGAAAGATGTTAATTCCTTCTAGCCCAGCCTTATACTGTGCTGACACAGAAAATCTCTGATGGGTCCCCCACCCCCAGCACTACACTTTCCCCTCCAGAGCAGTTCCTGGAGGGTGAGCATCAGTCATAATCATTTGCTATCATAAAGTAAATTTGCAAAACTTTGTAAGGTACTTTTCCAACTTCCTTTGAAAAACATATACCCAGATAGTCTCTAAATCCCGAACAATGTTTTGTTTCATTGGGCAGATATTTAAGAAATGTGTAGGAATTGTTAATAATAGAAGGAAGAGAGTGGCCTCTTGTGTGAACCCCGGAGTGCTGTGCTTGTGTGTGCATGCATTACTGCCATTAATGATAATAGGAGTGAGGTGCATAATGGGTGTTCCTGTAAATCTATCTAGAGGATAATATACCCCTTAATTTAAAATAGCTGATAAAGTGTGAATAAAGGCCTCTCGTCTTTACCACTTCTCATTTCTATTAAGAAAGGAATCACATAACATTTTAGGGCTCTAAACTAATTAACTGTGCATATGAATTTGGAGGGCACATGCTTTGTACATAATAGGTGATTCCTGAATCTACATTCAGAAGAGGCTGAGCTCAGGGGCTGGGAACCCTGACCATGACCGAACTTCAAGGTTCTGGCTCTGATTGGAGGGCGCTGTCTGCCTTCCTCTTAGGAGAGGAGAGGAATGGCTAAATCAGCAGGAGGACGGAAGGGCTAAGGACTAAGGCAAACAATAGAGCTAGAGAAAAGAGATTAAATCCTTTGAAAGACGTTAAGTGTCTATCTCGTTGCCTTAAAAACTTGACCGTACAAGGGGCAACTCTGAAACGTGCTCACAGAGGTAATGCCGCTGCACAGCATACTTCTCAGAGAGCCAGATATAAAAATCTGAGTATGTCCAGGAAGCAGAAATGAGCAGAAAGGGAAAACAAAGAGATTTTGATTTAAGCTAAACATCTAAAGGATATACATGCTTTCCACTTGCTGTATCATTTTTTATTTATTATTCACCTACTTCTTGATGTTTACCAGAACCTCCTGGCTAATGTCAACATTAGCTGATGTTTGGTCTTTAGCTGTGACATATATAATTAACAAACAAGACAAATATACACTTTACCATTCTGATACAAATGGAATAATTAGATATTTTTCCTTTCGTTCCTTAGAGAGATAGTCACAATCAGAAAAAAAAAATGATTAAAACAACAAACTGATGTATTTCCAGGATATAACAAAAGAAACGATTTCTATAAAAGCCACTAATTCAAAATGAAAGAAATCATTTGATATGAACGCTTAATAAGCATTCAATGAAGATGTGTTCAATTAAGTGGAATGGAGTTGAAAATTCAAAGAAATCACTCATATCCAATTCAAAGTAGCGCTTTCCGAATGTCAGGAAGTTGGAAGCTACTCTTTTCTCACAATTTCCACATACTTTCGGGGAAAATGTATTTGTCTTCTGTTATTCCTTCTTTCCCCCTCTGTAGTTAGAGGAATATAATCTTATTAAGACAGTCTCTTTTGATTTTTTTAAATTACATGAGCAATATAAAGCTGACAGGCTTTTTTCAAGAGCAGAAATTTTTTTAAAAAATGAAAAAGAAAAAAAACGACAACAACAACAACAACAAAAACAAAAAGCTAACACACAGAAACTGCATTGCCAGCAGGGCCCTGAGTCCCAGAGTCAGCTTCAGGGAGAGCAGGCCCACCACAACTCCATGGCAGAATCGTATCATTTTTGCCCCATTCAGTGCTTTCATATCTGTGACTTTTCCTTCTCCCCTCCCCCAACCCCAAATCCCTAACCCATTTAATTTTTTCTGTTGACATTCCACATGTTCCCTGGATATTTCTTAATTTTAGGGCAAACAGTAAATCCAAAGTACTTCCATCTTGAAGGTGACTTCTCGTTGCCTGTGCTGCCTAACGTGGTGCCTTTGCTCCTCGGAGTTTAGGTGAGGCAACATGTGACCCCCCCAGGCATGTCTGTAAAAATGCCCATGGAGCAAGAAGGAGACTCATAAGACTGCTTTTTCAAAGTGCAATAAAATGCCCAAACCTACCAAGAGCTAGTGGGCCCTAGCACATGACAATTAAACATTAACAGGCCCCAGGGCCCTGGGAGCAGGGCCCCGCAACCCTTTGAAGCCCTGTTTGCCAATTAAACACCGGCTGACATTAGCGTCAAGGTGGCAGGGATCCAAAGCAGAGATAGGAACGTCAACCACTTCAGGGGCATTCATTAGCTCCCCAGACATTCCTGGCGTGGCCTGTTTCTTGACTATTGCCAAATCCACACCCTGCTCGGGAACTCAGGGGCTCTGAGAAAGTTTACTCAGATAAGCTTATTATGGAAATAGCACTTTGTCACCGGTTACGACTCACTCCTTGTTCAATTATCTTTTATCTGTTTAGAGTATTTGCCAGCTCTCTCAAGGTTCCCCAGGATGAAGCCCTCGCTGGGGCAGCGGTGGGGGAAGGTGAGGTACCACTCCGTGCTTGCCTTTCTGGTCCAAGAATGCCGGGCTCTCTCCAGAACTTCGGAAACTGCTAAGAGAGTATAGTTGACCCTTGAACACAGAAGTTTGATCTACATGGGTCCACTTATATGTGAATGCCTTTTTTTTTTTTTTTTATAAATACAGTCCAGCGCTGTAAATGTATTTTCTCTAAGGATTTTCTTAATGACATTTCTTTGTCTCTGGCTTACTTTATTGTGAGAATACAGTATCTAATACATATAACATATAACATACTTATTAATCAACTATTCATGTTATCAGTAAGGCTTCCTGTCAACAACAGGCTATTAGTCGTTAAGCTTTGGGGGATTCAAAGTTATACATGAATTTTTGATTGTGCAGAAGGTCAGCGCCCCTCACTGCACCCCACCCCTACCCCTCCTGCACCCCCGGTCCTGTTGTTCAAAGGTCAGCTGTACTAAAAAAAAGATCTTGGAACAGTTGAATTGCTATACTGAACATCTGAAACTAATATAACACTGAATGTTACATTAAATTAAAAAGATAACTCAAAAAAATTAAAAAGAATAAAAAGAAAAAGGAAACCTCAATAAAAAACAGAAAAGAAAAGGACCTTATATTTTATGATCATAGGGAAAGTACCTCTCTTTGAGACAGAAACCTAGGCGCCCTGTGGTCCCACAGCCAGCAGAAGTCAGGATGAAGTGTTATTCTGCCTATAATAGTGAACAATTATGGGGTGTTACCAGAGCTGCTGGGAATTGCACCCACTCTCCACCATCCTGCATGGGAAATGTTCTCTCCTCACTTGTCCATAGATATGAAATCAAGGTGATTGAAAGGTTTTGGTGATGAGCCTTAGTCAAATTACAGTAACCCCCTCCCCGTCCCCGCCCCCCTGCCTCCACATTTCCTACTGAGTTGTCTCAGGGGACTACTTTTTTTTTTTAAGATTTTATTTATTTGTTTGACAGAGTGAGAGATTTGAGAGAGAGGGAATACAAGTGGGGCGGAGTCAAGAGGAAGCCTGATACAGGGCTCGATCCCAGAACCCTGCGATCATGACCTGAGCCGAAGACAGACGCTTAACGACTGAGCCACCCAGGTGCCCCTACTATTGTGAGTTGCCACTTTTGTATTCTAACACCTTCCAGCTTTGGTGATTTCTCTACATTCAACTCAGATGTCAGGATATAGGCTGCACTTTCACTGCTATGGTGGTTTTAAAATACACCACAAATTTTTCGCTACTCCTCCCATCAAGAGGTGGGGATTAAGTCCCCGTTGATGGAGCGTGGAATCCCAGGGTTGGTCATGAAAGTCACTGTAACTTTTTGCTTTTTTTTTTTTTTCTCTTTCCTTATATCACTTTCCTGGGTAGAAGACAGCTGTCATGTCATGAGAAGACTCAAGAAGCCCTATGAAGAAGTCCACATGCTGAGAAACTGAGGCTTCCTGTCAAAGGCCATGTGACTGAGTTTAAACACAGACCCTACAGCCCCAAGCAAGCCTTGGCCTTGACTAGTCCCAGTTGATAGCTGAACTAGACCTCATCTGATCCAGAACCCCTCAGCTGACCTGCTCCCAGACTCCTGATCTACAGAAACCATAGATAATGCATAATGTTTAAGCCACTATTGGGGATAATGTGCTATGCAGCAATAGATAGCTAATATAGCTGTCTCAGCTCGTTGTTCAGAAATGGCTAAAAGATCCCAGGGCAGAGAGTCAGAGTGCCTGAATTCTATTATCTGCTTAGTTATTGACAGGTGTGTGACCTTGGAAATTTTACCTGTCTGCTCTGGACTTCAGATTTCTCTGGGAAAAAGTGCCCTCCTCTTTCACAGTTGTTATGAGAATCAGATGAAATGTTTTGGAAAACAAAAAGTTTTCTGATATCATAACTATCTTTTTGTCATCCAGAATTTCATCATCTCAAAGCAGTCTACCCTTCTCCATACAAAATCCCAAACCACATACCTCATGCATACAGGTCAGCAACGGCATCCCCATTCCTTCACTGGATGTCTTATCTTCTTCATGCCTGGGAGCACCAATCAGTTCCACGTTCAAAGCAAAGATTAACTGCGAAGGTTCCACATTGGATCCAACAGGAAAACCGCTGTCATCAGACTGTCAGAGAAAGAGATGACCATACTGTTCCCTTGAAGAGGAAGAAGAGGCAGAAATGTCACCTGGATTATAGGTAAGTTGGCTGTGATTATTGGAATGAAAGCAAAAGCTGACCGAGCTCTTAACTCTGATGGTCTGTTCAGCCTACTGGAGATGAGCTGTTTCCATTTTGTCAACTCTCCATCATCCAAAGAACCCATCTCACCTGCAGCCAGAACGTCAGTTAACTGGAGACACATCAGCACCCAATGCATGCACTCAAGAGGCACGTGAAGCATCAGTATCACAGGTTCTAAGGAATGTTTCAGGCTGAGGACACCATCAGCCTAATTTCCACCCTCTTTGGTTAAGCTAGCTGCCCCTCGTGCCTTCGAGCTCCAGCCAAGTTAATCATCCCTTCTCAAATGAGGCATCCTCACTTTTGCTCCTCATTAGAATGTCTTCTCCTTATACTAATTATGAGAAACAAATCTATGCACATAACATACTCAGTTAGTTGCCTACAGCACCATGTCATTCTGGTCCTTCTTTCTAAAGGAATCTAAATTATTTTCAAAAAGTCATCCCTCCCAAATCTACCTCACCCCAGGTCCAAGAATAAATCCTAACTGGTACAAGCCAATCAGGTAATCTCCCTCCCATTGCCAGAGGTAGGTTTGGTTTTGGACCTGTGATGTGATTCTGGAAAATGACCTATAAGGAAAAATCTGCTGGTGGAATTCTGGGAATGTTCTCCCTGCTCCTAAGAAGAGGACAGGAAAAGAGAAGGTCCTGTTTTTCCTCTGGGTTTTTGGGTCCTGCCTGGATTTGGGTCCTGGAACTGCTGCCAACCAAAGCTCAGAGGAAGACACAGCTGAGAGACACTGCAGAGAAGCAGACCTGGAGCCCTGACACAAAAGATCAATGAAGTTGTTCTTACAAGGCATCTTTATTATATGGATTGTTGCTTTGCTATCGAAGGTGGTTAGCATCAGGATGTCCTGCTCCAGATGAAGGTTTGCCCCTCCTCTTCCCAAATACTCAAGGTTTCTCTAACCTTAGAGTCCTGGTGCCACTGCTTCGGCAGGCAGCCCCATCAGTCATCACTGGACTTACCCCTCTGGGCCTTATTCCATTTTATGGCATTATGCCCCACCCAGCATTTCCACCAGCCACACTGAAAGTCCTAGAGACAGTATGAAGGTTATCGTCTATGTTCCTTGTAACAGCACCCATCCTCAAGGGAATGGGTTCAATCAAGCCTGAAAGCTTCTATTAAAACCATCCCCTAAGCCAACGGGTAACTGCACACTTCCTGGCCTTACAGTTCTGTAACCTAGGAAGGCATCTCAGTGATTCTTCACATGATAAGTAACATTTGTTCCAAGACATTGCCATCTGCACCTATGTAGAGAAGTAGCTAACAGTTTAAAATCTTCTACCACGGATCAATCACCTCATTATAAATGGGTGAATCCAGTAGACAAAGCCACTTACTTTCTTTTCAAAGACATGATTGGTTATTTTTCTCTTAAATATGTGAATTGGAAATTATAAAACCTACTCCAACGTGGTGACAATTGAACAAAATAATGTATGCAAAACCCTAGCTCAGTGCGTGGCGTATAGTCAGATATCAATGAATAGCAGGGGTTCTAAAGAATGGATGGCACCTGAATAGTACACGCTAGACCAAATCTCGCCAAATCAATTGAAAAGGAGAACCGGTTCAAAGGGATTACTACTCAGCAATGAGCTATCCAGGCCTTTGCTAAGAACAGAGAGTAATTGTGCAGAGTGACCAAAGCCTTAATAGGAGACATGAAAGGCTGACATGGATCATTGTCCTGATTCTTTACAGCTCTAAGTGGAGGTTTTATCCTGTTATGATCAGGTAATACAATAAAATGCCTATAACTTGGAAAGCAAATTTTCTCTTCCATTAAGGGGCAGAATGGAAATATTTCATTGTTTTCCTCTGGCTGAAAGCAATGACTTTCCCATGGCTGGTTTGTACTCTTCATTCTCCCAAATAGAAATTTCTTTGAGCAAAAGAAGTCAAGAGAATGAACTGAATCAGATGAAACTCAACACTGCTAACCATAAGCGGTGCACTTGCCCAATCTTTGAAGTTCCAAAGGAGTGAGAAGCCTTGGAAACTTCTCTTTTTTGGTCCAAAAAAAATTAGAAGTTAGTGCTGGTATTGAATTCAGTCCTGTGACCAGAGTTCCAAACTTCCTTCCCCCTCCTCCATCAAAAGCAAGTTCATGATGACCCAATTTTAGACTGGAAAGAATTGTTTCTATGGATTTGGTTGAGGAAGGCATGCCAGAGACCAAGACTGGAGTTTAAGTTTGATTCCCACAAGATCTTGTCATCTCTCACAGAACAAATGCTTAAACTTCAGGTTGAACAAACAACCCACAGGCAAAGGGGACCATGGGTCACACTGGTCAAGGAGACTTGTACAAGAGTGTGGGGGCTGGCGTAATGCTTGACTGTGACTCTTCAGAGACTCTATAGAACATATCTCAGGGTGCCTGACCACACCTTCTCAGGGAAGCCTTGTAAATTAAACTGTTGTTGCTCCAATCTGCATTTTCCCTTCACAGGCCAGTGTGACACTTAATGTTTAATGAAGTTTAATGAATTTAGAAATGGAATGGAATTCCAAAAGGAATGGAAACAAAATTAGAAACATTCTGAAATATTCATAAACTTTAGATGTTTCTCTTTAGCTATATTACTCTGAATGTTTTACAGCAGTGAATTAGTCACTGCAGGCTGAGAGAGAGGAGAGAAAATATGTTAGTGTTTTTTCCCATTGAGTAATATTTAAATACACCGAAGATCCTTAAATATGTGTGTATGCCAGCATACTTCTGAATCAGTTGTTCAAGGGACCACTTAAAAAAATCTAAAGAATAAAAAACTATTAAGAACATACTGGACAAAAATATTCAGGGGCCCCATGGAGATAAAGGATATATTCAATTTATGGACTCATCACACTTTATAACCAAATTGGGTAATACCTACAGCTGAGAAGGAATATTACCAAACCCCTCTATGATGGTGTTTCTTACCTTCTATTCACAAGGAAAAGTGTTGGGGCAAGGCTTAAACTTTATTACTGATAACGGTTCATGACAGAGTTTGATGAGTTTGAGTCTCTAGTGCACAATCCAAAACTTAGAAAATTCACGAATATTTTGTTCTTACTGTGATAATTTTGCAACCGCCATGGCTCAAAACAAGACTCCTATGGGAGACTTTCCTAAAACCATAATGTTAAATCCAGCCCCATTTGTTACATACACCACTCCTTCTCCATGGGGTTGTGATGGTACTTTTATTATACGCTGCCATCTGCTTCAAGGTGAGAGCTTCTTCCCATTAAAATGTTAGTTGAGTCTTGTACCAGTATCACACATTTAATCCCTTCTAATGATTTAGTAGCTTTCAGAGGTTTACTATCTGGAAAAAAAATTCCTCCACATTCTTTTACTTAAAGACAATTTAAACAGACAACAAACATTTAAATTATTTGTTTATCTTCCAGATGAATGGCCAAGTTGTTTTATCAAGATTTTTGAAATCTTTATGGTATATTTGACATTGGTATTATAGTCAAGCTATAAATCAGTTTTCAAAAAGTTGATATATTTATGATATGTAGTCTTCCTTTTAAAGGATATCATACATACATTTTTCCCCATTTCTTTGGGTCTTCTTTCTTACCAGTCATGAAAATTTTCTTTTTGTTTTGCACATGTCTTATTTAAGCATTTTATATTACCTTGTTTACAAATATATTAAGTTCTTATAACATCCATTTGTTGCTCAAAGACAGGATTTTCATGTTAAATTAGATCACTTACCTTTTATTGAACTCTAAATAACTTAAAAGAATTAGCATTGATTATCTTTGATTTTCTAGGTGAGTATTGTACTGCCAGTCAATGAAAGCACTGTGCCCCTCTATGTTCTTCTCCTTAATCCTGCTCCGTGCGCCATCCTGCTACTGAGACCCGTCCACTCCTCTTTTTCCCCGTCAGCACCACCACCCTTACCCAAGGTCCTGTCAATGCCTACCTCACTGAGACCACAGCTTCCTGACACATCAATCCACCTTCTCCAGCAGTCTTCTAGTCTACCTTCAGCCCTGGCCTAGACGATTTTTTCAACATGAAATTACCATGCCTACCTGGATTCCCTAAAAACAGCATCTTTCTGTTTCTCTCACGAGAAAGACACAGCTTCCACCACAGCTTACCATCTGTAGCAACTGATCCTTACTACCCCACCAGCCTCACTACCCCCCACCGGCTTCGGCTCCTTCTGTAATGCGACATTTCCTCCTCATGGTATCAGGTTCTCCTCTTCACTTCGCAAACCCAACATCTTTCCTCCTGTGCTCTATATTCACTTCCCCAGGGAAAATTTTTCTCTGTGTCAAATGTGCAAATTATGTATGTTCAAAGCATCCATGAGCTCTCCTTGTGGCATTTACCACTAACATGATTTTATGTATCGTGTGGGACTCATGAATAGCTATGGAGCCCTCTTACAGACTACAAGCTCCATGAGGCCAGGCACCAAATCACCATTTTGTCTCTGATATTTAGCACAATATCTGGCAATTATAAACCAGATTGACTAAACCTAATGTGCAACATGGGCCAAAAAGTTATGAAAAAATTATGAGAGAAGGCATTCTCATTCTTTCCGATTTCAGATAGAATGCCTTACCATTTGGTATGTTTGCAGTTGGCTGCCGATTTTAACATACTTTTTTTCAAGGGAAGGAAATCTTCTTCAGTTCCTATCATTGTCTTGCCACATGGGTGCAGGGGGAAGCTCCAGCTTGGGCCGCTACTCTGGGCCTTCTCTGTCCCCAGTTACAATGCTTTGCTTCAGACACATACACTACTCAGGAGTTAGCCTTCTGCTGCCAAGTCCTTTCTGCCACTTGTCTTTCATTTTCTAAGAATCAGACTCTTTCACCAGATTATAAATGGAAGCTTCTGATGGGGAGAGTAGAGAGCAGAAATGCTGAAAAAAAAGTTGCTTGTTTTGACGTGGCATCAGAAAAACAGGTGTGCAGAACTGTGGGGCACAGCCATTGAGGGTTCAGACCCTCATGGCACAACCTGCAGAGAGAAGCATGGCAGCTCCCTCCCGTCTCCCCAGGACCCTTGCATTGATCTCTTTCAGAGGCAACCTCTGCCAGTTATAAATCAGGATCCTCAGTGTATCCTAACACTAACATAGTGTTGTAGCTGGTGGAATTTCTTCCCAGAGTCTCATGGGAGTTCTAGAGCCTTTTTAATGTGAGATTATGAGAAGCTATAGAGGTGCAGTTAGGTAACCTTTTGAAGCAGGAGTTTTATAATGGTTTCTAAAACCGTGACTGTCTCCCTTAAGTAGGTGGTGGAAGGGGAGGAACGCAGAGATTGGCTCTCAAATCACCAATAGATGCTCTCCAAAGAGTAGGCATTGTTGAAGGAAAAAGAAAAAGAATGAAATCTCTGGAAACCTGAGGCATGAGCCTGGGAAGAAATGACAAGGAGAAGACTGGCAACCTAAACAACTATTGAACTCTGGGATTCTTTCATTTTCTTTCTTTCTTTCTTTCTTTCTTTCTTTCTTTCTTTCTTTCGATAGAGAGATCACGTGTGTGGTCAGGGGAGGGGGGCATAGAAGGGCAGAGGGAAAGGAGATAATCTTAAGCAGACGCTGTGCTGATCACAGAACCCAATGCGGAGCTCAAGCTCACAACCCTGAGATCATGGCCTCAGCCAAAATCGAGAGTTAGAGGCTTAACCAACTGAGCCACCCAGACCTTCTAACCCTCAAGTGCTAAACACAAGTTGGCTCTAACATAAAAGTGGTTAATAAATAGTGTTTAGTTGTCTTGGAGTTTACTAATTAAATGATATTTCAGAGATTGGCATGAGCTTTCATTCATCCCCTGTTTCTTACTTAACTACCTTAAACTGGTCCATCAATGAATAAAAGCATGCACGTGTGTGGTTTCATTTGCTCCTAAGCTCAGTCTTGAAAGAATAGACACCTCTATTTCCACTAAACAGATAAGGAAATCAAGGTACCAAGGTGTTAAATAACTTGCCCACTGTATAGACTTCACAATACTAGAGACATAACTCCAAATCCTTTCTCCTGACTCCAAATGCATACTTTCCCCACTCTAGGAGAGCTCAAATCCTTGCACAGGTCATGGAACACCATGAGAGTGCAGGAAGTCTTCCCCAGCCAGAAACAACCTACAAATTCCTTTCTTTCAAACATTGTCCGGGAATGAGCGGTCCCTGGGATAAATAACATTACTTGCCAGCCTCCCTGAGATGGTACAACATGTTTCAGACCTTTACATCACGTCTGTAGGATTATCTTCCCCTCTGTTCTGTAAAAATAGTCCCTGCAGTCATTACCGCCACGCCACGGCACATGATGCCCCTTATCAGGGACAAGCAGGGAGCCCCACTCAGCCACATACCCTGTGAACCTCTGACCGCTGGTCAGCGGCACACAAGCCAAAACATCCTGGACTGTTCTGGGGCTGCCTCTTCCTGACGTTCCTCTGAGTCTATCTCTTGCTACCAGTGTTTTCTTTTTAAGAGTCGAGAACATTATTAATCATCTGAATCTATCACAGCCTCATAGTTAAGGATTCATGCCTTGGACAAATGTTTGTTGAGTACCTTCCCTGAGCCAGTCTTTGCTCGTGCCACACAGGATAAATCAATGATCAGAAGAGACAGTGATCCCTCTCCTAGCCAGACTTCTACTCCAGCAAAGGGAAATGGACAATCAACAAAAGACATAACAACATAACAAATAAATGAAGGATATACTATATTAGAAGGGGGCAGTGCTGTGTGGGGAAAAAAAGGACAGGAGAAAAAGAATGCTGAAGAGGGCAGTTTTCAATTTTAAATAATAAGGTGGTTGAACAGGTACTATATGAGTAAAGATACCTATCTAGGGAAAGAAATCTCTAGGCAGAGGAGACAGCCTGTGCAAGAGTCCTGTGGTATAAGAATGCCTGGCATGTTCAAGGCACTAAAGAAGGCCAGAGTGGCTGGAGCAGAGTTTGAGGGGTGCAGAGGAGCAGGAGACAGTGTCAGAGAACCAGAGCCAGGTGGGGTAGGATGGGGTCACATGTAGCTCTACCAAACCTTTTAAAGACTTTCAGCTTTACTCTGAGGAAGTGGAGAGCCATCACAGAGGACAATGGAAAGGAAGAATATAAACTGACCTATTTTAGAAGGAGTCACAGACCACTCTGTCAAGAATAGACTGAAGACATGAGGAGAGCCCAAAGCAGAAATGGAGTAATGAGTTAGGGGACAATTTCAGTAACCCAGATGAGAAATAATGGCTGGAGTCCAGCTGGTGGCAGTGGAGGGGACAATGTGGTGGGCATGCTCTCCTAGAGAACTGGATATAAACTGTGGAAGAAGAGTTCTGAGGCTTACGCTATTGGTAGTAGTGCCCCATCTCCTGTGGGATGGAGGGAGTGTTATTAAAATGTCCACTTTGGCTATGTTGATTGTGAGCTGTCTAATTGATGGGTGCGCATTCTGTCGAGAAAGATCTGGGGTAAAGATTAAAACTGGGGAGTCTTCAGGATAGAGACCTTGTTTAAAGCCATGAGATCATTGAGAGTATCAGAGGAGTGAGTGAACAGAGGACAGCAGATGGGTCAAGGACGAAAGCCTGGACTTGCCAACAAAAGACTTCAGGAGAAGCAGAAGAATTGGGGACAGGGCTGAGAAGGAGCAGCAGGTGAGGTGGGAGATGGGGTGCAAAGGTGCCGAGTCTGGGGTCAAGTTAAGAAGATGAGGGAGGAGGTGGAGATGACTGAAAGCCTCAGCTGCTGCTGGGACGTCGAGCAAGACGAGGACTGAGAACTGACCATCAGATTCTCTAAACTTGACACCATCGGTGTCTTGACCAGACCAGTTCTGCTGTGAGACAAGTTGAAGGAGGGCACCAGGGTGGCTCAGTCAATTAAGCATCGACTCTTGATTTTGGCATAGGTCATGATCTCAGGGCCATGAGATCAAGTCCTGCTTTGGGCTCTGGACTAGATGTGGAGCCTGCTTGAGATTCTCTCTCCCTCTCCGTCTGCCCTGCTCGCTCTCTCTCTCTCTCTCTCTCTCTCAAAATAAATAAATAAATAATTAAAAAAAAAAAAAAGAATGGCAGAAGCAAAAGTAGTGTTGGAAACTCTTTTGAAAAGTTGCCCTGCCAAGAAGTACTATAAAATGGGTAGTAACCAGCAGAGTAGGAGAAGTAGGGAGGAGCGTTTTTTGGGTTTTGTTTTCTAAGATGAGAGGAAGAACAGCCTGTTTGTATCCTAGTGGAATGACCTAGAAGAGAGTGCAGTATTGATGGCAGGGGAGTAATTCGAACCATGGCCTTGAGTGTACTAGAGCGGATGGGCTCTAGTGCCCACAGCTCGTCTGTAATAAGGGGTTCTAAGAACATAGGACTAGAGTCAGTAAGTTCTCCTCCACTGAGCCAGACAGCAACGATTTTATGATTTGCAGGCCATGTTTTCTTTTACAACTACTCCGCTCCTTTAATACAGCTCTAAAGTGGCCACAGACTACATGTAAACAAGTGGGCAGGGCCATGTTCCCATACAAATTTCCTTCCACATAAGGTGGTTTGGATGGGCCATGCTCGGCTGACCCCTGGTCGCATCTATCATCCTGTCTGTTCTCCACTTCTGAATTCAAACTGGTGGCGAGCTGGAAGACGGGGATCACATCGAGACAGCAGTTCTTGTACACTTCAGAGATGAAATAAGAACCAAGAACGTACTTCTACAGAGATCCAGCGAAGTGTAATAACTCGGTTATAGACCTTGACAGCGGGGGATGAGCCACCTCTGTCAAGCCACCATCTAGCTCCAGGCCCACACATGGCATAGTAGGTGCTCAGGGACTGTCGATTCCTAGAACGAATCACAAATATTTCTCTCCCTCCCTCACTCCTATACCCCTTGTTTTGCAACTAAATAGCTGAGGCAGCAAAGAGAAGAGAAGATCTGAAACCGAAGAACAATTGCTTTTCAGTGTTGATTGGTTAGGAAGCAGTGAACGTCTGTGAGGGAATGCACAAATTCAGTACCCCTGGAGACAGAACGGAGGAGAAAGTTTGCTGATGGCAGAGCAGTAGATCCTCTTTAGGATGGGGGAGATGATGACAGTGGTGATGATGATGGAGAAAATGGAGCTCCCAAAGCCATGCTTCCCTCCCACTGAGAGGCAGCCTTATACAAGAGACAGGAATCAGGTCTGGGTTTGAATTCCAGCCCCCCACACCCAAGATATGAGCTGCTCACCTGTGAACTAATCACTTTGTCTTTCCCAAAAGATCTCAGCTTCCTCATTAATATAATGGGAAAAATACAGAATTCTTACATACCCAAGAGCATCTTAGGAAGGAACAAATGAGCTCATGGGTAACAATGGAAAACAGTGTGTGTGCAAGGGTCACAATCAGCGTTATTTCTGCCCTCCCAGATGTTCCTCATTGTGTCTTTCATAGGATCTCATTCCCTCCTCGAGACTTTTGTCTTTGACAAAGAGAAACTGACCAAAAGTTACTTGATTAAAATACAGTAGTACAGCCTCCCTATCCTACCCCTCTTGTACATCACTACCCTACATGCTTGTCAGGTGTTCTAGCTGGTCACTCACTTCTCGCCAGCCTCCACCTGCAGCCAAATCCCAGCTCTGAGCATCAGGCTGGTCAGTGGGTGTGCGGGGGCTTGCCACCATCGAGGTCCTGACAACCCTCTTCTAGAGTCCCTTTCATGAGGACTTATGGACCTTCCTATTTTATGCTTCACACAGAAATCCTCATCTGGTGCGAAAAGCCCCCTGCATTGCCCAGCCACAAATATCAGCCCACTGGTACTGCCCCAGGCTAACGTTCCCATGGTCTTAGGGGACTATACACTCTTCCCAAAAGGAACCAACCTCATTCCCTGAGCTTTTCTATTCAGGAAACTATATCCCACCAGCCCCATCTCATTCCCCTTCCCTCCTGGGAGCATTCATTATGTTATGGCTGTAGCCAAAGTACTATCTCCAATCCCATCCCTACAGCAGAGAAAACTTCCATTGTATATTTCATGTTCTTCCCTCCACTCTCCAGATTCCCTTGCGACGAGTGCGGACCACTCTAACAGCTCAGGTCAGAGTGAGCAGAAGTAGTAATTTGTATGACCTCTGGCATGAAGTTGTTTCAATTTATGTGCCTCTTCTGTTCCTCTCTTCTCAGGTCATGCGACCCTTAGATACAACAGTCCCCTCAGTAGGTCCACGAGGTTACAAATAGGATGCCCACCCCCATCTGATGTCATCTGAGTGGGAAATAATCCTTACTGTGTTAAACCATTTTAACTTGCAAGTGTGACACTTGGGACAGCTAATAATAATCATCCTGACCAATCCATCTTCCAACTTAGACTCAATGAGCAGCATATCTTCAAACGCTGTCTCTTACCACACCTGTAAACGTGTTCAGAAAAATCCTCATTTGCAAAAAATGTAGGACAATTATGCCTGCTTCTGCGAAGAAGAACCACCAGAAGAAGACCTTCCCATGTTTTAGAAAGAGAAGTTTCAAACTCCCAGGTTACAACTAGATCAACAACGGTCACAAATAAAGTCGGATTCTTGATCACAGAGCAACACACACACACACACACACACACACACACACACACAGCTAAGATCTTCTGTAATGCTAAACCCAAAGGACCAAAATACAACTCTCATTCTCCATAGTCAGATCCTCTACGAGGCGATAATGATCCTGTTTAACTGTCTCATTGGTGCCTTATTGCCTTTGTCCTGGAAAGCGGTCAGTGAAGTCTCCCCTTTTGATGTGCTTCCCCAGCAACTGCGCCACATGGGGACTCTAGCCCTTCCTCAGACCCACAGGCCTAACGAGGATGGCGAAGGATTCTGGGCAAATGCTAAGTAACAAGAGAGAGGGAGGAAGTGACCTGCACAGCCCCCCACCACCAGAAATGGCATTCCCTGAAATCACATCCTCAAAGTACCATCAGGAAGCACATCCATTTACTTAGCACCTACCTTGTATCAGGCACGTCGCAAAAAAAGCTTTTATTCCTCCCCAAACCTCCACTGCAACTCTACAAATTGGCCGTGCTATCACCATTGTCAATTAAAGGGCACCGAGTCTCAGAGAGGCTTAAAAACTGAGACCTGTCACACTCCAAAGCCATGCTTTTTCCATGACATCATGGGCCCTTTCAGATGTCGTTGCCACTAGCCAGATGCCTTCAAGACATTTGGCCGTTGGCCAGTCGAAGAAGGGAGCGGGGCCGGGACAGGACCTCGAGCCTCTTGAGCACCTACTAAGTGCCAGGCCCTGGGCTGAGGCTTCTCCCAGCTCACCCTGTTGCCTGACCTTGTTCCTGGGGCCCGGATCCCTCAGGCCCCTTTCCAGGTCACACGCGCCTCCTTTATTCGCAGGATAGCTGCCACTGAACTCCCTTTTAATGAAATATTTTGGACCACTCCATCAGTTGTTTGGGTTCAATGAGAAATTGATGCCTCTTTATTCAAAGCTCTGTCAGAAGCTTGGAAAACATCACACTACTTTGAAAAATGAGGGTTTTTTAAGATTTAAAAAAAAAAAAAAAAGCCCCATGATTTGAGAACTTCTCTGGCTGCCAGTTGGCCCGGCTCCTTCCTGGGGAACCTGGCGCCACAGGCCAATCAGGAGCCACGGTGGCAATAAAGGCACCCCTCCCCCCCTCCGTGGCTGCTTTCAAGAGTGATTAGCGGGGAGGGATTCATAAGCCTGGGTTTTGTGTGGTTTTGTTTTGGGGGGTTTCTTTTTTATTCCCTTGCACTTGGAGAATAAGTTAATTATGATTGGTTAAAATTTGTGTGTTTTTGCTTTTATCCCTGCACCACAATTAGAGCTCCTGACAGCCTCCTGGCCCTCAGAAATCCCAGCTGGTATAATAATTGATAACCGTGGTTATGAATAGATTGGACGCAAGGCCCTAAAAGAATGCCCAGCCACTTCAGAGGGTCATTTATAGCGTGCTGAAGGGAAAAGAGAATTTCAGGCCGGGAAAGCTGAGAAACAGAACGAGTTTTTATCAGTTTCCTTGACACTGGCAGATCAAAGCCTGGGCTGCCCTCTCTGAGGCTTACAGATAATGGGGTGGCAGCTAATTCATTCTGCGGCTGGAGCTGAGGCCTATTCAGAAGGGAAAACCAGGGAGTTTTCATGTTGCTGCTTTGTAGTCTTTATCACGGTACCCATGCAAGAATCACCTTTTTATTTTAATGAGACATTTGAAAAGTATTTGATTCCCTCTGGCTAGGGGCTCCTTCCCCCGGCGGAGACAGTAAGAAAGAGTCGCCCAGCGGAGCCTCATTTTCTGAAAGCCGTCGTATCTGCATTCCAGCCACCGCACCCCCCCCCCGACCCCCGTGCTTGTCAGTTTAATAATTTCAGCGCAAGCAAAGCTGGGCAAGTGGGAAAGGGACAGGGGGGACAGGACACATTTGCTGTTAAACCCAAACCACTTTCACTTGCCTTTTTTTTTTTTTTTTTTTTTGGCTGGGAAGGAGGTTGGACAGCAAAGATGTAAATTCGAATCCTTACTGCACTGTACCGTGTGCATGCAACTTGGGGACAGGCCTGATATCCCTGTAGAGCCTCCTCTTCTTCCTCGGGGAGGTGGGAATCATAGCCCCCGTGTCATATGGAGAAGGATGCTCCATGCCGCGCTCCATCTGAGCTACTCAAAATGCCTGAAACAGGGGACGCAGCACGCACCCTGCGGTTGAGAGAATGAATGGTTGTCTCCTTGGAGCTTCACCGAAGTCCCCTCATTGTGTGGAGGGGGTATTTTTGATAGTATTTGTGAAACATCCTTGGGGGCAGGATTGCCTCCCTGCCCCCCACCCCAGTTCATCGGTTGAAGGCCTCACCTCAGTGGCTCAGATATGAATGTCTTTGCAGATCGAACATTTAAAGAGGCAACCAAGTTACAAGGAAGGCATTGGGATGGGCACTAACACAACAGGAAGAGGAGATGAGGACGCAGACACGCACAGAGGGAAGACCGTGTGAGACACGGGCAGAAGGCGGCTGTCTACGAGCCAGGGAGAGAGGCCTCAGGAGACACCAGCCCCGTGGACGCCTTGATCTTGGGACAGTGAGGAAATCCATTTCTGTCATGGACACTGCCTGGTCTGTGGTACCTTGTGATAGCAGCTCTTGCAAAGTCATACAAGCATCTGCGATGTTCTCAACTTCTGTTGACAAATCCTAACCCTGAGAGTTTTTTAGGTTTAAGGGACTTCTCTCTTTTGGCAGAAAGGATGTGAGGGCTGCAGACAGTGGGCTTTGGCACTGTCTTGAAGGCTTTGGGGCTATTGCGATGTCCTCCCTGGGTCTCGCTTCTCTCATCTAGAAAATCAGGGAGCCTCATGAAAAGTCTCTTATAACAGAGAAATATCGCTCACACACTTGCCATTGCTCCCAGAATATGCCCGGCTGACAGGTGGTGGCACACAGGTTCACCCGGCCTCCCATCCCCCAGCCTAGAGCTTCTCTTCTCCACTCACGTCACAGGTGCTCAAGACACCAAGCTTGTCACTGCCTGAGAGCAACTTCAAACCATAAGACCCCACGTAAGCTACATAGACCCATGGTCTGCTTAGGTTTCGGGAAAGGGGGAAAGCCCAGGAGAATTGGCAAGCATCTGGGAGCCTGGTCATCCATCGGTATTCTTGGACAAGTCCCTGGTAAGTCCCATCCTACTCTAGTTGGGCCTGGCAGCCCACCAAGCCCCATGGGCGATCCTTTGTACCACCCCAGGAGAGGAATACAGTCCAGCACCGGTGACAGCATCATCCCTGTGTAGCTGTGATCTAATTTGTCATAAATAGATCATCCGTTCTGGAAAGTACCACTGAGATGGAGCTGCATATCAGAACCCAGATGCTGCTTTCACTGAAGGTCTCACTCAGGAATGATCTCAGGGTTCCCAAAGAATCTCATCTCAGGGTCCCCACTCCCGAAAGCCCCTTTGCTCTACTTTTCTCCACCTGGGACGTGACCACAGCATGCCTGGCTCTTGGCAGGCCATGGACCCGCCAGTCTGTCCGGAGAGGGGCAGAGAGGCAAGTACTCTGTAATCTGAAGCCACCAGGCTACTCCCTCCCACCCATCAAATGACAACTAAATGGGAAAACACCCATATCCAATGCCTTTTCTTTATCATCCACACGAGTCTGGTGGTTTGCTGTGTGGGGAATCAGCTCGCAGTAAATATTTGGGAACTGAGCTTAATTTCTCATAAGTGTCCACAGAGATGTGCAACAGCTTCCTGGCATTTTCAGTTTGACTGGCAGACCCAGCTAAGGAAATCAAGATACACTAAAGCCATTTACCAGGAGGGACACACGATGATTCAGAAGTAAATCTGATCTCATACATGAAAAGAATCACAGGGTCCCTGGAAAGTTTAGTTCTGCCTCAAAGATTAGAAATCGATCATTGTGGCCCATGGCCACAAACCCCCGACAGAGCTCTCTGCCTCCAGGCTCCAGTCTACCCCTGACTCTACTTATGGGGTGCTCAGGAGAAAAACACACCTGATCACATCATACTCCCTGCTTAACACCCATTTCCCTCAGAGAAAAACCAAACTTCTTAACGAGGCATCGCAGATTTCCACAGTACTGAGCCAACCCACATTCCCATCCTCGTCCGCTAACTCTCCGGGCTTTCGTTGCCTCCCCACACACATCTCCCTGGACATGACTCACCCTTGACCTCCATGCAGTTGTTCTGTGTTTCCTCAACCCAGAGTGCAGTTACCTGCGTTCCCCGCCTGTCAAAATCCTGCTCATATTTATGGCTTAGCTCAAATTCCACTTCCCATCTATAGTCCGTTCCAATCTCGTCAAGAGCTCGTGTCTCCTCTGCTTGCCTGAATTATTCCATTCACCCCGGCATCAGCCATGTTTTGATGAGGCAAGGGGAGAAGATACATGGGGAAGGAGACAAAAGGAGCATGTAATGTGGATAGAAATGCTTTCCACGTGGGCTGTCTGGTTCCGTGCAGGACTCTTGAAGGACAACACCTCAATTGAATGTTTTCTTCCAGAGTTTTGACCCTGATCTGTTGGATGCTTAATCTTAGCAGAATCTCAATGACCAAGTCAAATTAATTAAAAGTACGAACGATTGATAAATAAGTCAGAACATTAACCCATTCATTGATAGTATGAGAATTATCCACACTCAGATGTTGAAGGATTTGAAAACTCTATTTGCCATGACACATGCCCAGCCTCATCCTCGAATCCTGGTACTGTAGAATTAAAATTATTTGCACATATGTGGTTTCATTAGCCTAGACACAGAAGAGAAATAGAATGATGTGGGAAGGATATTGCTTCTGAATTTTAGGAGGTAAGTGTGTTAACTCTCTGAAAGGTGGTTTCCATAGAGAATTAGTGGCTGAGGACCCAGATGTAGATAATAGTTGGAAAATATTACATGGATTCTGACACTCCTCTCTCTTAACCTTGCTTTCCTATGTCTATGGCCCTCCTGCTTGTACCTTCTTCTTTCATAAACTACCACCTCCTGAAATTATAAACAAGTAACTCTTCTCATTGGCCTGGAAACACTCTACTTCCTACTACGCATTGAGAATGTATTTAATCGCTCTTCAGAGTTTCAGGTGACCTCAGGAGAGTTACTGTTGGTAATAGAGTTATTTGTTAACAGACGATGTTGCCCAACCTTGACCGAGAGCTCCATGAAGAAAGGGTTCCCATTATGTCTAGTCCATTCGTTAGTTAGCTCAGTGCCTGGCGTCAGACACGTGGTAAATCAATTTTTGAATGAATAGATGGTCTCCTGGAAGAATGTGTCAGGGGAGGGATGTCAGGATGGATGCATGGTAGATGAAGAGATGGATGAGGGAGTAAATGTTGCTGGAATCCTGATTCTCTCCTCACTTGAGAAGGAGTTTCTGTTAGAAAACAAACAAACAAAAAGCTTTTGACATGCAGCCATGATCGATGCTGTAGCACTTCCCACAGTAACAAAGTGGTTGGTTTAGAAAAATCCAGTCAATGCTTTGCCGACATACCACCTAAAATTACCGCCCAGTCACAAAATATCGCTGTCCACTGTGGCCAGGAAGCTGTGATTTGAAATGACCCAACAAATCTGTGAATGGAGAGCTGGTTGCTGTACTACAATTCCCAGGGTTGCGGGCATTGACACACAAGAAAACATACTAAAATTATCTAAAGCAGAGTGATTCTGTCTCCGGAAACTCAGAAGGTCTCTCAGTCTCTTCCGTGATCTGACATTGGAATCCAGCAAATCAGCATGTGAATTCTGACTCAGCTCCTTAGCCGCGTGACCTCTGACCCAGCTTTATGTCTTTGACATTGGTTTCCTCATCTGTCAAGCAAGGATAATCATTTCCGTCTGCAGAGCTGATGGGGTTAGTTCGAGGAGGGTAACGTCCATAAAAGTTCATTGTATGTGATACAGTATTAAGGGAATGAGCATTTGTAGTGGACATGTATTGTCTGCCCATCATGGTCCCCTCCTGGGGAACGCAGCTGTCCCGCCCTGCGTGGTCCAGCTGCCCGCTGGAGAGCATCATCTCCTTACAGGTTCAGCCCGGAGTCCACCGTCAAAAGAGACAGGGAGGGACTTGTGACCCAAGCTGGACCAGTCGGTGCCTTTGCTCAGGTTTTATAAACCCAGGAAAGTAAGAGAGTATGAGAGATTCATTCCCTCTCTGATAATGACATTGAGCAATGGGAGGCCGAGGAGGACCAGTTGGCACGGTTTTGGCAAAACATGTAAGACTAGCCAAAGCAGCTGGAGTACCTTTTATCAAGAGAGGCCAGGACGAGGGGGTGAGGAAGCACAGCCTAGCCCCGCAGAGCCCACGTCCCAGGCTCCAGACACCACTGAGGCCACGTCCCAGGCTCCAGACACCCCTGAGGCCACATCTCAGGCTCCGGACACCCCTGAGGTCACATCCCAGGCTCCAGACATCCCTGAGGCCACATCTCAGGCTCCAGACACCCCTGAGGCCACGTCCCAGGCTCCAGACACCCCTGAGGTCATGTCCCAGCCTCCAGACATCCCTGAGGTCATGTCCCAGGCTCCAGACACCCCTGAGGTCACATCCCAGCCTCCAGACATCCCTGAGGCCACATCTCAGGCTCCAGACATCCCTGAGGCCACATCCTAGGCTCCAGACACCCCTGAGGTCACGTCCTAGGCTCCAGACACCCCTGAGGTCACGTCCCAGCCTCCAGACATCCCTGAGGTCACGTCCCAGCCTCCAGACATCCCTGAGGCCACGTCCCAGGCTCCAGACACCCTGAGGTCATGTTCCAGCCTCCAGACACCCCTGAGGTCACATCCCAGGCTCCAGACACCCCTGAGGCCACGTCCCAGGCTCCAGACATCCCGCAGAGCCCACGTCCCAGGCTCCAGACATCCCTGATGCCAAACCTGTCCACTTTTCTTCCCTGGCTAGGTGAGAGGCACCACACGTCCCCATCCAAGTGAAGCCAAGCTGAGGTCTCTCAGCCCACAAAATACATCCATAGGGAAATGGGGTCATTGACAATTCATCACTTATCCCTTCATTGCAAGCTGCAGGAAGCAAGGGACACTTACCAATTATTTCACTGCCGTGTTCCCTGGGACTGCACAGAGCGGGCACCCTGTGAACACTTGTTGACTACAGCATCATATTATTACGTTGATAATAGGCACTGGTAATATAAACAGCTCTAATTATTAGCAAGCAGGATGTGGCAACTTTTATAGAATGGCGGTATCCTTCTCGACGTCTTCCTATTCCCACACAGAGCACGTACCTTTTCTTAATTCGATATGGTGTCATTTAAAAACAAATAATTCAGGATGCCTGCCTTCAGCTTGGGTCATGATCTCGGGGTCCTGGGATCGAGTCCCGCATCGGGCTCTCTGCTCAGCAGGGAGCCTGCTTCCTCCTCTCTCTCTGCCTGCCTCTCTGCCTACTTGAGATCTCTCTGTGTCAAATAAATAAACAAAGTCTTTAAAAAAATAATTAATAAATAAATAAAAACAAATAATTCAGGATAGCATTTGCAGGAATGGGGCAGCACTCTGTAATTTTAAACTCAAATCTCTTCATAATCGAAGGGGATATATTGACTGATCACAGTGGTAAAAAATTAAAAAAAATTAAAAATTTAAAAAATTTAAACAAAACAAAACAAAACCAAGAAAAAGTGGGCACTGGGATCAGAAGTCCTGGTACTGAAACCCAGATTTGCCTTTGGCAAGTTAAGCTCTCGGTGTGTGAGTTCCCGCAGCCATAAAATGGGTGTGATGAAACAGAGCATGGTTTTTTGAAGGATTCAATTAGATGATGAATATTAAAATGCTTAGTACCTAGTAGGTGCTTAAGAAAATAGACTCTGCTGTTTGCATCTGTGTGTTAGACATAGACCCCTATGTAGACATATACGATGTGCAGTATACACTCTCAAATGCCATAGGACTGAGACTTCTTCCAAACAAGTTCTCAGGTACATATTAGGGTTTAACCCCCATTTCACTCCCCTCTGGCACCCCCATCACTCCAAACCAAAAGTGAACTTTGGAAAAACTTCCTAAAAGCCACTGGAAACCAGCTTTCTTCTTAGCGCAGTTTGCTTCCCAGAGTCGGACTCCCCAGACTTGTGTTCGCAATCTCTCCTCGGAGCTGCTCCCCGTGGCGCCTTGAGGCATCCCCAGCAGAGGTGTCATTCTTAAGTGCCTTTTCATCCCCCAAAGCCCTGCATTCAATCCTCACTGGAGTCTAGTCCTTGCACCAGACTCCCCCTACACTGGATAAGCGGCAGCTTCCCCAAACCCCGCTCCCCCTAAGTGCTGGAAAAATCCTTGGAGGAATTATCAGGGATCTGACTGGCTTTGAAGAGCTGGCCGTTATCTTTATGGCTTCTGCTGGGCTGAGCCTGAGTATAAGAAAGGTCATGACCTGCTCTTCCAGTCTCCTGGAGGAGAGAAGAAAAGGAAATGGCCGGGAATTACGGAGAGACATTTGAAGTCAATCAATGAGGCCACCTCCGGCCACTCTGAGTGGCCAGCCCGTGTCTTGTACGGAGTTGCCCAGTGGGTCAAGTGCTCCTGGTCATCAGGGTTATGGGACCTAGTCATGTTCTCATAGACCACGGCCCCATTTTGGATCAAATATATGCGCTACAAATAGCCCTCTGGACCTCTGGAACCTTCAGCTGAGTGTCTCTCCCGGGCTTTATGCCACAGCCCCTGCATGTCCTTCAAATATGCTCGACCCCAGCAACAGGACTCAGGACAAGTATTTTAGTTTGTTTCCCACCGTGGGCTCTCCTAGGACGTGGACATCTAAAAATAGTTGGACATGTGACATAAACACGTTACTATTTGTATAATCACATTATCTATAAAGTACATTTCTTAATGTCTTTATATAAGATTTTATATTACATTACATCTATTGGCATTCAATGGTAGGTTGCAATGCAAGGTAAATGGGTACAACTGTTAGCTAAGTCTATTCTGTATCTGCAGCTGTTAGCATGATTATGGGGTCATAAATTATTGCGACATACTGTTTATAAATACATGTGTATTATATCCTGTATACAAATGTCCATACTGCTGTTATGTAAACACAGACCAATAACCTTCTATCTAATTAGAATCCGAAAAGTTACATTTGGTTTAAATTTGGAGTTGATCTAATAATGTATTTGTAAAAAATTGATATAATAGACCATTGTAATGTAAGTTCTCAATCCTTTTAAGAAATGGTAAAAGTCTGTGGTGACACTGATGGAGACAAAATAGCTCTTGACTTCCTAAAATGATATTTTCAGGGGCACCTGGGTGACACAGTCCATTGAGCGTCCAACTCTTGATTTTGGCTCCAGTCGTGATCTCAGGGTCACGGTCTCAGGGTCATGAGATTGAGCCCCGCATCAGGCTCCATGCTCATTGCAGACTCTGTTTAAAAGACTCTCTCCCTCTGCCCCCCATCCTGTCCCCAACTCTAGCGTGCTCACGCGTGCTCTTTCTCTCTATCAAATAAATCTTTAAAAAAATGATATTTTCATTTTCTACAAGTCCTGGGAGCCAGATGGCATTAATTTCTAAAACCTACTGTTCAGGGGTGCCTGGGTGGCTCAGTTGTTAAATATCTGCCTTCGGCTCAGGTCACGATCCCAGGGTCCTAGGATCGAGCCCCACATTGGGCTCCTGGCTCAGTGGGGAGTCTGTTTCTCCCTCTCTCTCTGCCTGCCTCTCTGCCTACTTGTGATCTCTGTCTGTCAAATAAATAAATAAAATCTTAAAAAAAATATTGTTCACCCAAATAAAATTAATGATTAGTAATAATAATGATGATAATAATAATAATAATTAAAGCTACTATTCAACATCTACTACATGCCACCATGATACTGGGTACACTACAGATATTATCATTTTTTTAAGATTTTTATTTATTTATTTGACAGACAGAGATCACAAGTAGGCAGAAAGGCAGGGAGAGAGAGAGGAGGAAGCAGGCTCCCCACTGAGCCACCCAGGCAGGGTGGCAGGGACTTCTGATCCCCTTCTGACCCTAAGATACTATCAGTTTAAGCCTTGCTGCAATTATGCTCTTTCTTCTACCAGAATGCCCATTTTACAGATTATGAAAGGGTCTCAGGGCAGTTCAGAGAACAGCACAGCCAGTCCAACAGGCAGTCAAGTTTCAGTCCGAGGGCTCTTGTCCTTCCGCCCGTAGAACGCCACCCACCAGCCCTCCAGTCATGCCCTAACTGGACAGAATACTGCCCGCTGCCCTCCTGGTGCCTGTCACTACCTGCCTGATATCTTCAAGGTTGTCCACCAGCACAGAGGACAACAGCCATGCCGGGAGCAGCGCTCTAGTCCTTTCACTGGTTGAATCACACTTGATTTGTTAGGCGTGCGAGGCAAACGCACGCACTGAGCTCAGGAAGGTGCTGACTTCAGTTATTTTCTGAGTGATACCCCTCCTTCCTTCCAAGAAAGCGTTAAGAATGGGGAGGGAAGAAAATGAAACAGCATAGTTAAATCTCCTTGCCACAGTAATACATTTTGTTTAGGAAAATGCTCTTTCGTTTAAGTAATAATAAAAAAGGCCATTAGAACACATTTTCCAAGCGGTCAGGATTTTCTGAGACCGAGCTCTATTTTCCAATATCTGTTTTTGACTCTCCCCAATATAAGAAAAGCAAACCCTCTTTGCTGTTAATGCTGGGCACATTTCATGTGGATACAAAAGCCTGCTTTCCACCATTCTCCTTTCCCGAGAGCTTTAACTCCTTTCCCTGACAGGGAAGCGATGCATTCGTGAGGGCAAACAGGGACAGTCACCCTCCATCCAGGGAGCTCTGAGCCACCAGCTTCCAGCTGGCCTACTGTGTGCTGTTCCCTCCTTCAACCCTTAGGAAGTCCTCCCTGGAGACCTACTGTCTGCTTAGCGCCAAGATCTGAAGAGGCATGAACTTGACTCAGGAGCTCACAGTTCAGAGCAGGAAACAGACAAATTAGTGAATCGTCACTGTTGTGGTGTGACAAGGGCTTGTCACAGTGCTATGTGCAAAGAAGAGTGTAGGCTTCCCAAAAGCTGTCCACCTAGGTATCAAACATCCAGAAAGAGATCCATTTGGAGCTGGGGCCTCTCTTTGGGACGCCACACCTGATGAAGTCCATAGGTCCAGAACAAAAGAAGCCACACCTTCCCAGGGCAGAAGACAGAAAGCAAGACATCACCTGCATCCTTAAAGCACTGCTGGAAAGAAGTCAGGGCCCCATGGAGAAAAGAGGAGGGCATCGGGCGTTGGATTCCAAGCTCATCCCCGCCGCACCCACGCACAGCCAGGAAAGGAACAAGACACCAAAGACCTCGCAGCCGTGATGTTATCACGTACCTGTACCTCTGTTTCCTTCATTTGCTTCTCACATTAGCTCCATTTTAGATAAAGGAATGCTGAGGCCCACAGCAGGGAGATTCTTGCTCAAGGCCACAAGCGGAGTCAGCCACGGGGCGTGAGTGAAGGCCCAAGATGGGAAGGGCCTGGCCCTTCTCCTTCCCTGGTCTAGGCATCGGGGGCCATCCCAGGAGGGGACTTCTGATCCCCTTCTGACCTGAAACCTGATGTCCCACGATCTGGTGTCATAAGATCTCCAGGTCTGAAGAGCTCGTCCTTCTACACCATCCGCCTCTTCTGCTGAGTCGGCAGGTACAGTTTCGCCCTTCTCTCTTCCGGGTCTGGGCCGTTCCAGAAACACATCTGACACGAGCTGACTTGGGTGATCCGTGGGAGTTTACATAGTTGAGTGTGCGCAATATATGCACGTGATATGTCTACTCGTGAGGGTCCACAGAGGCAGCTGGCAAGTGCTCGCCTGACCACGTGGTCTGTGCGACCGTGACGACGAGCACAGGCAGGTGCTGGGGCACTTCTCTCTGTGACAAACAGCGGAGATGGGTGTGTGCGCGCATTCTGTCCTGCACTCGGCATACGTAGATTGTTCTGAGGTATCTCCACTGCGCATGCGTGGGGCATGAACGTGTGTGTGTGGCCTTGTGGACTGGGAGTGCACTTCTCTGGGGCGTGTGAATGTGTTCCATCTCCCTGCTCTGTATGGAGATGTCACCGTGGTATGTGTGTATGTGCGTATAAACGTGCCTGTGATTTGAGGGTGTGTGTGTGTGTGTGTGTGCACGTGTGCGCGCGCTTCCATGCCGATTACTGCTGACCAGGCTTTTCCACGAGCATCAGGAACTCAGCTGACATAGCAAAACACTGACGGAGACGCCTGGGGAGGAAGCATCGTGAGCATTGCTCACACACGGGATGAGAAAGAAAGCAGCTGCTCATACACATTCTAGTCAGTGAGACTTCCCAGCCCTTGCTCACCGGGAGAGCCCCCCTGGGGGAGCAGGGCCAAGGGAGAGCCAAGGGCATTCACGGCAAGGGGTCCTGTTGCCATTCGGAGCTGTCCATGCTGACAGCAGGGCTGGTTTCCGAGGTCTGGAAAGGTGAGGTGGGGAGGATGGAGGACCGCAGGGTACTGACTTTGAGCAGAGGGAGGGAGGTGGGAGCTCCACGCAGAGCGGGAGCCCAAAGGCAGTGGAGCAGGGCCCCCCACGCCCTACCCCGGGAGGGTGTGCGAGTGTGTGCGTGAGTGTGGTGCGCATGCGTGTGTTGCATGCATGCACGTGTGCGTCAGCGTGCGTGCACGGCACCAGCGTGTGTTCACATGCTGCGCGAGCGCACGTGAGTGCGTGTGGGATAGTTGTGTGCACACGCACACTCACCCACGGAGTCTACGTGTTTCCCATTCTCTCTCACTCCACTTCAGCTTGTGGAGCGTGGCGGACATTCACTGTGGGACAGGGCAGAGGGCAGTCAGCCCTCACCAGCCTCTCCCGGGGCCCCTGCTCCCGGACCACGCTGCCCGTGACCTTGCAGCCGGTGGGCCGTCACCGCACCAGGCCCAGGCACTGTCAGCAACCCCACCGCGGCTCCGGGCTGGCAGGCCTTTGTTCCAGGCCACTTAGAATGCTTTCATCTACAGGTTTGCCTTGAACAAAAATCCTGTTCAAATGGTCTAAACCTGACGATAAACCCAACCTTTCAGATTACAGTGTAAACTCCACGGCCGCACCAGGGAGGAGAAAACACGGAATTCCTGTGCGTTTCAGGAAACCTCTGTGAGTAATCCCTTGAGCCTCCCCACAGGGCTTCAGCCCCCTAATGGATGCTTTGATGACAGCAGATAAAGGCCAAAGGTACCTTTATTCTCTCAGAAATTGCTCCAAATAAACAACCTTGATGATTAAAGCAATAGAAATCCCAAGAAGATTGATGGCTTGGAAAATGCTGCTGAGTGAATGAATAACTTCCCCTTTTATTTCCAAGAGCTAATATTTGTCCACATTTGCTGCCTTTTAGAAAAAAGTGCAACCTTTTTGATGCGGAGTGTTGGTCAGAGACAAATGGTCACCGTCCAATTATTACTTGGACTTTAAACCAAGCTCCATTTGTGAGTGACTAAGGCTGCTGTCAGCATTGGCCCATTTATCAGGCCCAGACACGGGGCCGCCATCACCGCGTGCCCACATTCTGGTGACACCGGACACTGACGTTCCTTTTGAAGGCTTTGAAATGCTCGATCTTATTCTTCTGTGGCCTCCGTGTCTCCAGCTACAAGTCTTGAGACATTTTCCAATGGCCATGCTCATTCTGTGTCTAAACAAAAACCTACCCTGAAAGCAGGAAGTAGTCTTCATGGAGCGATGGCGCAGTTCCATCCCGGCTGACAAGTGGTCATGGTTCCCAGCTTCATGGCCAGGACTCCGGACAGACCATACCCCTCCCAGGCTGTACCTGGATGGATAGCGAGGTGATCAGCCCAGCACCAGTGCCATCAGCAACTCTAGAAAGAATCTGATTCACACAGCCCTGCAAAGCATTCTGAAAAGTGTCCATGGCTAAGGCACCTGAGGGTTGAGGCCAAGTCCCTAGCACAGGAGCTCACGTTCTCTTTCTTCCCATTTTGAATAATACTTATCAACTCTCCTGAAACAGTTGTTCAGCTCCCTGAACACTGTCTGGCCCCTGAAGACCTTGACTCCTGGATCCCAGGGCTGCTCTCCACCCCAGGAAGCTCTCATCAGGAATGACCTTGGCTACATGTGACCTCCCAGTTGCTGGATCAGCTCAGTTCTTGTCACATTGCCTAGTACCCCAGTCCAGCTACCCATTCTCGTGACAGCACCTTGTAAATCACCATTATCTGGAGCTGAGCCCGCTCTGAAGCTGTGAGTACAGACCTCTGCCACAATCTCCTCCATCTTTTACCTCTTTCTTGTTCTTCCCTCGGTGTCATCATTCCATTCCTCTAACTTCATTGGGCCCTCTTTAAATGCTCCCTCTCCATCAGCTTGTCCTGACCTCAGCTGTTCTTTCTTCAGACTCATCTAGAAACATTCAAACCCTGGATCCAGCCAGCCAGCCATAGGCTCTGCACCCACACCCAGAATGCAGTATGTTAGCATAGAAAATCCCAGGCACGCAGATTACCATCACTACAAACTGTCGCTCTGCAAGACTGCCTAGAATCCTTCCACATTTCCTGTGCCTGGCTCGTGCCCATCCTCCAGAGCCCATGTTAAATGACCCACACTCTTCTGGACCCCCACCTCATGAGCTTACCCTAGCCAGTAGCAAAGATCACTCATGGTGTCACACACAAATTTGAAAGCACTGGAAAGAAAATCCTACAATGTCTTCACGAATTACCTGCCTGCTTACTCACACTTCTAGTCCTTCCCTTTCCCATGGGTGTTGTTGGAAGACAGGCGAGCTCTCTTGACTCAGGTCAGGCCGTCGGTCTGATTACTTCCTTGAGTCTGCTCCTGCCAGGATCACCAAGAACTTCTCCATCGCAGAACCATTGGAGGCGTTTTGTCTCCATCTTCTCCCCTGACTGTGTTTGAAACTCGTGACCCTCTCAGTTCTCTTGGTTTCCATATTCCCATGCTCTCCAGCAACCACGATGGCTCTCCCATGACTCCTCAGCCTTCCACACTCGTTTAGATGGGGGATTTGTGTTAACTTTCTGAAGACACTCGGAGCGTTACCATCCATTCCAGGGCTCCACTGACCATGGTAGTGCTGAAGACCCCAACTATTTTTCCTAACTCCAGAGTTTCTTCCAGCCTCCCGGTGTATTGTCAACTTGCTATATGGATATGCCATAGGGGGGCTTATGCTCCCCACCCGGAGCCTGATTCTCTCCCTGAATGATCCCATCTTTCTCATTTCCAAAGCCAAAAGCTTGGACATGACCCTTGACCTCTTCTTTTCCCTGAATCACTGGAGCCAGCTTGCTCCTCTTTCCTGTGTGTGACAGCATACTTTTCTCTAGAGTCCTTGAGGGCGAGGACATAACTGAGTCAATCTGAGCATGGTGGCACCTAGCGTGCAGTCAAAGACTTCCTAGGCTCTCGATAAATGTTAAATTAATGACTGAAGGATCCTTTGAGGTGAGTGTTGTCATTCTGTTGCCAGTGACCAAGGCTCGGAAAAGCTAAATAATGTAACCAAAGTCACGCAGTTAGCAAGAGAAGCCAACATTTGGACCTAGATCTGTCTAAATCCAGAATCCAAACACTAACATGTGTGTCCTATGTCAGATTTAGGGATGTGGTATTTCTGAGGGCCAACATTCTGCCCACAGTTATGGGAAGTCGGAAGCTAAGCATATAGGAAATTTGCATTGTGACTTGAACTTGGAAACAGACTTTCACTTTAGCCTTCCAGGCTCTTAAATTCCATTCTCTCTCTGTGATGATTTCTGACACATGGGGTCCAAGGCTCTCCACATCATTGGGAAAACTTTCTAAATCTCCTCTGCCTGATGCTGGCTCAGACTCCTCCCCAGCTCCCTCTCCTTCATTCTTTCCTTTCTCTCTAGGTGGCTATGTGCCACCTGGGAGCTGTGCCCAAGGAGCCACTTTGCCAAATGTGCTCCATCTCCAGCAGAAGGCGGCAGAACCTAGAGCTTCCTCTACACACACACACATACACACACGTTGTCGTATTGAAGTTGAGGCTGCTGTGCCACAGGCTTTACTACAGTGTAAGGGAACAGGCTGAGGCTTTAGTTTTGAGCATCAGCAAAGTTTTGAGCATCTCCAATGTACCAGGCCCTGAAGTATAAGAAGACAAGATATATGACATGGCAAGGTCTGAGTTGGCAGGAAAATGTGGGATTTATTGGCATAGGGATGACAGCTGAAAGGATGAAATGTAGGAGTTCACCCAGAGAAAGTGTGAACAGGATGAGAAAAGAGCAAAAGGTAGAGCCCAGGGGAACACCAATCATTGCGGAAGGAAGATAGGGACACCTGACACGATTCATGATGTCATGAAATTCAAGAGTTCCCCAAATGACAGGAATGGTAGATGATATGAGATACAACTGGAAGACCCAGAAATAATGATCGCAACAACAACAATGGTAATGAGGAAGAGGAGGAAGAGAAAGGGAAAGGGAACCATTTGTTAAATTCTTATTCTATACAAGAATTTATATTCTTGGTATCCTGTACCAAACAGTTCCCATAGGCATATACACACATCCTTAGAGCAACTTTATGAGATAAATATTTATCTCTCTACATTATAAATGAAGAAGGGCTGGAAAATATTCACTGGATTCGGCCAAAAACGTATCCCTGGTAATTTAGCAAAATGAATTTGACTAAAAGAAAGTGACTAGAAGCCAGATTGAACAGGTGAATGATCAATGGGGGAGGTAGGAACGGAGTAAGAATAGAATATTCTTTCAAGAAGTTCTGATGAGAGAAAAGAGAGATTACACAGTGGCTAAAGGGGGAACATGTATCAGAAGAGGTTGTATTTCAGAAGAGCAGAGGCTTGAAAATATTTCTATTCTGAGGACAGAACAACAGAAACCTGACAAGACACAGATGGGCATGGTGAGAAATTAACAAAACCAATATGGTGGGAAAACTCAAGTCCAAGGCTTAGGGGAAGATGTCCTTAAGCAGGGGAAAAGGGTCCCACTTTCAGAACCTAGAGAAAAGGATGTGGAGAGTGGATGGTTTTAGATAAATCTGTGGTGATGGTTGGAAATGTGAAGGATACTGTGACCTATGGTTACGGTTTTCTTCCTAAGGAAATGGAATAAAGATAGGAATAGAGCAGGATTGTTTTGTTTTGTTTTGTTTGAGAAAGAGCAAAGAGCTGATGTAAGGTAAGGAACTTGAAGAGAGAAGATGATAAAGTACTCCCTGAGGGATGAGAAAGGAAGTAATCCCCCAACTTACATGGTTGGAAGTTGGCTCTTAAGACCTCATTGATAATGGAACACACGGTCATGTAGTCGGTCCAGACTCCTTTTATTTTATAGTGCTACAGGTACCAGGTGTTAGGGTAGAGAAACAGGTGAATGCACTGATCCCAAGTTGAAATGTACCAAGAGCCTTCAGTGGAAGGATTCCGATACAGCACGAAGATGAAATGAGAGAGCCTAAGTTGAATGGGACACAGCATTGACACAGAATCTGTGACCAGTGAACACTGATGGGCTCTCCTTTATAGAGATTTTCTCAGCAATGAAATGAGGAAGTTATATTAGAGATCTCTAGCTCTGACCTTTGGGATTCATGTGGCCACTTTAGGGAAATCTAAGACAGTGTTTTTCAGAGTATGGCCATTTCTGACAGAAGGTTCTGGAGAGTTTCTTAGAAATACAGATTCCAGGGCTATTGCCTACAGAGTGGGGATCTTATTGGGAAGGTTCAGAGTCTCTGCATTTTAAGAAGCTCCACAGGGAGCCCAAACTGAGTCAAGTTTGATCATTTGATTATTTGAGTGCTGACCATGGCATTAGTTGTGAATTTACAACAAGAAACACCAAAACCCTGCATGACTAGCTCTATGGCAAGGCTTGAATTCTGGATAAGTGAGGCTCCCAGACGGGATTTAATGTTCGTTCTTCTCGCCAGAAATTTTCTGGTGAAATTTGAGGGCAGGCAGCAGTGGGGAGCCCACTGAGTCCTGGCTTTATCCCATCGGCCTTGGATGTGGGCATTTGTTAATATATCCTCTGGTCCAACTGCTATTTAGGGTTTTGTGTGCAGACAACGTGTCCTGTTCATGGTTCTGTGCTTCACAGTTCCTGGCTATTTGGAGAGGACCCTTAGGAAGAGAGCAACACATGCTATGGTATGATTATCATTCATTATCTCTGCAAATCTCTTTAAAGTTTACAGAGTATTTCCACACACATTATCTTCTTATCCAAAAAATCCGTGATTTGTATAAAAATTACCACTTCCATTCAGAATTATATTAACTAAGTCCCCAAATGATGAGGAAGCACACACATTGTCAGAAGACAGGCCCGTGGCAGAACTAGAAGCCACGCCACGTGTCTTTGTCTGTTGGGGCTGCTTTCACAAGCGACCACAGCCTAGGTGGCTTATAAACAACACAAATTTAATTCTCATGGTTCTGGAGACAGGAAGTCTGAGGTCAGGGTGCCAGCACGGTCAGCTGAGGGCCCCTTCCGGGTCACAGACTTGTGGTTGCAAGGGGCTAGGGAACTTTGTAGAATCTCTTATGAAAGCACTAATCCTTGGGGCACCTGGGGGGGGCTCAGTCAGTTGAGCATCTGACTCTTGATTTCAGCTCCGGTCATGATCTCAGAGTGATGGGATGGAGCCCTGCATGGTGGTCCGTGCGCAGTGTGTAGTCTGCTTGCCCCTCTCCCTCTGCCCCTCCACTTCTCACTCAATTAAATAAATAAAATCTTAAAAAAAAAAAAAAAAAAGAACTGCACGAATCCTATTCGGAAGAGCTCCAGCCTAACGACCTAGTCACCTCCCAAAGTCCCCCCATGCCCTTGCTAATATCATCAGCTTCCGGGATTAGGGTTTCAACACAAATCTCAGGAGCACACAGGCCATAGCACCACAATCTTCTACCTTCAAGTTTAGAGTTCTTCTGACTGAAACAAAAACAAGACTTTCCGACTCTCTTTTCCACAACCAGACAAGGTAGCCCCTACGCTCACTCTCTCAAGCTTCCCCGGCCCCCACCCCCTCAGCTTCAGCCCCGCTCCCTTGCCCTCGCCATGATGACTGTTAGCCTCCAGCCTGGAGATCAGTGCAGCAAAGCTGAGCTGTGGTCTGAGTCCGGTTTCTGAGGAACACCACGCTGCACCAGAGGTAGCACGTCTCCAGCGTTAGCAACCACGGTCTTTGCTGGGCACTCTCGCCCTTCCCCTCAGTCCCTGGAACATGGCGCCCCTTGGGCCTATTTCCTGTCTGCTGTAGAGACCAACAACAGAGCTGTCAGGGAGAAAGCGCCTAGGCAGAAGCCCCTGACAAAGGCTGAGGGAACCCCCACAGAGCCGTATGTCCTGGTGCTGAGTACTTTTTCACTCCAGCAGTTGATTAAAAGGTGTTGGGCTATTTAAATGGTTGTTAACTTCATGACTAAAGTGTCAAACCTAATTTTTTGTAACTTTAGAAAATATATTTGAAAAGCTCTTTAAATGGAAACTTTTTTTTCTGCCAAGTTCCACCATAGCATACATTTTTACAGCCCTTATAATTCCTTGAAAAAACTCAACGTATAATAGAAGTGCTGACAGATGCTGGACCATAGCAGCTAGTCTAACAGCTCAGCTGTATTTATTTTTCATTACACTTGACTCTAATTGGTGCTGGTTTAACTGTGGCTCATACCAGCAAGACCCTTTTAACTCAAACATCAGCCCAGGGAAATTGGCTTTTTTCCCCATATCTTGGCTCTCTATATTAGCAACTGCCCATATTTCTCCCCCTTCAAACTATCTTTGTGTTTATTGAGACGCTGTTAGATTCATTTTTCCAAAGCACGGGACTGGAAATAAAATAGACCTAAATTTTTCAAGTGACCTTTGGAATGTCATTTAACTCTGTGCACCTCAGTTTTCTCATTTATACATGGAGATCCTCATCCCTACCTTGATGATAGGTATCCTGTAGAAGGTTACCTATGAGGTAGGTAAGGCTTCCAGCAGAATGCCTGGAGCACAATAGGAGTTTGTTACTTGACACTATTTTCTACATATTACATATATATCAATATTATAATTCATGATGATATAGTTTTATGCAGAAAAAGAGCTCCCTGCCTTATGAGTCTGTGTGGAATTTCCCACTACTGTGATAAGTTACAAAACCACTAACTCAGACATGGAGAAGCCTTCAACAGTCCCCACACAGACCAGCCCCTTTTTAGTTGAAAAGCTAGTAGTGTGGGGCAAGACATGGACTTTAGGTTCAAGATTGCCTGGGTCTTCCCAGCCATTCTGAGATGCTCTTAGGTGTGGGAATTCTTCAAATGACTCTTAAGTGGCCTCCATAGAGATGCTGACAGTTCCAATCAAACTCTCTTCTACTGGGCCCTGAGATGAAAGACAGTGGCTGAGGTGTTCGAGAAATAAAAAAGGTGCCCTGCATAGTCCTGAGGAAATTCCCTTGGAACGGAGCGATCCACAGTCTAAGCTCTTGAGTTCTCTGAAGTGTGTATCTTCAGTGGAGGCCACGTTAACAAGAAGAGTGTCTGCTCATCTAGATAGAGCTATTCTGGAATTCAGGCTGGAAGCCCTTCAGCTATAGCAAAGACCCCTCTGAGGGAACCCAAAGTGGACTTACTCCATAAACCCACCTGCCCTTATACTGGGGTACGGAAGAAAGAGCTTTCTCATGTATTAACTGCTGTGTGCAAGAGGGTTGACATAGTGGTGCCTGGGTGGCTCAGTGGGTTAAAGTCCTTGCCTTCTGCTCAGGTCGTGATCCCAGGGTCTTGGGATCGAGCCCCACATCGAGCCCCACATCGGGCACTCTGCTCAGCGGAGAGCCTGCTTCCCTTTCTCTCTCTCTACCTGCCTCTCTGCCTACCTGTGATCTCTGTCAAATAAATAAATAAAATCTTAAAAAAAAAAAAAAGAAGAGGCTTGACATAGGTGACTTTGACAGAACTTCATACTAACCCTTCAAAGCTAGTGTTATTATTACTATTTTATAGCAAGGGCTGTGGAACTTGAAGAATAAAGCATGTTGCTATGGCCACACTGGGACTAAAGTGGCCAGCATTTAAACCTAGGCCTCTAGGAATAAGAACTCGACCACAGCCATGACTGCAGAGGAATAAAAAGAATTAAAACTCATGCTACATCTTATTTTATTGCACAAAACATTATAACAGCAAAAGGAGACATTAAAAAAAAAAAAAACAGAATTCAACTACGTCATCTAACCCCTCCTTTTTCTTTTCTGTCCTCCTTTCATTTCATCATGGGCAGAGGCAGAAAGTTAGAATTGTGCCCATAAGGATGATTTCAGCAAAGATGTATTAAGCCCCTGCCGTATGCAGTAGCTCCTGTATTCATATGGTGTATGCCAGTGTCAGACCACATGTACTTTGTCCTGCGGTGGTGGACATGACATAAGATAGCCTTCGGAATTCCTTAACAAGGCAGAAGTATCTGCTGAGCGTGTAGCACATTTATGGTTCAAGAAGAGACAGACCAACATAGAACGGAACCTTGACCTTGGGGGTCCTAGGATCCTGAGTGCCATCCCATCCAGCTGGAAACACCATTTGAGCTTGAAAATCCCTAGATTTTCTTACGGAATTGACTTAGTGCTTTTTCAAGCAATACCCAATGCAATGAGTGGATTGTTGGCTTTTATTTTACTAGTCATGGTTATCTGCTAATAGAGGCAACATGTATTTATTATAAACCAACCTAAAGTTTATAAAAGTATTTATTTTGCCTTTTAACCATGCATAGCGATGATAACAGTAGGTATCATTTCACAACAGTTCTTTCCAGGTTCTTTATATACTTATTTTCACTTAGTTGAGATTATTGTACACATACAGTTTAAAAACCTTATTTTTCCAGGTAACATTATAACATTAATATTCCTAAACAATATGAAAATTATTTCAAAAACATAACTTTGAAACCCTACGTAAACCCTACTATGGAAGTAATGTAATTTAGTTAAACATGGTAGCTATTTGGATATTTAGGCTATTTCAAAATTGTTAATATTCAAATTAATGCTGGTTTCCAGTCAAGATGGGGCTTTGAGTTCCCAAATAAACCACTTCATCCCACCCTTGTACTCCACAGATTTAATAGTGGATAATTGATGATAAATATATCAAACAGTAGTGCTTAAAAATAGTGCCATTAACTCCATAAACCATAAATTGTGGAAATAGATCAGTAGAAAGCTGAAATGTAATCTTCCTGAATTCCAGAACCACAATGTCAATGTGGAAGACCAGAATAATCATGACTACCATGTGTGATTGGGCAGGTAGTGCACTGTACAACTCCCAGAGATGCCATTCACAGGATAGTATAAGTTAGTGCTTCCCACCTCCATTACCCATCCAAGAAGATGTGCTACTTTATGGGAAAAAAGAGGGGGAGGAATTCACTGCCTGTGAATAGGAGGTGCAAAGAGGTACAGATCCTACCCAAAACAGCAGCAGATAACAAATTGTTGCTAAGGGATTGAGAGGGAGCAGAGGTATCTGCTTGCCCTAGGTGCCCATTCCTCTGAAAACATATTTATAGCATTTTTGTGGAATGATAATTCAAGTTGCTAATATATGACCTAATTCTTTTTTTTTAAAGATTTTATTTATTTATTTGACAGAGATCACAAGTAGGCAGAGAGGCAGGCAGAGACAGAGAGAGGAGGAAGCAGGCTCCCTGCAGAGCAGAGAGCCCAATGCGGGGCTTGATCCCAGGACCTGGGATCATGACCTGAGCTGAAGGCAGAGGCTTTAACCCCCTGAGCCACCCAGGCACCCCTATACGACCTAATTCTGAACAAGGAACATTAAGTGCACCAGGAGGAGGACACTATAAAACTGTCAGAAACTACAGAGAAAAGAAGAAATGAAATTCACACACAAGATGAGTTTGCAACCAAAATTACTAAAGGAGGGGAGAAAATTAACATCATGAAAGATTATTGTAATTATAAAGGAATAACATTAATAACTATCATTCATTGAATGCTAACAGTATGTCACACACTGTTGTGTTTTACATATATTTAATCTTTTGAAATACTAGAGCAATCAGGTAGTGACTTTAAGAGCAGAGAAACCTGGAAACAAAGCTGATTCTTATGAAGGTCAATTTAATTAATAAAGCTCCAAAGAGATTTATCAGGAAAAAAGGAGAGTAGACAAAAATATCAGAAAAGAGAAAGGTGACATTAGTACAGATTCTACATATGTTAAAAAATAATATGAAAAATTATGAAGAAATTTATGCCAAAAAATCTGACAACTCAGAGAAAAAGAAATATTCCTTAAAAGACACAAACTACCAAAACTCACTTAAGAAGAAGCAGATAATAAAGATAGCCATGTATCAATTAAACAAACTTAAAATAGTTTAAAACCTTCCCCACAGATAGTTTCATGCCCAGATGGCTTTACTGATGAATTCTACCAAACATTTAAAAAATAATAATGAAAATTTTCAAAATTTTTTTGAAAAATTGTAGAGGAAAAATTTTCAACTCAAAGATATGATTAAAAAAAGAAAAATATGGGATGTCTGGGTGGTTCAGTCAGTTAAGCATCCAACTCTTGGCTTTGGCTTAGGTCGTGGTCTCAGGGTTGTGGGATCAAGCCTGTGTTTGGCTCCACACTCAGCAGGGAATCTGCTTGGGATTCTCTCTCTCTCTCTCTCCCTTTGCTCTCCCCTCCTCACCCTCCTCTCTAAAATAAATAAGTTAATTAAAAAGATACACATTCATCTTGAATCATGAACATATATGCAAAAATTCTTAACAAAATTTTAACAAACTGCATCTAGTGATATATGAAAAGATAATACACCATCACCAAATGGAGCTGATCCTGGGAACACAAGGTCAGTTCAACACTTGATAACTAATTAATATAATTTGCCATACTAACAAACTAGACAAATAATGCAGTCATCTCAATACATGCAAAAATGAATATATTTGATGAAATTCAATATCCATTAGGGAAAGCCTCACTTCTCATTTTATAGAATTAACTTATTTTGTCTAAAGACAGAACAAGTGTGCTGTAAGAAAATAAGATTATATGCTAAACTCACTAGTAAATATAGATATAAAAATCCAGGTGTTAGCAAATTGAGTCCAGTAATGTATTTTTTAAAAAATATATCAGATTAAATCAAGTTTATCTTGGGAATATAAAGATGGTTACAATCAGAAAAGCTATTAATTAAAATTATCTCAAAATGGATTCAAAGATATATGACCATCTCATAATTTGCAGGAATAAAACAGTTGACAATATTGCATAATTGTTGATGTAAAGTGAATAAAACTATTTCTAAGCAAACAAGCAACAAAATAGAACTTCTTTAAGCTTCTTTAACCTTAGTACATGTGAAAAACTAGAGTGGTTTTACATTGCATGATGAAATTGTGGTAACATTTCCAGTAAAATCAGTAACAAAACAAGGATTTTAGTTACTACCTTCCATTCCCCATTATATAGGAGGTCCTAACCAATGGAGAGTAAGAAACCAAGGAAAATGGAGGAACAAAGAGCAAAAAGATACACAGTGAGAAACAAGCCAAACTTTCTTTTTAAATAATGCAGTAATCTGCATAAATAATCTAAAAGAATCCACAAAGGAGTAAAACTGATCAAGAAGTTTTCCAATACTGTTGAATACACAATCAATACATAAAATAAATAGAAGCAGTCATTAGGAAATTTATATAAGAAAAGGAAAAACATCCCATTTTTAATCGTAACAAAAAATTATAAAGAATAAATATTTATTTTCTTTAAAGATTTTATTTATTTATTTGCTAGAGATCACAAGTAGCTGGAGAGGTAGGCAGGGGGCGGGGGGGAAGCAGGCTCCCTGCCCAGCAGAGACCCCGATGTGGGGCTTGATCCCAGGACCCCAGGATCATGACATGAGCAGAAGGCAGAGGCTTTAACCCACTGAGCTACCCCAGGCGCCCCAAGAATAAACATTTTAAAAAAGATGCAAAGCCATTATGGAGAAAGACCAAAATAAGAATAAAAATATCTCATTTTCATGTGTGGAAAGATATAATATCACAAAAATCTCAATTATGTCTGATTTACTGTACAAATTCAATATAATTCCAAACAAATTTTTGTTAGGTATTTTTGTGAAACTTGACAAATTCTTATGTTCAGAAAATGTCCCAAAATAACTAAGACATGTAGTTTCCAAACAGTACACCAAGGTCGTTGGGACACTGGAAAAAACTCACCAAGGTGTCATGGGATGTTTAAAAATTTCAAGGGAAACCCAGAAACATCTGTTGGCTATCCCATGTGCTACTAGCTGGGGCCCATTCTCAGTTTCAGCATTGATCATGCTGCATTATCATCAATGATATGACACTCGCAAAATTGGATGTTCACTGGTTGCTGAAATAAAAAAAGCAAATATTTCACAAAAAGAAATGTATAACAAAAAATGAGGATGTTGGTATCCAGCTTCATTCCAAGATTTAGGAAGATGTACAGAACTCAAGAGACACACACATTCCATTAGTAAGCAATTGCGGTATTTAAAGATGGTTATAAAAATACTGCTCTTTACTTTCAATTTATGTGCATTAGTTTTTCAAATGGCTACTAAATTGTTAGAACATAAAAACTCATCAAGTTGTTTGGAACTTAACAAGTAATAGACACAACTGGTAGGTATTTCTTTTGGCCCAGGGAACCACACACACAAAAAAAATAAATAAGCAAGACCCAAAATGTGTCATGCTCCAAGAAATGTTGGGAAGTTCTGGTCATGACAATGAAGAAAATGAAGATAAGAGAAAGAGTCACCCTATCTGATGTTGAGACTTGTAATAGAAGTAATTAAGTAAGGCAATTACTTAGAAGGTTAAGACAGAATTAAGACATGTAGACCAATGTAATAATAAGAATAATAAAAATGTATCCCACAAAAGATCCAAACATAAATGAGATCTGAGGAGATCATAGCTGCCTTGTAACGTGTATATCAGTGGTAAAAAGATAGATCTCTCAATATATGATCTGAGGATCATTGATTCCCTTACAGAGAAAAAAAATAGATTCTTACATCAAACCAAACATGAAAATTAATTCTGGATGGATTCATCTCCATTTGAGTGATTAATGATATCTCAAACTTAATAAAACTGACCCTTCTGAACTACCCAGAGCCCTCCCCAATTCAAGTGATGGCAGCTTATGCATCTAGTTCAAATACATCTGCTAAAATGCTTGGAATTATTCTTGATTCTTTCTCTTACTTAATACATTCCATCCATTAGGAAATCCTGTCAGCTCAATGTTAGAAATCCAGAATCTAACTTCTTCTCACCATTCCTACTGATGCTTCCCTGGCCTACAGCACCATCATCTCTTGCCTGAGCAAATACAGTAGTATGTGTGCCTTCACAACCACTCTCTACATTCTGTTCTCCATGTAGAAAGAGCTTTTGAACTCTGTCAGACCAAATTATTCATTGGCTCAGAACTTCCTTCAATGACTATCCATTGGACTGAACAGAAGGCCAATTCCTTATAAAAGCCTATCAAAGCTCACCACCACCTGGTCACTGTAAGGTCTCTGACCCCCACTCACCTCTAACCCCACTGGCTTCCTCTCTCTTCCTTAAACACAGCAACCACCAGGCACACTCGCTCATTCAAGGCCTTTGCCCATGGTGTTCCCTCTGCCTGGAAAGCCGTTCAACAGGTCACCACTTGGCACGTTCATTCACCTTCTTCAATTGTTCTCAAGTGTCCCCTTCTCCAGGAGACCCACCCAGATCATCCCATTTAAAGTGAAAACCTGCTCACCCTGAAATCCCATCTTTCTTGATTTGGCTGTACATTACCTTTCCATGGCATTATCTCCTTCTAAGTAAGATGTAATGTTCTTACTGAAAATTTCGTTTGTATATGTTCTGTCTCCCTCCACTGGAGGGTAAGTTCCTTGAAGTCATGGATCTTTGTTTTGTTAGTTGATATAGCCTACGTATCTAGAATAGTATCTGCACATAATAGGTGCTTAGTAAGAATTTGTTAAATAAATGAATTAAAGACCTATTGCAAAAACAAGACTTGAAACCAATTGGGAAAATATAGCAATTTATGAAATTATGTAGTTCTTTAAATTAAAAAATTACATATAGCAGACACAGAGGTACAGAAATAAATATACATATCTAGAAGTATAAAAGAAGGATATATACCAAATTTTTAATGGCATTTTAATGGTTGCTTCTGGGGACAGAAGAAAATGAGTCTTATGATGGGAAAAAAAGAGGACACAATTTTACATAAAAATTTTCTATTTTTAAAAACATGACACAAGGGGTGCCTGAGTGCCTCAGTCTATTAAGCATCTGCCCTCAGCTAGGTCATGATCCCAGGGGCCTAGGATCAAATCCCACATCAGGCTCCCCACTCAGCAAAGAGCCTGCTTCTCTCTCTCCCTCTGCTGCTCCCCCTGCTTGTGCTAGCTCTCTGTCTCTCTCTGTCTCTCTCTCTGTGTGTCTAATAAATAAATAAAATATTTTTAAAAAGAAATGACACAAATGTGACAAAATAGTAACATTTTCTTTAAATTTTTAGTGATACGTACATGATTGCTTCTCATGTTTTTCTTTGTATTTCTCTATATTTAAGAACTATTTAGTTAAAAACACAAAGAAAAAAAATCTGTATTGAGGTTTCTGGCCCAAAATTATTTAACTCTCTAAATATGTAAGTTGAGTAATACTGGCTCCATTGAATTTAAACTAATTGAACATTTGAAACTTACTTCCTAATTGCTTTCCAGACGGTGTGACCAAATTTAATTCTTTTTTTTTTTTTTTGAAGGTTTCTTTTTTTTTTTTTTTTATAATTTTATTTTTTATAAACATATATATATATATATTTTTCCCCCAGGGGTACAGGTCTGTGAATCTCCACGTTTACAAACTTCACAGCACTCACCATAGCACATACCCTACCCAATGTCCATAACCCCCCCCAACCCCCCTCTGCCCAGCAACCCTCAGTTTGTTTTGTGAGATTAAGAGTCACTTATGGTTTGTCTCCCTCCCAATCCCAACTTGTTTCATTTACTCTTCTCCTACCACATTAACCCCCCATCCAAATTTAATTCTTAATGGTGGTGAATATGTGTAAATGGTCATGTCATTGCACCCTTACCAATCTAAGTCGAGTTACCACTTTTCATCTTCACCAAATTATTGTGCGACAAATATTAAGGTTGCTTCGATTATATCCAAGACGAATGTTTCATACATTTTCTCATATCTATTGAAATATTTAATAATAATATTTATAATAAAATATAATATATAAAAATAATAATAAATATATAATATATATAATAAAATATAATATATAAAAATAAAATATAATATAAAATAATAAAAATATTTAAACACATTTTTATGTACCTATTTGTCTTATTTTTTACATTATTTTTTTATTCATACTCTTTGCCGATTTTCCTAACTTGGTACCAGTTCTTCATATAATAAAAACTTTAGTAATCTTCTGTCTTGTTTACTTTACCACCCTGTTAGTCAGGCTTCACTGAGTTGTGAGTAAACATAGCAACTCACTCAGGAGCCGTGCTCAGAGGTCATGTTGGGCCTATTTGAAAGGTTTGTATAAGGAGCAGATATCGTAAATCCTAGGTCTTTAACATGACCATCCAGCTTAGATTCTGTATCAGCCCTGTTAGTGTATAGTTTCTAGGTATTTGAATTTTATTTACATACAATGCCTTTTCTATCCACCACATGGAATATGCTAGAACTAGGCATCTAGGAGTAATAATATAAAGTTTTTCTAAGAGACAGGGGATTGCCTTTGCTCAGTAAGTATGTTAAGAGTGTGTTTGTGTTTCTGTGTCCTTATGTTGTATATGATTATATCTCCCCATGCAATGGTGGGATCCCGATTTCAGGCTATTTCTGTTCCTTGCAGAATCTCCTTAGTGCCCAGCAGTGCCTCTCATGTCATATGTTCCATAAAACATTGATGAATGAATGACAAATTGGAGGTAACGAAAAGATCAGAAGGAGTAAAAGGGCTGGAGTCCAATCTTGGCTGTCACCTTGGATGAACCACTGTGATAGCCCAGTTCCTCTAGAAAGCAGAGCTTGAGGCAAGAATGAAAGTGCTGATACTTTATTTGGAATTGCAAGGCCAGTGCGGTGAGAATGAGACCAAAGGTAGAAGAAAAGGAAGGAAGGTATAAGATAATGTGATAAGAAGTGATGAGAGTCTTTACCTCCTGCGCTAACCAGGCTTCCCCACGAGCTGTTAGCACACAGCAGCTCACTCAGAAATTATGCCTGGCTGCCATGAGGAGCTTCTCTGGAAGATTTGTGTTATGGACTAAATTGTGAACCCCCAAAATTCACGCAGAGGCCTTAGCCCCCAGTATGACTATATTTGGAGAAAGGGTCTTCAGAGAGCTCATTAAGGTGGGTCCTAATGCAATCTGACAGGTGTCCTTACAAGAAGAGAAAATTTGGACACAAAGAGGGACACCAGGGATGTACATGCAAAAGAAAGACCATAACACATCGATCTTGGACTTCGAGCCTCCAGAACTACGGAAAAATAAATTTCTGTTGTTTAAGCCCCCAGTTCTGTGCTATTTTGTTATGGCAACCCAAGCAAGCTCATACAGTTTGCTAGAAAATCTGTACCCTAAAACCTTCCACAAAGGGGAGAAAGAATAGAAAAGTTACCCACCTATTTCCTCCCATCTCCTATGTCATTGGTCATTCCACAGGGAGCTGATAATGTCCCTGTGCTTTGGTCTTGCATCATTTAGCTTCTGAGTGATGGCTCAAAGCCACATCACAGCCCACTATATGGTGTTTCACCCAAGACTGAAAGTGAAGGGGGCAACTAAGTGGGCGTGGCACTGACCAATACAATGAAGCAGGTAACTGAGGAAATCTGCAACTATGCTCAAGGACTGAGTCATAACAACTACCTTCTCATTTTGAATTTCAGTTTTCTTATATACCTGAGCATAGTAACTATTCCACAGTGTTATTTAGCGCATCACATGAAATAATGGTGTAATTGTATAAATGATTAGCTATTAGCTATTTATGGTACCAACATTATCAAGTTATTTCTCACATTCACCTCTTGGTTTTAGGCAACTGAAGCACTTTGCAGAGTCTGGACTGAATTACAATATATTGAATTATAACTGACTAATGTAAGCAGCCTCTTAACTGGATCTCCATTTCAATCTTCAATGATAACAGTAGTGCTGGACACAGAGGCAGACCTCAGCCGGTGCAGTCCTCTGAGCTCAGCCTGGTTGGCTTCAGAGAGATGAAAAATTCACCCCTCTTCCTGAAGGAATGCAGGCATCAAAGGACATCTATGAGCTGCAGAATACCTTCTCGGCAGCGTGGCTTTCCAGCTACCAAGAACAAGTGGGAGAAAAAGAGAGTCAGAGAGAAAGATTTGAAATGAAAAAAACCAGCTATAATAATGCCTGCCTTTTTTGGAGCACTTACTATGTACTAGATGTTGTGCCAGATGATTTAGTGTCATAAAAGTTCTTCTATGTAGGTGTTACTAGCCACATTTCAAAATAAAGACAATGCAGTTCATAGAGTAGATGACCACTAAAGTCATTAGGCTAATGAGAGGTAAAGCCAGGCTTTGAATTCAAAGTTTGAAAAGAGGAGGAAGAGATTTAAGAAATGAAATAAGGACAGAAAGAGGAAGGGGAAAAGAGAAGCAGGGAAGGAGGAAGGGATGGAGGAGAGAGAGAGAGAAAGAGAGAAGGAGGGAGAAGAAGGAAACAAGGTGAGGGGAGGAAAGGGAGGAAAAGGAAGGAAAGAAACAGACTGATTTGCGTCTGGATCCGAAAGACAAAGAAAGAAAGATGCACCACTCAGTAAATGTGTTATCTCCTTTAGTGGGTACCACGCCCAAATGGAAAGGCCGTGCTTTACTAGGGCGTTGGCTTCATTTTTAGGGAAAAAAGGCGGCTTCACCAAAACTCTCCATCAAGGGTGCCTGGGTGGCTCAGTGGGTTAAAGCCTCTGCCTTCCGCTCAGGTCATGATCTCAGGGTCCTGGGATCGAGCCCCGCATCGGACTCTCTGCTCAGTGGGGAGCCTGCTTCCCCCTCTCTCTCTGCCTGCCTCTCTGCCTACTTGTGACCTTTGTCTGTCAAATAAATAAATAAAATCTTTTAAAAAAATTAAAACTGAGAATTTTAAAAATATTTTTTAAAAATTTCTCCATCAAGATAATATGCTGTTCAAAATTCAAAACTGCATCTTCCAAGCGGGGCGGGGTGGGGGGCAGGGTGGGGGTCACCAAGATCACAATTATTAAAAGTCTGTTGTATATAAGCCAACCAGTTTATGCTACTTTGTTATGGCATTGAGACCAAGACATACACACAACTGAGAGCTTCTATTATTTGTTTGGATTGACTGGAAACATTTTTGTTTATTTCTTGTTTTTGTCTATATGAAGATCAGGGAAGTTACTCAAGAGTCATGTTCTGAATATAAACCCTCTGAGTATAATCAGATGATTCAATTTCTGATCATGGCACTCCCGTAGACTCTTAATGAGTACTTCTTTATTAATTGAATTGATACTTGCATTTTACTCTTTGCTAAGAAATCTGTTCCAAGTGTAACTTATCCTCAATTATACAGTAGTATAATTTATGCTTACACTTAAATACAAGAGAATTCACTAATCAAGAATAATGAGTTTGTGAAAAGATAAATTTAAAGTGATTTAAATTTAATATAGGGACATCATTTCATGGAATATATCTGGGGGAAGTAAGTTTTGGTTGTGAATTATATTAAAATTTAAAAAATTAGGAGAAATTTTTAAGCTTACATTTAAGAAAAGGTTATAGTTGCAAAAATTGGATGAATCTTAAAATTTGAGGAGGGCATTGTTCATTCTAGGCAAAATCGTAGTTTATTATAACATTTTCCAATTCACATTTGGGGTTCACTGCATCATAATAAAGAGGATTGTATTTTTAGCAAAAACAAAAGTCAAATATTTGATTAACTTCTCCTTTGATATTTAAATCAATCACCATTAAACATCTATCCTGTCCTTAATTTTTTTCTTGGTTTCTCTTCGACGTTGAACCGGACGGTCTCTGCCAGTTACTAACTTGTCAACAGCTCTGTACATGATCCTAGCATACCTAATATTACTTTCATGAAGTTCATAAAATTTCACATCTTTTACAAAATGACTAATCTCACTTTGTAATTGATTTGGATGCTACAGTTGGCAGTTTCTAATACATAATTAGAACCTATAAAATAGTGGAAGACTGATAGATATTGAAGCAGTGGGTAAAGACCAGTAGGTATTGAGGCAAACGGTAAGGATAATTGCTAATGTTAAGTTGAGAAGGGTGTTTGGAGACTAATTTTATAAGCTATCATTGCTGTTTGAAAGGCTGTTGCTTTCCTTTGAGACTTCATAACTGCCAGACTCAGATAACGTATTCTGATTTGACAAAGAGGGACTTTTACTTCCATAACACATAGTTATAGCATACATGTGAAACTTACATGGACTTAATGAGATGCATATATGTTTACTAATGAAATTATCTTAAACTATTTCTGATATTTATATCTGTAATGGGAGATTTCTTAGAGCTTGTCTCCTCGCCACTTCAGACACATTTTAAAGACTTGTATGTCCTCAAATTTCCCAGGATGGGTTCCCACAAGCTTCTTTGAATAACAGTCCATCATGGTAATGGAAACATTAGCTTAGGAACTCCCACCTAGGGAAGTAAGTCCAGAGAGAAAAATGGAAGTACAGTGATGTCATATATCTTGAATCTAATTCTGAGTTTCCTAGCTATCTTAAAACTCAACTTTTCTTTTTTGGAAAATAAATTTCTTACGCCCCTTTGTGTGATTGTAGTGTCTGTGCTTTTGTATCCGAGCAAATAAGGCACTGTATCCAAGTGGTTAAAATGTAAATATGGGAACCAAGTCACTTTGAGTAAGTCATGCAATATATCAGTGCCTCAACTACTTCATCTCCAAAATCGGGATGATAAGAGTTATCTGCTTCATAGCACTGTTGTAAGCATTAAACCCACTAGAACTTATGTAGCACATAAATAGCACCCTATAATTAATAAGTACCTCACATATTTTGACTATCATTTAGGGCATGTAATTGCTGTTATAAGCCTGTTGAACATTTTGGTAACCATTTCTCAGTTGAAGCTGAGAGATGAGATGGGGTCCTGATAACAAATGCATATAGGATAGTCAATTCTTAATAGGAAGTGATTATCGAATGTTTAGTAGGGACGCTTAGAGCTGGCTTGTGGTAGCAGAGCAGCTAGGTAGGCAAGAAGCCCACCATGGATCCCTGTGTGGTCCTAGGCGATTCCATTGCCCTTTCTGGGCAGTAAGTGGGCTGAGTTAGTGGACACCTGAGGTCCTTCTTCCCTCTGGTACTTTATAGCTTAATCTTTCATTAATAAGATGTGAAAGCAAATGTAATATAGCCAAGGACCATGCTAAGAAGCTGCAGTGTCCTCCCTGTCCTGCAAGGGTGTTTTCTCCTTTGACAATGTACTGGGAAGACCATAAATATCTGACCTTTTTTTGTGGCGAGCATGGTAAGCCCTGTGCTTCATGGTCTGGGTCCCCAAGAGAGCTGGAGTTCTCACTGGCAAAACGAGTATCCCTACAGGGAAGGGTATTTGTGGTAGATTGGTGGAAGGGAGAAGGAGCTTAGGAGCAAGGAGAAGAAAATGGCAGTTATCTATGAATTGTCTGGTGCATCCCCATGGCAGTGTGGGACATTTAATAGAGATTTCCAGTTCTGAAAACAGCCACACAAGATGAGCATCATTTTCTCCATTTTATAGATATGGAAGTAAGGCTCAGAGAGGGAATGTAGCTTTTCAAGTACACACAAGTAAACGGTAGCACCAGAACTGAGTTGCAGCCTTTCTGGATTCTTCTCTTTTCATTCCAGCCTACCATCCCGGGTTCCATCATACCCTCTTCCCCCTCAGCCAATGAGAACAAGGCCTGGTGGTATGTGACTACCTAATCCCGTCAGCTGGTAGGTGGCAGAATGAGTCTGTGGCCCAAAGCCCATCATCTGAATGCCAAGGACAAGCCTCCAGTGCTTTCATCCTCACTCTGTGTTCCAAAGTCTGTCTTCCAACTAGAAGAAAAGCCTAAATGAAATTATAGAATTATTCTTACATTCATCTTAGTCCCACTCCAATGCTCAAAGTTGTGAATTAATTTAATTTGGATGATTTAGGAAAACAATATAGTAGAATAGAAAGACACAGAATTTGGATTCATATCCTGGCCTCCACAACTTCCAAGCTGACTGAGATAAAGCAAGTCACATCATCTCCCTGAGCTTTAATTTCCTCATATGTGATGTATGGATAATGATGTGTAATTCGGAGAACATTGCCAGGATTAAAGGATAAAATGCATATAAGTTGCCCAATACAACGCTTGATCAATTCATAATAACTATAAATGCCCACTTTATACCAGATATTAGCTTTTCATCATCCTGACTCTAAGGCTTATACAGAAAATAAGGTCCATGAGGGAGTTAAACTGAGAGCAGAGAAACAGATCTATTCATATATGAAATTTTCACTGATGACAAAAGAGGCAAGGAATGTCACAGTGGAAAAGTGGGAAAATGGGCCTGAAAATTTATTTTTTACATGAAAAAATTAAGTGGGGTTGTTACCTCACACCATACACAAATATCAGCTTTTGGGGTGTTGGGGGGTAATTGTCAACAACACAATTACAAAAAATTTTGGAAGAAAATAGAAGAGAAAACATATTTGACCATAGCATACTAAGAATTTCTTAAACAAGACAATACAATGTTAACTATAAAACAATATGGGTCAATTTGACTACATTAAAATGTCAAAATTCTGTTTATAGAAATTTTCCTTTAAAATGCTTTTAGGGGCAACATCATCAACATGACAGAAAAAGAGTTTCCTACCACCTTCCTGCCAAACACACTGATTAAGACCATCATCCATGGATGAGGGTACCTTTTGGAAGTTTAGGAGTCCAGTGGAGAAGTTCTAGCACACTGTTGGAGCAAAAAAGTATCTAGGATCAGATCGAAGGGAGTAAGAGGAACAGCTTTACTTTGTCTCCATCAACCCTTCCTTAAAGTGGCAGTTTAGTGCAAAGAGAAACCTTCTCAGCTATGATTTCACCCACAGGGGAAAGTGAGAGTGTGTGAATGATCACGTGGCTTCCCCAACTGTGCTAAAGAGAACACTTTTTTCTCACCCCACCCAGAACACTGAGGTGTGCTGCATGACTGGGGGATGGGGAGCAGCTGAGAGAATAGCAGCCAGAGCTCTCAGAGGGTATAGAAGGGACAGAAACCCTTTATCCGTAGCTCCCTGCAGTGCACCCAGTGAAGGTGAGCTTTTGCAGACAGCTAATGAGCATGTACAGAAAACTAACCTGATTCTGCAGGACCAAGAGAAAGCACAAACTTGAGCATTCAGCACTACCCTAAGGAAAGCAGACAGGAGGCTGTCCGCACCTGACCTGGTTTTTCCAGATCAAGAAAAGGCATACTATTCTTTTTTTTTTTTTAAGATGTTTATTTATTTATTTATTTATTTGACAGACAGAGATCACAAGTAGGCAGAGATGCAGGCAGATAGAGAGAGGAGGAAGCAGACTCCCTGCCGAGCAGATAGCCCGACGTGGGGCTTGATCCCAGGCCCCTGACATCATGACCTGAGCCGAAGGCAGAGCCACCCAGGTGCCCAAGGCATACAATTCTTAGGAATTACCACCAGAATTCTCCCCTAACATTGGAGCGCCTAAATATATAAAGCAAATATTAACATATCTCAAAGTAGAAATAGATAGCAAAACAGTACTAGTAGGGTGCTCCAAGACCACACTTTCAACGAGGGATAGACCATCCACACAGAAAATAAATCAATAAGGAAACATTGGACTTAAGCTGTACATTGGACCAGATGGACCTAACAGACATTTACAGAACATTTCATCCAGCAGCAACAGAATACACATTCTTCTTAAGCACACATGGAACATTTTCCAGAATAGATCATACATTCAGCTATAAAGTAAATCTTAACAAATGCAGGAAGATTAAAATCACATCAAGCTTATTTTTCTGGCCACAATGGTAGGAAACTAGAAGTCAATTATAAGAGGAAAAGTGGAAATTCACAAATATGTGGAGATTAAACAACATCCTCCTGAAAAACCAGTCAAAGGAGAAATCAAAATTCATTTTTAAAAAAAAATGTAAGAAATGAAACGGCAAACACAACATATCAAAACTTATGAGATGCAACAAAAGCAGATCTAAAGGGAAAGGAAGAGGAAAGAAGAATAAGAAAGAAGAAAGAAGGAAGAAGAAGAAGGAGAAGAAAAGGAAGAAGAAACAGCAGCAACACCAGCAGCGGAGGTGGAAAGGGTAAGGAGGAGGAGGAGGAAGAAGAGGAAATAATTAAGCCTAAAGTTAGTAGAAAGAAATAACATAGGCCAGAGAAGAAATAAATGAAATAAAGTAGAAAGACAATAGGAAAGATTAGTGAAATTAAGTGCTTAAAAAAAAATGAACAAAATTGACAAACCTTTACCTAGACTAAACAAGAAATAAAGAGATGTTACAAAAGATGCCACAGAAACACAAAGGATTATAAGAGACTACCAGGAAGAGTTATAGACCAAAAAAATTGGACAACCTGAATGAAATAGATAAATTCCTAGAAACATACAAACTACCAAGAGTGAATCAGGAAGAAATAGAAAATCTAAACAAATCAAGAACAAGTAAGGAAAATGGATCAGTAATTTAAAATCTCCCAACAGAAGAAAGCCCAAGACCAGATGGCTTCTCAGGTAAATGCTATCAAATATTCAAAGAAGAATTAATAATAATCCTTCTCAGACATTTCCAAAAAAATCAAAGAGGAAGAAATACTCTGAATCTCATTTTACAATGCCAAGTATTACTCCAATACCAAAGCAAGGTAAGGACATTACAAGAAACAAAACAAAAACGAAACTACAGGCTGATATCCCTAATAAATATAGATATAAAACTTTCCAACAAATTATTAGTAAGCCAAATTTAACAGCACATGAAAGAATCATAAACCACAATCAAGTGGGATTTATGCCTATGGTTCAAGGTTGGTTCAACAAATCAGTAAATCAATAAACCACAGAGGGGTGCCTGGGTGGCTCAGATGGTTAGGCTTCTTTCTTCAGCTCAGGTCATGATCCCAGGGTTCTGGGATCGAGCCCCACATAGGTTTCCCTGCTCATCAGGGTGTCCGCTTTTCCCTCTCCCCACTGTTGCCCTACTTGTGCTCTCTCAGTCTCTCTGTCAAATAAATAAATAAAATCTTAAAAAAATAAAATAAAATAAATATACCACAGAAACAGAATGAAAGATTTTTAAAAAGAAGAAAAAGTATATGATCATCTCAATAGATCCAGAAAACAAGCCAAATATCAACACCCTTTCATGATAAAAAAAAAAAAAAAAAAAAAACCTCTCAACAAATTGGGTTTAAAAGGAATTCCCTCAACATAATCAAGGCTGCACATGACAAATCCCCACCTAGCATCACACACAGTGAAAGGCTGAAAAGTCTTTCCTCTAATATCAGGAACAAGATAAATGTGTCTAGACTCACCACTCCCCTTCAACTTAGTTCTGAAAATCCTAGCCAGAGCAATTAGACAAGAAAAAGAAATAAAGGCATCTGAATTGGAAAAAAAAGAAGCAAAATTTTCTCCATTTAGAGATGGCATGATCTTATTCAAAACATGTACATATCAAAACCACAATGAGATATACTTCACACCTGTTAGAATAGTTATAATCAAAAGCACAAGAAATAACAAGAGTTAGTAAGAGTGTGAGGAAAAGGGAACCATATACTGTGGAATATTATTCAGCCATAAAGAAAGGAAATCTTTTCATTTGTGACAACATGAGTGGAACTTGAAGGCGTCACGCTAAGTGAAATAAGAAAGACACAGAAAGACAAATACTGTGTGATCTCATATATATACCAGATCTAAAAAAGCCAAATTCATAGAAACTGAGAGGAAAGGTGGTTTCCAGGGCCTGAGGCTTGGAGAAAATTGTAATATATTGGTCTAAGTCTACAAACTTCCAGTTATAAGATGAAAAATTCTGGGGTTCTAATATATAGCATGACTATAACTATATCATATACTTGGAAGTTGCTAAGGGAGTAAATCTTTTTTTTTTAAGAAAGCAATCTTAAATATCTTCATCAGTAATAAAAGAGCAATTATTTGAGGTGACAGATGTGTTAACTAACCTTATTGTGGTAATCATTTTGCAATATCTATGTGTGTATCAAACCATCATATTATACATTTTACCTTCACAATGTTGTATGTCAATTATACCTCAATAAATGTTGGGGGAAAGGCATTTTTTAGAAGTCAACAAACTGGACAAAGACTTTTGCCATAACTTATCAGACAAAGGAGAAAAACATACATAACGACCTTCTAGAAATCAAAGTACAAAGGACAAACAAGTCATTGGAAAAATAAGCAAGGATGTAAACAGACAAGTCAGAGGAGAAGAAAACTGTATGGCCAAGAAAAATACAAAGACATTTTCATATTCTTTCTTAATTAGCACAATGCAAATCAAGGCCACAATGACATACTGTTTTTAACCCTCCTGGTTGACAAAAACTGAGAAGTTAGACAACAAAAAAAGGTGCAAAGACTGTGACACAAGAGACTCTCTCACACAATTCTAGGAAAGATTACAATTTAGGGCTATATTAAAAAGTTATAAAGTGGGCGCCTGGGTGGCTCAGTGGGTTAAAGCCTCTGCCTTCAGCTCAGGTCATGATCCCAGGGTCCTGGTATCAAGCCCCTAATCAGACTCTCTGCTCAGAGGGGAGCCTGCTTCCCTTCCCCTCTCTCTGCCTGCCTCTCCGCCTACTTGTAATCTCTGTCAAATAAATAAATAAAATCTTAAAAAAAAAAAAGTTATAAAGTTAAATGGTTACACACTTTATGGCTGTGTGACAACAGTCCTTCACCCAAGGAAATGTTCACACAGGGACAAAGGACACCTATATAGAAATGTTCATAGAAGCATTGTATATGTGTAACAGCAAAAGAAGTAGAAACAGGCTACCTCAGTCAGGGTCCAATCAAGAGGCAAAAATCACACAGTGATTTGAGCAGAGAATGTTAAACATTAATAAAATATTAACTATACTAAGGGACTGGAATAACAGGGAATTGGCTATTATATGACAAAATAAACTAAAGAATGCAGGAATTGCAGATATAAGGTGCAGCTGCTCTCCCCAGGGCTGACTGAGAGCACTGGAGGAAGGAACACGTCCAGAAGAGGACCTCTCACCCAAGGCTGAGACACACCTTTCACTGGAGAAGACACATGATGGTTCATGGGTGGTCAAGAAGTCCAGGAAAGCACCATGCCAGGGAACTCAATGGAAATACACTCTTTGGGATGCTAGTGGAAACTGTCCACAGGCATGTGGTGGCATCTCAGAACTCACTCTAAAGCCACCTGCGGAGCACCATGGGGAAGTTCCCACATGCTGCTGGCTGCCAGATGCAGCTGCTTGCCATGTACCATAGGAGGCCAGCGCTGGGGAAGTCATACATGTGGCAGAAGCCCTCCCAGAAGAGGAAACGGGAACTGGAAGAGAAGCCCTGTGCCCCCCATCACTGCCGATTCCTGACGAAGGTGAAATGTTGATAAGGTCCATCTCTACTGTCAAAGAACAGGCAACAGAGGATGTCTCTGGAGTTGAGAAGCAGCAGATTGATGGCTGGCATGCCACCCAGCTGCCCACCATGGAGAAAATGAAGATATTCACATCATGAAATGTTATCACCATGAACATGAATTACAACTCCATGCAAAACCTGATGCAAAACATGATGACTCTTAGTAACATCATGTTGAAGAAAGGTTGATGGAAGCAAACAGCATTATGGGGGAGAGATTAGGTAGTTGTGAATTAATGGAATTGGTTTGATTCCTGAGTTGGGGATGATTCATGGGTGTTGGTTGTATTATTATATCACAGCAATAAATAAAAGATGGGCGGGCATAATACTGAGCCAAGATAATAAGAATATTGATCACTGGCTTGCTGGTAGGGGCAATGTCAAAATGCTATCAAGTTTCTAAATATTTTCAGTCTTGTTCTGAACTCATCTAGTGTAGACCAGCAACACCCATTTCCCACCCTGGCACCAGCTCTGTTCCTAATGGTTAAAAGCATGTGCTTCAGTACCCAATAGGCTTAGGTTTCATTCACAGCTCCATCACTTACTGTCTGTTTGCATGGGTAGGTTATTTTCACTGTTCGAGCTTAGTTTCTTTGCCTACAACATGAGAATACAAATATTGAAGAGAATTATTGTGGGGCAGGCCTGGGACTAGGGTGAGGCCAGTGTGGGATCAGTGCTCATGCAGCATTGGAGAGTGAAGCCTTAAAACCCACATTCTAGGTTCCTCCCTTATGTTTCCTTAGCCCCAGCCCTACTGCAAGGAGTAATGAAAGGAGGCAAACAAAGTGTTTCCACTGTGCCTGGCACATAGTAAGTAGGTAATGGTATTTATTATTACGACTCTGACTTTCTCTTAATGTTATTATTAGTTTTGTCATTTTATTGCTATTAATCAAGCTGACTTAATCTCTTAGCTCTCTATTTCTGTTCATTAGGCTGGAAATATAATGAAAATCCCTTTGGAGAGAAAATGTTCATGTGGAAATTCAATAGATTCAACTTAGCTGTGTTCTCATCCATTTATTCATTTGGCAACGTTTTATAAAGTGCCTGTGATACGCCAGAATTATGTTGTTTACTGGAGATAGAGAATAAATAAGGCGTGTTCTCGGAGAGCTCACCGTCTGAGGTCGAGGAGAAGGACATATTCAGGTAATGCCAGTAATATGACAGCTGCGACAATAGAGGGATGAATTGGGTCTAGGGGAGCCCAGAGGAGGAATCACCTAGGTTTGATGAGATCGAAGACATCTTCCAGATGGCAGTGCTAGAAAATCCAAGTCATGAAAATAAGTGGTATTTTAGAAGCCTTCCAAAATATAATGGGTTCTTTCCACACCCAGTGTATTTTTCCATACGGTAAAAATGCATAACAGAGAAAAATCACACTTCTCGGCCATGAAGTAGACTAGAGAGTTCATCAGGTGCCAATGGCAATCAACCAGAGCAAGTACCGCCCTCTAGGGGGCATTCCAAAACATCCTGGGTTATTTTTCATTAAAACAACTGGGCTAAGTGGCTGGCACTTTGTGGGCAGGGAGCTGGAGACTGTAAATATCTTGCAATACAAAGACCAGCCTAGCACATGGAAGAATTGCATTTACAAAATGCCAGTAGAGTTTCTTTTAAGACAGCCCATGATTATATATATATGCAAAAGAGGAGACAAAAGCCAATTCTTTGCGGCAGCTGATTGCACCTCTAGACCTAGCCTGGACCTTCAGGTCTCCTCTCCTTTGTCAGTCATGAGCATTCCCTGAGGCAACATCCAGAATGGGCCATGCATGCTTGGCCTTGGCCCAAAAAGGGCCACACATAAACATTGCCCTTCTTGTCCATAGGCCACCAAGCCGGACATCCCAGAGCAGGTTGATTAAAGATTTTAATTGTAACTTATAAAAATTTTGTGTCACTTGTCAGTTAACTGTTCCTGATACTTTTCCTTATTCCACAGCTGCCTTTCTGAGAGTTGAAGAAATACTTGTTCTTTTTGTCAATAAATATCCACCCTCCCCAAAGCTCCACACCGGTGACAATCTCTATATCTAAATTCAAAGATTTTTTAAATTTTTATTTTGTGTCACCAAAATGCAAGAGTTAGATCATTTATTAAACCAGGAGCAATTGTTCTTTAACAAACCATAATACGTGAAGAATCCGGTTTGCAACTCACCAGGAAATTTCAGGCAGGACGGAGAAATTTTTCTTCCACGAAGCATGATCAGAAAAAGAATTTTGATCCAGGAAATATGAAAACTTTACTTGACAGTATTGAACAGTATTTTTCATTGTAATCTACAAATGATTAATCATCTTCATAGCCCTGAGAAATTTTCCTATGAAAAATTATATTTAAAAAAACTAAATTTTAATGGAAAATTCAATGTGTTCAACATGATTTGCATTTTATTTCATGAATAAAATGAATCAATGAGTAAAATAATCTTTTAAAATTTTCCTTCCATGGGATAGACCTGTACAATCTCAATAATGCACGCTAAAATGTTTATGTTTTACCATTTTGCAATATATCTTGAGATGGCAACCATTGGTATGATGTAGAGAAACTGTACGGTTAGTGTCAAATCAGCAGGTGATCCAATCTGTTATTAGATATTTTAGATCTAGTTTTAAAGACTCAGTTATACAGACATTGCAGCAAGACCTTATTTGACACCCCTGGAAAATGAGAAGGCAAGCAACTTAGGACCAGAAGAACAAAAACCCTGGGGGCAAACGGTAATTGCTCTGGTTTTGTAGCTTTGTAGCTTATCACAAATATTTTGCCAAACTATCGTATTATAGAACTATAAGAAATTCATCTTCTTCCAATTGGGAAAATTTGGTTTTCAACATTGGAAGGGATGGTAGAGGTTTTTGAAATGATCCCCCCATCCAGATGGGGAAGCAGAGACCCACTGAAGGTAATTCCCTTGCACAAACTCACATGATGAATTAACCGGGAGGCTAGAACTGAAAGTCAGTTTGGTCTCATAGAGTTACAGAATCAGCATTAGAATGGCCCTAGGGATCCCTTACTGACTAACTATCCTGCTCCTCACCCCCAGATAGCCTCTGTTTCCTGATACCTAGTCTAAGGCTGTACCAATTATCTGTTCCACATTGATTATGATCTCTACATATACATGGAAGTAGGTTTTAAAATTCACTTTCCATTAGTGAAATGCACAAATTAAATCCTTTATGTATTATACCAGGAAAAAGCAAGCAAAAATTTTCATTAAATCCATGCTAATGGTTCATTGGAAATGTGCCAGTGTCCCACATGGAGTTCATTCATACCTTCTTTACACATACTTTATATACATAAGACCACCTGAGGAAAAGCAGAACATTAGGGACAAGAATTGGCCATGAGGTCTAAGACAGGAAAATTAAAGGCCAGAAATGAATTTAAGAAGTTTTAAGTATGTTCATTTAGTGGTAGAAGTATTTACAGCCAATACATTGTCAAGGAAGGGAAAGAAAAGGTCTCAATTATCCAGACCTTAAGCTTATTAGCACAAGTACTCCCTCAGAATTATTATCAGTCCATCCCCATTTTCCTGATCCCACCTAGAAAAGTATTTTTTCCCAATGAAGACTAAAACATCAACATGAAAAATTTAAATAAGTATTGGAAGTAATTTCGCAGAGTTAGAAAAAGAAGAGAGACATCTCATTAACACAGGAGAGATGAAGAGTAGAATTTATATCTGGATAGATTATAATGAAATTCAAAGAGAAAGTTCTAAAATTTCCAAAGAAAAAGTACAGATCGTATACAAAGGAACAAGAATCAGATGACATTTGATTTTCCAGTAGCAACACTGATGCAAGATAACGAAGCAGTATTTTTAGATTATTGAAGAAAAAGAAACTCAGAATCCAAAGTTTAATTTCCAGCCAAACTGTCATTCATATATGAAGGCATGATAAAAATATTCTTTGGCGTACAATGTTTCCTCACAAAGGCACACATTGAAAAAGGATCAAATTTTTTGGTAAAACTTGTAGTTATCCAAAAAAAATCTGAGACTAAAGAAAAGGGGATATATAACTATAATAATCCATAGTTTATCAAATTTTCAAAACTGTTATAATATCAAGATGGTGGGTTAGGACAGGAGCTCAAGGAATATGAGAGGCCGTTAAGTTCTCATCTTATATAGGTGGATAGAGATGTCATCTTAAAAATACATAATAATGGATTAATTTTTTAGTCATGAAAGATGTGGCACTCTAAAATAATCTACCTCAATCTAACTCATGCATATGAATAACTCAAGTAAAAGTAAATGGATGGAATTCTCTAATAGAAAGATAATATTAGATTTGATTTTATAAATCCATGTCTATGCTGTTCCCAAAAGACACACCTAAAGCATAAGGTTGGTAGCGAAATGATGGAGAAAATATTAGACGAATATTAACCTTAAAAACCTGGTTTAGCTACATCAATAAGATAAAACAAATTTTGAGATAAAAATCCATTTGAAAATAAATTTTATTAAGGATGGACAGGGCACTATATAAGGATAAAAATTTCAATTAATTTAGAAGATATAACACTTTAAAAATTTTTGAACTTATATAGACATGACCTACATGGAGCAAAGTACATTAAGAAAATGGACAAATCCTCCATCATATTGGGGACTTCAAGAAATCCTTCTTGACTATTGGTAATACAAATAGAAAAAAAAAATAGGAACAATATGAAAGATCTGGAAAACTTAGTTAAGAATCCTAACTAAGGAGCAAAGATAAAGTTCTTCCAATAATTAGAGAGTAGACACTTTTTTTTAATGATACACAGGATATTTAGAAAAATGGATCAGCTATTAAGGAAGAAAGCTTTTACAAATTAAATTACAAAGAAAATTATAAAGCCATGAACTCTGAATACAAAATAATTAGATTATGAGTTTAAAAAAGTGTTTTAATTTTTTTGGAATTTTGATATGAATGTTAAAAACCTTAGTGTCGAAGAAATCATAATGAGTATTTGTAAATATTTAAAACTCAGCAACAAGGAAAACATGTCAAAACCTGTGTGAAATGCAATGACTTCTATTTCCTAATACAAGCCATAAATAATATCAGAAAGGAAGAAAGCATCAAAATTAAGAAGCTAAATATGTATCTTAAGAAATAAGAAACATGGAATAAATCATGGGATCAGAGGGAAGAAATAATAAAATTAAGAGCAGAAATCAACAAACCAAAACGTGATAGGTATAATAGAGCAGATCAGTGAAGTCAAAAGTTGGGGGAAAAATAAGCAAACCTCCGAAAAGATGGATCAAGGGAAGGCACAAATTAAGTAATAATTGAAAGGCAGTGGGGCACCTGGGTGGCTCAGTCATTTAGGTGTCAGACTCTTGGTTTCGGCTCAGGTCAGGATCTCACAGTTGTGGAATCAAACCCCATGACTGGCTCTGTGCTCACTGTGGAGTCTGCTTCTCTCTACCCCTCCCTCTCACTCTCTTTCTCTTTCTCAATAAATAAAATCTTTAAAAAAGAAAAGTGGGACATAATTTAGGCCATAAATACAGATAGAGATTGGGAAAATACTGTGACAACTATTGGCTTATAACTTTGAAAACTTTGGTGAAATGAACAAATATATAGAAAGATGTAAATGCCCAGAACTAAATCAAGAAAAAATAAAAAGTTGAATAGTCTTACCGCTATTAAATAAATCAATGCAGCAATTAAAATCTTTCCACAAAGGAAACACCAGGCCCAGATGATTTACACCAAGTTATGCCAAACTTTCAAGTTGTTTCAAACTTTCAATTTGAAATATATTTCAAGGACTATATTGCTTCTTTTAGACAGCAGAAAAGGGGAGAATACGCCCATAAATGACCCAATTTATCTAAGTAAGGTGGAACAACCCTGATGCCCAGATGGGCATTTTACAAGATGCAAGTATTTCGTTCATGAACATGCAATCAAAACTGGTAAAGTATAGAGGTACTGGGTGGCTCAGTCAGTTAAGTGGCTGCCTTCATTTCCAGTCTCCACCCCAGGACCCTGGGATTGAGCCCTGCATCGGGCTCCCTGCCCATCAGAGCATCTGCTTCTCCCTTTCCCTTTGCCTTTTCCCCCTGCTAATGAGCTCTCTCTCTCTCTCTCTCTCTCTCTCAAATAAATAAATAAAATATTTTTAAAAACTACTAAAGTATTAACAACCGTAATTAGCAATGTATAAAGATATAATAAATCATAACTACAGTGAGTTTTTCCTAGGCATACAGGATGGTTTAATATTAGAAAAATCCATAAGAAATAACTCATCATTGATTGATTAAAACTAACTAAAAGAGAAAAGCCCTATAGGAGCATTTTGATAAGTCCATGAAAACATTCAGTAAAATTTGACACCCATTCACAATAAGACTCTTAGTAAATAGGCACAGAAGGAAATTTTAACTCCATAAATGATGTCTACTAAAAACCTGCAACAGAGATCCCTCTTAATGGGGAACTGTTAGAAATGTTCCCTTAAATTTAAGAATGATAGAAAAATTTCTTCTGTCATCACATCGAGGCATCCTTGAATTAAAGACCAGGAAAAAGGGGAATAGTGTTGTGTTTTTGTTTTTTAATTTAGAAAGATGGTATAAAATTGTCAACACTTGCAGATAACATTTTTTACTTGGTAAACCAAAATAATCTACCTAAAAATGAGGCAAAATAATAGAACTTAGCAAGGTGACTAGATACAAGATCAACATAAAAATTTCAACTAAAAATTTCAACAAGCTGAAACATATTGAAAATAATTAAAGAGAAACATTATTTAAGCTACAAATGTCAAAAGAAGTTCAAGACCTCTCGGAGGAAAAAATTCAAAAACTCACAAAGAGATATTAAAAGAAACACGTATAAATGGAGAATATTCTCATGAACCAACAGTCTGAGACTTGTCAATTCTGAACCCAGTCAATCCATTGATTGAATCAAAATCACAACTGAGTATGTGTATCATTTTTTTATTGTTTCCTTTTGTTTTTGATTTATTTCACTTAGTGTTAATCTCTCTAAGGTTTATCCATGTTGTAGCATGTATGAGAACTTCACTCCTTTTTCTGGTAGGATAATATGCAGTGTCTATGCATAGTGCATTTCATTTACTCATTTTTCTGTGGATGGACACTTGGATTGTCTCAGCTCTTGTGAATAATGCTGCAGTGAACATTGGCATACAAGTATAGGAGTCGCTCTTCTCAATTTTTTTGTTTTGGGGTGGGGGGCAGAACACACCTGGGAGTGGAATTGCTGTGACGTATGATAATTCTATGGTTAGCCATCTGAGGAACCACCAGAATGTTCTCCACATAGGTTACACCATTTTGTATTTCCACCAACCAGGTACTAGGGTTCTAGATCCTTTGCACCCTCGCCAACTTTGCTTATTTTCTTTCTGCCTTCCTAGCAGTTGTGAAGTATTGTTAGCTCACTGTGGTTTGGATTTGTGTTTCTTTAATGACTAATGATGTCTTATATCTTTTCATGTGCTTATTGGCTATTTGCATATCTTTTTTGGAAAAATACCTCCTTAGGTCCTTTGTCCATATTTCAATTAGGTTGTTTGTCTTTTTGTTCTTGAGTTGTAGGAGTCCTTTTTTTCTTTTTAATTAACATATAATGTATTATTTCCTTCAGGGATACAGGTGGGTGATTCATCAATCTTACACAATCCACAGCATTCATCACAGCACACATCCTCCCCAATGTCCATCCCCGAGCCACCCTATCCCTCCCACCCCCTCCCTTCCAGCAACAACTGAGGTGCTTTTAAATGAGTTTTGATACGCTGATATATATGAAAGAGTTAAATGCTAAAAGTAGCCAGGATGATTCTGGAAAAGGACAAGGATAAGGAACTTGCTTTACCAAACATCAAGACTTATTATGAAGCTATAATAATTTTGTCAGTCTGGTGTTGATGCAAGGACAGATACACTGACCAGTGGAACAGAATAGAAAACTCAGAAACAAACAAATCCTTGTAAGTGAATTTATTATATGACAGAGGCAATGTGTCATCTCAGAAGGGAAAAGAGAGACTATTGGAAAATAAAATGGTCTATCCTACACCAAATACAAAATGCTACTCCAGATGGATTAACCACCAAAATATTATCTTTTTAAGATTTTGTTTATATATTTGAGAGAGAGTGAGAGAGAGAGCACAAATGGGGGGATGGTTGGGAGGGGAGAAACAGACTCTTCACTGAGCAGGGAGCCCGACATGGGACTTGATCCCAGGACGCTGGGATCATGACCTGAGCTGAAGGCAGACACTTAACACACTGAGCCACCCAGATGTGCCTAACCACTAAAATATTATAACCAAAACCTTAAAACTCTTAGTAGAAAATAGCAGTGAATATATTTTAGAACTTGGAGTAGAAAAAGATGTTTCAAGCAAGATATAGAAGATAAACTGGGAGAAGAGATGTGCAATATACAATCTAAAAAATTTTATCATTATAAATGTAAAGAGCTATTACAAATCAATGAGAAGAAGAAGTTGCAAGCAACTTCTGGAACTCCTTAATAGACCAGGGACATGAACATAAGCATTTTGCAGAAAAGGAAACATTTATGCCCAATAAACATAGGAGGATATGTTTAGCGTTTTAGGTGATAACAGAAATGAAAAATGAAAAGCATCATTTATAATCCTTTTATTAGTGCAAATTAAGAAGTCTGACAAGACCAAGCATTGAAGAATGTGTAAATCTTTAAGGCCTCTTATGCATTGTTAGTGAGAGTATAAATTGATGCAATCACTTTGGAAAACAGTAATGACTCCTAACTTTGAATATTCCCGTATCATCTGATCCAGTATTCCATTCCTATGTACGTACCTTAAGAACATTTTGTGCATACAGGACGTGTGTGCAGCAGTGCTATGGCAAAAATCATTGGAAACAACCTGAATGCCCATCAAATGGGGAGTACGTCTACTATGACCCATTCTCACACTTACATGTTATACAGCAGTTAGATAACAAACACAGTTTGTTGACATATAACAACATGAACCAACCTTAACAATGTACTATTAAGTGAAAATAGTAAACCTCAAAGATTATACAGAGTATAATACCCTTTTGTAAAAATCAAGACAACTAAAAAGAATGTGTGTGTGTGTGTGTGTGTGTGTTTATAGACATATATGTATGGAGAGAGACATATATACTATGGTATATTACTCATATATACTATCATTTGTTATGTAAATACACATAAATAGCATTGCACATTACACATATGCACACACATAGTGTCATATAAATAAAGAAACAATAAAACTTTATGAGTAAGTGAACTGACGCAGGGTTCCCTGCACTGGTTCCTATGTGCCCCGTGTCTGATGTGGTGTCAACTGGGAACAATCTCAGACTCATGACAAAGTCCTGCTGCTGCTCAAGCCTCTTCATGAGCCTACTGCAGGATGAGACAGAGCCCTCTGGAAGAAAGCGGACAAGCCAACAGGAGGAGCGTTAAGTCACTCCTGATCTCTTACCCACTATACCACCCCTGTTTGCCCTTGAGTATACAGAGAGGTTCTCTCTTCTTCCCTCCTGCTGTGCTTTCCTCAAATAGCCAACCAGACTTGTTTCATTAATATTCAAAACAGAAAAAGTCATGCTCTGCAGAGGTCCCCTCCAGCTGGAGGTCTTTCTCAGACGAGGCTCAGTGTGGTCTCTAAGGGTAGACAGTGCAAGCGAATCACAGATCTAATTCAGGAGCTCAACGAAGGTTGAGATAGCATATCGTGACTCTAGAGAAGGCATAGGTGTATACAGGATTCTCTTTGCTTGGCTCCTGGAGAATCTGAAACACATGTACTGCAAGTCAGTGTAACTCCATCAGAATACAGGGAATATGGCTTAGAAGGTAGAGAGCGTGCCCTCTACACTGGAGCAGAGAGTTTGTGGACTCAGGCAAGTCCCACCCCTTGTAGAGGTTGGTCTCCTCATCCACAGCGTGGAAGCATCTTGAAGTCTCCCTCTTTTCTGTCCTTGAGACAACAGAGCTATGCACACAGAATGGCCACCAGGAAGGCAGGCCAGAAGGTGTTTGCCTGATGACCCTTTGGAAATTGGCAACAATGCATTTCTCCTTTCATACTTTCCAAGAATTCTAATGGACCATCAAGTACCAAATGAGGACCATTGGAACGTCCCTAAATGAGTTATCTTTAATCTTCCCCCATTCTGAAGTCTTGTTCTTTTCAGTTCAGCTGAAATTGCATCCTACTCTGTGGTTTGCTGAAAACGTCCATGGTGGTTTCATCTCCTGGTTTCAATTTAGGGTCCACTCTCTTCTAATCACTGCATGCCAGTATGTTTTCTAATAATTCTCATTTTGCCAGGTTTCGAGGGAACGTGCTTCCTCTGCCCCTGGGTCTGAAGCCCCCGCCACAGCAGCAATAGCTAGGACACTTTAGCCTTTATTACAAGCTATGTCTCTAAGCCACAGATAAAGCCAAAATAGCAATTATGTTTATGTAAATACCAAGCTGTAGCATTTCCTTCTGACGTTCTAGAGCTTGTCCTGGCAAAATGTCCAGGTGCGATGGCTTTAATTTCTTGTGGAACATTGGATCCTGTATCCTAGCAAGGACCCCTCAAAGTTCCCTGGGACTTTTGAGAGCTTATGGAGGGTCAGTGTGGGGGCTACCTTCCTCCTACCAGTGGTGGCAGACATTTTGTGTTTGTGGGAGTTCTTTCACAAGGTCAGCACCACCTACTCGCTCACATGGTCCGTGATACTTGGGCAACATGGCGCTACAGACGGTAGCTGTGTCTCTCTGAACAGTTTGCTATATGGTCATCAAGCTCAATCCCACCCTGCAGATCTATTGCTCTCTAATGGAAATGAACCTTGTTTGTTTTTGAACACACAAATACCCAGGCTGCTTTTCAGCCCTGAATCAGCTGCTGGGTGTCACGCAACACACTCAGAAATCATTGCTTGGACTATCTAAATTAATCCAAATGTGTCCCCAGAGGCTTCTGCTCAAGGCAACCTCCTTAACTCCTGAGTATTAGGGCTCCTGCCAAGAGCCTCACATGCAGTTTTTGATCTGCCTTTAGTCTGGTGTGCACAGAAGTGCAGCCACATGGAGCCATGGTTCTTACTGTTGAAGCCATCGTAAGAGTCATCCACTAGGATTCCTAACCCAAGCCTTCAAGTCCCGAGGAGTCCAAACAGAACAAAAATATTCTCAGCTTTTATCAATATCCTCAAAAGTCAATACAGAGACAACTCTGTTTTATAGGATCTTTTTGCTAATCCCTACAGAAAATAAACAGGAACAAAAGAAAAAAATGGTGGATGGATGCTCCAGAAGCCTACAGTGAGAGGGAGTTTGGAGAACAAGATATGTGTTAGGGATGGATGCCTGTGCAGGGAAGGACAGGCTGCAAGATTGGGCACAGGAAAAAAGGTGAACTCTTATGTGAGCCAGGCAAAGACACTGTTATCCAATAGGGATTATCTGAAAAGAGTGCTGTCCCTCAGAGCATCCCACATTGCAGTGACATCATTAGGTCTCCGTGCCTCTCTTGCCTCCCTCAGTCACCTGATACAGGCTGCCCCTGGAGTTCCCATTGCTGCAGCAGACTCAAAAGGAGCTTGAAAGTTGTTGACCTCACTCCCAGTACCTCGTTGAAGGGGGACCAATGGGACATCCCTATGTCAACCTTTGGTAGGGTTGTAGACTCACAGGGCTATATGCTCACTGCCCCCAAACTATAACTCTTGATTCCACTTTTGCTTCTATTGGGTGTTCAGGGATGGGGTGCAGCAAATCCTCCTTCTCCCTCAGACTAGGTATCCATGATCTGACAGAGGAGGCAGGACAGAATGAGGCGCTCTCCCTGTAAAATATCTCCAGTGGGCGTGGTGCATCTGCCCACTTGGTAAGCTAGTACACTGTTCAATCCCCTCGGCCCCTGGCCAGTTCTAGAGCAAGGAACTTGGAACATTTCCTCCCAACACAATGCTGGGAGCTTCTCTTAGTTCAGCTCAAGTGTCTACATCTAACAGCCAACATTGCAGCGACAGAAGAAAGAGGTGAACTTCTCTGCTTTAATTAGATGTGATTCCCATTGTACAATGCAGTTGGAAATGAGCACGTTTTCAATATCTAGCAGTAGGCATTGTGTGATATGAAATGGATGACATTTGCTTTCCTTAGACTTCTGCAAAAGTGTTTATTTTTACAAAGAGGGTCCGTCAAACTGCAAATTAGCATGCACACATTCCTTCCTGTTCTCTCCTCCCATCTGGCTCACTCGCAGAAATTACACTTCTTCTCAGTTTGCCCAAACTGTTAGCACACAATTCAACTCCCATTTGCTTGGTGTCAATTTAATATTGCATTAATGAGACAATTAGAGAAGGCCAAAGAAGATTCCCAGCTAAAATGCTTTAAGTGGGAGTCAAGTTGATTAGAAATGGCTCTTTTTCATTTTAAAATAGTTTGTTTGGTTTTGCCTTAGCACAAAAATTTGACTTGATTAAAGTCTCAGAAGCTACTAATGAATTGACTCAATGAGATTAAAGTATTTTCACGGAATCAGAACTCCAAGAAAAGGATCTGACTCTCCCGCCATTATGATGTACCACCTTGAAGAAAAGAGAGGAACTCACCGCTTTGCTTCCAACATGCAAACAGCCACACAAAATGAAAAGTTCAGTCTGATGGGTGAAGAGGCATCTCTTCTTAGCTCCTGCCCTAAAGCAGCTATTGGGCTGGAGTCAAGATGTGGGGGGCTCGATCAGGTAGTGTCATAGAGTGATTAGGACTCTGGGCTCCAGTCAAGCTGTGTATGGCTGGGAGATCAGAAGCTAAGTCCTTCCTTCCTAGCCCCGATTTCACACCTGGGAAAGGGGGTGATCAGGTCAACGTCACAGGAACATCACAAGAACCCAACGTACACGGAATATTCAAGGGAATTTGAATAATCTGAAACTGACATGAAACTATAAAAACAGGCTTAGGAACAACAGGGCCTTTTCTTTCTGTTTTTATTCAAATACTTGGCAACCTGGAGACTATTATATTTAGTAATGATAATTAAACTATTCCATGTGTTCTGGTATTCTCATAATATCATGAGACATTCACTCTGGAACAGATCTTGCAGCTAATCTGGTCTAATAGCTTCATTTTCTAAATGCTCAAAGGGTCTAAAGGACTTAGAAACATGTGAGGGGTACGTTAAGACTCTCACCCGGTCCGCTGAGCCCTCAATGAGGGCTCTGGCCACTGTAGTAGACCTTCTGCAAACTCACCTGGGCCCAGGCAAGCTTCACTGACAGGGGCTTTGCTCTGGAAGTTTCTTCAGAAATTTTCCAGAAAATACCAGAAGTGAATATAGATCAGATTGAAAGATTTCCTGGACCAATTTCCTGGACCCTGCCTGGGTCCTTTGCCTCATGGATAGTTGGCCTTCTCTGACTTCTTCTTCACCCCTTAGTCTGTCAAGATTTCAAAACCAAAGGTAGCAGATTTGGGGTCTACTCGCAAGCCCTGGGTTTTCCAATGAAGTGAGTTGACTTGAGGGCTATCCTGGTGTGAACTGATAGGACTCTTGGTGTTCTGTTTTTGCCCATCTGTTCCCCTTCTGGATCCTGGAATGGGGCTAAATGTATGACTTACTACCTGTGAGGGAAGCTTTGGTGAAGCAAAGCAGAGACAGTGTCTACAACAGAAACTCTCATCAGTCAAGTGGAGGCAGAAGACCGGAATCTACCAGAAGGTCCCTGGAGAAGATGACAACCCTGCCTTCCTACTTCTGATTCCCACTCTCAACACAGGGAACATTAGCTCTTCACCTTCTCTGTGACGGAGACACGAATGATAGCAAACACTCACCAAAGAGAAAATGGGACACCAAGCGTGCCATTCTGGCCCGTGACAGGAGTGTGATAAGTATGTTTTGAATAAATAAACAAATTCCTTGAAAACCAGTAACCAAACCATATTTACATTTGTACATTGAAAGGTCACCCTACTTGGGGCAACCTTAGGACCAGGAATAAACTGGATGAATGTGTGTTGTTTCAGATTTTAACGTTTTACATTTTAATTTAGACTTCTGACCGGGGTCTTACCAGAGCTTGGTGTCCCCTAACAAAAGCTTAGGAAATGACACTTATTTGGTATTTATTAGATATTAGGTGCTTTCTACTAAGTCACAATGGCTCAGGTGGAGACCGCCCTGAGACCCCTGGGTGGGAGTTTTGCTATCCTCTCCATCCACAAGAGATCAGTAGACACTTCCTATATCCATAAAATCAATTCTTCTCCTAAATCCATAGAACCATTCAGCCTTGCTTGGCCTGGCAACATACCCTTTCCATCCACATCCGAGCTGAGCACAGGAGAGCCGGTACACAGGAGGCTGGTCCGAAGGTCCTACAAAGTCCTAAGAGGCCAATGCTACCCAGATGGTAGAAACCCCTCTCACCAACCCCACCATCCCTATGAACCCTGGAGAAAGAAAACCACTTTCAACTTTGAGACCCAGACACGCCCTGCTCTTCTGCTTCCCTTTTCTCTGCCAACACCTTCGCCTTCTTCCCCCCATCTGGCCCAGTGTTGTGTGTGCACACGTCACCATCCCTACTCCAGGCACTCTCTCCCCTCCTCTGTCTCTCCCTTCTCCTTCCCTCTTTATTTTTCTGTAGCCAAATGGGGAGGGGGGGTCTCCCAATTAGGGGAAAGACGCTCTTCTATCTGCCCATCCTCAGGCACCAGGCGTCTCCCCCCTGCTTGGCTTCCACTGAGGCCGTGGTGCACTACGGCCGGAGGCGTGGTAATGCATTGCACATAAACTCAATTTCTCAAATCCAACAATGTCAGTCCTTGCACTGAGGTCTTCGCTGAATCCCACTGTCCTGGGGCCCAGAGACCCTGGCTTATGCTGCAAGTTCCCGGAGAGTGAGGAATGACGTCGGGCCGGTCACTTTCCCTTTCTGGGGTTGGTCACTGGCTGGTTGTCACACAAGGAGGTGAGACTAAAGGGTTACTCCAAGCCTCTTCTGGCTGGAACAGGCTGGGATTCAGAGATGGGGGCTGGGGGAGCAGCATTCCTGGGGAGTGACACAATTCCAAACCGGGAGATCAAAGGGGCTCCGCAGAGGGAGGCCCCAACCAGGAGCTCGCAGGCCTGCGTCTGGGGTCAGTAATTAGCTCCTGCCGCCACCTTCCTCTCCCCACTCAGAGCTCTGAGCGGGCAGGTGGGCGAGCACTGTGGGCCCAGCAACAGAGCTCTCCCCAGACTGGAGGCAGGAGCCGGGAGGGATAGAGAGGGAGGGTGAGAGCCCACCGGGAACTGTGACATCTGTATGGAACTTTCTGTTAGACAGATGCAAAGTTTAAACATTTTAACAAAAAGCAGTCCAGTCCAGGCTTTCTGGGCACCAGTGTGAGAACCGCACCGTGCGGGCACCTCTTAGAGTACTTGACGAGACACTAAAAGGCTGACAGGCTAACACTTCACTTCCTTCCAATTAGGGGCCTTGAACATCAAAGGCCCAGGCCCCACTCAGCCAGGCTTACTTGAATGAATTAGGGAAGAGAATGAGTCCAGGAGTTGCTTCCTTCTCTCCCTCACAGAGACGCGGGGCTCTAGGGGCTTTAATAAGATGTTGAAGGTCACAGGGGTCAGGCTCTGACTGGGGGCACCGGGAAACTGCCAGAGTGTTTCAATATGTGTGGTGTTTGTCATGCAATCAGGCCCGCCAAAGCCTCCCCTTGTGGGGCCCGTCTTTCGGGGACCATTCCGGAGATGGAGCTCTCGGGCAGGCAGGGCGGGGGGCCCCCAGGTCCTACTCTGGTGAGGAGTACAGAGGGGACCAGGGCCACTGGTCTAGAGGCAGCCCCGCCCCTCTCCCCTTGCCCAAGAGCCCAGGCCCGGAGAGAAGGTGCTAGAAAACAGCCCTATTAGGTGCCTGTTCCATTAGCTTCTGAGGTTTGCTGTGTAGACCCAGGGACTGCGGGAGGGTAGGAGTGACTCTCAGCCCCTTAGCTGGCTGGCTCTGGGCATCAGTCAGAGAGACAGTGCGATTCTGTAAGCAGTCAAGGTCAGGAGAGAAAACAAAGCATTTCTTCGGATTTGATCGAGCTTAATGATGGCAAGGGACCCAAGTCTCTGCAGCAGCTCCCACCAGTGGGTTGGAACTCCTGCTTACACATCCCAGTATGGGGCAATTCGCCATCCTGAAAGTCCGTATCCATCCCCGGGGGGAACAGCTCTCGTGATTAGGAAGAGTGTTCTCCCATTTTGGGAATTGGAAGTTTCCTCCTCCGCCTTCATTTTTTTTTTTTTTTTGGTAAAGTTCATTTATATTTATTTATTTATAATCCCTACACGCGATCTGAGGCTCAAACCTACAACTGCGAGATCAAGAATCAGTGCTCTTCCAACTGAGTCAGCCAGACACCCCCTCCTTGAATGCCCAGCCCGCAAATTCTGTGCTGCCTTCTGCAGCTGAACAAACAGTAGGATCTCGAGAGCCAGACAGACCTGGATTCAAAACCTGGCTCCATGTTTCCGCAATCTAGAAGCAGACAAATCACTCTGATTGTAAACTTCTGCTTCCTCTTTGGAGAATCTGGCGAATTCCTCTCTGACTTTGGAGGAAGAGAAACAAGTTTATAAAGCACCTGTCACAGAATCTTGCACATGGTTGGGACTTACTGAGATGTTCACATTATCTATCACCTGTTACGACTCAGGAGGGTCCCCTTTTCCAAGCTTCACATCTTCCACCCCCAATGCCATCGTCGCAGGCTGAGGAGGAGTGCCTCCATGTAGGGGTCCATGAAGAGACAGAGAAAGGAAGGCCTTCTCCACTGAGGGTAGATGGACACGGCTCCAGGAAGTTCAGGTGAAGCCTGGGAAGATAGGGAAGTCCAGAGTAGGGATAAAAGCAACAACACGCAAGAGGAGGCTGAAATGTACAGGAGACATTTAGAGGACAGTGGGACAGTGCGATTTGTCTAGAACATCGGATGAAGGGAAGGAGAAGAGGCCACGGTGCTAAGACAGAACTCTCGAGAGAAAGCTTGAATGCCATCCTAAGATGCTTCAGAGATAATTACTCTACCCATAAATCGGGCTTTTGCAAGAAACTCATGATGTATTTTTGATCCTTAACACAACGCAAAGAAGCAGGTATTGTCATCCGCATTTCACCTACGTAGAAACAGAAGCTATGAGAGTCTCAGTGACTTGCCAAGATCACGGTAAGTAGAAGAGCTCCCTAGGATCTAGGTCTTCTACCATGGAATACAGATTCACGAAATGATTTGTGGTCTTGCTGAAAACACAGAAGCAGTACAAACAGATGAGAAAATAGAGGGAGGCAGAGCTCAGGGTGGGCTGGACTAGTCAGAGAAAGTTTCCTGGAAGAGGTGGCCTTACGTGAAATCTTCTCCCCACTGCACTCCATCAGGGTCATGGACTCATGGACACTTTCCACTCCATTTATTTTACTTCTGAACTTAAAATTGGTGCTCTGTCTGGGATCACATACCCAGAGATCAAAGCCTCAAGTCACAAACAGGTGATGGAGGGAAAATCTCCTGTGTTTCTACCTCCTCGAGCTGAAGCTGAGAGCCTGGCACCAGGCTGATCCACTACTCCCCGTACTTTGTTATTTATGCTCTGAGTGAATTTCTTATTTATGCTCTGAATGAAAAGGTCCTCAGGACTGCTCCAGAAACCTGCCATAATTCACCATTAATGAGCTGGGTCATTATTTTTAAGGCCCCATCAATATCTCCCTATGGCAAAGTCAGCTTTAAGCCACAGACATCTACATACAAATTGCAATCCATCCCTACACCTTTCTCACTTCCCCTAGGAGGGGCCACTGTGATCAGTGTTCTCAGTCCCTTTTTGCAGCTGCAGTGAAGGAGAACTCCACCCAGAGTGCATGGAGGAGCCCTGGGTCGCAGGGGAGACAGATGGACGTAGGATGATCACCCAGCCCCCAGTCTAACTGAACTGGCAATGACTGCGGAATAAAGGTGGAAAACCAAAGAGTCACCCAGTGGGTGCTTTTGTGTCAGAGATACTGATACTGGTATTTTCCTGTAATCTATGAGCCATGACAGTACGAATTAGCTAGAGCTTCCAACCCTGGGCTCCGTTTGATTGCAACAGTTGGGCTCCAATCTGAAGACTGATTCCATCACCTTCCATAGTCAACATAAAGCACTGTAATGATACCACATTCCCAAACAATGAGATGCAGCCAGCTTTCCTTTTTCCTTTTTTCCTGGTCTTCACTGCACATCCCCCCACCTAGCCCTGGTCAACACAGCAGGAACATACTAAAGATTGCAACTTAGTAGATAGGGACTGTGAAGTCTTGTGAAAAAAGCAGTTTCTATATAAATTATAATAGGCTGTATATAAATCAGTAGGTATTCTTACGATGAGTCTCAGTACCTAGTAGAAAAAGAGCATGGATTGTTTTCATTTGGCAGTTGATGATGGGGGAGGGGCATTCAGAGATTTGGCAATCCAGATGGGCTTCTTGGAGGTGTGGGGGTTTGGAGTAGGCCCTGAAGGTGCGACAGGATTCCCCAGGCCAGGGGAGGTGGGAAGGATGAGAGAAGGAGGGTGTCTTCAGACACAGCAGAAGGAACGGGCTGACACATAACAGGGTGGTGAGACCTGGCCAAGGGTCTCAGCAAGGCAAGTGTGTGGAGACAAGCTGCAGCCAGACAGCAGCCTGTCTCTCCGGGTCAGCAGAGGGGCAAGGCACCTGTCTTTCAAGGGTGCATCTGCGAGTGCCCTATGAAGGTGATTCCACGACAGCCTGACATTCTGTGTGTGGTACCATAGGTACAAGGGGCTCGCTGCGGCAAGGAGACCATGGAAAGTTATGTTCTAGCCACAGAGCTGCTTGGGCCTAGCCCACCCCAGGTGCCTGCTGCGCGGGCCTATGCTCCCTGCTCTGTCAGCGTGTGACACTCCACACCCCACTTTCCAAAGCTGGTTCAGGTCACAAAGCCTTCCATGATTCCCTTCACCTCCCCAACCTCTACTCCTGCATCTGTACAGCAGAAAGAATGACCTTCCTCTTCCCTGGGTGAGAGGGCTGTTCTGAGCATGAACAAAGATGGCGCCCACCCTGGCAGGTACCAGGAAAGAGCCAGAAAGACCCAGATGGGGGTTGCCTCTCTACCTCTTCCAAGGAGAGCCCACAGGATGCAAAATAGGCTCTTAGAGCCTCACTTTCACCATCTGGCTAGGGTGCCTCTTCTGAGAGCTCCCGGCAGAGGGGGGCGGGGGGAGCTAAGACAGATGAACTGACCCAGTGCCATTCCCAGAAGTTCACGCATCTTGGCCTCCTCCCTGTTGCCATCTATCATTGTCTCTTTTCTCCTCTTCCTTTCCTTTCCTCTCTGAGAACAGAGCCAGCCCCGCCAACTAGGCCCCTGGCTCAGACTGTGGTCACGTTGTCTTATAGGTTACAGAGCTGGTCCCTGGAGAGCTGTAGCCCCCAATTTCTCCCAAACTGTGGGTGCTGACAAGTGATTCACTGGGACATTGAGCTATTCCCAGTGTGGAGGGGCTGGCCTCGGTAGGAGCCATCAAGCAGTGAGCTCATAAAGCGGGTTCACCTTCCAGGGAGCAGGGCCGCTTCAGGGGCCATTTTGCAAATGTCTGACCCCCAGGTACCTCCAGGTCACTGGGATTTATTAGTTGGAATCTGCATTTCAGCAGATGACATTTTAAAAGGCGTTTTATTTCTTCGTGACCTGTGTGCATGGCAGGGTGGTTCTGAGACTTCATGTCTGCAGGGACTGGCCAAGCTGCAGGGGCTCCCGCCAACTCACAGCCCCGCCTGGCCCACACGACAATCCGGGGATGACCACTCCCCTCCCCTGACCCCAACCTCGACGTCCCAGACCTCAGGCTCTCCTCTCATCCCAAGCCGGGACTCGATTTCCAGCCCAACCTGGCTGGAAAAAAATGCAATTACATCCCCCCAATGGCCAAAGGAGCCAGACGACTGTGTGCATGTGGGGAAACTGAGGTTCGGAGAGGTGAGGAAGACAAATTCAAAGACCGATGGCTCCTGTGTGATGAAGTGAACACTGGAAGCCTGGATCCCCGCCCCCTCATCATCATCATCGTTCCACGTCACAGGCTACATCTGCAAAATGTAGATCTTCCCTTTGCTTTAAGAGCAGCGATCCCTACGGCATGCTTTGATGGGAGATTCCTGGAGCAGCATCACTAAGAACCTGTTGAGCAGAGCGGCCTGGAAGCCACGTTCTAAGGGAAACAGAGAGACCACCAGAAGGGGCAGTGGGAGCCCCTCTCTGTGTGCGTGGGGCACCCTGGGCTATGCACGTGATACACAGCGCACAGCTCATTTCAGGCAGCCCTTTGAAAACGAGTGCAGGAGCACCCTTCTCTAGGCCACACAGTCTGACCCTAAGGCTTCCCGCAGCCTCCTGGATTTCCCTTGGTGCCGGCACCTGCACCTCCACCATGAACTTCTGTGGGCAGAAGTCAGTGTGATTCACTCCTGTCTTCCCAGGACCTTCCCCCCTACCCAGCTCAAAGTCGATGCTCATTATCTGGTGATGTTATCAAGTTGAGCTCCAAATGCACCACCCTGGGGATGCCATCTCTTCCATTCAGCATCCCTCTGGGACATAAGGGAATCAATCGTAGAAGAATAAGCTTCCGACCCTGAGACACACATTAAGGCATGCGATCCAAAGCCCGCAAGACCCAGCCCATTCTTGGTTGGATGAGGTTTGGAGGACAAAAATCACACATACACACTCTGCTGTTTTGTCAAACACCAACCTCCCAGGGAGCAGTAACGTGTGAACTCTTTTATTGGTTTCTTATTCAAGATCAATGAAACACATAGCCGAGCCTGAAATGATAAGGATCTTCTCCTTAGACTGCCAGCTGTTCCTTTTTCACGGAGCCAACTCAGACTTGGCTCAGTTCAACAGACTTTTATTGAGTGTCTACTCTGAGCCAGTAACTGAGTGAGATGTCAGAATGATTAAAAAAAAAAAATGAATAACGTAGAGTTCCTACTCTCAGAAGTCCGTCAGCCTGCCAGAGGAGAAAAATGAGAAATCAGATCATCAGGGTATAAAAAAATGCGTGCTGTGCAGGGGGACCCCAAATGTAGAGAAGTGTGGAAAGCAAGGGTGCTGTGAACTTGGTGACCATGAGGCCATCATCTATTGGAGGGGATGCCTGAGCTGTGTGTTGCAGAGTAAACAGATTAGGGATCGAAAGCAGAGCCTGCAAAGGCATCACACCAGAGCGCACAGCATGAGCAAAGGTATGGAGTGAAAAAAGGGTTTGCTGAGCACAGGAAAGTCACTAGAACAAAGAGGCTAAGTTAGGGAGTGGCCGGTTTAGGAAAATGGACAGAGACCCTATCATAGAGATGTATATGCCAGTCTAGGGAGATTCAGCTCTAGGATGTGGTGACATGGAGTCATTAAAAGATTTTAAATATGGTAGCAAAGATTTGTGTGGCTTAGGATGATTCCTTAGCTGACCATGGATGGACAATTGGCATAGGTGACCAGTTCATTGTGCAGAACTTAATCTTTCTCATTTAAACTGTCATTCAGGACCACAAGCTTGTCCTGGCCTCCGGGTTGGTAGGGACCTACAATGTCTGATATCTGATGGTTTCCGCTAACGTCTGATTAGCGGAAACCGGTTCCAAGAATGCCAGGTCGAGCCATAGCTCTGTCCCTTGGACAGACTGGGAAGAATACAGAGCATCAGGAAGGAGGGGAAAGCAGCCAACCTCTGGGGGGAAAAAGTGCAGGATTGTAAAGAACACGTGTGCCGGCGTGTCAGTTACCAACTGGACAACTCCCCAGCTCCCCAAAGGTGCTCTGTGGTTACGGGCACGGCGGGGTTCATTTAATTGGTAGTCTTTGAAATGTTTTGGCTCTCCAATCTTCATAAAAAGGAAATGAGGGCTGCGGTGGGTGGACGAGGTGTTGAGCTGTTCTGGCTACAAGGAAAGAGACCGGGCCTTTGACGAGTCCTGTAAATAATCAGTAGCACATGTCCACGCCGCGCTGCGTGACGGACCCGGTGCCGGGGGAATGCTAGGGGAGGCAGCGGGGAGAGGCAGGGCGATGGCATTGGCAGGTGGCTAGGTGGAGAGCTTGCCAATATCAGTGATGCTCGATAGGGCTGGAGTCGGGCGGTGAGGTCGGAGAGCACATGCCCTTGAATTTGGGAGTTGGGTAACACAGACGTCCTCTCCCTACTATCAGAAGGCCGCTGGGCCCTGCACAGAACCTGACCTTTCTTTGGATCTGTTTGCTCACCCACTTAAACAGGAATACTGGTGCCAGCCACACAGGTGTGTGATGACAATCCAGTGAGTAGCAGCAGAGAATAGTGGTTAAGGAAACGCACACGCTCTGGCTGGCCCTGTTCTGTTACCTACGAGCAGCGTACCAGGGGCGCATCACCTTACCCCTTCACGTCTCTTCCAAAAACCAGAGTCACGATGCTACTCCTATCTTAGGATGATGTTGGGATTAAACAGGTGACACCTGCATATGTTGGCGTCTAGAAAGAGCTCGGTGAATGGGGACAGGCTTTTGATCTGGAAGCGCTGAGAGCTGCGTTCAAAGAGTGCAGGAGGCTTATTGTACTCCAGGTACTGACGGAGGTGGAAGATAGTCATTAACTTCGACTCGGTGTCGGGTACCTTCCAGGTATATACCACGTTTGCCGTTCACACAGCCCCAGCTCAACTGTGTATCATTTTCATTTTGCAGACGAGACTAGGGAGCCAAAGAAATTAAGTGACTGGCCCAGGGTCGCCCTTAATAGGATTCGAAGCCTGAATCACTTATGCAGGGCCCATGTTCTTCGCCACCTGAAAGGCACACCTGTGCACAGAATGCTCTAGCCCCTGGCCCCTGCATGGGGACCGAATGGTCCTTCCAAGCGCCTGGCATTTGTGGGGGGCCTCCTGGAGGTCAGACGTGTGCCGGGCACTTGACGAAATCTCACTACGTCATCATAACCCCGTGAGCAGTCTACTGCGATCCCCACCTTGGAGAGAGGTCTCCTGCCTGCTGCTTCGGGCTCTGCTCTGGGCGTGGGTCTGCTGGACGTAAGCCTGCACTGTCTCCCTAACCCCACGGCTGCTGCTGTTTGAAAGAGGCGATGCGCAATGGTGGGCAGGGTGATCGGCCCCACGCGTTTTCATTCAACCTCCCTTCACAGACTTTCCTTTTCTCTGTCATCACCGGTAACACACGAGAAACCTGAGAAGGAACCAGACCAGGCAACTTCCCCAAGGTCACAAAACAAGCCCACAGCACCTCGCCGGCTTATCACCCTCCCTTCAGGAAACACACACAGGGAGTGGCATTGAACTCGGAGCTCATCTCAGAAACTAGAGGCATTTTTCTGGGTCATATCCCGGACAACCAGCCCTCATTTCAGAATTTGGGGAAGGGCCTCGGGAGGGCAGGCCACGCGCCCCCCGCCCCTAGGAGCTGCACACGCGGCCCCTGCCTATGTGCTGGCAGCATCAGATGGTGCTTTAATTAGATCGCCATGGTAACGAACTACAGGAGAACAATAGACAGTTGTGTACTTGCGAAAAGCATCAGCCTCAGACAAGGCCCGCTAAACTGTAATTATGCCGGAGTCGCAGCGAATCTTCATTTTGGTGCAAGAAATAAACTGTCTTCCTCTCCGGGCTGTCTTCGGATGTTCTGTGAACCCCAGGGTGAGGATGCTCAGCGAGGGTATTGTGTGAACTTAGATTCTGAAATGGTTAAAGCCCCACGTGAAGAGTTTTGACTGGTATGTCCCCAGAGCGGGGACCTAGGACAAGGTAAGGAAGGAATAATGACCACATAGATGGCATTTACTGAATCTGGCCATGCCGGATGCTTTGTATGGTCTCCCCTGATCGTCACCATCAGCGTCCGCTGGGGGTGTGTCGAGCCCCACTTAACAAGGCAGGAACCCTCACTGAGGGCTGAGTAAGGTCTTGACCCCCGTACGCTTGGCTCCAAAGCCCAAAGGCTCTGCCCTGAGCCACGTCACTGTTCAAGGACACAAGGAGACTGCGTAGTTCAGCTGCTCTTCTAAGAAGCCCTCGGAATCTTCCTTTTGATGAATCGTGAGGGTTTCCCTTTAATCCGGTTAGTTTTGCTAGTCTGATAAGATGCAGGTCACCCCGGCCAGAGTCACCGAGACCCATAAATAACAGAGGGATCATTTAAAAATAAATTACCAACCAAAAGCAGGGAAAACTCATCTTTGGGTTGTTGCTCTCCCGGCCCCCCATAAATCTGTTGTCTTTTCAGCTCGGCAGTGGCCAGGGTCACAGACCGTAAAGAGCTTCCACGGAGAAATTTGAAAAATCCCAGCAAGATGGGGCATGCGGGAGTCATAGGAAAGGCATTTGTATTCTTGCCATCAGCCTGGGTTGAAGGATGCCGCCCTGGGGCTGGACAGGCGGGATGGCGTGGGCACGTCCTCAGAGGACTCAGCTGCTCCCAGCCTGCTGGGATCTCGGGGGCACCACGAAAGGACCTCAGCCCCCCTGATGTCCCGGTTCCTGACCTACTTTCGCGGAAAAGAACAAAATTTCCAGCCTGACTGCTGCACGAAGCTGCATTTCCCTTTGGAGATGGGACCCAGTGACCTCAATTCATAAGATTGAGGATGAACCTGATTTTAGATTTGGTTTTTCCAGAGAAAACACAGTTGTGTTGGAAGAGGGGAAACTGGGATGGGCTGTCAGGGAAAGCATCGGCAGGGGGCGGGGAGCCATCAGGGGCGGGCAAGTGTGAGAAGCTCCCCACTGGCCCCGTGGCTGCCCCTCATCCGGTGCAGGACAGCAGGGTGGCGTGGTGGCTTCAGGGAGCCTCTGGACAGTTGACAAAGCAGTGTCAATGGCTGTCCCTTCATGTGTCGGCTCTTTGAGCTGCGAGGCCCCCGTGACATGGGGCCCTCCAGCCTCAAGCTCAGAAAACATCCCAGGATGGGCATCTCCTCCCCACCTATGCGCAGAGCAGTTCCCAGGTGATCACCCTCGGCCTCCAGGACTGTGTCAGGACACCCTCCTCCTCCTCACTCATGTCTCACGGCCAGCACGAACCTTTAACAACGCACCGCTCCCCGGAAAGGCACAGGATTCAGCATCACGGACCATCTGAGCCGCAAGTGCCTTTTGCGATTGTCATTTAAATGAGTGGTTTTAAACTCTGGGACAATTAACCTCTCAGAGAACGGCCAGGGAGCCAGGGGCCCTTTTCCCTGTGGGGTAAAGGTGTGTACAGACACATATTCAAGCATGTGTGAGCAATCCCAGAGCTCACACCCCAGCTGAGAATGCCAACTCTGGTCTAACTTCCTCATTTTAGAGACGATTAATCAAAAAGAGGGAATGGTCAACTCCAGGCCACAAAGCAAGTGACCCTGCACTAAAGCCCCATTCACGCCCCTCTCTTCCTGGAGAAACTGCTACAACCATCTCTTACCTGGCTTCCCTTTACCACGTAGCCCTTCTTCCATATATCCTCTACACCAAGATAAAACAGCCTTTCTCAGACATAAACCACCTCTGGTACTCTCCTGCCTGTGATCCTCCATGAGCCCTGAGACAAGATCCAGCACTTTCCACATGATCTCCAAGCCAGAGCACCACATAACAGGACTCCAGGAGATGCTAGTCACACCGAGGCTCCCCCAGGGGGAGGTCAGGTGCCCTGCCTCCCAGGCCCGCACCTTATGGATTCTCATACCATCCAGCTCTGCTGGGTCTTCTCTCCCCCTCCTGGGCCTTGGCACGTGTTTTACCTTCTTCCCAACACAATCGTCCATCCCCTCTTCACCCGCCTACCTCCTGCCGTTGTTCACTTCTCAGCTTTGCCACCTTCTCAAGAAGGACTTCCCCACATTTGGTTTCCCCAAATCAGCCGGGGTCCAGCCAGGACCTAGAAGCCATCATGGGTTATGCCAAAGAGACGGGATTTCTTATAGGAGATTTGTTACGTGGGTGTTGAGGGGCTGAAAAGACTTTCAAGAATTGATGCTGAATTAACCCAGAGATCTGTAACCTTGGGGAGCCATTTCTAGCCCCGGAGCTAGGAGACTGAAGAGGAAGGGATGCAGTTACCGGGATCCAGAAGTTCAGAGAACAGGCCTGTGGGGCTATGTGCTGAACACCACACGTGTGGAGAGTGGGGACATCTAAGAGGTCCAGAGCGCAGCGTGAGGGCACACTGGTAACTGTAGCGTCACCATATGTGAGGGCCAGGAGCTCTCCACTGCCCCTGTAGGATCTGGACAAAACGGGAAGAGACTCCCCATGACTCGATTCCCTCCAGGTGCCAGAAGCCAAGAGGAAGCCGGCCAGTGGGGGAGTCTGGGAAATGTGGTTGGAGGACTCCCAGCCACAGCACCACAGAGCAGATCATGGAATGGGCTTGGCCAAGAGACCAAAGGAAATAAGTGGCACCAGCCCACACCACATTGTTTATCTCCTGACCTTTGCGTTTGCCTACGCACTCTGTGAAGTTTGGCCAAAACCATCCCGTAGCCCAGCGCCTGGCACAAACCTCAATGGTTGGCACTTAGCAAGTGTTGACTGGCTGATCGAACAGGAGGAGTGAGAGCTTTCTGAGCCTCAGCTTCCACAGCTGCAAAGTGGAGCTGAATTCCTCTCCACAGAATTATCGTGATGATTACCAAGATGATGGATGTGAGTGGACCATGAGCTGTTTGGACTCGGGTCATGACAGAACATGAGAGCCCTCCATGGACAATGTCTGGCTTCACCAGGAGCCATATTCTGAGCTTGTTTTTAACAGTGTGTGAGGATGTTGAGGAAAGAGTGTGAAGCCCACTTACTGCCTATCTTCCCCTAAAGAATTTCAAAAGCTCCTTCTGCCTATTTTTGTCCTGTGGTGCTTGAGTGACTATGTGGGTTATCGCCTGTGACAAACATTTTTATAGGAGTGTTGACGTTTCTGGTGTTTCCTGATAGGCCAACATCACCTATGGAGCCTTGTGGAAAGAAGTCAGCCAACGTTCCAACCTCAGGGTGTTGGGGTAGGGACAGCACACAGAGAGAGGAACATCTGGGTCCAGAACTCTTAGCTGGTATCCAGAAAACTGAACACAGTGAATTCCTTCAGACCGATCTGGGAAACCCACCCGGGGATTTAAGTCACAGAACATCTCAGAAAGGAGAGCGTTTTGCACACACTGAGACATCTGATCAAAGATGTGTCTAAATGTGCCCTGGGGTGTGGAATTCCTCAGGAGCCAGTTCAAGAGGCTGTCACCTTGTCATCTTCCTAGTGAGAAAAGGCCCCTGGACGGGAGGGTCAGGAGATTTGAGTTCAGGTCTTCTCTTACTGGAGATCTCCGTGAGTTTGGGTGAACCCCTTCTCCAGCATTTGTCTTGATTGGTTCCCAATTTGGGCTAAGCATCCGAATCATCTCGGTCACTCACTCCTAGAGATCTGAGGTAATTGGTTTGGAGTGGGGCCCAGATATTACATGGTTTTCAAAACTTTTGTGCCCCCAGGGACGAGAACCACTGTTGTAACACATTTCAGCGTTCATCAGAAGCACCTGGAAAGACTGTTAAAACACAGGCTGCTCAGCCCCACCTCGGGAGTTTCTGAGTCAGTGGGTCTGGGTAAAATCTGGAACTCTGTGTTCCTAAGAAGTTCCCCGGTGCTGCAGATGCTGTTGGCCTAGGACCACATTTTAAGAAGCCCGACTCTAGTCCTGTGGTCTCAATGACAAGTGATTTTTGTCTTCCAGAGGACACTTGGAGGATGTCTGGAGATATTTTTGGTTTCCACAACTTGATCAGGGCGAGGGTGGTGGGGGAGCTGCTGTTGGCTTCTAGTAGGTAGAAGTCAGGGATGACCCTAGACAACCTACAAATGCAGAGGCCATTTGCCCAAATCAAAGAATTATCCAGTTCAAAATGTCAATAGTGTCAATGCCCCTGCAAATTTTATGTGCCCGTAATCCATGTGCAGCTGTGTTAGATTTTATCAGATTCTATCAGATTCTGATAGAGCTGGTCTAAGGAGAACCCCAGGAATTTGCATTTCTATAAACTCCTACGTAATACCCAAACTGCCAATATGCCACAGCTTGGATTCCTTCAGCTCTATAAAGATACCTGTCCCGTACCTCACCCCTGGCCCCCATCCTGAGGATACACAAGTAAGCTCTGCTCTTCACCACCATATCCTTTGAGCTTACAAGTGTGCATCCACTGTCAGAGGAAGCCCTCAGTAAATATTAGAAGGAGGTAAGACACTCATTATGAGTAACTTGAGCTGACTTCCCCCAACTCCACCACCCTTGGTCAAGGAGCCCTTGGGAGTCAGGATCTTGTCTGGTCCTTCTTGGTTTCTCCAAAGCTGGGCACAGAGCTTGACACAGATTAGAAAGTCTGTATATATCCCTTGTACAAGACTGGATGACACGGTAAGAGCTAGCATCCTTATAATGGTAGATGATCACTTTCTAAGCTACCTCCTTCAAAACCAATCCCCTTCCTTGTCTCAGTGCATTTCTTTTGCAAGGCATTTTCACTTGCATAATTTCGTTTGATCCTCATCACAAAGTTATGAAGAAAGCAGGGTCGTGCAAGCAGCCCCACTTGCAGATGGGAAGACTGAGGTGAAGGTGTAGAGCCTGGACTGGAATGGGTCCAGCAGTCTGGCTAGGCCATGCCATGCCACCCCCAAGTCATCCAAGACAGCTCTGTCTGCTTCATTCTTTCTCCACTCCCCTGAGCCTTGCCTTTCCCTTCAGTGTGGTCACACGGTCTCTACTTTCTTGTCCAGCCTCTTCTGCTTTTTAGTTCCTCCCACCCTATAACCAAGAGCCGTTTCCTCTACCTGGCTGGTTCCCTTCTCAGCCTTTCTGCCCAGGACTGCCTGGGATGGCCGAAGCCTTCCTGAAATGCCAACTTGAGGATTGCTTCAGCTGGTGGAGAAAGTCAAGGTCCCGCTTTATTTCCTGCCCCCTTTCCACCAGCCCCATTAGTCACTCTGGGTGCCGCCACTGGAGAAGCTCCAGCCTAAATAATAGCTTTTTCATTATAAGCCAGTTACGTGGACGACATCTGCTTTGTGTTGGCCCTGTGGTAGCCAAAGGAGACGTAGAGATTTATAATCTAGACCTTCCATCCTGTGGTGTTGGGCTAGGAGTCTGGATTCAGATAGATTTCCACCCAAATGCTGACTCTTGGTTCTCCAACCACCGGCTGCTCCTTCTCTGCCTCTTGTTGCTTTCTCCTTACTTCTGACTGTTCGATGTCCGAGAGCCCACACTCCATTCTCTGACCTGCTCTTTTCCCTGTACGCTGACTCCACTGGCGATCTCATCCCCACCGCACTGATGACCTACTAATTTACATCTAAAGCACCAAACTCTCTTGTGAACTCCACTGATACACCCAACACTTGCTTAATATCACCACTTTGAAGTCTAACAGGGGAAAAATATGTATATGAATCCAAAGCTACATTCTTTTTTTTTTTTAATCCAAAGCTACATTCTTGATTGTTCCCCACCCGCAATGGGCTCCTCCCAGTCATCTTCATCCCCATTAGTGCCAACTTCCTTCCATCTTTGGAGAAATCCTTGTCACCGCTCCCTCACTCACAAGCCTCATTCAGACTTGGTTCTGTGTCTGCAAGGTGGCTGTCTACTTCTACCACCCCCATTCCGCCTGGCCCAAGCTGTAGGATCTCTCACCCAGACAATGGCATGAGCCGCCTCCTCACTGGTCTTCCTGCCTACATCCTCGCCCTCTGACAGACTGCTTTCCACAAAGCACACTATACTCCTTCACCATGTGTGGTGAGCTGAATGACCACCTCGAAAGAGATGTGCCTATGTCTTCATACCCAGTCTCTGTGAATATAAACTTCTGCCCTTAAATCCAACAGCAAGTGTGCTTAGAAGACACAGAAGAGAAGACACAGAGGAGAAGGTTTTGTGAAGACAGAGGCTTCTCTGTGGTGGGACCACAAGGCACGGAGGGCCAGGACCCACTGGAAGCTGGAAGAGGCAGGAAAGGGCCTCCCCTGGAGCCTCTGGAGACAGCACTACTTGTTGAGAACCTTCCCTTTGGAGTTCTGGCCTCCAGAACTGTGACGGAATACGTTTCTGTTGCTTGAAGCCAGTAGGTTTGGTAAATGAACACATTATGTAAGTCAGGTCATACCCCCTCTCTGAGGTAAATTCTCCAGTGTCATCCCATCTTATTTTGAGTAAAATCTAATTCCTTGCCACAAGGCCTTATACAAGCTGACCTCCGCTGCCCTCTGACTGGATCTCCTGCCACATTACTTCTTGTCCATCTACTCCAGCAACACTGGCCTCCTTCCTGTATCTTGACTCCATGCATATCCTACCTCATAGACCTTGCAGTTCTTATTTCCTCAACCCAAAAGAGTTCCCAAATATCCATGGCTCTCTCCCTCCAGTTCCTGTTCCAGAGGAAGAGGCCTTGTCTCCTTCTTGGTGTCCAAGAGCCCACCCCTCCCCTCCGGCCTTACCCACCTCATACTGCTGTCCTTCTTAGCATGTATCTCCATCTAATGTGCATACTTATCCGTCTGGAAGGAGAGAGCCATGAGAGTGAGGAATTTGTTTTCTTCACTATTGTAACTCCAGTGCAAGCAAGTGCCTGACACATATGGGGGACTCAGAAATTGTCTGCGGGATGGATGTCTCTGGCCATCCCTGAAATTACGTGCCCGTCACTCAGCCTCTCTCAGCCCCAGTGGCAGAATGGGAACCAAGGAGAGGCAGAAAGAAGAGCACACATAAAAGCAGAGAAGTCCAAAAGGGCTGGCACCGTGTGAGCAATGGCACAGAGATCCGTGTGCCTGCAGCGCAGGGTACAAATGGTGAGCAGAGGGGTAGAGAGAAGCAAAAGGGAGAGATGGGAGCCCAGCCAGAGAGGAAGCTTGGGCCAGGTTCTGAGCACATTAGGTTTCTATCAAGGACTTGGAATTCCCTCATTATCTTTGAAAAATATGTTCCTTGGGGGAGGGGAGGAGGAAGCAAGGAAGCTTGAGAAAACTTTTGATGTCAAGATTATAGAAAAACCTTTCTGATCATCTTAGGCTCCAGGTCAACTCCCTCAGTTTTCAGATTTGAATTTTGAGGCCCAGAGAAGGAGGGATCAAGGTCAAGAGAAAGCTCACGCAAAAAAGCTACTGAAAGAGGTCTTATCTGCTGACTCCCAGTCCAAAATTCCTTTCCATTCTAGGTAATAATCTCTGAAAAGCAGGAAATATCTGACACAGGAAAAAAAAAAAAAAAAACAGGAATTGTCTGCTGTTCAGATCTAGGACAGGACAGCCCGTCCTCAGAGCCTCCTCAGTCCCTCAGCCCCAGGCTGAGGAGCAGGTGCACAGGTGGGCTAGTGTGGGAGTCTTGACACCTCCCTCCTTTGAGTTCTCAGGCCTCAGGTCTACATCCCATCTCTCGATTTCATTTCAATCTACTGTATTGAGGTATAATTATGTACAGTAAGCTGCTAACAGGTAATGGGCCTCATTGGATTACTTTGAGCATCCGATGACTTTAATTTTGAACCTACCATAATCAAGATACAGAATATGTTTAACATCCCTTGAATTTCCTCTTGCCTCCTTGCAATCCATCCTTCCCCTCACTCCTGGCCCCAGAAACCTGCTGATTGGCTTTTGTCACTATACATCAACTTACATTTTCTAGAGTCTTATATAAACGGCATCCTACAAGATGTGCTTTTGTTGCCTGGCATTCTTTTATCCAGCCTAATTATTTTAAGATTCAGCCACGTTGTTTATTATATCAGTAGTGTATTCCTTTTTATTGTGGAGAGCCGTTCTATTGTATGGGCATACCACAGCTGGCTTTTCATTTACTGACTGTTGGATGTTTTGGTGGTTTCCAGTTGTTAGCTATTACAACCCAAGCTGCTGTCAACATTTTAATACAAGAACTTTTGTAGACCTTTTTGGGTAAAATACCTCCGAGGGGCTGTGTGGTGTATGTAACTTTTTGGAAAACCACTCACCACTTTTCCACAACATGATGCAATTTCACATCCCCACCAGCAGGGTCTGAGCATTCCACACCCTCACCAACATTCGGCGTCAGTCTTTTTCATTTCAGCCAGTGTGGACTGTGTGTATGGGCAGTTCACTGTTCTTCATTTTCACTTTCTTGAAGGCTGATGATGTTGAACGCCTGAGCATGTGTTTTCCCCATGAAATATCTTCCCTTCCTTTGTGAAGTGTCTTCTCAAACCTTTAGTCCATTTTTTTATTGCCTCATTTTTGAGTTATAAGAGCTCATTATATATTCTGGATTCAATCCTAGTGTGAAAGGGAGGTTTGCAAACATTCCTTCCTGTTCTGCGATTTGCATTTTCATTTGTTTTTTCTGGATTTAGAACAGTGCCTAGCTCATAGAAGGTGCTTAGCGAAATGTACTGAATAGAGTCACGAATCCAGATATTGTCTAAAACCAGTGCGAACCCCTTTTCATCAGAGGAGGGTACGAAGACCTCTCCATCCAACTCCTGCTCAGAAAGCAGCCAGCCCTGACCTTACATTTCCACATCACCCCTTTTTGGCTGCATGACCTTGAGCTGGGTACTTCAGGTCCCTGAACCTCAATTTCTTCTCATGGATAAAGAGGATAAAAAAACACTTGTATATAGGAGGATATCAGGATTACGACACAGAATATATAGAAAAGAACCAGCATATTTTATGCTTTCAGTGAGTCACTGGAGCTCAAATGACCAGATTCAGTCACTGTGACCCAACAGTGGAACTGGCCTCTGGTTTACATCTCAAGGATGACACGTTTAATGTTCCTGAGAGTAATCAACGTGTTTTGATGGGACTGAATGGGATAATCAGTTCTGATAAATTGATTGTATTTATTGGCAAAACGCTATAAATGGTTCATGCTTCCCAAACACAATTCCTGCTCTCTCCTCACTAGTACACATTAATCACACAAGTTCCCAGATTGAGGGAACAAATTCCGGAGAACCCCCAATCAGAACTGATGAGCTTAGTAAAGAATGCCAATGCGGAGATCAACACCTTAGCGGAACTGCATTAGCTCCCCATCACCTACGGGGCAGCACGTATCTTTTGGGGGGGGGTCTTGTGTTCTATGGCCTTTCAGACCCCAGTGCCTACAAACCGGTCAAGTTCCATCCACCTTTAACACACAGACAATTTTTGACAACACGACCGCGCTAACGCCCGCTATGTCTTCTCCACTTCTACACCTGCTGTTCTACCACTCAGGCACACCTACCCTTTGCAAATGTGTCTGCCTGGCAGACACCTGCTCATTCTTAAAAGACCAAAAATCACAGGTTCTCTCCTTTGTGAAAACTTGTAAAACTCTCCATGGGAAAATTTGTTCCCTCCGATGTGTTCTCACAACCTTACTTCAATTGCAATTTCGATTATAACACCTCTTCCACCGTTTTGTGATAAACCATTGTATTGTTTTATGTCCTACTGACCATAGAATCCAGGACGGTCCGAGTCTCATTCTCTGTTTCTCTATTCCCTGGTATCTCACACCATCTCTGGAACATTGCAGAGGCTTGGTGAATTTTTGGAGGAATGAATAAATGAGCGAATGACTAATGGACGGATACATGAGTGTGTTAGTGGATCAGTGACTCTAGCTGTTTGGACTCTCAGCATCTTCACTTGTGACATCTGTACAAGCCCATTCTGCAACACGTCTCACGTCTGATATTTGGTGACCATCTGCTCTGGGAGTCCCATTACCTTAGAAGATCCATTGGACTCTTGGTCCCAAGGAAGTTGGGACTCATGAGTGGGACAGTTTGTAAAGAACTCAACAGAGACAATTAGGTCATGAGAGGTGTGCATATCTCCACATGTCTCCTAACTTCTTGTAAGCAACTCCCATATTTCCAACAGGAAACCTGGAATCTATTTCAGTGGAAATCCCTTTTCTGCTCCCAGAAATGTAAGTGGTTGAAATCCCTTCCCTATTTCCCAATCCTGACTGCTGAGTCTGAGGTTCTGGAAGGATTCTGATGTATTCTGTTTGGGAGTAGGAAGAAACATGGTGGAAAGAATTCCAGATTTGGAATTCACAGTCTGAACTAGAGTCCCTGCATTGCCATTGAGTCAGCGGGAAAGGCCATAACCTGTCTTACCTTAGTTTTGTCATCTGCAAAGGGAAGTCATATTACTGGCACTAAAAACAGGACTGTAATTATCAATGTGTAGGTCTACACAAAGATCTCACTTAAACTACAGCCAAGTTGTGCTTGATGACTTTTTTCTTTCCTTCTCTTCTTCTGCACTTCCCCATATCATTTCTTTATCCAGAATATCTTCATTTCCCCTCTGCTGTCTCTTTGTTACTAATAGCTTGACATCTTTCATCTACCCGAGTGGGGATCTTGAATAGCTGTGGCCAAGGACAGGGGAGGTTTACAGAGGTGGCTGGAGGGCTCTGAGAACAGAATACATGGCCAGAAGACCACTCATACACATCTGGGCTTTCTGGTTCCTAGGAGTGAGCAGAGCAAATCCCAGAACACAAAGGAAAGGGTCACAGCCTTCAGAAAATGGGGGAGGCTGGGTCTCCAAAACTCTGTAAGATGTGAAGAGTGCTCTTGTGTTGTATTGCTTTGTTTGTTTGCTTGTTTGTTTTTAACATACATGTAAACTGCCTCCCACAATATAAGGTAGTTCAAAAACTGATCACTGACATCATCATAACGTGGAAAACAGAGTGTGCCTCACCATACACAAAACAGATGAATGAATGACAGAATAGGAAAAGGGGCTGAGATTGCAGGTAAAAAATTGGGCTTTGGTTTCAACAAAACAGCACTCTTAGTTAACTGTGCTCAACAGTGTTCAACAGCTCTGCAAGGGGACTGAGGCAAAGCTTCCTCTAAGGATTGCTTTCAGCCAAAAAGAATTGATAGCATCTCTTATCAAGTCCTTAATGCATGCCCCAACTGACATACTGCTCCCAGGGACTCTGACTACAAGAGAGAAGGATTCAAAACAGGCCCAAGGGGTCAGGGAGAAGCCACGATTGGGTTCTGTGCTCATGGGGATCAAACATTCCAGGACTCCCTCTTTCTTATGTTTATCGACCAGAGAGGACCTCAGCAGTCCCGCTGTGAAATTCTGCCATGTTCTCTGAGCTATTTGAGACCAATTTAAATAATAAGCTAAGGAAACAGAAGATGATACGTGCCTTCACCCATTCTCTTACCCATTCACTAATTCATCTCTATGTCTTGTTTGTCATTATATTTTTCCATTCTTTGATGTGTCCATCTAGTTCACATTTACTGAGCACCTGGTAATATCTCGACATCATGGATACAGAGATGCACCACCCAATATCCTTGAGCTGAGAGAATTTCCCAACACACTGAAACAGCAAATACTAGTACTTTCTATAACATAATTATGGAAAGCCAACTATGTTTCAGGCATAGCATTTGTCTCTGGAAAGCTCATTCTTGGTAGAGGAAGGGCAACAATGTCTCTCGTGCAAATATCTTGGTGTGTCCTAGAAATTGAAAAACAAACAAAAAAGTCAAGCTGTGTAGACAGTTACGAGGAAGGGAAATGTAGGCAGGGATCCGATCATGCCGGCCGTCTTCTCCCAGCCACTGTGAGACACCTGCGTTTATTCTAGGTGCCAAGGGGAGAACATGAAGGTTTCATGCAAGCAAGGGGCATAAGCCTTGTTGCTATGAGAAGAACAGATTAGAAAGATGCAAGAAAATGGCAACTGGGTGTCTCATTCAGTTAAGCAGCCAAGTCTTGATTTCAGATCAGGTCATGGTGTCTGGGTCATGAGACCGAGCTCCCTGTCGAGCTCCACACTCTGTGGGGAGTCTGCTTAGGATTCTCTCTCTCTCTCTGCTCCTCCTCCTGCTTGTGCTATCTCTCTCTCTCTCTAATATAACTAAATAAAGCTTTATTTTTTTTTAAAAGAAAGAAGAAGGATGCAAGAATGAAAGCAGGAAAACCCATGAGAACGTGATAACAAAAGTTTAAGTGTGAGATGATATTGGCTTGAATATAGAGTGGTGACCTACAGATGGAGAAGGGTGTATGAATTCGAGACACAGCTTTAAGATAGAGCTAGAAATATTTCACAGCACAGGTGACAGAAGATAACTCCCCAATTCTTTTCTATTAAAAGAGTGTCACATTGACATCAAAACCTCACAAAAACTAGACCCCAAACAGAAAACGAGAGATCAGTCTCATTCAAGAAAATCAAATAAATCATTACCGAACAGAATCCACCAGCACAAATAAGCACACAATTTTAAAAATGAAACACAAAAATTAGTGTTTATTCCAAAAATTCAAGGATGGTTCACATTAGGAAACCTATTAATCTCAATACAACTAGGCGGAAAAATAATGACAGACTTATCTTCTACTTGTGTATCTCAAGTGTGTCACTCATTCATGAAATATTACTCAATAAAGAACTGATTTTGAGTATTATTATATTATGATTATACACACACACCCCCACACCCACACATTTCAACCAGGTAGCCCACATCTAAATGAGGAAATACAAAAATACTTGAGGCTTTTTTCCCTAAACTCAAAAACAACACACGATATCTACTTTTTCACTAGTTTTCACCATTATTAAATAATTAACCAGTGAAAATAGATAATATAAAGAAATAAAAGGTTAAGAATTGAATAAAACTTGATTAATTACATTGAAAACTAAAAGAATCAGTGCAAAATTACTGTGAACTCTAAGAGAATCAACATATCAAAATTAGCAACTTTAAATATTAAATTAAAAAGCTAGTTAAGATACAATAAAAGAGAAGACTCCTTTTAGAATAACAAAAAAATGTGTATTTTATATATATAAATATATATATAAATAAGTAATTATTACACTACAATTTTATATATATGTAAATTACCTAGGCACAACTTAAGAAATATTAAAAATCCGGGGCACCTTGTCCTCAGTCCACTGGGCACCCAGCTCTTGGTTTCAGCTGGGGTGGCAATCTTGGGGTATTGGGATCAAGCCCTACCTGGGGCTCCATGTATGGCACAGGGTCCACTTGTCCTTATTCTTCCCCCTGTTTCTACTCTCTCTGTCTCTCAAATAAATAAATAAATAAAATCTTAAAAAAAAATGAAAGAAATACTAAAAATCTATGGAAATAGTCTTCCAAAAGATATAAAAGTAGATGAGCAAATGAAAAGCATACCATATTCTTCAAGATGGAGAGTTTTATTTCTAAATTTAGTATAATACAACAAAAAATAATATGAGGTTTGTAGTTTTTCAGGGACATAATTAAGTTGATTGTAAAATTTGTTTGAAAGGACAAATAAGCAATAACATTAAAAAACCTTACAAAAGAAGAACAATCTAGGGGAGCCTGGGAGGCTCAGTGGGTTAAGCATCTGACTCCTGATTTCAGCTCAGATCATGATCTCAGGGTCTTGAGATCAGGCCCCACGGGTGGCTCCATGCTTAGTAGGGAGTCTGCTTCTCTGCTTCTCCCTCTCCCTCTCCCTCTTTTTCTGCCCTTCATCCTTCTCATGCTCTCTCTTTCTCTCTAAAATAAATAATTCTTGGAACACTGAAAAAATAAAATAAAGTTAAACAAATAATAAAATAAAATAAGAATAATTTATGAAACACGCAGCTGGCTCCCTACAATAAAACCAAGGTGTCACAGAGCAGGCCTAGACAGACAGACCAAAGGAACCAAACAGAAATCCAGAAATAGGTCCATCACACATGGAAATTTAGTATGTGATAAAGGTAGCATTTCAAATCTGTGGGAAAAGATGGACTTTCAGAAGTATTGTTGCAAGAAGTGAGTAGCTATATGGAAACAGATAAAATAAGATGTAGCCCTTATGGTATACACAATATGAAGTTAAGTGTAAAAATAATAAAAAATGAAATAAAGTGCAAATAAATAAATACAGAACCACAAGAATACTAGAAGGAAACACAGATGAACTCCCCCTTGAACCTAGGAGTGGAAAAACTTTCCTGACTATATCCCCCTAATCTGGAAGTAGTAAAGGAAAAAAACAGATATATCTGCCTACATAAATATGGCTAAAATGTAAAAAAAAAGAAACAGAAAGAACAAAACTGGTTGTATGATAAAAACAATAACACAAGAAGTAAAAAGACAAATGGTCACTGGAAAAAAATATTTAAAACTTATACCACTTACATGATAAAAGTTCATATACCTAATAAATAAAAAGCTTCTACAAATAGAGAAGGAGAAAAGCTATGAGCCATATTTTTAAAAAAAAATTGGCTGGGGGATAGGAACAGAGTTCAGAGAACAGAAGGTATACTGCTCTTAAACACAGGGAAAGATGTTCCCCTTATTTAGAACTAGAGAAATGTAAATTAAAAGTACATTGAGTTGCCAACTCTAAAATTCAAAAATTGACCACATAATCTGTTGTTGAATCTGCAGAGAATAGGCACTTCCAGAAAATGCTGGTGGGAAAGGATGCGATGGAATCCCTATGGCAAACTTTCAGAATTACATATATATGTACCCTTTGACCTAGTAATCCCACTTAATGGAATCTATTCCAAATATATGATATACTGAAATATATATGTGTGTGTATATATATATATATATATATATATGTTATATATAAATAGAGAGAAGGAGGAAGGCAGAGACACAGAGGCACAGAGTATTCAAATAGAGAAATTGTATAAGATTGTGAAGAACCAAAATTTCCAGCATAAAAAAAGAGACATAAATATAAATAATATTGAACAACTAACAATCCAGTACTTCTAAATCTGAATTTGAAATACTAGCATGGATTCTTTCCTAGCTCTGCATATTGTAAAGATCTAGGAAAAAATGACAAACCCAGTAGCGATAAACATCCCTACCTATCAAACTGCGGTCTCTGGAAATATTTCTCAATTTTTAAAAAAAAGTAGAATTTCTTGAAAAAGATGGCTCATGCCAGAAAATGTACAAGATACACCTGAAATGTCTTATCATACAAAAAACTAAGGACTTTATCTTGTCTACATGGCACTGGAGCCAATGGGATAATTCGAGCATATTAAAAATGCAGTCATTGATTAGTTTCTCAATCTTGCTGTAACAAATTCTCAGATGAGATGGCTTTAAAAAAAAATTTCATTACCATACAGTTCTGGAGGTCAGAAGTTCCAAATGTGTCGGCAGGGTTCTCTTCCTTCAAGAGGTTCTGAAGGGAGAAACCATATCCTGTCTTTTCCAGCTTCTAGAAGCTGTCCCTAGCCCTTGGTTCATGGCCCTGTATCCTTGTGACTTATATTTCTGTCATCCTATCTTTTTTTTTTTTTAATTTTATTTTTTATAAACATATATTCTTTTCCCCAGGGGTACAGGTCTGTGAATTGCCAGGTTTACACACTTCACAGCACTCACCATAGCACATACCCTCCCCAATGTCCATAACCCCACCCCCCTCCCAACCCCCCACCCCCCAGCAACCCTCAGTTTGTTTTGTGAGATTAAGAGTCACTTACGGTTTATCTCCCTCCCAATCCCATCTTGCTTCATTTACTCTTCTCCTATCCCCTTAACCCCCATGTTGCATCTCCTCTCCCTCATATCAGGGAGATCATATGATAGTCCGTCATCCTATCTTTTAATCCAACTCTGGCCCACCAGCCTAGCTCCCTTGTGGTTACACTGGGCCCAGCAGGATAATCTAGAACAATCTTCCCATCTCAAGATCCTTGATTTAATCACATCCGCACAGTCCCTTTTGCCGTATTCATAGTTCCTGGGGGCTAGGGCATGGACTTCATTGGGGCCCATTATTCTAGCAACCAGCCATCACATAGGATACAAGGGAACCAACTCATTATTGAGAAAATTGATAAGTAAGGTTTAAGTATTTATCCTGTCTTTTCTCTACAAACTATACCTCAGAGCAATCACATAATTGATGACAGAACATTTCTTTTTAAAGAAATAGTCCAGCAAATACATTATGAAAAGAGGGCAGATGAGAACCTCCACATTATGTAACTCCTGATGAACCAATGGTCCCAGGCAAAGAGCATTGGTGACCGTTAAAGCCGCTCACTTGGTAAACTTAATTATGATGGTGTCACCTGAAGGCTCTCATCAATTTTAACATTATGAAAGGAGAGACAGCGGAAGTCTACAGCATTACTTTTGAGATCATCCCTTCCCAAAAAAATCAAACCTGCATCTGGCAAGGCACCCAGATCTAAGCACCAGAGTAGATGTGTCACAGGGAGAGAGCGGAGACAGGTCACACAAGAGCAAAAGATTTAAAGCAATAAAATACAGAATGTGGCAAATTACGGTCCATACCCCACAGGTTCTTTTGCAAATAGGGTACAAAGGAAAAACGAAAGACAGAGATGACAACCAATATATTAAGAGACTTAACAGGCCTATCAACCCAGTGAAGCATGTGGATCTTGTTTGAGTTCATAATGAACAAACCTAGCACTGAACTTATTGATAATGAGAGATAATGAGAGAATTTTGAATGGTGACAAGATACCTGATGTTATCAAGGAACTGTGATTTGGTGGGGAGGACGGTAACCATACTGTGGCCATTTTATTAATCCCATCTTTTTGAAAGAGATACACTGAAATCCTTCCAGAAGAAATAATACGAATGATACGATGTCTTGGATTTGCTTCAAAGTAATCCAGTCCAAGAGGAGTCGTTAGATAGAGTTCAAACAAGGTTGGCTGCAAATTGAGAATTATTGAATTGGGTACGTGGCATTCATTCTTCTCTTCTGTTCTTGTATTGGTTAGAAATTTCCTGCAATAACAAGTTGCTGTTGTTGTTCTTGTTTCAAAATAAACAATACACCCAGAAATAAAATTACTGGCTATTACAAGGCATTTACAATATATTGTCAAGTTGCTTTCCATAAGGCTGTAGCAATTGGTAGCCCCAGCCACAGTGTGTGGGAGAGCTGAGGATGTAACATTTTGAAGAGACTTTATCTTGCTTGAGTAAACATAGGAATGTGTATTTCTCAGTTCCCTATGCCTTTAGAAAAGACTAATGGCCTATTACGGGATATTTTGGCCCAGTTGTGACCACATACCTGGAGGCCTTGTACCTGAACAGCAGGGTAACAGTCAAGGAGTAAATGAAGTTCAGTGTGACTCTTGGAAACACACAGATTTATACAAGTCTGAATTACCCTAATGAGGGGTTTCTGTGTCATGTCTGACACCACTGCAGATAATCTTTCTGAATGTCCACTAAGGTACTCGTTTAACGGGAGAATCTGTAATTGTATCTTCTCAATGAAATCTCATTAACTTCAAGAGATTTCCTCCCATAAAGATGGGGGGGCGGGGAATCAATGCACAGGTTTTCTCTGCCTAGCAGGAAAGAGAATTTTCTGCTATAGGGTAATTTTGAGCTCCTGTAATCTTCCAATTATGTTTGATTGCGGTGCCTCTTTCCTGTCTCAGTATTAAAAGATGGTCAGCACTTTTCTGCAACCAAAACCAACTTTCAGATGAAGCAGCCACTTATCTCAATAGCTTGTTTATAATCAGCAGCTCTTTGGGTACGCGGGACATCCTTGCCTTTGAGGAAGAGACCACCCCAGGACTTCTCCCCAGCTCCTAGTCAGCAACAGATAACAGGTGTTCATGACCTACTATGGGTAGGTGAGCCTCAGCCATACACCCATGGTGCAGGGACACCAAGAATAGTGAGCAGTGGTGTCTGCTGTCAAGAAGGTCACCATGCCAGTGGGAGAATTATATATATAGGCAGATGTATGAGAAGTCACAAAATGTTTCTGCCAGTCATTCATTCCACAGATGCTAAATGAGAGATACTGTGCTAGACTCTGAAAGCAAAGTGACGAGTGAGTCAGAATCCTTTAGGGAGGCACACTTATGAGCAAATAATTTAAATGCCACTTGGTAAGTGTAGTGCTACAAGAATATACCAAGAAGATTCGTGGCCCAAAGGAAAGATGAACTCTGATGAGTTTGCAGGGGAGGGGGACTTCCTGGAGGATGGGAAGGTTGGGGTGTCCCTAAAGGTTAACAGGTGACAAGGAGAAAAGAGGTGTTCCAGGTGAAAGAAGAGCGCGTGGAAAGTTGGAGAGACTTGAAATAGTCTGGAGCTCTGGAGGGAAAATAATTCATTTGGTTTGCATCAAAGATAGGGCATGAAAAAGGAAGTGAGCAGAGATGAGAATGGCAGGACAGAAACGGCAAATAGAGGCCTTGTCTGCATGGCTATGTAGGTGATGTTAAGTTATCACGAGAGGTGGGCGGAAGGACGGAGATGCCCAAGGAGCACAGGGTGCTGATACGGAACTAGCATCTTGATTGAATGGGGGGGGCGGTGGGCATCAGGATGAGGATGATCCTGGAGCATGCCAAGCCAGGAGACAGATCTCCCATGCAGAAGCATTCATCAATACAAATCATTCACACAAATTGTTAATGTAGACACTCTACCTTCAAGGAGCTGAACCATAACTCCCCATTCCTTAAGTGTGGGCTGACAGAATGCCTAACTTTCCAAAGAGGACAGTATGGAGTGGTGGGGGCGAAGGTAATGAAAAGAACAAACATGAGATAACTAACAAACATGACCTCAGCCAGGTGATCACAGTCAACGTCAATAATGCTAAGTCATGTTGATAGTCTCTGTCCTTGATATGATGTGATGAAAATGATACTTCTCCTCCATCCTCTTCCTCCTGATGGTCCACGACCCCCACTCGATCATGAGAAGAAAAACATCAGGCAAACCCCAATAGAGACCTTCTACAAAATATCTGACCAGTGTTTCCAAAACCGTCAAGATCATCAAAACAAGCAAAGTCTGAGAAACCGTCCCAGCCAAGAAGAGCCAAAAGACACATGACAACTCAAGGTAATGTGGCTTCCTAAGAAAGAAAGTCATTAGGCAAAAACAATGGAAATCTGAATACACTGTGGTCTGGAGATAATAATCCTATCAATAATATCATAGTATCAATACCAGTAATGATACCAATATTAGTTAACGAATGGTCACAAAGGGACTGTCCTAGTGTAAGATGTTAACATAGAGGGTGTTGTGCACAGGGTATTGTGAACATTTGCACGCTCTTCCATTTTCCATAAATCCAAACTGTCCTAAAAAAAATAAGGTATGTCAATTTAAAAAAAAAAATGAAGCCGGATGATATTGCCAGGTCAGTCTGTGATCTTGATCCCATGTAGATCTGCTGGGAGGAGCGGCAAGACAAAGGAAAGGCACAGAGTGAGTTGCTAACTGGAAGGAAAGAATTTGCAAGAAAGAATGACGGACGGATGCAGGAGCATTGAGGAGGGAGGGAAAAGATGCTTGGGAGTTAAGGAGGAAGGAGGTAGAGGAAGTGGTGCTTGAGATAGGTCTCAAAGCATGAAAAGAATTGGGAAGGTAGAGAAGGAGGTAGTCCACCCAGGAACTTAAAAAAACACAAATGATGGAAGGTCTCAAAAAAAAAAAAAAAATCCATCTGAGTGAAAGGATCTGTAGCTTTGTTCATTTTAAGATGTTTTTAATGTTGAATCCAGCTGGGGACAAACATTTGGGTCACAGCAGTGATGAAAAAGAGGAGGAGGCGGGGTGGCAGGAGGAAGAGATAACATCCAACAAAGTAGGACCTACTATTAAAAACTAATATTGTAGAAGAGATCACTGTTAGTAGCGTGCTAATGGGAATGAATTCTAAAATCTCTCACGGGGATTTCTGAACTCAGATTACCCTTTTTTCTTACTGGTAAACTTTGAGAAATAGTCAGTCTTTCCTGGGAGAGGGGAAACTGCCTTGACAGGTAGAGGCCAAGTTTTAGCAGTAGAAATTGTTTACTGAATGAATTAATGAAGACATAGCAATTGTCAGAAACCCTACTTGTAACTACCCTTGAAAGAGGCTTTGCAGGCGTGGTGAAATAAAGTCAGTCTGCCTCGTTCATTAGTAGAAATCTGTTTCTAAAATTTAGTAGAGTGAAGTATCTTTTTAAAAGCAGTAGAGGAAATGGTTCGTTAAAACAAGCTTATTGTAAGTTTTTTGGCTAAGAGAATTAATTTTTGTTAAAAGAAAGTAATCGCCACAGGAAAAAAATCTAATATCAAATTAGTGGTTTGCCTGTTTCACTAAGTGTGTTCGCATCAGTTATCCCCCCAGGAAGGGCCCCTCTCCACGTGGCTGCAAGCAGATGCTTAATTCACCCAGGAGCTGGGCAGGTATGTTTCACGAATTCATCCCTTCCACTCAGCTTTAAGCTTTGTTTGAACACTCAGGCACTGAGACAGACCAAGGGAGAGGAAGAGAAGATAAAGACAGGAGAAAGTTTTACTCAGAGCTGAATAATTCTTTAACATTCTAGAACTTCAGGTTGTTTTCATTCCAATCTTAAATGGTTAGCTCTGAGCAGTCTTGACATATATCGGATGGTTACGAAAAGAAAGCCAAATTGGTCATGACCAAAAGGCCCGTTTCTGCAGAGGTTCACTGCTCCGTGCACCCAATCAGGCAGCCCCCCGGGAGGGGAGGAGAAAAGAGGAGGTCTGCAAGGCAGGGGCCACTGGGTGATCAGATCCTTCAGAGGGCTGCGGGAGCTCATCTGCTGTTCAGATAAACGTGGCATTCATGCTAGCCATCTGTCCACAGGTCAGTGGGGACAGAGACTCAAAGTCATTATCTCTAATGAATGAATATACAATGACAGTCTTGTGTGTGGCAAAGGATCATCGCATTGGAACATGGTTGGGGAAATCAGGCCCTGGGTAAAAGCGCAAGGGCAAACAGCTGTGTGCGTGTGCGCATGCCCTTGGTTTCCTTTAACCCTTAATATCTGCGCTAAACTTGAAAGAGAGGTGTTTTTGCTTGGCACCTTTGCCCTTTCCTTGCCCAGAGCACCGCTGACATTGTGCAGAGATGCTTTGGGGTAAGGAGTTTCTGCATAGAATGCTCTTTTTCCTCCAATGGGCCTGTCACTTTGTCACCTCATTTTTTTTCTAGCGCTCTTAGGGACAGGAAGCTGACTTCCTCCCTTTTCTTCACTCAATGCCATGCATGCTTTAAAAGTTAAGAGCCCGTGATACTAGATATATCATGATTTTAGCTGAAACAGCAATCCCTTAAGTCCCTTATTCTGTATGCATTTTTATTGCTTTCCAAGGTGAATTCATAAATCACGCACATATACAAATATACAAAGATGTATATAGGTGTGTGTATGTGTATATATATACATACACGTATATACAATATATGCAAATATATATTATTCATTTATTATATATATATATTTCATTTAACAGAAATTTCAATTCCAATAAATGGATATTTACTGATTATCTACTCTAAACTAAGCACAGAGGAGAATTAGGGATAAAGAAACATTTCCAGGTTTTATAAACTTTACACTCTAATGTAGAAGATAAATTGGTGTATAAATAATTATAAAGAAAATCAAATAGGAGTCAAAACAGAAGCAAAATCAACATGCTAAAGAAAACAGAGAAGGGAAGGAGCCGGGAAGGGACACATCAGGCATAGTATCTGCACAGGGCACTTTACTTTAAAGACATTGTTCATTGTTTTTGACAATTCCCTTCCAATTTGGGAATCATACGCCCTGTTTTTCAGATGGAAAAGCTCAACCAAAGAAAAGTAAAGGGAAAAATACGAAGTCACACAAGAAGTAAGAGGCGGATCTGGAATTTGAACTCTGACGTCAAAACCCATGCTGGTGGAAATCTATGGAGACCATATGAGAGAGATGGCATTTGAGCTGGGGAAACCAGCAAAACACATTTGTTCTAGAAGGAGGGGCCAAATGAATTTGGAGGCAAGGTCGGGAAATGAGATAGCACATTACACCTGAGGAAGAGTCAGAGGTCAGGTGCACTGGAAATAAGCTCAGTGCAGAAAGTATAGATGCTTGATGACCAAAGAATTGATGCTACACCTTGTGGAAGGTTTGAAAGCTACAATGAGGAGTTTGGGTTTGATTCTGTGAGCAGTGAGGACTAATGAGAATGGAATCTCAGAGTCCAGGACAAAGTTAGGCCCTCATTGCAAATTTGGTCATGTCCAGGGATATCTGAACAGCCGATTTAATGGACTCAGAGAGTTCTCTGTGCAGTTGGGAACAAAGAACCTCTTGCGATGGATAAGGATGAAATCCTCGGACTCTGACCCCTTGGTCTTGACCATAAGGAGGAAGGACCACTTCCTAGTTCCTTAGCAGTATGTGGGGCTGGATGAAGAGCACTATCTGGTGGCAGATGAGGCAGGCACATAGCCCAGGTGGAAAGAACACTCAGGATTAAAGGGAGGGATGCATTAAGTAAAATCACAAAGTACTGACACTTAAAGTTTCTTCTGATCCAAACCCTGGGCTAAAATCAGCCTTTGGGAGTAGGCTGTGATGACAGCCAGGGGCCTTCACACCTAGGACACCAGAGTCTCCCTACAAATGTGAAGGCAGAAGGCCATGCTTCTCTTGACCTTATAACTGGTATCTCCCAGGTGGAAAGCATATGTTCATCATATATTCTCACACAGGCCGGTGGGAGTGGAAAGGGAAAATGTGTCACATGCAGTGGACCGAGGCATATCCTCCAATCTTTCTTTGAAGGACGTCTCTTTGCTTGTCCTAGAGCTTCAGCTTGTGGGGCACACTTTAGGCTCAGCACACACTTGGGACCGTGTGGAGCTGCTCTCAAGGAGTGTAGGCTGTGAACACCATCTTGGTGCTATCCCTCTGCCTTGTTCCAGCTTGCTGGTATCACCCAGAGAAAAAGCTTATACCCTCATCTGGAACCCTGAGTTTTGCAACTGCCATCCGAGAAATGCCTCCAGATCACCTGATCCTGGTGGTCTGTTGGGCTTACACGTTTAGTCCCATGGGACTGTATAATTAAAACTATATTCATATACTTTTAAAAGCTGATGCCTGAGGATCTGGTTTCTAGTCAGCCTGAACCTAGGTGCCAAAATTGTTCCCAGTGGAACACAGAGAGGTCTTAGCGCATCCTCAACTACTGGGAGCTATTAAATAAACACGTAGCAAGTTGTTTGGACAAGCACAAAAGTTTGAAAGACAACCAACACCTGAGGCAAGATTGAACATCAAGGTTAATGTCCTAGACAAAGCCACTCCTTCAAGACTGGGAAAGGTGGTTGTGTTGTCTACTGTGTAGGAACCAACACAGAGAATCAAGCAAAATGAAGGAACAGAGGAATATGTTCCAAATGAAAGAACAAGACAATACCTCAGAAAGAAAACTTAAATGAAATGGAGATAATTATTTGCCTGATGAAGAGTTCAAAGTCATGATCATACAGATGCTCACGGATGCTCACGGAAGTAGGGTGAAGAATGGATGAACACAGTGACAACCTCACAAAGAGATGGAAAATATAAGAAGTGTCAAACAGAAATCACAGGGCTGAAGAATATAATAACTGAACTGAAAAATGCACTGGAGGGATTCAAAAGCAGACTAGATGAAGCAGAGGAAAGGGTCAGTCAACTTGAAGACAAAGCAGTGGAACTTACCCAGTATAGAACAACTAAAAAGAATTTAAAAAATGAAGAAAGCTCAAGGGGCTTATGGGACAACATCAAATGGCCTAAGAATCATATTATAGTGTTCCCAGAAGGAAAAGAGATAGAAAAAGCAGAAACCTTATTTGAAGAAATAAGGGCTGAAAACTTCTCCAACCTGGAGAAGGAAAGAGACAACAGATTCTCAGACAACAAAAATTCCAGAGAGTTTCAGATAAAAGGATCCCATAAAAGACCCACACCAAGACACATTATATATAATCAAAATGTCAAAAGTTAAAGACAAGGAGACAATATTAAAAGTAGCAAGAGAAACACAATTTGTTACAAATAAGGGAACACCTATTGAACTATCAGCAGATCTTTCAGCAGAGAATTTGCAGGCCAGAAGAAGTAGCACAATATATTAAAAGTACTGAAAGAAAAAAGCTTCCAACCAAGAATACTCTACTCAGCAAGATTATCATTCAGCAGTGAAAGAGAGATATAAAGACTTCTCCAGACAATCAAAAGTAAGGACTTCATCACCACAAAACTGGCCTTACAAGAAATGTTAAGGGAGATCATTAAGCTGAAAAAAGTGGTGCTAATTAAGAACATGAACACATATGAAAAATAAATAAACAAATCTCACTGGAAAGGTAAATATATGGTAAAGTTAGTGGATTAATCACTTATAAAGTGAGTCTGAAAATTAAAAGACAAAAGTAGTTAAAATAAGTATGGTTACAATAATTAGTTAAGGGATATACAAGATAAAAAGATGTAAAATGTGACATCAAAAACAAAACATGAGGCGAATAAAAATATTGAAATATAGAAAGGAATCGGGGGCTCCTGGGTGGCTCAGTCAATTAAGCATCTGACTCTTGGTTTCAGATCAGGTCATGATCTCAGGTTTATGAGATTAAGCCCTATGTCAGGCTCCAAGCTCAGTGGGGATTCTGCTTCTTTTCCTCTCCCTATGCTCCTCTGCCTGCTCACATGATCTCTCTCTCAAATAAATAAATATTTAAAAAAATGATAGAATCAAATTTACATTGTTATGAAATTAAAATAAACTGTTACAGATATAACTTGTTATATCTAAACCTCATGGTAACCACAAAGCCAAAACCTACAATAACTATACAAAAGATATAAAGAAAGGAATATAAGCATATCGATAAAGAAAGTCATCAAACCACAAAGGGACAGAGCAAGAGAAAAAGGAAGGAACAGAGAAGAACTACAAAATGCAGACAGAAAACAATTAACAAAATGGCAATAAAACACATACCTATCAATAATTACTTTAAATGTAAAAGAACTAAATTCTCCATTCAAAGGAAATAAAGTAGGGGAACCTGGGTGCCTCAGTCATGTAAGGGTCCAACTCTTGATTTCAGCTCAAGTCATGATCTCGGGGTCATGAGATCAAGCCCAGCATCCTGTTCTACACTCAGCATGGAGTCCGTTTGAGGTTCTCTCTCTCCCTCTCTCTCTGCCCTTCCCCCCATGCTTGTGCACTCTCTCTCCTTCTCAAATAAATAAATAAATCCTCAAAAAGACATGGTTTATTAGAATTTTTTTTTTAAAGACAGAGGATCTGAATGGATTAAAAAAAATCTGTATTCTACCTACAAGAGATTTGTTTAGATGTAAGGACACATACAGAATGATAGTCAAAGAATATAGAAACCAAAACAAAGTTGGAGTAGCTAGCTATACTTACATGGGACAAAATGACTTTAAAATAAAGACTATAATAAGAGAGAGAGATAAGTGTCACATAGTGATGAAGGGGTCAAGCCAAAAAGAAGATATAGCATTTATATATGTTTATGCATAGGGGCACCTAAATATATAAAGCAAATATTAACAGACCTAAAGTAAGAAAAGGAAGCAACACAATCATGGTTGGAGACTTTAATACCACACTTATATCAACAGATACATCATCCAGATAGAAAATCAATAAGAAAACATCAGCCTTAAACAATACATTAGATGAGATGGACTTAGATATTTACAAAACATTGCATCCAAAAGCAACAGACTATGCATTCTTTTCAAGTGCACATGCAGTGTTCTCCAGAAGAGATCATATGTTAGGCTGCAAAACAAATCCTGCTAAATTTAAGAGGATTGAAATAATATCGAGTGTCTTTTCTGACCACAATGGTGTGAAACTAGAAATTAATTCCCCAAAGAAAACCAGAAAATTCACAAATATGTGGATATTAAACAGCATGCTACTGAACACTCAACTGAAACTAAGAGCTGGTTCTCTGAGAAGATAAACAAAACTGACAAAACTTTAGCTAGACTCATCCAAAAAAGAGCAAGGGAGAACTCAAATAAAATAAAAACTTAAAAAGGAGATGTTACACCTAATACCAGAGAACTACAAAGGATCATAACTACTATGAACAACTATACACCCAAAAAATGGACAACCTAGAAAAAATGCATGAGTTCCTAGAAACATACAACCTTCCAAGAATGAATTGGGGTGAAATAGAAAATCTAAACAGACTAAATATTAGTAAGGAGATTGAATCAGTAATCAAAAACCTCCAATTAATAAAAGTCAAGGACCAGGGAGCTTCACTGGTGAATTCTACCAAATATTCAAAGAATAAATACAAATCCTTACCAAACTCTTCCAAAAAATAGAAGAGAAGATAAATTTTCCAAACTCATTTTGCAAGGCCAGCTTTGCCCTGATAAGAAAAGCAGACAAAGAAGCCACAAGAAAAGAAGATTACAGGACAATATCTTTCATGAACATAGGTGCAAAAACCATCAACAAAATACAACTAACTGAATCCAACAATACATTAAAAGGATCATACATCATGATCAAGAGGGATTTATTCCAGAGGTGCAAGGGTGGTTCAACATCTGCAAATCAGTCAATGTGACAAACCACATTAACAAAATGATGGATAAAAATCATATGATCTCCTCAATAGATGCAGAAAAAGCATCTGACAAATTTTAATACCCATTTATGATAAAAAAAAAAAACTCTCAATAAAGTAGGTATAGAGGAACATACCTCAAGATAATGAAAGTCATATATTAGAAACCCACAGGGAACATCATGCCCAATAGTGAAAAGCTAAAAGTTTTGCCTCTGAGATCAGAAACAAGACAGGGATGCCCCTCTCACTACTTTTATTCAGTATAGTAGTTTAAGTCCTAGCCACAGCCATTAGACAAGAAAAAAAAAATTAACCAAATTGGAAAGGAAAAAGTAATGGTCACTATTTTCAGATAGTATGATATTACTTATAGAAAACCCTAAAGACTCCACCAACAAACTCTTAAAACTAATTAAGAAATCTAGTAAAGTCACAGGATATAAACTCAACATACAAAAATCTATTGCATTTCTGTGTACTAATAATGAACTATCAGAATGAGAATTTTTTTTTTTAAATTGCATCTGCAATTGCACCAAAAAGAAAAAAAAAAAAAATACCTAGGAATAAATTTAACCAAGGAGGTAAAAGATCTGTATATCAAAGACTTCAAGACATCAAAGAAAGAAATTAAAGAAGACACAAATAAATGGAAAGCTATTCTGTGCCATGGTTTAGAAAAACTAATACTGTCAAAATGTCCATATTACCCAAAGCAATATACAGATTCAATCCAATCCTTATCAAAATTCCAATGGCATTTTTCATAAAAAGAGAACTAGCAATCCTAAAATTTGTATGGAACTATCAAAGAACCTGTATAGCCAAAACAATCTTAAGAAAGAAGCACAAAGCTGAAAGCATTGTGCACTCTGATTTCAAACTACATTTCAAAGCTATAATAATTAAAACAATAAGTATGGTATCGGCATAAAAACAGACATATAGATATATGGTTAATTAATTTATAATGAAGAAGCCAAGAGTTTACAATGTGGAAAGGACAATCTCTTCAATAAATGGTGTTAGGAAAATTGGACAGTCATATGCAAAAGAATAAAACTGGCCCAATATCTTACACTATGCACAAAAATTAACTCAAAGTCGATTAAAGACTTGAGTGTAAGACCTGAAACCATAAAACTCCTAGAAGAAAACATTAGTGGTAAGCTCCTTGACATTGGTCTTTGTAATGATTTTTTGAAACTGATACCAAAAGTAAAAATAAACAAGTAGAACTATCAAACTATGGCGATTCACAGACCTGTGCCCCTGGGGTTAAAAATATATTATATGTTTATAAAAAATAAAAAATTTAAAAAAAAAGAACTATCAAACTAAAAAGATTCTGCACAACAAAGGAAACCATCAACAAAACCAAAAGGCAACCTACTAAATGGGAGAGAGGATTCATAAAGCACATATGTCTTCAGGGCTAATATCTAAATATATAAAGAGTTCATATAAATCAATAGTGTAAAAAAAAAAAGTCCAACTCAAAAATGGACATAAGATCTAAAGATATTTTGTCAGAAGGCATACAGATGACCAACATACAAGAAAAAATACTCAATATCATTAATCATCAGGGAAATACAAATCAAAACAACAATGAGATGTCATCTCACACCCGTTAGAATTGTTATTATCAAAAAGACAAGAAATAACAAGTGTTAGCAAGAATGTGGGGAAAAGAAAACTTTTGTGCACTATTGGTGGGAATATAAATTGGTGCAGCCACTATAGAAAGCAGTATGGAAGTTTCTCAGAAAATTAAAAAATAGAACAACCATATGATCCAGCAGTTCCACTTCTGGTTATTTATCCAAAAGGAAAAAAAAAATGCACTAACTCAAAAAGATATATGGAACCTTATATTAATTAAAGCATTATTTACAATAGCCAAGGTATTGAAATAACCTCAGTGTCCACTGATGAATGAATGGATAAAGAAACAGTGATTAGATAGATAGATGGATAGATAGATAGGTAGATAGGTAAAATTGGCCACTAAAAATAATGAAATCGTGCCACTTGTGATAAGATGAATGAAACACACAAGCATTATGTTAAGTGAAATAAGTCAGATAAGAAAAGAAAAATACCATATGATCTCAATTATATGTGGAATCTATAGATGATAGATAGATGACAGATACTAAGCTCACAGTTATAGAGAATGGATTGATGACTGTCAGAGAAAGGAAATAACAGGTAAAAGAAATGGTTAAACTATTGCTTTGTTGTAGTATAAATAAATTGAATAAAGAGAAAATAAAATAATACAGAAAGATCTCTTATTAAAAAAAAAATGTGTCATGTAGAGAAAAGACATCACAAAATGCCCAGATGTATTTGAAGAATTTGGGGACAACCATCACAGCAACCTAGCTGTGGAAAGGTCACAGATGGATATGGAAGACAAATACTGTTGGTTGGGGGAAATCCAAGGACTCCACGTCCGAGCTTGAGGATGCCATATGGAAAGGATGTAGTTCCAAGTAACTGGGAGTTCCTCCAAGTGTGGTCCATTGGTCTCTAATGTTTCCCAGTGGTCTTGCAAATGGTCTACAGGTGGCGTGGTGGTTTCAACAGAAAACCTGTTGAAACAACCACGTTCACATATATTTCACAAATTTAAAATGAAAAATTTTTGTCAATCAGAGAAGGACAATTATCATATGGTTTCACTCATATGTGGAATATGAGAAACAGCACAGAGGATCATAGGGGAAGGGAGGGAAAACTAAAGGGAAAGTCATCAGAGAGGGAGAAAAACCATGAGCGACTCTTTCAACTATAGGAAACAAATGGAGGGTTGCTGGAGGGGAGGTAGGTAGGGGGATGGGGTAAATGGGTGATGGCATTAAGGAGGGCACATGATATGATGAGCACTGGGTGTTATATGCAACTGATGAATTATTGAACTCTATATCTGAAACTAACGATGTACTGTATGCTCGCTAATTAAATTTAAATTTAAAAAAAGATTTATGATTTTTCAAATCACAAAATTATGTGATTTGCTTAATCACTATATGCTTAATGGTTTTGCATGTACTGTGAGGGTTATGTTGTCAGGTCACCTAAGATGGCACACTAAAAGAATTGTTCTTTTTTTTTTTAAGATTTTTATTATTTATTCAACAGAGAGATAAACAGCACAAGTAGGCAGAGCACCAGGCAGGGGAGAGGGAAAAGCAGGCTCTCTGCTCAGCGGAGAACCTGATGCAGGACTCGATCCCAGGACCTGGGATCATGACCTGAGCCGAAGGCAGCCGCTTAACCAACTGAGCCACCCAGGTACCCCCAAAAGAATTGTTCTTCACCTTCATCTCATTGTATTTCATTGTACACATAAAATTGTTTTTCTGCATTCATCTCCAAATGCCAAAAGTATGAATCAGTGGCTGAAAAATAGTTTAGAGAAGTAGAGAAGTTGTGAGGATAGTAGTAAATATTACAACTCCGAGCAAGGTCATAAATAAATGAGTGAAGGTGACATGGATCAAATGTAGAAGGTGACCCCAAATATGGAAGAACACAGATGCTGCCATTGAAGATTTTGCTCAAGCAGCCAAAAAAAAAAAAAAAAAAAAAAAGGAAAAGAAGAGAAAAAAATGTGACTAATAAGTAAAATGATATATTCAAAAATTGGATTTTCTGGATTGGGGGTCCATTCATCCTTAGTCCCAGCAGACTATAATAAGATATTAGTTGTAGAGTGTCATAGAGTCATTTTTGATCCCAGTTTGTTGACTTTTCTATTCAGCCAATCCGAATATTTCAGAACACACAGATAAAATGCTTCACAGTAGTGAATTAATGAATTGTATCACTAAAATTCACAAAAAAAGCCCCAGAAATCAAAGGATCATTATTCAAAGATAAACTTTCACAACGCAAAAACACGTACAATTATGCTGTTGCCAAGGAGGTTGTAAAACCTCCCACCAAATTAATGACAAATACTGTGCTTGGAGAGAGAGAAAAAGAAAATAGCAAACTTCCTTTAGAAACCAATACTGATGGGAGATCGAGAATATCAGTGGCATACGACGTTAAACAACAATTATTATCACTACTGAGAAAAAGGTAACGAATGAGCTCTTAGCATACACGTAGCACAGTGACAACTGCCTGGTGACTTCTTGTGTTTATGGCTGAAAACCATGCTGTAAACAAATGTTTTTTTTTTCCTGTCGGTAGTGATTGCTTTGTGGACCATGATACAGAGATCCAGCAGGCGGAGAACTAGCCACAGGTACCACAAGAGATGGCAAGAAGAGATGAAAATAAAAGGTTATACCTGAATGTTTATTCTGCCATCATTTAGACAACCCTGGACATCAGTAGTACGTCTCCTGAACTTGATTCAAAATTTGAGGAAACGGTGAAACTGGTCAGTCTGCTTTCTCAGACTTAATAAGAACCTGGCTGTGTAGGGAAGAGGTTCCCATTCAAGCTTTGAAGTAAGTGATCTGATTAAGACCTTTTTGCAAAATACAGATAATTCAAGATCATTTCCATTACTGCAAATGGCTTCCTCCAGTGAGTTCCACCTTGGCAACATTTTGAAATCTTGGACCTATCACTTCAGGGTCAGAATACATGCATGCATGTTCTATGTGTTTGTGTTGAGAATAAGATAACAAGATTCCTTTAAAAAGCTGAATTTCTGTGCAACTTTTAATGATTTCTTCATGATTTTCTTCTCTGAGAAACTGATGCTGTGGTATTTTAAAACAACATCTTAATGCAGTATCAGTGGGATAAATATCTTTCAAAGTCAAATACTATGAAAGAGCCGTTAAATCCCCATGGCAAGTTGCAACACTGAGCCTACCAGACACATCCATCTAGCTGGTATGAACAGGGGCTCGGTACAAAATTACTGTTTATCATTGTTTCTTGTTCTACCTTGAGACCAGTTGCCAGGGAAACACCTGTTAGAGAAGGCTGTTCCATATCCTCTAAGCTCGACACAGCGCCTGATGCACTAAAGTCACTCGGAAACATGTCATTAAATACCCAAGTGAATGGGCCATCTAGAGGATCCAGCTCTAATATTCTGTAATAATATGATCACAAAAATAAGTACTCTCCATCCTTTTAACCTTTCAAGTCTTCAAGTCCTATTTAAAATCTCTCTGTTGCTCTCCCTTCTCTCTGATTCCCTGGGTTTTCTTCCAAGGCAAAGTTATCCACCATCATACAGGCACCCATGTGGAGCAAGCAAGGAATTTCCCTCCTAAGAATGTTCCTGTTGGCTGTGGCATTTTAGATCCACTCCTGACATCTCTCAGAACTGGCATCTCTTCCTTGCCCAACATACCATATGCTGACAATAGATATTTGTCTATTTGTTATTGGGTTTTTTAAATTTTTATTTTATTTTATTTTATTTTATTTTATTTTATTTTATTTTTTTCAGTGTCCCAAAATTCATTGTTTATGCACCACACCCAATGCTCCAGGCAGTATGTGCCCTCCTTAATACCCACCACCAGGCTCACCCAACCCCCACCCCTCTCCCCTCCAAAACCCTCAGTTTCTTTCTCAGAGTCCACAGTCTCTCATGGCTTGTCTCCCCCACCGATTTCCCCCCACTCACTTCTCCTCTCCATCTCCCAATGTCCTCTGTGTTATTCCTTATGCTCCACAAGTAAGCAAAACCATATGATAATGGATTCTCTCTGCTTGACTTATTTCATTCAGCATAATCTCTTCCAGTCCCATCCATGGTCGGTACAAAAGTTGGGTATTCATCCTTTCTGATGGAGGCATAATACTCCATAGTGTATATGGACCACATCTTCCTTATCTATTCGTCCGTTGAAGGGCATCTTGGTTCTTTCCACAGTATGGCGACTGTGGCCATTGCTGCTATGAACATTGGGATACAGGTGGCCCAACTTTTCACTATATCTGTATCTTTGGGGTAAATATCCAATAGTGTAATTGCAGGGTCATAGGGAAGCTCTATTTTTAATTTCTTAAGGAATTTCCACACTGTTTTCCAAAGTTGGCTGCACCAACTTGCATTACCACCAACAGTGTAAGAGAGTTTCCCTTTCTCCACATCCTCTCCAACACACATTGTTTACTGTCTTGTTAATTTTGGCCATTCTAACTGGTGTAAGGTGGTATCTCAATGTGGTTTTGATTTGAATCTCCCTGATGGCTAATGATGATGAACAGTTTTTTATGTGTCTGTTAGCCATTTGTATGCCTTCTTTGGAGAAGTGTCCATTCATGTCTTCTGCCCATTTTTTGACATGATTATCTGTCAAAAGTTCATTTTCATTGTCCCAAAAGTTCATTTTTGCTTTTGTTTCCTTTGCCTTTGGAGACATATCTTGAAAGAAGTTGCTGTGGCCTATGTCGAAGAGGTTACTGCCTGTGGTCTCCTCTAGGATTTTGATAGATTCCTGCCTCATATTGAGGTCTTTGGCTAGGCTGGAAAAAACCATTAGTGACAACGTGGAATCGATTAGGGCAGAAGTGAAAGCCACCCGAGAAGAAGTTAAAAATGCTACCAATGAGATCCAATCTAATCTAAATACTCTAACAGCTAGGGTAACCAAGGCAGAAGATATAATTAGTGATCTAGAGGAAAAACTGATAGAGAAAAAGGATCCCGAGGAGGCCTGGAACAAACAGCTATTAGAAGCCATGAAAACAGAATTAGGGAAATAAATGACGCCATGGAACATTCCAATGTCAGAATTATTGGGATCCCTGAGGGGGAGGAGAAAGAAAGAAGACTAGAAGATATAGTTAAACAAATTCTCCATGAAAATTTTCCCAGTCTAAGGAATGGAACCAGCGTTTGTGTCCTAGAGGTAGAAAGAGCACCCCCCAAGATCAACGAATCTAGAAAGACCCCGAGGCACTTGATTGTAAGACTGACTAATCATAATTTTAGACAAGAGCTTTTGAGAGCAGCTAGGGGGAAGGGATTCCTTATGTACAGAGGAAGGTCCATCAGAATAACGTCAGACCTATCCACAGAAACCTGGCAAGTCAGAAAGGGTTGTCTATTTCTTCTTGCTATTGCAAGCTAAAGAGGTGGGTTCTTTGGATTTTTATCCCTAGATCTAGTCTCCTTAGAGTTTTGGGGCTGGAAGGGAGGATCTTATTCTCGATGAATTGATGAAGTGATACTTACAAGCATTGATCTCTTCTTAAAATACTAACAATCTGCTTTGTAACCTGTTCTAGAATTCTGCAGCAAATCAGCTGGAGTCTTCTCCATCTACAGCTTCCAGAATCCATGGTTTTGTACATTGTGGGGGAAAAAAACTGTAGGATTGACTATTTGTCAGTGTTTATACAAACCTCCAGCTCTTAGAATTTAAGATAGATTACAAGAGGGGCTCAGAACAAAATCTCTAGAACTGTTTTAACCTCCAGAACAGAAGGCATTCAGGCCTGGATTCTTTAAATCATTCACAGTGACTTTGAGTGCTTACATCAGGGCCCATTCCAAGGACCAGAACTTGAAAAATATATGGGTCTCATTATTCTGGAGAAGTAAATGCTCTTAACTACCAAGGTAAGAGAAGGCAACCTAAGGAAGAGCTCTGTGATGCTAGTCTTAGAAGGAAAGGGGAACATCCAGTGACATCTTTCTAAGGAAACCCACATCTTCTCATCTGGGATTCTCATAATTAGACTTAGTTCTGCTCCCTCAAATTCAACTTTCAAAGATCAGTTATGATTATTCCAAAGCATAGGCTGATCTTGTAACTCTTACTTAAAATATCTTGATGGCTTGTCATTACTGACAAAATAGGTCAAATCCAAATCCCTTACCATGGACCATGGCATAGGATGTCCGCCATGTCTGAGAGCTGATCTCACCTCTATGTGCTAGTTCATGTGGTTTCCTCAGTCTTTGCAGCCAGTCATCTCGCTGAGTCCCAGCGATCCCTCAGAACCAAGAACGGGTATCTTTCCTGCAAGGGTCTTCTCCGACTCACCCAGCATGGTGAGATCCCTCCTTTGAGCTCCCAGAGGGCCCTGTGCTCACCTGGACAGGAGAGCAAAGACATTCTCAAGAACTAGAGTCTGAGACCATCACCACATCCCAAATTTCTAAATAGTATTCTAGCATACCATTGCCCCCCCCATAAAATGCAGTAAAAATGACTGTACTTGTTACCACATACGTGATGACAAGTGATGACTGTTCCACTTACTGGTGGGCAGGTGTCTGTGGCTGACCTGATCACTTGCTAGCTGGCAATATACTACTCTTGCCATTCTCACATGTATGACTCAGACTGCATCCTTTAGTAGGTTCCCTTTGCTGTTGTCACAAATTATCACAAACACAGTGGCTTCAAGTGACAGAAATTTATTAGCTTATTGTTCTGGAGGGCAGAAACCCAAAATGGGTGTCACTGAGGTAAAATCAAGGTACAGGGCTGTGTTCCTAATAGAGGCTCAAGGAGAAGGTCCATTTCCCTGCCTTTTCCAGCTTCCAGAAGATTCCTACATCACTTGGCTCATAGCCCTGAGTCACTTTGACCTCTCCCACAGTCTCCTCTCTTTTTCTGACTTTGACCTTCTTCCCTTTTCATTTGCAAGGACCCTTGTGATTACACTGGGCTGACTCAGATCATCTGGGATAGTCTCCCCAACTTGAGATCTTTAACTTCATTTCATCTGCACAGTGCTTTTTGCCATGGACGGTGAACCAGGCTCAGGATCCAGGCAGTAGTGTGTGGTCATCGAGGGTGCCATGACACTGTCTACCGCATGTCCCAATATGTTACAAGAAAGTACGTATCACTCGTCTTTGGGTTTTCCTATAATAATCTCAAGCTCAAATGATAAAACCAAGACTTTGGGAAGGATTGTCTCTTGCTCATTTGCCACTTCTCAGGGCCAGACCCATGTCTTAGTCATGTCTGCATTCCTGGCATATGGATGTGTTCTATGCATGTTCACGGAGATGAAACTCTTACCTTTACTGGGAACAAGTGCTCTACAAGTTCATTCAGGGACACTGTCCAACACCTGACTAAGGAATGACCTGCTTGATCTTTTCCCAAGGACAAGGTACACTCAACTATGCTTTAATTTCTCTATCGCATTTAGCGGTCTCTCCCTCATTCCGATCAGACCAGCCTCTCTGCTCTCTCTCGTTGCTAAGTTGGACAGTGTTTCAACTCTGCAGCTTCCGCTCATGGGCAGAGGGAGGACTGGCTGCGCACAGCAATTCAATGACCGACCTCAGCTGAGGGCACGGAAGCACTTGGAACGCCTACCATCTGGAGTCATCTTGGACATGCAGCAAAGGCTGTATCCCTGCAGCCCCTTTAGAGGACGCCCATCTCTCCTCAGCCCTGCGACCTCAAAGCCCCCCACCTGCAGAGGGAGCAGGGGCCCAACCCTCAAGCAGGCTCCGCGATGGGGCTAGAGGAGGGCCTGGCTCTTAGACCACAATAACGTGCTCCTGCCTTTAAGATCTCTGCTCACTTGGCCCCTCACCTCTGAGGGCACACTGGGGTGTGGAGTTTGATCCGGTGACAAAGGCATCAGGAATCACATCTCTCGTGCTTTAGCTCTAGGCATGCCAGGATTCCGGCTGACCCAAAGAGCCTTGCGTTGGGTGCGGTCCACCTACCCCGTTTCTGCAGACCCGGGGATCTCGGCAGGCTTCCCCATCCCTACGCTCTGCAAGCATCACCCCTTCTTCTGCCATTTATTTATCAGCATTTCTCCTCCGTGGGGCCACAATGGGCTGTGTAAGTGCCGGGGTGTGACCTGGCCTGCACCATCGGTGGACCCACCATCACATCCCGGAGACCTATGTCCCCCGTCTGTGACCTGGAGATAGTAGTCAGTGCCTGCAAGGGCCCAGGCCCAGAATACGCACAGGGGTAGAAACCGATAACTTAACGCACAACCAGTGTTGGATAAACAGTAGACTTGTTGTCGTCGCTGCAATTGTCCCGATTGTTTCTATCTGCATTGTTTTCCTCTGGTGTCTTCTTGGGAGAGCGGAGCCTGGCTCATCAGAGAGGTGAGTCAAGGGAGGAACCGCCCACACGGGCCCTCAGCCACGCCACCTCCTCCCAGGCAGCACCCCAGGCGACAGCCACAACCTACTTCCCTTATTACGCATCAGAGCTAATCTCGGCAAGAGTGGGATTAGCCGTGTCCTTGCCCTCTCACCGCTGGGCCATATGCTCCTGAATGACAGCTGTGTGACAGCCTTTGCTAGGGGAACGCAGTCTTTTCAACCCAAATTTGATAAACGTACATTTCTTCTGTCTGCCCTACTTTGGGCCACCTGTCACTGTGGCGTGGTGCCTTCATGGGACCAGCATGACACTGAAACGGGACCACCAAGGAAGGTTCAAAGACAATGCTGCTGCCACCAGAAAGAGCTGGGGGTAGGGAGGGATGGGGGGGTCGGTGGCAGGGAGGTCTCCTCAGAATCTAGGAGAGCCAGGACTTGGGTATCTGGGCCCAAGCAAGAACCCGGCCCTCACAGCCAACTTGATCACCAACTTGGGCACCCTTTACAAAAGAGGTGGCCCCAGACAGAGGGTTATAAACCAGGGCCTCTCAAACACCCTGATGCTTACAAATTTCTGGGGACCTTTATCCAACAAGGGTCTGGGGAGTTGCCTGTGAGTCTGCATTCCTAATAAGCTCCCAGGTGACGCCCTTCCTACAGAGAGTCTCTTACCCCAAGAGGCTACTTTGTGACTGAGATTTCCATACTGACGAAGATAAGAAGGTAAGAGGCCAAAGGAACGAAAGAGCCTCCTGAGGGAGCCTTGCCAGACTTCTCCAGCCATCCCAGCTCAGGGTCACCAGCCATGGTGGGGTAAACACTGCCAAACCAACCGGCCAACAACAAAGAACCTTGTAGCCACGCCCTCTTTTATAGCATCGAATACAAGCTCAGAGGAGGGCCTAAGAAACAAGAAGGGAGAGGAACGGTAGGGAACTCCAACACCCTTCTCTGCTCAGCGCCTGCAGAAGAGAAAGGATGGGCAGGGGATCACTGGGCCGTGAGAACGGAGGCAAGGGAGGTGAGATGCCCCAAAGGAGAAGCCCCAGATGCCTGAAGACAGAACTTACCCCTTGTCCATGTAGCCTCGGGCTCCAGAGGCAGCCGTTGGGAAGCTACCTCAACGTGCTTCCTTTCAAGGCAGGAGGAAAGTGTACGTACTTGCCCGGAAGCAGGTAATATGAGCAATTTTCCAAATCGACTTTGGCAACCCCGAATTTCGGTGGAGATGTCAGACGGTGACATCAATCCACCCGAATTGCTTTTGAAGATGGAATGCTCACGATCTCATAATTCTTCGTTAATTGTTAAGGAACTAATTAAACCCATAGCATCTCTGCTAACTGAGTTTTATTATGTTAATTTCACTACTGGACAAGCTAAGTCAGGCATCTGTGGACTCCACTGTGGGCTTCTGGCTCCTGACAAAAGGCGTTAATGATATTTTCAATGAACACAGCGCCTGTACCCACAGAATCCCAAGCGATCCACCGACAGCTCCTTGCCAATCCCCACAGGGCCGAGACCTGGCATCCGGGCATCACCTTGCTGGCTGGGTTCAAAGCAGCCCCTTCCCCCCCCGAGCACACACGCACACACGTGTACCTGCCCAGGTGCAGAGCGAACACGGACTGCTAGCCCGGATGGAGACAGACAAGCAAATGCACACTCTGCCATCCTGTGTGTATTTCTCTTGAAATTGTTATTCATTCCTGTATTTTCATTGAAATCCGAGCCTTAATTGTGGCTGGTTAGTGACTCCTGGCACAGGACGTGCTGTATCCTGCTGGGTCCGTCTGCCTCTCCTGCATTCCCCGGCATGACCCAGGCCCAAGCACCTGGGTCTGGGTGCTGGCCCACCTCATCCATACCAGGAACGCTTCACCCCTCCTCGCACGCCCTACGGCCCTGAAGCAAGCGGCGTCTAGGGGAACAGGATGGTGCGGAGTTCCTGCCCACCTCTGCCCCTGCCACACTCCAGGGCACGTGTGGACTCTACGATGACGCTCCCTGAACTGATCAACCCTTAAAGAGCCAGAGACATTCCAGGGCTTACCAGGGAAGTGGCAGAGTTAGAACGAAAACGCTTATCATTTAACCTCCACTTCCCCAGAATGATGGCGTGGAATGGAGTTCCAAACCTTGGAAAAGTTTCACTTCCTACTTTCTCCTTAGAGAGGAGGAAGCTGTGGCTTCAGGGGAAAGAAAGTACTTGTTGAAGAATGTGTAGCTAGTTCTTGATGATTCTGGAGTCTGGTCCGCCCCCTGCCAGCCCAGTGTTTTTTCAGCAGACATATGACCTGCTCGGGAGACACGCATCAGAAAGATAAAGGCCACACACTCGGAGAAACCTTTTGAATTTCCCTTAGAAAAAAGGTCTACACACATACCCCTTCTCACGTCTGACTTCTTCCTCTTTTTCAACCAAAACAAAACCAAAAAGAAGCTGAGAGTCCAAGACCCTCTTAAATTTAGCCAAATATTTATTTTTCTCAGGCTGGTTTCTTCGCCTCAAAATAAAAACAAAACCGAGAAGTACAAAAAAAGGAAAGAGGAAAAGTGCCACGGATGTCATCTCTTCATGCCCTTGTTCCTGATGGAGCACATCGCTCATGAATCATGTACTTTTTGCCTGCTGCTGCCCAAGGCCCTTTGCTCTCTGAGCCTCAGTGGCCTGTCCTCCAAGGCTTATGGTGTGGTCTCAGCTCCAAAAAAGTCACCAGCTCCATCCCGAGGGGAGGAAGTCGGGTTCAGCCACAACCCACCTCTGAACCTGCCGGTGAGCTTTGTGGAGAGATGCCACACCCAAGGAACTGCTACTAGTCATCAAATCTTCGGTCTCCTTTCTAGAAGAAGGGAGGAAGGAACCTCGGTTCCACGTTGGCCAAAGGAAAAAGGGGGGAGTACACCGATCACCAGAAGGTGGCGCTACACTGTAAGACAGGCTAGCCAGAAGGGGTGAAGCCTCCAGGATCCCGGGATTTCAGAGCTGGGAGCCTGTCTAGAGATAAAATGAAATAATATGAACTCAGACCTGGAAAGATCCTAAAATATCATTCTGGCACAATCCCATGTCACTGACAGGGAAACTGAGGCCCAAGGAGGTTCCAAGATTGGCCCACTATTGTACAGACGGGGAGGTAGAACTCACAGTCTGTCAGCTCCGTGTGCTCTACAAAAGGCTGCCTGCTTTTTGGCACAGCTGAGATCACAGGATAAAACACAGAGATTGGCTCATCAGAGAAAAAACAGGTTTAGGAACTGACATTCCACAGTCTCTTCCTGAGGAGCCCCCACCCTTCACCCCTGGGCAGAGAGGAGATTACAGAGGGTCCGTCGTCTCCCTGGTACCAACTGCTCTGCGTCCTGAGTCTCGACCGTACAACCAGATAAAGCTCCACCACTTCCTAGCTGTGTGATACCGGTGGATGGTCCACTCAACCTCTCAGAACCTTGACGTCTTCATCTGGAGAGTGGCACAAAGATACCTCCCACTCGGGATCGTTTTGGAGAATTCGAGATCCTCATGTCAAATGTCTAGCTTAATGCCTGGCATAGAGTAAATTCTCATGAGAGAACTCTCCCTTCTCTTCTGAACTGTGCCTCAAGGAACATTCCTCCAGAAAGTGTCACAAACTTGGACTGGAAATGCCCACCCAGAGTGCACCGTGGAGAAAGGTTCTGCTCCCATGACAGGCTCATGGCCAAGGACCCCAGACACGGAAGGGTGAGGTCGCAGGATGGATGGCGGGAAAAGGAGGAGGGAAGGGCAGAGTTCATCCTATAGTGTCCACCAAGAGAGAATCAGACAAAGTTGCCAAGCACTCCTGTCTCTGCGCAAAGCCCATTCTCAGAGAAATAGTTCCCTGGCCAGAACCTCACCAAACATCCACAGACACCCGCCCCCATGCAGGCCCAGCACACGGGTGTGTACACACAGATGCACACACGTCCATACCCAGACCTGCAAGGAGGGCGTGGGCAGTCATCGGAGGGCTGGGTCAGACGAGCAAGGCCTTCACCGCGGCCTCAGATCCCGCAAGGAACCACATTGTATCTGCCTCCCTACCCGAGCAGCCGACGCGCTCCTTTCAGTCTCTGACTCTCATTCTGAGCCCGCAGGAGCCGGACAGCATTATCACCACCCTCTCCACACACGAAAGACCCCAACTTTTAAAGGGCTTCCTTGGGACCACACAGCAAGGCAGCCTGCTATGCAGGTGAAGCCCCTGGCCAGTGGACAAGGCGCAGGCTCCACGGGGTTTCTCACCCTGGTTCCAAGAATAGCTCCCCGTGGCGACTGAGTCTCAGGTCTGGGCTGAGAGGTGAGGGGGCAGAACGGATTCCTCCCAGGGACAGAGGTCCCTCACAGCTCTGTGACCCTTCATTCTTTGCCTCTTCTAAGAAAAGATGTCCTCTGGACCTCTCTGACGGATCCTTACCTAAACTAGAATATGTTTTAGAGATGCAGGACTTTCTGGGTCATCTTTTAGGGACAGCAGGTGGGGAGGAGTCAGAGTTAACCTATGGCAGGGGGCACAATGACTCCTGTCCCTTCCCACCCAGCCCCCACCATCCCTGGGGACTTTCGTGATTCTTCCAGGTTTCTACTAGGAACACTCACTCGATGTTCCTGCACTACAATAGCCTGGGATAGAATATGCTGCTCATTAAGCACCCAGATTCGCTCCTGCCACGTAGGCAGAGAAATATGGGCTTCCTGAGCATCAGCCTGTGTGAAGACGCGTACCTGGGCTACGGCGACATCTCACCCACAGCTGGCTGAATTCGGGGATGGTGACGTGCCCCAAGCTGGACTACTGAGTCCCAATCTTGTGCCCCACCCCCCACCCCAACCCCCGCTAGCTGTGTCATCAGGGGCAGGTAATTCCATCTCTGGAGACTTGGCTTCTTCCACGGGCAACGGAGGATAAAGACATCCACAGATCTTCCTTGACTTACATTGGCGTCGTTATGTCCCAATAAACCCATCCCAAGTTGAAAATAGAAACTGCCAGTGCATTTAACTCACCTGTCGAACACCACAGCATAGCCTAGCCTGCCTTGAACTTTCGGTTGGGTAAAATCATCACGGCCACTGCCCAGGATCACAGCAGAGTAACACACCACGTATCGCCAGCCCAGGAAAAGAGCCACATTCAAAGTAGGACTGGTACCAAGTGCATATTGCTTTTGTACCACTGTGACGACAAATTGTAAGTGTAAGCCAGGGTTGGTCCGTCCACATATCACATGAAACACTCCCAGTGACTGGTTTGTAGTAAGTACTTAGTAAATGTTAACCAAGATTATTGGTGTTTTTCACATGCATTCATTTGATGTTGACAGTATACCAACTACGCACAGGTATAGTAGAGGTTCTTCCACCAAAGGGAAGGAGCCGTGGCCTCCCTCCCCCTGTCTGTGCTGAGCAAAGGCAGACCTCGCTCTGCCCTTCCCCCTCGTCCCTATGGAGAATGCATCTCAGATTGGCAGGGCCCCACCTGTGGGCACTGTTTGCACAGTTAACATAGTTCGTCCGTGGATTCTCTAAACAATTCTGAACTCCGTGTTCACTGACTTCTCTATTCCTAAAGGTTCACACTCCTCCTGAAGCCACTTGTGATGCATCTTGTTCTATGCTCTGAGAGGAATCCTCCATTTGTGGTATCCCCACTGTGTGGTAACAGTGAGGTAGACTTTGGGGGAGCAAGAAAGATGACTGGCACATGGTCCTGGCCCTCAGAAAGCCCACACCCCTCTAGAGCACTCATTCTTCCCAATTTACTGAGCATGGACTGGGTGTCAGGTGTCTGTGTAGCCGGGAACAAGATGGGCTGCGTGTCTTTCTCCTGGAGCTTTCAGTCAACTGGGAGATAACATGTAAGCAAATCATGACAATCATGATGAGGGGAGAGTGCCAGGTTTCACCGAAGTGTAGATGAGACAATGGTTAATAACAAAAAAGTGAGATAAGTGTCATGGGAAGGCGTGACATGGAAGCTGCTAGAACACAGAGGAGGAGGCCAGCTTTTCTTAGGGGGCTCAGGAAAGCTTCATGCATAAGAGGCACAATATCACCATTGCTGAAACCACGGGTTCTAGACTCAAGCACCAGGCTTGCAGTAGCAGGCCTGACACTTACTAGCTCATTGGGTTAACAGAGGCAAGAACTCAATCTTTCTAAGCCTCTGTCTTCCCATCTACTCTAATGGGAATTAATCAGTCCCCAACATATACCACTGATCTGGGGGTTGAATGAGATGACTCACGGGAAATGTGTAGCTTTCTGCCTGCTGGCATAGAAGAGCACTCAGTAAATGTCCCTCTTTGTCATCTTTACTGAGCGAGATGGGAACTGAAAGAAGGGATTGCCAGGAAGTGATCGTGCAGAAAGGCATCTCTGCCCTGGTGGGGTCCCTGGTCCAAGGCAAATCACTTCTTTCCTGGGCCTTACTTTTCCCATTCAGTAAATAAGTGGGTTCATTACTTATGATTGACGTCTCCTTTTGCTGTAAATTGCTCTCTGACTCTGGTTTGCCTTGGCCTTTTGAGGTCGACAACCACACAGAATAATCACTCTCTGACATGACTTCCTACTGCCTATGTTTATGCAGACCATGGCCCAAACCATATTCTTGGTAACTGCAACGTCACCGGGGTCAGAGAGCTGACACACCATGGAGAGGGTACAATATTGCACATACACCAGTCCCAACACTGGTGTGCTAATAGAACACTCCTGTCTATGGTGATGTTCTCAGTCTGGATCTTTACCACCAACTCACTCACCACTGAAAATCCAGGTGCCCAACAGAAGTGATGACAGAACCGTCGTAATATACATTCAGATGCACGAGGCATGTGGTTTCAATATGCCCCATTGTGCTCATGACATTGTGGTTGGTACTTTATTGTCTGCCTGTCAACAGAATCCTTTCTCCAGAGTTCTGGCCAAGTGGCCAAACTCATACGAATTCAACTAGAAGTTGAATTTTTGTACTGTGGCTTCTCCTCGGTTCTAGGAAAAATGCTTTCTCCTTGTTTTCTATCTTGTTATTAAGCATCAAGATCACCTAAAACAGAAGCTGGGAGTCATCCCGGACATCCTGTCCTCAGATTCAATAATTAACCGGAGACCCACTGCTATAGATTCTACCTCCCTGATACCTTTCAGAAGAGCCCAGTACATTTTTGCCCCATTGCCCCATACTGGCTCAGACACCCATCATGTCCTTGCTCAGAATTGTGAGATAAAGTCGGTTTACCGTCCTCCACTGGCCCCAGTGTCTCTCCTGTTCCAAGTGAGCCCCTCTAAAATACAAGTAGGAACGACCATGTCACTCTACTACCCAACGCTTTTCCATTAACTCCCCATCCCCTGGTGGTTCTCAAACTTGAGCAGGCATCTGAGTCACCGTGAGAGCTTGAGAAAACACACGTTATTAAGCCCACGCTCAGAGTGTCTGATACAATAGGCCAAGGACGGGACTTGGGAATTTGCATCTGTACCAGGTGTCCAGGTAATGTCGACGCTGCTGTGTTGGGGACCACGCTTCATGGCCACTGCCCTACACTCCAGGATGTAACCCACCCCCACCCCGTCCTGACACTCTGGGATCCTTGACAAGCTGTTACCCAGCATAGTTTTTCCATTTTATGCAAGTGACGTCACACACACACATAGACCTATTACTTGTGACTCCCACAGCCAAGTATCCTTGTAGAACAGAGACTTTCGGGTTTGAACAGAGAATCCAGACTGTAGGTATGAAGCTCATACGCTTACGAGACGAGTAATAAGGATGAGGCTGAACTCAGTAGGCAATCCGGGGCTCAGCCCCCCACCCCCCAGTAGGTGCTGGCAAGCATCGACACCCAAGCTTTGTAACTGAGCTTCGAGGTAGACTCCATCCAAAATGCTGTCTTCTCCTGATGCCTGAAAGCCGTGTGGCAAAATAAACACCACAGCCGGTTCATTATTTAAGCCAAACATAAACAAGATCTAAAACAGAATAGGATGGATGTGAGCCAAATGGAAAGGTAGTTTAAGGTTATGAAATCTGGCTTGGAAACCACATGTTGTCTGAACTTGTAAACATCAAAGAGCCAGACTGGAAAACTGTAATAATATAATAATAATTAATAATAATAAAATCATGCCTTCCCCACTATTACCTCGGGATATAAAATCATAAAAAAAGAAATTAAGATGTGATAGGCCTATTAAGCTACTTACTCTGTCTCCTGAGAGGGAAGATCTGTACCATCTACAGGGTCTAGGAAACCTTCTGCTTCAAAGGACACTCACAAATTCTCAAGGACAGAGGGAGCTTCAGAAGAAGCAAGATCACAAACACCCCGCTAAGAGGTCATACAGCAGTCTCCATTTCTCCTGCCTGCAGAATTTTGAGTTGCTGAGGATGGAAAGAAGGCCCACTCGCCGTCCTTGGAAGAAGAAGGGAAGCCCGGAGCCCACAGCCTCCCCCGCTGGGTCATGTCCAGCCGCCATAGCCAGGAGGATCATTTGGCAGGACAGTGGCTGTGACCTTGACCATCACACCTGAGTTGCTGAGGCAGGCCCCTGAGATCAAGCTGCTCACACAGCAACACCAGAGAACTGGTGTTGTTGGGTTTTTTTTTTTTTTATTTTATTTCTTTATTTGAGAGACAGACTATGCACACAAGTGAGAGAGATCATGAGAGGGAAGGAGAGGCAGAAGGAAAGGGACTAGAGACTCCCCACTGAGCAGGGAGCCCGACATGGAGCTCCATCCCAGGACCCTGGGATCATGACCCGAGCTGAAGGCAGCCCCTTAACCCACTGAGCCACCCAGCACCCCTAGAACTGACCAGATTTTAATTTCAGCATTTGGGAGATTTATGTGCCATTATGTGCCAACTTTCCTTTGAAGTTCCGGATCAAAACAACTTAAAAATTCAAGTTAACCATATAACAAATTATTCTCCTATAACATGATGACAATACTCATTCTTTTGAGATGAATGTTCCAAAATTAGTTTATCTTTCCCTTCCTTTTGAATAGCTTCCTCTTTACCCCTAAAATAACAACAAAATCCGGACCTAGCAGATGGAAGTATCCAGTAGGCCTTTGGAGTGAAAGTGTTTTTATAGAATTTATTTGGGACAAATATATATCTTTTCTACTTTCAAATAGGTCTCTTCTTATCTTGTCTCATCCATCATAAAATAAACTCTCACTTGACCCAATCAGTGCTCTGCTAACCTATCAAAGGTCTTTCTGCCACCACACAGCTTAATCTCCTTCAGTTTTTAAGTAGCCCCTGAGCAAAGAGATTTACAATATTTTAAGTTTCTCAGGGCAGCCTCATACTTTCATTTTAGAGCTGTGGCATCCAGTATGGTAGTCATTGGCCATACATGACAATTTAACTTTTTCATTATTAAAAATAAGTAAAGTGGCTTTGCCTGGCTGGCTCAGTAGGTAGAGCAAGCAATTCTTGATCCTGGGGTTACAAGTTTGAGCCCCACAATCGGTGTAGAGATTACTTAAAAATGTTTAAAAATCTTTTAAAAAAATAAATAAAGTAAAAAAGTTCAGTCCTATATTTCAGTAAAATATGTGGATAAATCACACTAACCACATATTAAGTGTTTAATAGTCACATACAGGTCGTGGCTACCAGATATAGAAAATGCCCATTATCACAAGAAGTTCTATCTCTTTGCCCCATTTTAGAAGTTCAATTTCTCCCCAAGTCCTTTACCTCTCCCATCCCGCATTCCTGCTCTCAGAACCCACTTCACTATTTCTCATCCCTATGTGGCAAATGTAGCCTCTTCCTTACCTGGGCTCATTGGCTTTGGCCTGTCCAACCCTGAGAACTGCCCTCCATCCCGTAAAGGGAAGAGTCCTGCCGAAGACAATCAGTAATGCAGGGGCCCCCAGATGGCTCGGCCAGTTAAGCATCTGCCTTCAGACTCAGGACATGATCCTGGTGTCCTGGAATAGAGTCCCGCATCTGGCTCCCTACACAGTGGGGAGCCTGCTTCTCCCTCTGCCTACTGCTCCCCCTGCCTCTCTCTCTCTCTCTCTCTCTCTCAAATAAATAAATAAAAATTTAAAAAAAATTGTTTTTTAATTTTAAAAGGCAATCAGTATGCAGAACCAGGCTCAAAATCCAACAATCTAATTACTAGTCCCTCATTGCATTAATGTTTTTGCACATCTTATCCCTTTGGTCCTCGGATACATTTGTATCCCTTACTTACCTGCATGTGTATTATCCTACTCCGACCTCAAATGACTCCAAGCTGCAATTCTTCGAGAAGGGCTCCACGCTTTACGCATATTCCTGATGTCTTTTTGGTCTCTGGCTGGTTGGTGGTGGGCTCAGTTTCCCATATGAAAGTTGGAAAATCCAGATCAGGCCGCGAGCGTCCACTAATTTCAATCTCAGCAGCCCTATGTCTGTTCAAAGTAGAACGTGGTAAGGTAGAAAGAACGCTACTGGTCATGGAATTCAAGGAATTCTGGATCCTTGTCTCCATTCCTCTGTTTCAGGCTCTGGGATCTTGGGGAAGTTCCAGAACATCTCTGAGGCTCCCTGTCCTCACCTGTGGGGGTAACAATAACAATCATGAGTTTGTGGCAAGGCTTAGAGAGCATAAGGATAGTAAACAGCTAGCTCGGTGGTGAGTTTATATAAATCTAGACACCCGGTGCAACCATGCCCTTTAAATGTTTCTCTTTAGAAATTTTTGAATTAGTGGTAATAGAATAATGCAGCTGGTAGGGTTTTTTTTAAGCCATTAAAAGATGACAGCTCTTAAAAGTAACTATTTAATTAACATCTTACTTTTGTTTATATTACTACAAATAATCTGTTATCCATGCTCTGCAAAGTTAATCATTCAGAACAAATGGGTGTCATTTGAAATCTTACGTGGAAAGCAATCCCTTTAAAGGCCAGCACTTTCAGAGCTAACTGAAATTAGCGAGACACAAGTTTTCTCTGCCCAAGGTAGATTTCTAAGCACTAAGGTGAATCTTGTTCCAAACATGCCCACAGACACCAAAGTGAGGGCAAGCAGCATAGCATGGCAGGTAAAACACCTTGGCTCCGGAGTCAACAGCTGAATGGAATCTTGACTTGGACACTTCATGGCCGAGGATTGCATAGATTAACACACTGGAAATGTGTCCAGTATGTGACAAATACTTCCTCTCTAAATCCTTAAGAAATTATCCTCATACTCCAAGGATCCTGGCACACTTAGCTGAAATATTATGATCATGGGGGAATCATTCAGAGAGGACTTGCAGCGATTCTTATGAATAAGATGGACTCATGGTCCACTTCAGTCCCAGGTGGAATGCTCTACCTACATCATTTCGTCTCATTTCATCTCCAACCTATGACTCCTTGGGAAAATTCTGTATCTAGTACATGGCAAAGACAGAATTCAGTGCAGGGAAATCTGACTTCAAAAACCAGAGTCTGGGTGCCTGGGTGGCTCAGTTGGTTGAGCAACTGCCTTCGGCTCAGGTCATGAGCCCAGAGTCCTGGGATCGAGTCCCACATCGGGCTCCCAGCTCCACAGGGAGTCTGCTTCTCCCTCTGACCTTCTCCCCTCTCATGCTCTCTCTCTCACTGTCTCTCTCTCAAATAAATAAATAAAGTCTTTAAAATAAAAATCAGACTCTGAACTTCTGTACGTTTCTGCCTCTCCAGGTAATTAGGCCACGGTGATGGAGGCTGGTGGCTCCAGCCTCATAACCGGGGTTCGGGTCCTGTTCCACAACTCACTAGCTTTGTGAACTTGAAGTTGAACCTGAGTCTTCTGTCTCCTCAAATATAAAATAGGGGTGATAATAATACTATCTTGAGGGACTTCATAGGAGAAGTAAATGAAAACGTGCTGAGCACCTAGACACATTGTAGGTGTAACAGGAAAAGTTTGAACACAGGACAAGCACACTAGCAATTTGCAGAGCCAGGTGAGGGACCCCTGCACCCCGGTTGCTGACAACAGCCTGGTACCTCACTGGAGCAGTTAAGTGGGTAATTGCTTAAGCGGAAAGGGAGACTATTTATAAAGGTAGAAATCCTGGGAAAACCAAGCCTTGCCTATACCAGTCTTGCTTGGTAGAATCGGGTATCTCTGGGCCTCTAACCTGCTGGGTTCTCTAAATAAAAAAGTCCTGAGGCATTTAGATTCACAAAGAAAAGCCATGCATTTTTAAAACTGCTCTTTGTAAACTGAAGTTAACTTTTGCAACCGCTAAGTCCTGAAAACCTTGATTGTTGACCTTCACAGAGGTCACACATTTTGCCAGGATGCCTGCTCAGCCATTGCAAATAGATTTCTTGGCTCTAGAACTAATGTCTCAAAAGGATTTTGACCCATAGGCCATGTTTTCACTTCCTGGGTTCTGTAATGACCCCAGAAGATGGCTCAGTCTTCTCAAAAGGACACCCCAGACCAGGAGAACCCTGGTATACTCCTACCTACAAACTGTTTTCCCTTTCTCCAATGTAGTTGCCAAATAATCAGCTTAGTGATCCTTCCAGAAAATAGGATCTGACTCCTCCTGGGGTCTGGCTGTCCTTATGACCTCACCCACCAATATGGCACCCACCTCCTTGCACTGACCAGTCATAATGAAGTTCTATAGTTCTTTAAGTTTTCATGCTTTGCTGCCGTTATGCATTGGTCCACACTCTTCCTTTTGTCTGCACACTCTCCCCCTCCATCTTCTTGCTAAGTCCCAACTAACTAATGTCTTATAACTAGGCTCAGTACCACCCTCCAGTGGATTACAAACTCCTCCTTGGTCCTCCCACAGGATTTTCTGGCCCTTTTGTGCAGCTCTAATGGTACCAACTGAGAATTGTTTCTGCCTCTTCCTGCAAGAGTGTAAGATCCTCAAGGGCAAAGACCTCATGCTATCCAATTTTATATCACAAATGCAGGGTCTGGGGCAGAGAAGGTGCTCAATAGATATTTGGGGAAAGAAGGAAATGGAAGGAAAAAGAGGAGAGGGTAAAGAGGGAAAGAGGAGAGTAAACTATGAGCTAGAAAGAAAGGTAAAGATTAAGTTCTGAAGGCTTTTGGCTTGAGGAGCCCTTCTTGGCACCCCCTGGCATCAGGTGTCTGCAGCATGTACCTTCCAGACTCACCTGGCACTACATGCTGGGTAAGGATTTCCAACTGAACCAGCTCAGGCTGGATTCTATTATTTTGCTTGTGCACATGCAGCTTTCTGCCTTTTGAAACAAAGCCACATGGACACAATCGACATCACTTATCAAGCATCCAGGTTCCTGGCCAACTGCCTGTGCTGAGCACAGGCACCAATGCCGAAGTGAACACACAACCTCCTGATGGGCAATGGAGCGGTGGTCGCAAGATTCTCATGCCATCTTGTAAGCAGCTGGCATTCTCTCCGCAGTCCGTGGGCTCTGAAATATTTGGGCACCCCAAAAGACTCCTGTTGGTTAGCCCCTAGAACAACTTCCTTAAGGATGTATCTTTATTCCTTTTTCTTTTCTTAAGAGCTCTCTCTACTCTGTCCCTCTTGAACCCCTGGCATTCATAACCATTTATTCCCCAGAATGCATAAAAAAATAAGCCACCTCACCAACTCCATGTTTCTCCCTGTCTCCAAACAAACACTAGGAATCCTTGTCATTTGAGGAATATTAAAGGGTGCCTGGCATAATGAAAGATGCTAGCTTAGTGGTCTGTCAGACCTGGGCTTGCATTCCAACCAAAGCAATTGTTGGGCTAGCAGCTCAATTGCTCTAAGAATCCGTTTCCTTGAATGTGACATGGGGGGGGCAGGGGGACCAACAATGCCTCTCTCATTGAGCTGCCATAATGATTGGGTGTAATGTAGGTAGAGCTTTTCTGCAAAAGGTCTCACATATGGTGGGTACCCAACCAACTACAGCTAAAATAATGAGAATTCTTTAAATTCCTTAAATATAAATAACTTGAAATAATTACTAAATAAATAAGCCCCACTAGGCAAAGTGTAATCAACAAAAATAACTAATGTGAAGACGTCGTGAAGATTCAAGAACATTGACAGTCTCTTCATGATTCTGGTCTCAAATTTGTCACTGACCCTCCACAAGGTTGTGAGTCTTCCTCAAGGGTAGTCTAGTCTTGTTAGATCTTCACCTTTGATTGTCATCAAATTATCCCAACCTCAATCCCTTACCCGAGGAAACCACCTCACATCCAGAGACCTCCCCCTTCCTGACAGAGAAATCAAAAAGGACTACTAAATCAATACATGTTTTATATATATATATGTATGTATGTACATATATATATAATTTAGCAAATTTAATTTATTTAATTTCTTAATAATATCCAGTTCTCTAGTAAATTAGAATGGACTAGAGATTAAAAGCTGTATGAGGTTTTTAGAAAGGGCAAAAAGCAGAGGTGGGAAGTACTGGGGAGACATCACCACCAAGAATGGGCAGCCAACATTCAGAAAGGAGGGAGATGAGACACCAGCAAGAAAGACAACCCTCTGGGGCCATTTAGCATGGGGACAAGAGGCACATCCTATCTTAGGACAACCCTCCCCACATCCCCCGCCCCCACCCTGTCTTGCCCGGGGTCCCAGCCTGCAGCAGCCCAGTGACCCTGTAAATATTGTGACAACTGCCAGGAAGGTGTAGCACACAGAACACCCACATTATAAGGGTCCTCTGAGTTCTGCAAGCCCAAACTTTTCTAATCCCGATGAACAAGGAGGGCCCCACTCTCTCATTTCCCCCCAAAAGTAAAATCCCTTAGAAATGGGGAAAGTCTATTGAGTAACTTATGCTGGTTGTATAGTATAATGGTAATGGTGACAATATCTAACATGTGTTAAGTGTTTGCAACAGGCCAGGCTCAACACCTCTTCTCTCCTTCTATCTTCAGAACCAGCCTCGGAGGTAGAGCTGATTCAGTCCTATTTCCCTGGGAGCTCAGGTGTCAAAGGTTGAAATAACCCACCCAAGATGACAGAGCTAAGAACAGATGGAGGCTGCGTGGCTGGTGTGTTTTGGATTTGTAGGATGACTCCCACCAAAAATGCTTGGTATCTGCCTCCATTTCTATGCTATGTCTGGTTCCCCTAAAAATAAAAAGACCAATGACACACTAATGTGTTCTCCGATACACTGGACTGATTATTCCTCTCATCAAGCCAGATGCTTGGTTGCTTCTCAGAGGGGTAAGCCTTTTGACTCTGCCCAGTTCCCCTCGAGCAGCGGTTAACTGTTCAGCTCAATCTGAAACTATTCCCACCCCGTTTAATTCAATAGCCATTAATTCCCTGACTTCACTCCCTGAACTCTGAACATCTGTTTCTTCCAATGCCTGGGTTTAGCTCCTCGTTGCATTTGGTGACTGATGTTAACATTTACTTCTCACGTTCTGTCTTCTGCTAAAATCCTTAAAGCAAATGATAACCAGAGATTTTACATGAAAACTTTTCCTTTTTTTAATTTTTATTTTACCTTTTAATAAGAGTTATATGTATTTAAGGTGTATAACATGATGATTATATGTATATAATAAATATTATACATATACATATATATACAGTGAAATGATTATACAGTCGAGCTAGCTGACATATCATCTCACATAGTTACCATTTGTGTGTGTGTGTGTGTGTGTGTGTGTGTGTGTGTGGTAAGAGCATCTGAAATCTATTCGCTTAGCAAATCCCCAGTATAATTTTTTAAATTTTATAATCCTCAGTGCTGACAAAGAGGTGTCACTAGTACATTCATATTCTGATTATATTATAAATTATAGGAAATTATATAATAAGACGGAGCTAACGTCACAAAAGTGCTCATGCCCTTTATGTCTCTTTTTTTCTTTTCTGAAGATATAAAGATAAGCATTTAATGAAAATTCTTTCTAAATGTTAAATACTCCCCAAACAGGAGATAGCCATCTATGTGTTTAAATATTGGGCAGCCATCAAAAATGGTAACTGTGATCCTCATAAAATATTCTTACAGGAACTTTGATTTAAAAAAAAAAAAAACAAGATACAAATGTTGTTTTCACCATGGTTAGGATTTTATAAAGGTATGTCTGTATATGGACAGTTTCACAAAAAATGATTTTTAAAAATTGTGTTTGAGAATGGAACGAGTTCTTTCCATTTTAAAAATTTATCTTTCCGGGGCACCTGGGTGGCTCAGTGGGTTAAGCCTCTGCTTTCGGCTCAGGTCATGATCTCCGGGTCCTGGGATCGAGCCCCATCAGGCTCCCTGCTCAGAGGGAAGCCTGCTTCCCCCCCCTCTCTCTGCCTGCCTCTCCACCTACTTGTGATCTCTGACTGTCAAATAAATAAATAAAATCTTTAAAAAAAAACAAACTCATCTTTCAAAGAGTACACTTATCACGATGTTCACTGAGCAATGAATAGGATTGTTAAATTGGTATATTGTATACCTGAAGCTAATATAATGCTGTATGTTAACTATACTGAAAATAAAATAAGAAAGAGAGAGAGGAAGGAAGGAAGGAAGGAAGGAAGGAAGGAAGGAAGGAAGGAAGGAAGGAAAAGAAAAGAAAGAGGGAAAGAAAAAAACCTTATCTTTCATACTTTTTTTTTTTTTAACTAAAAAAGCCACTTCTCCTTACTTGACGTTACCATGGACCTGTCTATAGGAAGCTTCTGACTCTTCCCATGGGAACGGCTGTCCCAGGAAACTAGGGATCAGGATTTACAGGGTACCCAGATGGACTATCTTGGAGTAACTTTCAGATCATTTTTGAAGCAAAGTGCAAAGGTTACAATATTTCAAGCTCCAAGATAAGTATTGTTTTAAACCCTTTGGGAGGGGGAAAAAAGCTCCAAATAATCTTATTTTAGATCTCAGGGTGATAGGCTTTGATACATGACTTGTCCTCTGGAGAACAAACACTCATAAACATTTTGGTGCCAGTGTAAAGCTGATTTTGGCCACCTGGGAGCGTGAGTCTCAACGGTCTGGCTTGAGGACAGGGTTCTAGCCACATTTTGATTCAAGAACAATAAATAGCAATTAACTGAGGCAATTGACTTGCCAGCCTTTGAACCAACTGGAAACCAAGATCTAGCAAAACAATTTGGTATTTCAATGCAAGTTAAACTCTCTGAGGTGTCTGCCTCCACATAAGTCATAACTCATGCTCTTTGAAATTCAGCTGCATCTCAGGAAATGGGTAACTTTCCAAGCACATAACTTCCCCCTGGACTCGTATTCACTAGCTTGTCAATCAGATGTTCAACCTTCCTTTAAAGTTTAAGCCTTATTAACCTACACACTGGATTTGACTGGTGATAGGCCACTGCAGACAATAGAAACCCCTCCCAGGTTCCAAATCCCGTAGTCCTAGTTCAGATCCCCACAAATTCCCTGGAAGGGATGAAAGAATCACTCACATGTCTGATCCTTCGAACAGAGGCAATGAGAGGACAGTGTTTAGAAAAAAAAAAAAAAAAAAAAAGTTCCTGGAGGCCCTGCTGATTGAGACATCTTGGAGGAAAACCAGCTCTGCTCCCCACCAAACTGCCCGGAGCAGCCAGGAGGGCCCAGCCTCGGCCCTCCCAGGCTCTGTCGGGAGCATGCTGGGCGCGCCATATGCAAGATCCGAACCAAACATATAGTTGGCAAAAGTACTCATTTCAGAGGCAGACATGCCAAGGTTGCCCAGAAACTGGTAGAAAGTCAGCTCCAGCGTTGGGAGTGCCTAGTCAGGAAGATTCTAGCTGGAAAGTCAGGAAAATTATTTGTGGAGGCAGTTTGGATGCAGAAATATGGTCTCTAGGACTAGGGCAGGGGAAAGGGCAATCTGGGGTCATCCTTTGATTTTTTTTCCCTTTGTTCCATCACAGCAGAATGTAACCTTAGTGCCGCTGGGCTTTTCCATGAGGCATGGCACCTCTGTCACTTTCCACAAATGTCAGCTTAAAAACAAAATAACATACATATCAGAAACTAGTGGAAACTGACTAGAAGAACCTGAGATAGGCAGGGTCCCAGACATGGAAATCCACAAATGAGAATCCATTTGTCACTTTCCAGAGCGTTGCTACTTTCCAAAGCCAGTGCAGCTGGTGGAAAGAAAAAGAGCTCAGAGTTTCATTCCAGAGTCCTGACATTTATCTTACCTGCCTTTTTAAACACCGAAATCACCTCTCATTCCTCAAATTCTTAGTTATCCAAGGAATAAAAATGAGCTCATAGGAGGTGGAGGATGGAAGCATCGTCCTTCCCGGACCTACCAGGTCACGGGCCCTGAAGCCCTCAGTCTGCAGGCTCGGGGACTCTTCCACACAGATGGGGACAGGGAGGGTCCCCAATCATGCAGGAAGTCCCATGGCCTCAGAACTCCACTCCCACTCCAGTCTTCGTGCCCGAGGAAAGGAGAGGCTCGGGGTTTTCACATGGCGTCTGCACGTCTTCCCTTTGACGTTGGATTAAGTTATATTAGTTGTGCGATTACCAAAAACGAGGGAAGCATCTGAAAACAGCCTCGTGCCGCTGCATCTACTCACGGGCAGTCTGCGGGTGAGGATGCCAGCTCGGTCACATTGAATGTCATCCGCAGGATTGCCCACCAAGCTGGGAGTACCCTCGGTGAGGGTTCCTGCCCTGTGGGGATGTCCCCGTCCGACAAAAGACCTGTTAACCTACCCGAATGCCCAGCACTGATTGACAATAAATACTGACGTCTTGGACATCCCCTGCCCCCCCGCCACTCTCGGTGGATGGGTGCTGGGTGACACAAGGCAGTTAAAGATGGTCTGTGTAACCGTCCGTTGGTTTCTGCAGCGGGGTCCCTACCTGTCCCCCTGCCCACCCGACTGACGAGTCCGAGCCTTAGGGAGACTATGTGGTTTATGACGGGTAGAAAATCTCCACAATGGCTGTTAATTAACTATGGAGTGACACGGAACCTTCGCCCAGGGCCTCTCTCCTGAAAGTCATGGGTTGAATAGATACTCAAAATTGATACCCTTATCAGTCCAAAAAATCTGACTTCATTCCCTTACTCTCTATTAGAGGTGCCATCATAATACATTTTTAAGAGAACAAAGTAACAACAAAAAACAAGTCATATGTTCTGTTTCCAGAAACGTGGGCTCGGAGGGACTATTGTCTGGTTCCTCGATGGTACCTCCCTTTACTTCTTAAGGGAAATGCTGCAAATAAATCACAACATAAAAACTGTTACTCATGGGTACAAGGGCTATTATCGACTTTTTTTAAAAGAAGTTTACGAAAAGAAGATGAAAACAAAATCCCTCTAAGGTTGTTAGCTTCTTATGTAATCGTCAGGCCCTGGGAGTGGGTGAGAACTATTTACAGGGGTGACCAGGAGCCCAGTAGAGAAAACATAAGTGCCAAACTCTTGAAATTGTATTTCTTTTCAAAAAGCCTCTCCTACAGCCCCACTTTCTTCCCCACTCAGTTTCTAGTGCAGTGGCCAAGTCCCAAAAAGCACGAAGGCCAAACAGTGTCCTTTACGGAATGAAGGCATTGCAGGGAAATCGATCCCAACCCCTGGGGCTCCTTCTCCCCCAAACCTGGAGATCGGCATAGAGGATTGGCATGCGGGCAGGAAGGGCAGTGGGAACATAGCTGGGGTTACACAGAGCATCTGAAGGCCAAGGCCACAGCTGTCCTTCCACTCTGCAGGGTCCACGTTATCAGAGTAATTTACTAGCAGGTGAGATGTCTCACTCCCATCAGAGGCCAGGCATATTCCTCCAAGGACACCCTTGTAGGAAATCGTGCTGAGTTATGAGCAGGCAGGGTCGACTCAGGAGGCGCCAACATAGCAGAGATGAGGAGAGGAGATTAGGTGTGACTTTGCAGATTAACTTTTTGTCTCTCTCCTTGGGAATCTAACTCCTGAAAGTGCGGCAGCCTCCACCATTATGTAGCTCCATAGAACGGACTTGAGTAAGGCAGGACACTGAAGCATAAAGAAGCCAGCCTGATTTTGCAGAAAGAGCTTGGGGTTTTGAAATCAAACATAAAATCTTACTCATGAGCTCTCTGACTTTAAACTCAACGCAAAACAGGGATTCAACTTCTGTAACTGCGTAAGCTGTAACCTCAGAGGTGGAAAAGGGCTCTCTCTAAGCACAAAGTCCAAGCGTAGAAACACAAATGGAGGACAGTGCAGTCTTTTAAAAACAATGAAGAAATTAAGAGAAAATTCCAAATTAGAAAAAAATTTTTGCAACTTTATATGCACTAGGTGGGTTAACATTTTTAGTATGCAGATTGCTTTGTAAGTCAGTAATAAAAACAGTCAACAACCAAATTGTTAAGTGCACCACAGGACATAAAATGATACTTCATGAAAGATACATAAATGATCAATACGCATGTGAAAAAGTACTCAACTTCACTAAATATCAAAGAATTACAAAAATGTACCAAAATGCGGGGCGCCTGGGTGGCTCAGTGGGTTAAAGCCTCTGCCTTCGGCTCGGGTCATGATCCCAGGGTCCTGGGATCGAGCCCCACATCGGGCTCTCTGCTCTGCAGGGAGCCTGCTTCCTCCTCTCTCTCTCTCTCTGCCTGCCTCTCTGCCTACTTGTGATCTCTGTCTGTCAAATAAATAAATGAAATCTTTAAAAAAAAAAAAAAAAGTACCAAAATGCAATTCCACGCTTGACTTACCAAATTAGAAAAGACTTTTTTAAAACACAAAGGGTTGGCTGAGATGAAAGAAAATGTGCATAGTCTGATACTGTACGTAGAAATATAAATTGGCATAACCTTTCTGGAGATGATCCAAAAGTTTTAAAGATAGTCCTACTCTTTAAGCAAACAATTCCACCCTTGAGGACTGATCTTAAGGAAATAATTGCAGACATGTTAATGATTTAGCTAAAGGATGTTTGCTGCAGCACTGTTTGCAAATATTTAGAAACACAAACTAACTATTCGGCATTCATTCAAATACGTCATTCATCAAATATTTACTAAGCACTTAGTAAGCTATGGGCCATGGACATAACAGACGAAGTGAATCAAAGCACCTCAACGTAATGAAATACACTGCAGCACTAAAATGAAAATATCTAATGACAGAAAAAAAAATAGTAATTATATATTGTTAACTGGGAAAATGCATATTAAAAACAGGATATATAATATCCCGTTTGGGAAAAAATATGCACGTATTTTATAAAAGTTTAGAAATATGCAATGGATTCTCAAAAAGGTTATCGCTGGTTGATAAGACATGACTGTTTAACTTTCCTTCCTTTCACTTCTCTACAACTGTCTCATTGAATCATTTTATGATTTTTTTTAAAGTCACTAACTTAGTAAAGGCACCTACCTTGTGTTTCAAAGATAAAAATGAGAAAAGTATCTGGTAGATCATAAATGCCCCAAACAATTTGTCTCTCCATTTGGGGATTATCCCAACATCTTCTATGGCCAACCTTCTGGAAACCCGTCACTTGAGTGCTAATTCGAGCTTTGGGAATGGCATCCTTGCACACAGAGTCTATGGCGTCATCAAAGCAGTGCACAAATGTGCCAATTCTCATTCAGGAAAGAATCCCCCCACTCACTGTTCATTTCATTCCAGTCTTTCGGTTATTTCCAGTGCCTTCTTGCCTACAATCACTTCACTTTCTATTTCTTTCTCGAGTTCTGCCAGCTTGTTTTTAATCTTGTTGCATTGATTTTAATCCAATCTTTGGATTTTTAAATTTTGTCTTTGAGTTTTTTCATTAAAGTAATAATAAAATTCATGTTGTCTGGGACACCTGGATGGCTCAACTGGTTAAGTGCCAGACTCGATCTCAGCTCAGGTCTCGATCTCATGATTCTGAGTTCAAGCCCTGCACTGGGCTCCCCACTGGATGTGGAGCCTGCTTTAAAGGGAAGTAAAATAAAATTCATGTTATCTGTAATGTCTTTGCAACTTTAGAGAACTATTTGTATTCTTGTTCCCTTAGGTAATATATGTTCTCCATCTGCCTTTTCTTGTGTCCCTGCCTTCCTTCTTTGGAGTATCTGTACATAGATTGGATGTTAGGCTCCTTCTTCATCTCCTTCATCTTTTTTTTTTCTTTTAGATTTTATTTCTTTATTTGACAGAGATCACAAGTAGGCAGAGAGGCAGGCAGAGGGGGGGTGGGGAAGAAAGCTCCCCACCGAGCGGAGAGCCCAACTCGGGGCTCGATCCCAGGACCCTGGGATCATGACCTGAGCCGAAGGCAGACGCTTAACCCACTGAGCCACCCAAGCACCCCTTCCTTCATCTTTAAATATGGGCAGATGCTTACTGAAGAAGAGTTCGTGGAATGCAAACAAAGGGAGCTAAATCAATCAGCAGGTTTGCATTAGACTTACTACCTCTACACCTGTTCCCTAGATCTATTACTCTCCTTACCTTCGGAGCCTGTCTTCACATACCTCGTGTGTAAGAGGTAGGTGCAGCTCCCTCAAAGCCCCTGGACAGCTCTTATCAGAGTTTAAAGTGCATGTAAGTCACCTCGAGAATTTGTTAGGATTCAGATTCCAATTCACTAGGTGTGAGGTTTGGCCTCGAGTTCTGCATTTTAGCACGCTCCCTGGCGAGGCTGACATGGGAACTCTGTGCTCCTCACCAATTTACCTCCCTGAGCCTCCAGCGACCGCCTCCCCACAACCCAAAGCTGGTAAGAGGGAATGGAATTGGTATGTTTGTATTTCTTCAGACCCACCTCCCCGGAAGTTTCTAGAGAGACATGTTCCTAGCTCGGGAGGTTGGCCCACTTCCCTAGACCATGTAGTTCTCAACAGAAAACCAGTGGCCATGGCTTCTGAGATTTGGGTTGTTACTTCTAGAAAAAAAAAAAATGTGTTTTATTATGTTCAAGGTGTGAGGAGAAAGGTGACGATGTCAGATTCTTCAAGTTGTTTTGGTACAGATTTCACAGAATTTGGCTAGTGTGTTTTGTAGTTTGTGGTTTGAGGTTATAGCCTCCTTCTTTGAGCAAAAATGGAGTTTTGTTGACTCTTCAGTGTTTCATTCTCTTTTGTGGGCTCCCTCTGAAGAAAGGGGAGAAAAAGAGAGCTCTGCGTCTTTAAATAGAAACCCAGGCCTTCCACTTTTGGTGCATTTCTTCAGGTTATCAACTTCCTGGGGAGTTGCCAGAAGGCAACCCTGTGGAGGGAGGAGCTGAAATTCAGGCAGTCCTGCTACCTCGGCCAGTGGGGCAGCTGCGCCTGCCAATCCCTTCCGTCCTCCTCCCAGCCCTTCTCCCATCCTTCTCAGCCATCTTTCCAGCTGTGCCACTTCCCTTGGGTCTCCTGCTCCCTCTCAGAAGGCAACTCTGACTTCTATCTCACACAGAAAATTCAGTGTTCCCCGCCCTTACCTGACGTTGTTCAACCTTTGCCACCTTTCACTACAAACTTAAGCACAGTCTTCACTCTTCTCAGATTCCATATTTGCGGGTTCGCCTACCCACTGGAATGTATTTGTGACTCCCACGTGAATGTCCATAGCCCGGCTGCTGTCATCTTTCATGGGCGGGTACCCAGCAGTGAACAACCCAAGTGGCCCCACTGGACTCACGTTCCCAGCAGAAGCCCACCAGGGCAGCACTCTGTTTCTTGGCTTAGCTCTCATAGTGTGAACAAATCTCCTTTTTGGCTATTTAGTTCCACGTTTTTTGCATGTCTGTGCGTTGCGTCAGGATTTCACTGTTTAAGATGGCTGCCACAGGAAGTGGGGAAACGGTGCCTCCCGCTCTTAAGTGTGGGAAGGCTGCAGAGATCAGTGTTAGACTTTAGTTTTGTTCAGGTTATAGAGCTGTTGGCCATGCGTTCAATGTTCGTGAACCAACAAACGTATTAAATAAGGTATCTCTAAAGGCAAACACACATAAAACAAAGTTAGGTGGCAATCAGTTGACAAAAACGTGAAGAGGCTTACAGGAACCGAACTCTACATTTATTTACCCTGGGAGCAATGGTTCAGTGTTCACAAACTCACTGTTTGAGGTGACTTAGTAAAATACAACTATCATGAAATGAATAATGAGAATCAGCTCTACAACTTTGAAAAGTCCCATCCTTTCCTCCAGTCCCAAGATGGAGGGCCATCCTCTCCCTTGTGGCCTCCACTCCATCCCTTCTCTGGAGCGCTTGCTCTATCAGTTAGCTCTGTGGCCTGTGTTCTCTTCTTTCACCTCTGACTTTTCCAAAACCCTACATGTGCCTTGAAGTTTCTCCTATCCTGAAAAACAGTCCTCACCAGACTTTATTAACTGTTTCTCATCCTCTGCCACTAAGCTAAGTGCTTGACCTGCATGATGTCTTCGACTCCTCAGACTAACTCTGTAAGGAAGGCGCTATTGGTACTTTATGTAAAAGGAAACTCAAATGCAAAGACATTACTGGTCCAAGGTCATAGAGCTAAGAAGTATTGAAGGACACATCGAACTCTGGCTATCATTCAGACTTTTCCTGTTCTTCTCATTCAAACTTCATAAATAAAATATAAAACTCATGGCTTCATGCCATCGTCTGTCATTCACCCCTGAACCCACTGCAGCCTGGCTTGTGCCCTCGCCAGGGTCCTTGTACAGCTGTCACCAGTGACCTTCTACCATCCCAGCCAGTAGGTCTTTTCCAGTTCTGTCTTCCTCCATCTTGCCCTTGCATGTCACCCAACTGGTCACAGCATCACCTTGAAACTATTTCTGTGGCTCTGAGAGCGCTAGTCTCTTCCTCCTCCGCACTTAAGCTGACCATTTCCTTTCCGTCACTAGCATGCCCCAATATGTCATCCTTGTTCACCAGAGTTCTGCGTTCTTTTCATTCTATAGCCCTTCACCTAGTCCTGGCTTCCATGTCCTGGAAAAGAGAATGATAGAAGCTCCAGACCCCACAGGCTGATGGGAATTTTCAATCTAGCCTGGAAGGCAAGACCTCTGTGGCAGAGGGGTACCGTCCTAGCTTGAGTCGGGCTCAGCCCTGACTCTACCTGCTCTACGTAACCAGGTGAGGGAGAAGCCTCTCAAGACTGGAGCAGTTCAGGAAGACTTCCTGGAAGGGGCAACATGGACCCTGAAGTTTACAGAGGATTTGGTTATGAAGACACAAGAGAAGGGAGACATTCCAAGAAGAAAGAATAGAAAGCTTTTAATGCTTTCACAGACACACTCTCCTCGTACCTCCCACCACTGCAGTGGTGCTGACCTGTGCCTAATTTGCACGTGGACCCTGCTCTGTCTTGCACTGCCGCAGCATGGCACATGGGGCCTGCTCTAGGGGACGGTGAGCCCCCTGAAGGGGTATACAGAGAAGGTGAATAATCATTGGCAAGAGCTAGGAAGTGAGATAAGCCTGGGTCTGAATTCCAGTTTGACCACTTTCCAGAGTAAGACCAGGGACAGTTTCCACTCTTGGCCTCTGTATCCTCATTTGCTTCTGAGTAACCATCATAGGGTTCTTGCACCGATTAAATACGGTTGAAAGTAAGTGCTGGAGAAACATTTGTTGTCATTATTTATCCAGCCTTCCCCAGGCCTCATGCAGGCCCTGCGTGTGGAATTGAATATTCCTTTTATCTGACTCTCGGATTTCCCCAGTCTGACATACATCTCCCAAGGATGAGGGCCACACACTCCTGTCGGGCTATTAGTGCAGGAATCTTCAGAAAGTAAAAGAGACCGAGGAGACTCAGAGCAATGAGGAAAAAGTGTGCAGACTGGCTCTGTGCAGAATGATTGTCTAAATATAATTCTCAAAAGCATTCAGTGCTCGAGAAAAATCTGCCCAAAGAAAGCCCAAAAGGCAGGCTAAGTCCAGCCCGCGGCCCGGGCTCCTGGGCAGCGAGAAACAGCATGGGGGGCTCCTGGGACTCTGAATGGACAAGCCTGGGCCTCCTAGAGGCTGTATCTTATGCACTGAGCACAACTTAAATGCCACACGTCACGGAGGCTCAGAGACGGGGCACACCATGTTCATTCTGCGGTGGCTTTCAACCCAGTTACGTTCTGGGGGTTTCTAAGGCAGGCACGCGCCCAGCAATAACGATTAGCCCATATGAAGAAGGAAAGAGGAATAAGAAATTGAAGAACTGTTCAAGAAAATGTTGCCCTTGAAGTATTTTTAAATCTGGTAGGAAATAGGTCCCTCCAGATGTGTTTTCCCCGACAGGATGACCCTCCGTGGCAGGGTGGTGGCGGAGAGGAGCCTTCCCATAGCCCAGGACACAAAGCTGGTGTTGTTGAGCTGAGAGCCGTGTAATCAGCTGAAGAATTCCTAAGCAGAACCAAGGGCAGCAGATACCCAGACCTTGAACTTCTTTGCCTCCCCGCATTTTTCAAGTGCTTCCTGGAGAAAGGAGCACCCAGGGGCCTGGATCTTCTTCTAACTTAATTAGGGGCGTGCAGGAGCGCCGCTGACACTGAAGACTAGTCTCTGGCGGGCCGGGGCTCTGACAGCAGTGCGGGGCGGGGGTGGGGTGCCGGTGGGAGCCGGGGAGGCGGGGGAGTAGGGCAGAGGGATGCTCTGGCCTTCTCCAGACTCCTTCCCCGGTTGGTAGTCTTGAGGCTCTCTCCGGATGTTCTCGGCAACAGGCTCCCATGTCTCCTTTGGGGCCTGCACCCCGATCGCCCACAGAAGTAAAGGAAGGCCAGGAACTAACATTTGCTTTTTGCCACCTGCTCTGTGCCAGGCCTGGACTGGGCGCTGAGTGCAGGGAGAGGCCGTGGGGCTCCGACCCCAGACTGCCCGTGTGGGTCCGCGTCGGGGCTCCATCACCTGCTAGCTGTGTGGTCTTGGACAAGTCATTGAGCCTCTCTGTGGCTCGGTTTCCTCTCTGGTAAAACAGAGATGGCCAGGGTAACTAGTTCACGGAACTGCGGAGATAACGACAGAACACGATGTGTCTGCAGTGCGCGAGCAGCGCCTAGAAATTAGAAAGTGGCAAAGGTCCGCTGTTATCGTCGCGAACACTTGCGGGGGTAGCTGCCTTCTGGTGGGTGTGTGGTCACACCCTTCTCAACAGGGGGGTGCTAAAGTAACAGGTCCACAGCCTCACAGGAAATAACTCATGAGGCAAGTGTTGAAGGTCTCAGGCTCTGAAGCTCGCTCTGTTCTAAAATGGGACCTTTGGACTCACCCGTGAAACAAACTTCAGGACCGTTGGGCTGACACCGCGTAAGACACTCTGCGCCTGCGCAGAGCAGCACGGGCCGGAGGGGCCCGGGGACCGGTGCCCGTCGCTGCCCTCCAGCTGCACTCAGTCGGCCCCGAGGCCGAGGCCGATGTGCATACGTTCACAATGGAACAAGCGAAGCAGCAGATGTGCTCTGAAGTAGTAAAGGAATCAGAACAAAACCAACGGAGAGGCTCTGAGAAGCTTAAGGCCCCTGGTTCCCAGCGTTCTTGCAACTGAAGAAAGAGGGTTAGAAAGCACCTCTTTTCATCTATTTAAGAAAAGGAAATGCTGCTTTGCAGGTTGTCCAATAAATATGTACTGAATTTGCTTGCATTGAATTCCATTTCCCATCGCTGACATTCTCCAGCCTCATGTGCTCGGTCACATAGTCCCCCCCCCCCCCCCCC